>NC_081405.1:17413546-18138546 GCF_030272615.1 Cryptomeria japonica
ACAAATCAATATAGAAGTTATAAATTGATTATAAGAAATAAAAAATTGGAATGGAATCAAAATCTAAAAACCCAATTGACACATAATAAATAGAGAAAATGGCGTGCCTACACAAACTCAAAAACAACCAATTAATAGAGATGTTCTTACCATACTAGTCTTATGATTGACACATATCATGTTAATCCTTGAATAAAATCTCACAATTGGTGGCTTCTCGGGATAATTCTTGTCACAAAATAGCTTGAGTTAATAAATGTGACCTTCATGCACAAACTGCAAATTCCAAATCAAAGATCAATCAACAAAGACACGAATAAAAATAAGACAACAAAAGTTAAAAAGAGAAAGAACCCCATACATTATAAGTGTTACAACATATTTAACTTCATATATGCTTTTTTGCTTAAGTTCACTTAGTGATTCTTTAGTTTAGCTATAGTTGAGCTTTTTTTAGCTCCTCGTGCTTTCACTTTAGTTCTCCTAGATTTAGCTTAGGACATCTGTTTGCTTTATATGTGTGTGTGTATATGTATGTATGTATGTGTGTGTGTGTGTGTGACATGTGTATACACATGTCACACACACACACACACACACACACATATGTATATATATATATGTATGTATGTATGTATATGTATGTATATCTGTATATCTACATATATATATATATATATATATATATATATATATATATATATATATATACATATATATATACATGTATATATATATATGCATACATACATATATATGTATGTATATTTGTATATGTATGTATATACATATATATATATATATATATACATACATATACATATACATATATACACACACACATATGCATATACATATACACATATGTATGTATGTATATATATGTATATGTATATGTATATATATCTATATATGTGTGTATGTATGTATATGTATATATATCTATACATGTGTGTGTATATATATGTATACATATACATACATACATATATGTATATGTGTATGTATATCTATATAAATATGTGTATATGTGTGTGTGTGTACATATATATGTATATATATATACATATATACATATATACATATGTATATACATATACATATATACATACATATATACATATGTATATACATATACATATACATATATGCATATATATATATATATGTATATGTATATGTATATATACATATTGTTGAAATGTGGCGACTAATCAGCAAAGTATTGTACACTCAGCACGTATCCTTGCCAGGGTCCGGGGCCGGGCCAGGCCCCGGGCAGGGGTTCGAGGGCGGCAGCCCTCGAGAAAGCGGGGGTTCGAGGGCAGCAGCTCCCGAGAAATTTTTTTTTGCCGTTTTTGTTGATGAAAACTGACATTGTAATAAAACCCTAAAAAAGGCCGACTTTGTTTGTTGCCCTAAAAACGCATGTTATAAGCGGCTGGGATGCTTAAGGCATTGTAAGGTTGATGTACTATTTTTGCTGGATAATAAGAAAGATTGGACGGCTGTGTATGGTGGACGTAACCCATTCTGGGTGAACCACGTTAAATCTCTGTGTTATCTGTGTCCTGTTTTATTTCTTTATCTTTTGTATTTAAATCTGCATATAATTGTTAGTTCATATTTGCTTCGGATCTGCTTGAAACCCTAACAATTGGTATCAGAGCGAGGTTTTCTGTAAATTGGCAGGACTTTCAGATTTGAGTGGGAGCAATGGAGGATTCCAACTTCAAGGTCGAAAAGTTTAACGGCCAGAATTATCAGTTATGGAAAATGCAGATGGAGGATTACCTGTATCAAAAGGATTTGTGGCGGCTATTGGAAGGAAAGGCAAAGAAACCGACCATAATATCAGATGAAGAGTGGGACATTTTAGATAGAAAGGCACTAGGATCCATTCGATTGTGCCTTGCGTCATCTGTAGCATTCAATATAACAGAAGCAAAAACGACTGTAGATTTGATGGCAACATTGGCTAAGCTGTATGAGAAACCCTCGACTTCGAATAAGGTATTTCTTATGAAGCGTTTGTTTAATTTGAAAATGAGTGAGGGAGGATCTGTAGCGGAGCACTTAAATGAATTTAATACAATTACCAGTCAATTGTCTTCGGTAAAAATTACCTTTGTAGAAGAGGTTAGGGCTCTCTTGATTTTATGTTCTTTGCCAGAAAGCTGGAATAGCTTGGTTATGGCTGTAAGTAACTCTGTCTCTGGTAAAAATACTTTGGTATTTGATGATATTGTTGGTGTTATCCTAAGCGAGGAAATGCGAAGGAAAAGCACAGGTGAGACTCCAACATCATCGGGTAGTGTTTTGAATGTGGAGAACAGAGGAAGATCAAAGGAAAGAGGAAAAGGCCCTGGGAATGAGAAGTCACGAGGGAAGTCAAAGAAAGGACGCTCTCAATCTAGAGGAAAGAAAGATTGCTGGTACTGCGGAAAGCCTGGTCATCTAAAGAAAGACTGTTGGTCTCGGAAAAACAAAGAAGGAGACAAAAATGAAAATGACAGTAAGGAAGCTAATATTGCAAGTAATACTTTACAAGATGCTTTAATCTTATGTTTGGATAATGTTAATGATTCCTGGGTAATAGATTTTGGGGCTTCATTTTATGCTACACCCCATAGAAAATATTTTCTAGATTATGTTCAAGGTGATTTTGGACAGATATATTTGGGTGATGATGAGCCCTGTCAAATTGTTGGAAAAGGAAAGATAAAGATCAAGTTGCAGAATGGTAATGACTGGTTTCTGCAGGAGGTAAGACATGTTCCTAATTTAAGAAGAAATTTAATTTCTGCAAGGCAACTAGGTAGTGAAGGTTGCATAGTTACCTTCTCAGACAGTATGTGGAAGGTCACTAAAGGATCGTTAGTAGTAGCTAAAGGTGCGAAGGTAGGCACATTATATCTGTGTACTGGTAACACTTACTCTACCTTAGCTGCTACAGATAAAGTTACTGCAGGGATAACAACAATAAATGTTGCAAGAACAGATTCGATAATGTGGCACCATAGGCTTGGGCACATGAGTGAGAAAGGGATGAAAAACCTTCACTCCAAAAATCTATTGCCAGAACTAAAGAAGATTGATATAGAGTTCTGTGAAAACTGTGTTTATGGTAAACAGAAAAGAGTCAGATTTCTCAAGGTTGGGAAAGAGAAGAAGAATGAGAAGTTAGAGCTTGTACATTCAGATGTATGGGGACCGGCTCAGGTATCATCTCTTGGTGGCTCTTGTTATTATGTTATTTTTATTGATGACTCAACCAGGAAAAACATGGGTATATTTCCTAAAACAAAAATCACATGTTTTTGAAACTTTTAAGAAATGGAAAGCTTTGGTTGAGAATGAGACAGGAAAAAAGTTGAAGTGTCTCAGATCGGATAATGGAGGTGAGTATTGCAGCAAAGCATTTGAAGATTACTATTCCTTAAATGGGATTCGAAAGCAGAAGACAGTTCCAAGAACTCCATAGGAAAATGGTGTGTCAGAGAGAATGAATAGGACCATCATGGAACGTGCGAGGAGCATGAGATTGCATGCTAGATTGCCCTTACATTTTTTGGCAGATGTTGTACATATTGTTGTCTATTTGATAAATAGAGGACCTTCAACCCCTTTCGATGGTGGTATTCTAGAGGAGGCATGGACTGGTAAAAAGGTAAATTATTCTTTTCTAAAAACTTTTGGTTGTGAAGCTTTTGTCCATGTTGATAAAGAAAACAGAACCAAGCTTGATGCTAAATCTCAGAAATGTACCTTCATTGGATATGGGATAGATGAATATGGCTATCGGTTATGGGATTTTGAAAATAAGAAAATAATTAGAAGTAGAGATGTTATATTCAATGAGAAGGTTATGTATAAAGAACAGATGCAGGAAAAGAAGCATGAACAGGACAAACAAGAATATGTGGTGTTGGATGAGATTCCTGAAAATGAAATGCCACAGGTACCTGATGCTCAGCAACAACGGATTGTCCCACAAACTCCTGCAAGTGTTAGATGTTCTACGAGGACAAGTAGACCCCCTGAAAGATTTTCTCCTTCTTTGTATTCTATTTTATTAACGGATTCTAGTGAACCAGAAGAATATGAAGAAGCAATGCAGGTGGATGCCAAACAACAGTGGCAACTAGGCATGAAAGAGGAGATGGACTCCTTGATGAAAAATAAGACTTGGGACTTAGTCCCTTTACCTGCAGAAAAAAGAGCCTCGCCTAACAAATGGGTTTATCGGCTGAAGGAGGAGGAAGGAGGTCATAAAAGATATAAGGCCAGACTTGTGGTAAAAGGTTTTGCACAGAAAAAGGGTATAGTTTATAATGAAATATTTTCTCCAGTTGTAAAAATAACTTCAATTAGAACTGTACTTAGTCTTGTGGCTGCAGATGATTTACATCTTGAACAATTAGATGTCAAAACAGCTTTTCTCCATGGAGATTTGGAGGAGGAAATTTACATTTTGCAACCACAGGGATATGAGGTCAAAGGTAAGGAGAACTTGGTGTGCAGGTTGAAGAAAAGTCTGTATGGCCTAAAGCAAGCACCCTGACAATGGTATTTAAAATTTGATAGTTTCATGGCTGAACACGGTTATCATAGATGTCATTCTGATCATTGTGTATATTTTAAGAGATTTGATAATGACAGTTATATTATCCTGTTGCTTTATGTTGATGACATGCTTGTTGCTGGGTCTAACATGCAACATATAAATGATCTTAAACAGAAATTAGCCAGGTCATTTGCTATGAAGGATTTGGGTGCAGCTAAGCAAATTCTCGGTATGAGGATTACACGGGACAGGAAAAATAGAACCTTGAATTTGTCTCAAAGTGAGTATATAAAGAAGGTGTTGAAAAGATTTAACATGCAGGATGCAAAAGCAGTTAGTACACCTTTAACTAGTCATTTCAAATTGACTAAGGAGATGTGCCCAAAGGCACAGGAAGAGGTTAATAAAATGTCTAACATCCCGTATTCATCAGCTGTTGGCAGTCTGATGTATGCAATGGTATGCACAAGGCCAGATATTGCACATGCAGTGGGAGTTGTGAGCAGGTTTATGAGTAATCCGGGTATGGAACATTGGAATGCTGTGAAATAGATTCTTCGGTATTTGAAAGGAACTACTACGAAGGCATTATGTTTCAAAGGATCTAATGCTGCTCTAAGTGGATTTGTTGACTCTGATCTGGCGGGTGATATTGATTCATGGAGGAGTACTACAGGGTATGTTTTTACTATAGGGGGAACTGCAGTCAGTTGGATTTCTAGGCTGCAAAAGGTTGTTGCACTTTCAACCACTGAAGCTAAGTATGTTGCTGCTATAGAAGCCAGCAAAGAGATGATTTGGTTGCAATGTTTTCTGAAGGAACTGGGTCAGACACAAGAGGATAGCCCATTGCATACTGATAGCCAGAGTGCCATTCATCTTGCGAAGAACTCTGCTTTTCATTCAAGGACAAAGCACATTCAACTCAGGTACCACTTCATCCGGACTATTTTGGAGGAGGGTCAGTTACGGCTTGAGAAGATTCACACAAGTGAGAATCCTACTGATATGTTCACAAAGGCAGTTCCATAGGAGAAGCTGATTTCTTCATCAGTTTCTGTTGGTCTTCTTGATTGATAATTGTGGAATTTATACCAGTCAAGTCCTAGTGTTTTATCTAGCGGATGTTGCATGTACAGTGGTGTCGTGTAGTATCAGTCTCCAAGTGGGAGATTGTTCGGTGTGGAGCCTGATCAGTCTCCAAGTGGGAGATTGTTGAAATGTGGCGACTGATCAGCAAAGTACTGTACACTCAGCACGTATCCTCGTCGGGGTCCGGGGTCGGGCCTCGGGCAAGGGTTCGGGGGCGGTAGCCCCCGAGAAATTTTTTTTTGCCGTTTTTTGTTGATGAAAACCGACATTGTAATAAAACCCTAAAAAAGACCGACTTTGTTTGTTGCCCTAAAAACGCATGTTATAAGCAGCTGGGATGCTTAAGGCATTGTAAGGTTGATGTACTGTTTTTGTTGGATAATAAGAAAGATTGGACGGCTGTGTATGGTGGACGTAACCCATTCTGGGTGAACCACGTTAAATCTCTGTGTTATTTGTGTCCTATTTTATTTCTTTATCTTTTGTATTTAAATCTGCATATAATTGTTAGTTCATATTTGCTTCGGATCTGCTTGAAACCCTAACACATATATGTATATATATATATACATATATGTATATATATATATACATATATGTATATATACATGTATATGTATATATGTATGTATATATACATATATGTATACATGTATGTATATATACATATATGTATACATGTATATATATATGTATATATATATGTATGTATATGTATATATATATATATGTATACATATTTATATGTACATATATATACATATACATACATATATATATATATACATATATATATATGTACATATACATATACATATGTATGTATGTATATGTATATGTATATGTACATATAAATATGTATATATATATATATATATATACATATTTATATGTACATATACATATACATATACATACATACATATATATATATTTATATATATATATATATATATATATATATATATATATCTGTGTGTGTGTGTTTTTTTTTCATCAAGTGCTATAAAGGTGGGGATGGTGCCTTATATTTATCAGAAAATAAAAGTTTACATATATTAATTGACTGATCGAGCCAAAACAAACTAGATATAATAGATTACATAAGCCTTAAAATGGTGGCCACTCGCATGCCTATGGTCACCACCTTGACAATACTCCCTTTCGATAGCCATCTGTCTTCTTGCAGCATCATCCTCCTGAACCGGCCCATATCGACATTCGTGACCCCAACCCTGAAGACCTCCCACGCTTTAGCCATAAACTCGACCTTCCTAAGTCTGAGAGCTTCTGCAACAAGTTGTATATCATTCTCTGGGTCCGAACACTCTGCGTTTGAAAGGATGGTTGTGGGGTTGAAACAAGGGCCTAATATGCTGGCCCATTCCTCCTCCACCTCCAACACCGCTCCCCCCATGACTTCCACATCTTCTTCCCTCACAAATCCCACCAATTTCTCCACGCAAGCTTCCTTCGAAGGCAAAACATCAACCAATAGGCACAGTATAATCTCATAAATGTAGTCGTCACACCAGTGCCTCTCCTCACTAAAAGCGTCGTCAAGCAAGCTTTGAATGGCATTTTGGCCTTCAATGTCTATATCGAAGAGACGTTCGCATTGGGCTTCCAGAGACTCCTCACGGTAGAGGCAACTTAAACCGAACCTATGCACCATATTGCCTATTTAGAAATGCTCGCTCCGATCTGTCTTAGCTTTGCTATAAAAAGACCTTAAGCTTCTAGAACCCACCATTCCCTTTCCACTCCCTTCTACTACCTCCCATGGGATTTCAAAACCAGATAGGACTACCGTAGATGATTCTGCCAAGCCTGCGTGAATAAAGCTGATAAGAACGCACCCCTCTTATCCTAAGAACAAAAAAGCAATAGATTTCATCCTATCCCCGACTTTGGAATATGAGCTCTGTCCTCATACAATATTTGTTGAAGATCTTCGTTCCCTACATTTGCAGGCGACAAGACTGCTGGCAAAGTCTTAACAATCCCGTGGTTGGCAAGGAGGTCCGCCACTTGATTACCTTCATGGAGGGTATGTTGAATATGGTAGTCCGTAAATTTTTGTAGATGACAATATATCCATGGAATCCAAGCGTTTAACCGCCAATTCATGAAATGCTTTTTGATTATCTTGCTAAGAATGACTTTTGAATCCCCTTCTATCACCACCTTCGAAACTCCATTAGTTGTTGCCCATTTCAACCCTTCCTCTAAAGCTGCAATGTTATTAGTGACAAATCCCGCTTGACCACATACTGCCCCAACTAATTTGCCCTCCTCATCTCTGACAACCGCTCCATAACCAGATAATCCTGGATTTCCTTTACTAGCTTCGTCAAAGTTTATTTTTTTCCATCCATTAGGGGGAGGCTTCCACTTGACCTTTTTTCGCTCAACTAATTTTACTCCTTAGATGTGGCAACTGCTTTGTTTAAGCTTCCATATTTGCTCCATCTCCATATCCCACTTAGAATAATATTTAAATTTGTTGTTGTAGATCTCACCATTGATAGTTTCTTCTATTGCCACTTGAATTTTATTAATCAAGAGATTGACCTCCAACTCTTCCTCTTTGAATATTCTTTTGTTTCTCTCCTTCCACACATGCCAGACAACCAATGATGGGCTAGTAATCCACAAGCCTCCCCATTTTGAATACTTGCCCCCGTCGGCCAAGCAAAGATGAAATCTTTGAATGAACTTTTATAAACCATATAGTTCTGAAGCTTCATCTGCAGCCAATCCCAACACATCCTTGAAAAAGAACAATTGTACAATAAACGATACGTGGATTCTTCCTCATTTTTGCTAAGGCAACATCTGTTTGGCCCCGCTATACCTATTGATTTCAGTCTGTCACTTGTAAGGATTCTTCCATGCAAGGCGATCCAAAGAAAGGCCCCCGCTTTGGGTAACACCCATTTGTCCCAACATAAAATGACATGCCAATTACCGTCTTTCTGCCTCTTTCTTTGTAATTCGTAACCCAAACTAACCTTATAATTACCTAATTTAGCAACATTCCATATAAGGGTATCTTTTTTAGATGAAATATAGATAATTTTGCTTTTAAGAATATCGACTACCTTCACACTGTTTACATTCTGCATATCTCCAACCCTTTTCCACCTTATTGGAGAATTTGGGCTGCAATTCTCTTGGACATAATCTGCCACCAAAGCTCCCATAATCACCTCCATTTCAGTGATCCAGTCTAGATCATCAATCTCATCTACCAACGCTATTTCTTCGTTCCAAGAATCCCTCCATAACTTAGCCTTGCAACCATCGCCTATCTTCCATGTCAGATGATCTGTTATGATCCTCCTGCTTTCCTAAATGAACTTCCAAAATGGTGATCCTCTAGTCGAATTGGCCATAGTGGATATTCTTTCTAGCTCATTCGAATCCAAGTATTTGCCATCAACTTGCACCAGCCTTTTTGGGGATGGTTATACATCTTCCACGCTAGTTTCGCACCCAAAGCCAAGTTCTGCAAATTCATTTTCCTAAGACCAGCCCCGCCTTTCTCCTCGAGCATGCAAGCAGTTTCCCAATTGATCAATGGGATCTTTCTTTCCTCCTGTGATACTTCCCAAATGAATCTTTTAAGCAAACCATCTAGTGCCGACAAGGCCTTGCTTGGAGCTCTGTAACATGACATGTAGTAGCTAGGAACTGCACATAAAACCGATTTAATCATCTAAATCTACCCCGCCTGTGAAAGCCATTTGTTCTTCCATAAGGTTGATTTGGCTTTGCACTTATTGACCACTCCTTCCCACAGTTTGTTGTCCAGTTTGCCTACAATCATAGGGACCCCAAGGTATTGAATTGGAGAGCTACCTTGTCCGAATCGCAACAATCCTTTTGTCTTATCCCGAATTCTCTTGTCAGTGTTAAGAAAATATATCCTTGATTTTTGCTTATTCATACACTACCCTGAGTCCTTTTCATAGTCTTCTAGAACACTCTGGATGACTTGAGATTCTCTTTATGTTGTTGCGCCGAAAAGAATAGTGTCGTCCACAAATTGTGAATGGGAGATCGGATTCAATCTTTTGTGGATAGCGAAACCTTTCCAAAGACCTTGCCCGACCTTTCTTTTAATCTGCCTACCGAGCACTTCTGCCATAAGAACAAATAGGATGGGCGACAAAGGATCTCCTTGTAAAATCCCATTAGTAGCTTGGAAGAAGCCACATGCATAACCATTAACTAATATTGAAAAATTTACAGATGAAATACTGTGATCTATACATCTCAACCATTTTTTATCAAAGCTGAATTTCCTAAGAACCTCTAGTAAGAAACTCCACGTTACTCGATCATAAGCCTTGGACACATCTAGTTTAATGATCATACCTTGGAATTTGGAGGAATGCATTGAATGGATAGTTTTTGCTGCCATAATAATGTTGTCCATAATTTCGCGCCCCGGGGTGAAACCATGCTGTTCCGGCGAAATAATTTTCATCAGGATCGGTTTAAGCCTGTTTACCATTGCCTTAGAAATGATTTTATATAAGGAATTACATAAATATATGGGTCTGAAATCCATGATAGAAGAACAATCCTGCTTTTTAGGGATCAAAGCTATGTTGGTGTGATTGATCTCCTTGACGAACTTCCCCTATTTTCTAGAATCTTCCACAATTCGGAGAATGTCATTCCCCATAAACCCCCAACATTTTTGATAAAATTCCATTGTGAATCTGTCTACACCCGGAGCTTTGTTTGGATGTTGATCAAAGACTGCCTTTTTAACTTCTTCGAGAGTGAATGGACAGCATAACCATCTGTAGTCACATAAATCTGTCCACTTAATTAAATGAATACTTAGTATTTATTTGATTATTTAACCATCAATTAATAATTAATTAAATTAATATTTAATTAATTCATCTTAACCCTCTTCTCCTATTAATTAAATAAATTATTCAATTTATTTGATTTAATTCACTTAACCAAATTCATACCATTAATTAAATAAATAAATCATATTTGTTTAATTAAATCTTCTCTCACATTTAAATAAATTAATATTTATTTAAATCCCCCAAAATCCCACCTCTCACATTTAAATAAATTAATATTTATTTAAATCCCCCAAAATCCCACCTCTCACATTTAAATAAATAAATAATTTATTTAAATCACCTTTATCCTCCACCCACTTGTATTTTCCTACAAAAGCAAGTTGCACAACTATTTTAAATAAATTATTTATTTAAAATCCTATTTATCCTCACCCACTTGAAACCTTTAATGGTTTCCCTTAAAGTATTCAAACTTGATGGCTTCCTTCTATAGTCTTCTTAAGACTTTAATGGTTTTCCTTAAAGTCTTGAAGCCTTTAATGGTTCCCCTCAAAGTCTTCAAGCATTTTAATGCTTTATCTTCCTTTTTCTCATTTAAATAAATTAATATTTATTTGAATATTTATCCAAATACAACTTGCACACATTTATTGAAATAAATGAATTTTTATTTTAATAAAATCCTATTTTCCCTCACCCACCAAATCCACTTGCAAAATCTAATCCCCTTCTAGATTCTTCTAACCCCTTCCTAAATAACCTAACCCCTTCTCTAAACTTTGTCACATTCCTAAGCAAAATGGAGTCACTTCTCAAAGCCTAAAAGTCTTTGATAACCATTAAAGGCTTCCAACCTTCAACCACTAAATGTCTCAAAGTCTTGGATAACCTTTGAAAGCTTCCAACCTTCAACCACTTAATCCACAAAGTCTTCAAAAACCATTAATGGTTAACCCAAACCCTCCTACATGGTTAAAACATTTGTTTTGACTCAACCTCTACCCAACCCAAGGGTCTCATCAAGCCTTTAATGCTTTGACCATGATTATCTCTTAATCATTTACACAAAGGTTTATCCTTGCATTAACTCCTAATCCAGTGGGTAATCCTAATTTAGGCTTGACCCTTACCTTCTAGATAACCATGAGGTCTCCTCAGGCATTTAATGCCTCCAACCTCTTATCTCAACCGAATCTTATGTTGACACTTGTCACCATTTCATTGGTGCAAATTGTGCACATGGATCCCCAACTTTCAAGCTTGACCCTTGATTAAACCTTTCAATCCTGGCCATCCATTGCTCCATTTTTCCTATAAATAGAGCCCATTCCTTCATAATCCAGATCCTGAAAACTTGTATGCATTTAGGCTATAGACATTTTTAGAGAGCATTTAGCATAAGCAATCTAACATCTTATCATTTTTGGTTAAAATATATCATTTTAGCATCAATAGCATAGTATTTAGCTTTTCATTTCATATTTGAAGCTTAATATTAAATCTCAATCCTCCATAAGCATCCATAGTGCAAAAAGCTGCTGAGAGCTACACTATTTTGGAACTTGGAGAGGAGAGGAACAAGGGAGAAGGAACTAAGAGTATGTTAGGAGGTATTTGGAGATGCCTCATCATGTTTGCTTTGATAGTTAAATATGCTTGCATGCTTGTAGTCTCTCTTTTGGTATGCCTTTTTAGATTAGTTTTCGATTGACTAACACTAATGTTTTGCGTGTTTTTGTGTTATTTGATCATAGACTAATCTTGTGCCATTTAGGAGGGCATCATTTGGTGAACCCGACGTGAATCCAAACACCAAAAAGATCAACTTTTTTTTTTTTTAACCAATAACATGTTTGAATGTTGAAAATGTCACACAGGTTGCGCTTTTGACACTGTTTTGGTGCATTTGACATTATTTTGGCGCTATTCACCCTGTTTCAGTGCTTTTGTCTTCTCTTGTCTTTCCCTTTCTTTTAGTGCGTTTGTGTTAAATAGTGCCTCTATTCAAACGCAAACTAGCGCTATTGTAGCAAAACGTTGTACAAATCACCTTGTAACCAAAAAAAAAAAAAACCAAAAAAAAAGAAAAAAATTAGGCTTGTAGAAGCCCACCAAATAGGCGGATTTATCGCGCCAAAAGATTTCTTCTCTCAGAAGAATTTCTGCCAATTCTTGCTTGAGGGCTGCTTCTTTGTGGTAGGCATCATTAGACATCTCAGAGATTATAGTGACCAAGTTTATTTGGTTTAGTTCCTCCTCTATTATATTTCTTTTTGCAAAGATATTTTTGAAAGAATCTATGTTCCATATTTTAATCTTCTCTTTTAAAATTTTTAGTCTCTTCACGAAGCTATAACTCAGTGTTCCCTTATAAATATTGCTTTCTTTCCACCATTGTTGAAGATGCGAGATGAACTCTACGTCTCTCCATCACATACTCAAGAATTTGAAGCTACTACTTCCTTTGATTGGAGCCTCGCTCAATTTGAGTTCTATAGGAAAATGATCTGAAAGAGAAATTGGAAGAATGGATGCCTCTACCTGAAAGGATGACTCCAACCAAGATTCTCCTATGAGATGTCTGTCCAATCTTTTTGAGATGTGAGCAAAATTTGCTCTTCGGTTAGTCCACGTGAAGATCCCGTTCTTTGGTACAACAGCCATCAATTGATTCTGCATGACAAATTCTCTAAAGTCTTCCATAACCTTATTTGACATTCTCAAGCCTCCCTTTTTCTCATCTAAATCAAGCAATGCATTAAAATCACCAAGCACTACTATCTTGTCATTCCCTAGGTCTGAAATTTTATTCATGAGGACCTGCCAAACCTGAGTCTTTTCTTGAGTTTTAGTTGGTCCGTAGATATTTATTAGAGGGAAGTTCAAATTCTCCTTCAAACTGTAAACTGTACACAACATCCAATGTTCGACTTTCTCTAAAAGCGTTACTTTGACCAAAGAAGGATTCCAAATAACACCCAACCCGCCAGCGGCCCCTACAACATCTTGAAAGATACCTTCCCAGACTTTGCAAGACTTAATAAAACTATTCGCCTTCTCTGAATTGATCTTAGTTTCCTGAATGACAATTATAACATTGTTGCTTCTAAAAAATGCTCATTTAACCAAGCGTCTTTTGTCAGAAGCCGATAGACCCCTGACGTTCCATGTAGTGATCTTCATCTCTTGCCAAGGGAGAGCCCTTCTCCCCTAGCTTTCCTCATGAAATCAAATATGCTAACAATGCCCTTCTCCTTAGCATTGTCTTCCCTCTTTTGGCAGTTGCTTCTCCTGCCTCTAAGTCCTTTAGCTTTACCAAAAAGGATGTTCGTTGATTGGCAGATACATCTCGGGTCTACATTATCCAAGGCATCCTCTTGATAGAATTCCTCCTCTAAGTCCTTGTCCAATTAAAATTTGGTATCTAATAAAATTTTGCTAAAATTGATTGTTCTAGGGGACGACGAAACTTCATTTCCTTCCTTGGTTCCCAATACTTCCTGTTTGGAGGACTCCCCTCCCTCTGCTCAACCAGGGGGAGTGTATGCATTCTTGTTCTCCAACTGAGGATCTTCTCCCACTTTCATTGAAGATAAAGATCCTTTCTTTTGTTTTTGCTGAGGAGATCGAACTTCTTGAGTCTCTGCAACTGAATCCATGACCGTTTTCTCCAACTTCCTCCTCCACAATTGCGTTGATTTCCTAAAGGGATTCGTAGCCTTTCTAACAAACAATCTGCAATCCTCTGCTCCATGAGACTTACTACCTCATCTGGAACAATGATGTATCTCTTTTTCAATTTCTAACTGTTGTCTCCACACACCGTTTGCAGAATGTAATGAGATATACTTTGGGATACGCCTAACCGCCGCTACCCTAATTCTAATAAGTTTACACAAATCGTCCTCATCATCAAAGTCAATCTCCAACACCATCCCAAGCATCCTGCCAATCTTCTCCAGATAGACCTCACCCCAATATTTGATCGACAAATTATAGAGGCTGACCCATTTCGGCCATGAATAAACTACCAGAGGGATGAGATTAAAATTAGGTGTCCATGATTGTTATGTATACATACATACACACACACACACACACACACATGTGTGTGTGTGTGTGTGTGTGTGTGTGTGTGTGTGTGTGTGTGTGTGTGTGTGTGTGTGTGTATGTATGTATACATATACATATGTATATATGTATGTATATGTACATACATACATACATACATACATACATACATACATATATATATATATATATATATATATATATATATATATATATATATGCATGCATGCATAGATACATATATGTATGTATATATATATACACATGTATGTATATACATACATGCATGTATATATATGACATATATGTATATATACATATATATACATACATACATACATGTTTGTATGTATAATATACATGCATGCATGCATGCATGCATAGATACATACATATACATATATATACATACATACATACACACACACACACACACACACACACACACACACACACACACACACACACACACACACACACACATATCCAAGGGTTGATCAGTCTTTCTTTGGCAAAATAATAATAAAAGGAGGTCGACTATTTTAAATTAAAATGGTTACCCTATAGGTTGGTACCTGTGTCTACAGGGTTAACTTTTTGGCTCGTCCCTTTTTTTGTCGTGACAGTTTGGTCTCAATGTTGGTGCAGTCGGAGCAACATGACATTTTTCGGCTGGACCAGTGGGGTTTGAACAACCAAAGTGGCAAGGTTTACACATCTGACAATAGTTTCACGATAGGCTCGATGATTTTCTAAGGGTCGCAATATTTTTTCGGCAACCCAATTTTTTTCCCAGCATTACAACACTTTCCTAGCGACTAACTATTTTTTTGGTGACAAAAGAGAAAATTTCCAAAAAAGGGCATTTTTAAAAAAAAAAATTGGCTAAAATGTTTTTTTCAGCATGTTTTTGGACTTTCAATGGTTTTTTAGCCACGACTTGGTCAAACAGACTCTGTTTTTCAAAAATGAGATATCGTTGGCAAGGTGATTCAATGCTTTATCTAGATTTGTTGTTATTTTTTCTAGGTTTCACCCCAAGTATTTTTTATTCAATATTTTATTTTTTCACCATATGGTTGTTTACTTGGTTGTTTTGGCACCTATAAACTTTTTATTTGCATTAGATGGATTCTCTTGGGTTGTTCTACATGTTTTTCTAACACTTTTCCCTATATGGGCATTTTGAGCATCTATTTCATGCACTTATTTGTTTGTGGATGCACTAAGATAAAGTGTCACTCTTGTGCATGGTTTTAGGGGATTTTGCACATTTTGTTGTGCCTTGTTTTGTACAAGCACTCTATTATAAAGTGTCATTGGGGGTTGTGTAGTTCCTTTTGTTTTGTCATCGCAGATTTGTCCGGTGAGTGTCTCTCCACTATGACATCAAATTAGAGATTCTTGTCTCATGCACGCGTGCATTGATTGCATACCCTTTTTTAGTTACAAGTACTTTCTTGACAACATTCAAATTCTCCTTCATGATTATTTGGCAATGCACAATTTCAGTGGACCTGTCATGCCTCTCCCTTGTCAACATTATTAGCCGGGGGGGTGTTCTACTGTTGTCACCAATGCTTCTTTTGTTTCGCTTTAGAGTGAGCTATGTATTCAATATTTTTTCCTATGTACTATCTGAACACAATGACTATATTTCAGTGAGATGGAGATTTTACCATATAAATACTCTTGCATTCTAGTTTTGTGGAGCCAACTTATCCTCTATTGATTACTGATTAGTGTTCTTTAGACTATTGGTACCTGTATTTTTGACTAGCAGTTTACTCCTGCATGATTGAGTAATGTCATTGGGGTCACTCATGTAGATTCATGTGCCATTTATATCTTCAATTGCCAAATGTTTTGCCTTTGTTTTCCATTTGATTGTTTAAGTATTGTCATTGGGGGCACTCATGTAGATTGTTGTCTTCTTGATCTAGATCACAATCTTGGTTTTATAGGAGGTTCTTTATTTAGCACAATAATAATCTTTTTGTTTGATAGTTGTCTACAACTTCTTTGTGCTTTGAGGATGTTCTTTGTGTTCCTATTCTTTTTTGGGATATTTTTTTGGAGGCTTCTTAGACCTCCATTCTCTTTTTTCTCTCTTTTGGAGAGGAGTTTTTTCCCACTAGGTTTTTCTCCTTTTCTCCGTTTATGAGATATTGCATGAATTTGGTTTGTACATGGGTATCACATTAGACCTTTTGTTACTAGAACTCATTCTTGCATTTCATGCATTTAGAGGTTTTTTACTTCACTTAGGGGGGGTGTTAGGGCATATTTAACTTCAGTTATGATTTTTTGCTTAAGTTCACTTAGTGGTTCTTTAGTTTAGCTATAGTTGAGCCTTTTTTAGGTCCACATGTCTTCGCTTCACTTCTCTTAAATTTAGCTTAGGGAATCTTTTTTCTTTATATATGTGAGATTTTGTCAAGATCAAGGGCATAATGAAAAATATAAAAGAGAGACAAAAGAATGACAAGAACGAACTGTATTCTCATCAATATGCAAATGATCAACTGGATTAACCAATACAATGAATATGGGCCTGCTTATATAGGCAAGGCCATAAGGATATATGAGCACACAATCATGACATGTGGCTCAGTGAGAAATAAGGGTAGGTGATAAATACTAGGGTAGGTAGGAGAAATAATATAATATTCCACGATAGGTGGATGACCCACCGAATGTGGAGTGTAACAACAAAATAAGACCACAAAAGGTGGAATTTCTCCTACAAGCTATATCCCTATGAGCACACTTCCCTGAGTGTCTCAAATACAAACTAGGAAGAGATGCATTATCCTAAGTTAACTTAAGTAAAATGTAATAATATCCATAATGAATATTTATTTACACCAACACCCCCCCTTAAGTGCAACTTAGGGGAATGAAGACTCAAGTCAACAATGCGATATGGGTCTTGGCGACTAGGCTATGATAGGTACCCATGTACAAAATGCAAATGCAAGCAAAACTATGCAATGCAATCTCTCACAAATGGAGAAAGGGAGAAAACCTAGTGGGAAAAAACTCCCCCCCAAAAGAAAGATGAATGTACAAAAGAATCTCAAAGAACGAGGACAAAACCTCAAAGAGGAAAAAGTCCCCCCATAAGAGAGGAAGGAGAAATCAGCTGACCCCCCTAATGAGACATCCTGCACCCTTAAGAGAGCTCACAACTGCTAGAACTTACTCTCGGTGAAAGGTTTGGTGAATATGTCTGCAACCTGCTCTGTTGTAGGACAATACTGCAAATCAATGACCTGCTCCTGAATCAGCTCTTGGATGTAGTGCATATGGATCTCGATGTGTTTGGTCCGCTGGTGCCAGACTGCGTTCTTCGAGATAGCAATAACACTCTGATTGTCACAATGTAGAACTGTCGACCGTGGAGTGGTGAACCCAAACTTTGTGAGAATCTGTTGAAGCCAAATGGTCTCAGTTGCTGTGTTAACAACTCCTCGATACTCAGCCTTAGTCAAAGAGAGAGCAATAACATGCTGGTTCTTGCTCTGCCAACAAATAGGCCTCGAACCAAGGTGAAAATTGTAACATGAAGTAGACTTACGATCATCAAGATCGCCAACCCAATCGAAGTCTGTGTAACCAACCAAGCGAAGTCTTGTGCCTATTGCATAGTGAATCCCATAGTGATGTGTACCTTGGATGTAATGAAGGATGCATTTGGTGGATTTCCAATGAAGCTCATGTAGTTCCTGCATGAAGCGGGAAACCATGCCAACTGCAAATGAAATATCAGGGCATGTGTGAGTCAAGCAGATGAGACTACCCACAAGCTGACGATACAATGTGGCATCAACTGGTGGAGAAGAACACTGAGCCTCAAGCTTGACTCCTGAAAGAAAGGGAGTTGGGGCAGGATTACAATCAGCCATATGAAAGCGTGCAAGTAGATCAAGAGCATACTTGGGCTGTGATAGTGTAATCCTGGAAGGTGACTGTGAAATCTCTATCCCGAGAAAGTAGTGCAAAAGATCCAAGTCATTCATAGCAAATCTACCATGCAAAGTAGATTTGACCATGCTAATGATGGATACGGTGCTCTCTGTAATGATCAAATCATCAACATAGAGCACAAGTACCAAGTGAGAGTCATCCTGTCGCAAAATGTAGACATTTAGATCAGAATGACACCTGGTGAACCCTACTGAGAGAAGAAAGGAATCCATCTTGGCGTACCAATCCTTGGGGGCTTGCTTGAGGCCATAGAGAGATTTCCTTAGTCTGCAAACCAAGGAAGTATCCTGGATGAAACCCCGTGGCTGCTCCATATAAATCTCCTCATCAAGATCACCATGAAGAAAAGCACTCTTCACATCCATCTGATGTACAACCCAACCATGAGCTGCAACAATAGCAAGTGTCAAGTGAATGGATTTCATCTTGGCTACGGGCGCAAAGGTCTCGGTATAGTCAACACCTGGAATCTGAGAGAAACCTTTTGCAACAAGTCGAGCCTTATACTTATCCACACTACCATCCGCTACAAACTTGCTTCAATAGATCCACTTACATCGAACCATCTTTACCCCCTTGGGGAGATGGACTAAATCCCATGTGTTGTTCCTCATCAAGGAACTATACTCTTCCTCCATAACTTGGTCCCACTCAGGAACCCCTGATGCTTCCAAAAATGTCTGTGGATCGGAAGCGGTAGCAATGAATGCATGCGGAATATCTTGATGTTGTGATTGAGTCCTTCGTGTATTTGAAGGATCCCCAACAAGAGAACCTACTGACTCAAGTGTCTGTCGAGCCCAACGAGGTCTAGGTGGAGGTGGAGAATGAGGCTCCTCAACTGCAAGTGGACCCTGCGAAGGTGTAACCTTGTGAGTCGGAGTTGAAGGAGACTCATCATCTGAATCCCTAGCATCACTATCCACAATGGAGCAAGGTGGAGGAGGTAGAGAGGCTAAGCTAGGAGAGCTTTCCTCAAAGTGAACACTCCTCTCAATAAACACCTCACGTGTCTCAGGATCCATCAATATATATGCCTTAACACCCTCAGGATATCCAACAAATATGCAAGGTCGACTTTGAGGTTCCAATGCCTTGCATTTTTGCAAAGGTATGTGAGCCCATGCTGGACACCCAAAGACTTTGAAATATCTCACAATCGGTTTCCTACCAGACCAAGCTTCAAATGGAGTAATACCTTGCAAAGCTTTGTGAGGAACCCGATTTTGGATGTGTGTGGCACACTGATAGCCTCTGCCCAAAAGGCGGGATCAAGAGAATGTGCATGTATCATACATCTAGCCATTTCTTTGAGAGTTCAATTCTTGCACTCTACAACTCCATTTTATTGTGGAGTGTATGCAACAGAATCTTGAAGATCAATCCCCTCAAATGTACAAAAATCCTCAAGTCTTTTGTTCACATATTCCCTTCCATTATCTGTACGAAGAATCTTGACCACTTTCCCGGATTGTTTCTCCACACGAGTCTTGAAGTCCTGAAATCTGTCAAATACTTCACTCTTATGAATGAGAAAGTAGACCCAAGTGAAGCGGGAGTAGTCATCAATGAAGGTGAGGACATAGCGGGCCTTGCTGAATGAAGGTGCTGGAAATGGACTTGCTACATTGCTGTGAACAAGTTGAAGAACTTCCAAAGCTCTCCAAGATTTCCCCTTATCAAACTTCTCCTTGGGATGCTTGCCCATGGAACAACCTGAACATACACCCTCTGAAAAAATTGATTCGAGGTAGACCTGTGACCATGTCTTTAGTGTTGAGCTGTTGAAGATAGCAGTAGTTGAGGTGACCAAACTGCTCATGCCATAGCTTACTTTCTAAATTTGAACGAGTAAGCAAGGCCCTAGAAGGAGAACTTGGCACAAAGTTGGAGAATGAATAAAGCCTTGAGTTGTCATTGACTTGTTCCACTACTACCAAGGCATCATCATCAAGTTCCTTTACCACAACCGAATCAGGTGTAAACTCAACCTTTTTCCCATTCCCATAGCGAGTGATTTGGTAGATAGAGAGAAGGTTGGTAGACAAGTTAGGAACATAAAGAACATTCTCAAATGTTCCATCATCCATGTCAACTGAACCTTTCCCTTCAACCTCTACTTGTGTATCATCACCTATGTAAATGTGAGATACCTTAGATGGCTCCAATGAAAAAAACTGCTCCTTTGTAGAACCCATGTGACAAGAGGCACCCGAGTCAAGTATCCAATGGTGTGAAGAACCTATTGTAGCCACAAATGCTTGCCCTTCTCCCTTAGACTATGAGGAAGAGGAAGGAGACAAATCCTTCTTTGTGTAGGCGGATGGCAAGTTGATGTTGTTTTTCTTAAGAAGATTTGTCAACTCATCAACTTGCTTGGTGTGGCATCGATGCTCATCATGACCATACTTCTCGCAATATGTTGGTTTATCCTTCTTAGGTGGAGTCCCCTTCTTGGAAGAGGATAAAAAATTGCCTTGTGATGGAGAGGATGATTGTCCTTTTTCTTGTTGTGGCTTTGACTTAGATTGCTTCTTCTTGTTGTTGGAATCTTTGCTTTGACTCCCTTGACTCCCTTGATTAGCCACCAAAGCCTTGGACTTTGAAGATTTGAGAAGCCCCATGTTCAACAACTTAGATTGTTCCAATATCAACATTTTTGTGAAAGCATCAAATGAAGGCATAATATAGGAACTCCCCACTGTCAAACGACGAGTTTGGAAGCTAGACACAAATGCTGCATATTCTGGTGCAAGCTTGTCCAACAAGTTGAATACCAACTGAGCATCCTTTTTGTCAATTCCACGATCCTTAAGCTTTGCTCTGAGCTCATTTGCTTTGGTGACATAATCTTGGATTGTATCGAAACTCTTGGGACCCAAGTTGGTGAGCTCATTGTCAATCTCGTAACCTCTGATTTCATCAACTTGACCATACAATTTCTGAAACATATCCCAAGCCTCTTTTATTGTTGTACACTTCTCAATGTGAAAAATGAGGTCATCTGATACATACTTACACAAAGTTCCAAGAGCCATGCAATTCTTAGTGAGCCATTCTAACTGAGCATTAGGATCAGCCTTAGGATTAGGTGGTTCTGCTATTGTTCCATCTATGTAATGCGTGAGACCTTTTTCCATTAATTTGCTCCATATTTTAATTTTCCATGATGCATAATTATGTGGAGTTAAAGGTGAAAATTTATGAGGACTCATTGCAACAAAAATGAAAGAGAACAAGGAAAAAGAGGCACAATCACACAAGACACCCCCCCAAATTCACTCAATCAAAGAACCCCACCCCCCAAAAAATGATGATTTGGCACTTTATACTTAGTGCGTGCACAATGGGCCACTTGCAAAAAATGGCAAAGTGGACTTCTGATTTCAACTTTACAACTACCTCAATAAGGCCAAAAGAGACTCAAACTAATAATGCAAGAGATCTAAAGTAAGATCCAAACATTTTACAAGTACCAAATAGTCCAAATAAGACCAATATTTGAAAGTACAATTTCCACTCAAAATATTTGAAAATTGATCATAGATTATGAAATTAGACGAAAACACATGCACTTTCAAAAAAAACGACACTTGAAAAGGAGGTCGTATGAGCTCAAACGAAGCCTTTGAAGTTGCATAATTGAGGATTGGACAGGTACAACTGAGAGAATCCAAAAATTACAAAAAACATGTGCACCAAAATCAAAAAATAACCACACCACTATGAAGAGAACAAAAAATTAGCCCAAATAAAAAAATTTGCACCCAAAAAGGAGCAAATTTGAGCAAGTTATGAGCCTCCAAAGTTGACCCAAAAATCCAAATTGCTCAACGGAGAGGGGTCTAAATTTTTTTCAAAAAATGTTGACTAGGTGTTGACTGTGCAAAAAATGTTGACTAGATGTTGACTATGTAAAAAATGTTGACTAGATGTTGACTGTACAAAAAGTGCTAGGTGGCGCTGACTGGGCAGATTTGCTGACGTGGCAGGTGATTGGACCTATTGCTGACGTGTCAGGCAGAGGTGGATGACGTGGCTTGCTGATGTGGTAGGCAGATAGGCTTTGTCGGTCAGTCACCGGAAAACTGACAGATGGCGGTCGGAAAGAGGATTGTCGGCGGTGGGTTGGGCCGACGGAAGTTGCCGCTGGTGGCTAGAGCAACGGGGTCGGTGGGAGGCGCTGACAACAAAGCTGGAGCTCGGCGGTGGCGCTGTTGCGGGGGCCTGCGGCGGGGCAGCGAAGGTCGCAGAGGCGCTGGCAGTGTAGCAGCGGTCGTCGGGGGTCGCGGGAGGCTCTGCAGAGACCGCCAGAGGATCAACACTGCACGGGGTCGTTGTTGCCGACGGTGGTGTTACTGTTGCGACTGCCAGAGGAGGCTGTAGGGTCCGCCAGAGGGGACTTTTGGTGGTGGAGTGGGGAGCTGTCGGTGGCCGACAACCTGCAACCTGCAAATATGGTGGGGCAGGGGGTCTATGGACCCCCAAAAAAAAAATTTAAAATTTTTTTTTTCTTTTTTTTTCTTTTTTTTTAAATTCCCATTCGTCTTTTGAATTTTTTTTTCTTTTCAGAATAATAATAAAAAAATTGCAGAAAAAAACTTTTTAAAAATTCCCAAAATTCGATTTTCGCCAAAATAGGTCGAGTTTATACTTGATTTTTATGGAAATGGCCTCCTGGACGCAATGGTGAGGTCGAAAACGCTCTAAGATGCCTCCAAAAAGTGCAGTTCCTCAAATCCAAAAATAGATAGAAGCCTTCCACGATGTCTCCAAAAACCAATCAATGAAGCCCCAATTGCTCTGACACCATGTGAGATTTTGTCAAGATCAAGGGCACAATGAAAAGTATAAAAGAGAGACAAAATAATGACAAGAACAAATTGTATTCTCATCAATATGCAAATGATCAACTGGATTAACCAATGCAATGAATATGAACCTGCTTATATAGGTAAGGCCATAAGGATATACGAGCACACAATCATGACATGTGGCTCAATGAGAAATAAGGGTAGGTAATAAATACTAAGGGCAGGTAGGAGAAATAATATAATATTCCACAAGAGGTGGATGACCCACCGAATGTGGAGTGTAACAACAAAATAAGACCACAAAAGGTGGAATTTCTCCTACAAGCTATATCCCTATGAGTACACTTCCCTAAGTGTCTCAAATCCAAACTAGGAAGAGATGCATTATCCTAAGTTAACTTAAGTAAAGTGTAATAATATCCATAATGAATATTTATTTACACCAACAATAAAAAAGTATGCCTTTATGCATTGCAATTTTCATTTTGTGATCTTTTCTTTTGAGGAATATGGCATATTTTTCTTGCTACTGTCATTTATGAAAGGTGTTCTAGTTTGTTGTTTGATCTTGTAGGCTTGTGTTGCAAAATTCAATGACAAGGACCAATGATTGTACCAATCCACAAGTGTATGCATATGTCATCATTGTCATTCATTCCATACCTAACAGTTCCATCACCCATGCCCTTCTCCCCCTCTCTAGTTTTTTCAATAACCTAAAATTGTTGGGCTTTACATAGTATACACACACATTTCCATTGAAGCACAAATTAATGAAATTGTTGGGCATTAAGTATTTTTACACACTCAAACATCCATTACAATACCAACTTAAATAAAACCCTCTGCAACACATAATACGTATGCACATATCCCTCACAAGCCCTAGACACCGCAAAGTACACGTATGCATTAAAATCCCATATTAATGAAACTCCAAGGCAACACATGTACACACCCACACATTCATTACAAGACCAATTTTACACACACACACCCAACCACCATTAAAGTGATACCCAATTCATGACCACGTACCAACAACACTTGATCCCATCATCATTGATGAAATAGATGCAAGTTTTCACATATAGGGACAAAAGCAAGTGCATAAATCCTTTTGCATACTTTTCTTTCTTCTTCAATTTCTTGTAGAAGTAAAACAAAAGAAGAAATTAAAGGAAAAAGGAATATAATTAATGCATCATGGTGCACTTAGCACTAGATCTCTCCCCAATCCAATCAACACCTCCTTTCTTATTCTTTGAACCCCCTAAAAAAGGCAATGGAACATTTTTAGGAAGAGTTTAACAAAATTTATGTTTGATATCTTGAATTTTTCAATCTTGAGAATTTTTGGAACGGTATGCCTTTCTTCCAAAGGTTTTTCACTAAAGAGTTTTTTGTATCCATTGCCATTATCAATTTAATACACAGTAAACCAAAATAATAAAATTGCTCCAAGATACCCTAAATATATACTCCACCTACACTACCATCTCCAAGAAATATAGATGATAAACCGATACACAAAAAAATAAGAAAGACCATCACATTCAAATGAAATTACATTCAGAAACATAATACACTGATTTTAATTCGTCAATAGTCAATATTGTGACTGTTATATTACATTGTTTAGACATTAAGCACAAACAATTAATATTGTGAGCATGTGTATTGGGTAGGGGAATAATTTGTTATGGGAGCTCTAATTGGCAAAAGAAGAGGATGCATAAACAACACATGAAAAAAGGAAACAATGAGGAGGTATGTTGTAGAGCATGGTATGGACATTGCCAACTCTTTATTGGATGTCCCATGCATATTTTTATGCAAGCATAGAAAGACATCCATCATATGAGATGTAATTTGCAACATCACAATTTTGTCATTGGAGCCTAGCCTTTCATTAAAATCCTTTATATGGATGACCAAAACTTCTTCCATCTTTGTTGTAAACCCTACTCCTTGTGCTTCTTTGAGATACTCTTTGGCATAGATGCAAATAGGCAAATATTGTTGTGGAAACTGCCATTTCAGTGATTGAATCAAATAAAAGCTACATTCTTATCTCAACAATAGCAAATTTTATTTCATGGAGAGTTGCAATTGGAGAGTTCAGCGTGTCAATGCAAATACAACATAAAGATTCTTTTTAGATTTTAAATAGAAGAAAAATAAATCATAATATATAAAAAATTAATCAATAATTATTGTATTTTAAAAACAGTGTTATAAATTATCTTGAATAATTTTTATTTATTTATTTTTGATACATAAGAGGTGTTGTATTGATTAAAAAAGGCAAATACAAATGATTTGTTCGGCCAGAGCAACATTCATCCCCAACCTGCCTACTGCCCACAATAGAATGCCACGTAGGGCTAATGAAGATAAGTTGCATGCCTACAAATAGGGATGCAATATTAGCTACTCTACCCCACACTCTTGCCCCTAAACAAGAGACCTTAATCTCCAAACCAACACATATGGCAATGTCGATGTAACGATGTTTGTGCTTTTTTCCCTTTCTCGAAGGACTTCAATATTCTTTTATGTTGTGGGTTATGTTTCGTCCTCTTTACTTTTGTCCATCCTTGGTCTTTTGGATGACTTCTCTCTCCTTCTACACTTTCCTCTCCATTTATCACCACAAATGTCTCTTGCGGTTTAGGAGTAATCTCTTAATCTGTACACTTTAGAGCAGATGCCTCTTGCAAGATTAGGGAGTTAGCCACATTGACATTCTTTGAGTAGACACCACATGTAGTTGATGGTCATGGAACAGGTGAGGGAGGGGGCAAGTTGTAATATCATAAGGAGAAGCTTATAGACTTAAGGGTATTGGGTGACATGACATAGTGTTGAGGGTCAGGCCCAATCCACTACGATGTTTTGCTTGATGATGCCTAAATCCCTAAATCTCGCAATTTATGACGTTGGGATGTAAAATGTTCAACTGAGAAATATCTCCTACCTCTAAAGACAATTTTCACATAGTCAACAAGTTGCCTCCTACATGTATTCCCCACCTTCAACAATATCTTAGCAAGGAGGTCGTTGGATAAATCCATATCAACACGTATTCAAGCATAAGAAGAATTTTGATAGATGATAGTTTTCTTGGAGGTGCAGTGATACTACCGTAAGCCATTCCCAATTAAGCATTATAGTTCCTAGAACTATATGGGAAGAAATGATAATCACACTCGTAAATATGTAGTAGTGAAGAAATCTATGCATGGATCGAAGGTAGGGAACTAGGGTTTCACACACAAAAAATCTCCTTGGAAGATTCAAGGACCATTTTCCAACATCAATTCGTTATCTTCCTAAGAATCAAATTCCAAGATGAGAAACACCTCAGTATAGGGGCAAATACATATTTTCCCATCCATATATTCTTTCTATTTCTTTGTAATCCAAGAATGTAGGTCACATAATTTAGGCCAAGTCTTTGTGAGTCGACAAATTAGGGCATGATCCTACAAAAAACCCTCCCGATCCATGGCAAGTTCATTTAGTCATTGCAGAGGGGCGAACTAGGAGATTTAGCGTTTTATATAATAGTTTGTCGAATAAGGCTAGGGTTAGGTGAAATCTTTGTGGATTTCGCATGAGGGTTGGGACGCCGAAAGTTGCCAAGCGCCAAAGGCATCAGACCCTTATTTGGATAAGCCACGACCTCCAAACCTGGCCACACCCTCGAATTCACTCAACTTTCTTTCCCACACAACAACCGTGAACTAGAAAAACAAAGAAATTGCACATTTTGACTAGCAGATGAAGCAATACCAATCATTGAGGAGGTGTAGACAAAAGGAGCAACTTTAGGGAATTATATTTCCCTGAAGAAAAAATTGTATGTTTTTTTAAAGTTAATATTTTAATTCAATTTTACCTTAAACTTTTTTTAAATTATTATTATTTTTTAGACTGTAGGAATCAGGTATAGCACCCCCTATAAACTACAGTGCGTCGGGTAAACTTTTTATGTGATCGGTGACGTTGGTACAACACGTCCTTTGATACCATGTGGACTGGGGAGAGACTTTAAAATTAATATTTTAATTTAATTTATCTTAAAAATATTTTTAAATCATCTTTAAAAAAAATTAAAAATTAATTATTGAAAATTAAAATAAAACAATATTTATGTACTTTGAAAAGTATTTTAATATATCTGCTATTTTTATATAGATTTTTTAAATATATGTCAGTTCTCAGCGGTAAGATTTAGCCCCCAAAAACCTAAAATTTATTTTCAGAGGTTTAAGCCGATAAAATGCACTTGCAATCACAGAGCTTCTGAAGGAAGTCGCCGCCATTGTTAAATCTGAAAGGATCAAGATTTTCTGGCAATGTTTAAGATGAAGAAGCAGCAGCGTCAGAAAAACAACATTTCCAGAGGAGGAGGAAGAGGAGGAGGAAGAGGAAGAGGAGGAGGAGGAGGAGGAAGAGGAAGAGGAGGAGGAGGAGGAAGTAACGGAAAGAGAAAAACTCCTGCAATTGACAATGATCCGTTTTTCAATGATAAAAACCCCAAACGACAGAGAGGAAAGGGCGAGGAGATTCTCAGCAGCGAAGAAGACGACGACGATTTCGTTGACAGAAATGGGGAAGAAGAAGACGTCGCCTTGGAAGACACAGAGACTGCCGATGATAAGCGACTTAAGTTGGCCAAAGCTTATCTGGACAAAATTAGGGAAATAACAAAAGCCCAGGAGGAAGAAAACGAAGAAGATGAAGATGAAGAAGGGCGGAGGGGTAAAAGGGATTCGCTTGTTGCCGAGATTCTCCAGCAAGAGCAGCTCGAAGAGAGCGGCCGGGTGCAGCGCCTTTTTGCTTCGAGGTATTTTTTTTCATTTAAATTTTTTTATCGGTTTGATAAAATTCTCTTTTTGCCCGATGTAATATTTCGCAAGACCTTTTGGAGGTATCAAGTGCGAGGAAAACTTTTCCTCGACAAGGACATTGAGGAATTTAGTTCATGAATCTGTCATTTCGAAGAATATGTATGTAGAGGGAGATGAGTACCCCAAGCATGCAATTAGACAGTTATAGGTATGAATAATTATCACAGTTCAAATCAAAAGTGCAGTCATAATGCGACAATTTTCAAACCTAAAACAATCCTCAAATGTAGTCACAAATGATTGTCCAGAGGACAACATGTAGAATACATAAAGGACAGTGAAATGAGGTTAAAGTGGGTAGTTAAATAGTTATAGAAGTCTATGATAGAAATCAGCTGTAGTGCTTGATGTACAGAGCATTGCTTGTGGAGGTAGACTTGGACATGGTGTAAATGTAGATGTTTCGCATCCAAAACTTGTTGAGGCTCTTGCAAATACAAATGTTTTGAGCTTGTAGCATGTGGGGAATATCACAGTTGTGTTCTAACACTTTCAGGTGACTTATACACATGAGGAAATGTTAGTTATAATTATGGGTTTCTTGAACATGGAAAACGAGTTGGTCACTAGGTTCCAAAAAAGGCAAATGGACCTTTGGAATGCATATCCTTGTTTTCAATTTCTTGTAGACCATGGCACACTGTTATAGTAAATTCTACAGGTTATTTGTTTACATTTGGCGATGGAACATGTGGTGTTTTGGGTCACGGAGACAACACAAGTGCAGGGTTGAATGTTAAGGTTTAAGGAGTGACTTGAAGATATAAATAGACAATCACCTTGTGAAGACATTGAACATATCGATGACAATCTTTGGTGCTTGTAATTACAGTGCAGAATGGATAGACCTTTTGAAGATGGAATTTGTGATAATCACCAAATATATATGAAGAATAGTTAACGTTGGATGGTAGATATGGCAATTGGTGTAGTGAGAAGATAAAGTGCATTTTTTAAAGAACAATGTTGTAGGTCTAGGGACAGTTTGATGCCTTCAAGTTCAGAGCAGATGGAAAACAGACAAAACTTTCAGTTTTGAAGTTAATGGAAAGGGTATGCAACATCTTCAACAAGATTATAGCATATAAATCATAATGCTTATAGAAGTCAATAAATAAAGCCCTGTAGTCATAAATATGTTGTTAATAATATGGACAGTGACATACTAGAAAAGAATAAGACAGTCTCTGTGGTAGAAGGAAAACAATGAAAATATTGGAACATAGTGCAAAGGAACAACCATGATAAAGGTTTAATAGATGCCAGTCTAAATAAAGCCATGGGGAATGTATAAACAACAAAGTGAGGTTTCAAAATTACTGCTTCATCATATAGGACAATCCTTTGTCCTCTCCAAGGAGACAGTAGGTTATCAACTTATCACAGATGTCATAACAGTACTAGCATAAAAACAAGAAGAAGCTTTGTCTATTCTAAAACAATCATTAAGACAAAAGTAAGAGTTAAGAATACAAAGTGACAGTAACAGTCCCTGTGAAAAGAATCACAGGTTACAAGATTAATTGCCTTAAATGACCTAAAAGACAAGGAAATTAGAACACGGAGACAGTCAACTCACAGTCCTAAATGACAGTTTTTATGATGAAGAAACTAAGAAGGTATGGATATAGTTCTTTAGAAGGGACAATATAAAAATAAGAGGGACAATCTCTAAAAAAGCTGATAGAAGAAGCACATAAAGGTATAGTTATGAAGTCATGTGAGACATAAAGCATGAATGTGGCAACTGATAGATGACTATGGACTGTAGATTGATTGAGGAGTAGAAGGAAATGACCATTATAAAGTCTGTCAGGCACACGAAAGACAGGCGAGCATCATGCCTAAAGAACAGTCTCCATAGAAGCCTAAGGTACATGAAATACATGGCAGCGAGCTTGAGTCAAATGTAAGATGATAGTGAAACAAAGAAGGTAGATTGCAGCATGAATAGAAGTAGATAGTCATGGGCACTATAATAATTGTCATGTGATTGGTGGACAACAAATTCAAAGTTAACCCTTGACAAACATTAAGGGTAGAACAAGGTTTGCAATAGAGAAGAGTGAAAAAGTGATAGAGAATCTTCACAAGTCATATAACCTATAGCAATCATAGAGGTTGGCAAATGTAGCATGAAAGAAGGATATCGGTAGTCATCACGAGGCCTCAAGACGATAAATAAAGTTTCATTAAAAATGACATTTGTAGAATGACCAAATGCTTGAACAAATAAAAAAATCTCAGTGTTATGACAATTTTTCGAAAAATTTCATTCAGCAGCATAAATATGACTAGTGTCTACAAAGACAACACCAAGCTTTCCTTGAAGAAGGCAATTGCCTCAAAGATGATAGTCCCTTGGATATATTAGAATAATATTGGCATATCTTATTATTTAATGGTTAATGATGTATATTTAAGTAGATTAGATTCTTTCTAATTTTGCTTTCAGTTCTCGATGGTTTCTTAGGAAATATTGTCAATGTAATTGTCTATATGTACATTTCATTCTTTCAATAATAAACAAGCAATTACCATTGTAACATGGTATTGGAGCGAGACGAAAGAAATTTTTGAAGAATTTGTAATCCTAAAATTTGTTAAAACTTGAACCAGAATACACAAATACACAAGTCCTTATCCTGGGAAAACCCTCCACTTGAGGGTGAAAAACCCAGCCACACAAAATGAATCTTTTATTATGATTGCAAGTCTGATACAATAATAAGAAGTCAAGAACTAATTACGATTGTTATCATATAACAACCCACAGTAATCTGAACCTGTTCAAGAGAGACTGATCCTTCACATAGAGAAGACTGAAAAATGATGAAGATCGTAGCATAAATGATCTCCAACAAAAGCTCGAACATTACACAGAATGATTATCAAAACAAAATAAATGACGGAATGCCTTCAGCTCTCTCCACGGCTGCCTTATCACCAACCTTATATAGGAATCTGTCATAACCCGCAACAAGAAAGAGAACAATCAACGAACGAAAAAGACCAGACTCTTCACGTACTCTCCCGAACTAGCCATTACTCTTCCCTGCGGGAATGACAAGAGTCGCGCATAAGGAAAGAGGTCCGTTACACCACTGACGCAAGGAGGAAAGGCAACTGACGAACTCCATACAGGAATAGAAACGACAGCCAGCACAGAATCACTCCACATCGGATAAAAACAGTTGGCAAGGCTTCTTCATAAAATCTCTCTCGCAGCTATAAATCATCAACACTCCCTCTTAGCAAGAGAGAGATCTTCAAAATGTCATCACATGACAAGTACACATAGCTGCAACCAAAAGAATGTCAACAAAAAAAATCCCATCACAGATTTTCTCAAATAAAAAAATGTTATCGCAGCATAACAATATTCACCATAGCTACTCCTAGAGGGTGAATTAGAAAAACTGAAAATAAAGTCATGAAGTCACACACATGACTTCCACCATGGCTACTCCCAGAGGGTGTGCCAGAATACTAAGCTGCAGTGCCCATCCTAGGACAAAAGCACAGGATCTACCTTCAAGCGGTTAGGCTCTATAGGAGGAACCCGCTCTGATACCATGTTAAAACTTGAACCAGAATACACAAATACACAAGTACTTATCCTGGGAAAACCCTCCACTTGAGGGTGAAAAACCCAGCCACACAAAATGAATCTTTTATTATGATTGCAAGTCTGATACAATAATAAGAAGTCAATAACTAATTACGATTGTTATCATATAACAACCCACAGTAATCTGAACCTGTTCAAGAGAGACTGAACCTTCACAGAGAGAAGACTGAAAAATGATGAAGATTGCAGCGTAAATGATCTCCAACAAAAGCTCGAACATTACACAGAATGATTATCAAAACAAAATAAATGACGGAATGCCTTCAGCTCTCTCCACGGCTGCCTTATCACCAACCTTATATAGGAATCTGTCATAACCCGCGACAAGAAAGAGAACAATCAATGCACAAAAAAGACCAGACTCTTCACGTACTCTCCCGAACTAGCCATTACTCTTCCCCATGGGAATGACAAGAATCGCGCATAAGGAAAGAGGTCGGTTACACCACTGACGCAAGGAGGAAAGGCAACCGACGAACTCCATACAGGAATAGAAACGACAACCAACACAAAATCACTCCACATTGGATAAGAATAGCTGGCAAGGCTTCTTCATAAAATCTCTCTCGCAGCTATAAATCTTCAATAAAATTTTCTCTTTTGAAATTTTTTTAGTGAGATTTCTCCTAGTTTTGAAATTTTTTTTCAAGAGTGTTTTCTTGCATCGTGTTTGGACCTATGTGAGCTTGTGGGATACGCAATGTAAGGGCTTTTGTTTGGAATTTTTCTAGGGTTTGTGGCTTCTGTTTCTTGTTTTGCGAGTTTGTGGGTTGCTGCATGTGATTTTTTTTCCACGCTTTTCTGCACTTCTATTTTTTCGTGATAGAGTTTTCTCTCTTGTGCAAGCCACTTGTGGAAAGTTTTTTGCGATGCTTCTGCACATGACGAGATTTTCATTGCGTTTTCCATTTGCTATTTGTCTTCAAATCGTGTTTTCATACTCACATTTGAGCAGTTGATCTCTTCTCGACGGTCATGTGCAGATATCTGCCCACTGTTTTCCAAATTTCGATGTCGTCCTAGGGTTCTTATGCCGTTTCTGTGCAGGTTGAAGCTTGCACTCAATGGTTTTCTACAATCTTCAGCTACGATGGTGTTTTTCTTTGCAGATTTTTGTGGGTTCTCTATACATCTCTTGTGGCTAGGATTTGAATTCCTGGGTGTTTTTTCAGACCTGCATGGGAAGTTTTGGCTTTTTGAAGCTGCACTTAGGGCCTCATGCAGATTTTAATTTTTAGTGTCTAATCTGCAGTCTATCTCTTCATTTGTGTATTTTGTATTGCAATTTGTGTCTCAAAATTTGTCTCATTGGAATCCGTGCCGTAGGGTTTGTTCCATCCAATTTTGGTTGTTTTTTCACCTGTTTACAACCTCTTTTGTTCCTCTCATGTTTGGTGCCTGGGAAAGCATGCAAGATGGCATCTTTGAGCAACATAATGTTGGAAGGCAGTTAGAAGTTCAATGGCCGCAACTATAACACTTGGAAGCAACACATGACGACAATTTTTGAGTATTGGTGCCTTGACTAGATTGTTTTGGGCAAGTCTTCATGCCCTACAACGACGGGTTCAGATCAGGACAAATTTGATGAGCGAAATGGGAAGTCGTGATGCTTATTAAATTATCAGTCATCGATGATCAATTGCCTCAGGACCCTCAGGCAAGACAACTCCTGAAATCTGGGATCATTTGAAGAACCTACATGAAACGTTCGACAAGAGTTGTGTGTTCTTTCTGAAGAACATGTTTTTCTCGATGATGGTGGATGAAAAGATGTCTTTGCAGGAGCATCTCACGAAAATCAAAGACATCCATGATTAGTTGGAGGCAATTGGTCGAAAGATGGAGGAAGAAGACATGGTAGTCATCACTTTGAAAAGTATACCAAGGTCTTATGAGCACTTTATTGAGACACTCAACATTACTTCGACTAATGTTGACTTGAAGTTTCCAGATCTTTGCAACTAACTCCTGTAGCAAGATCGTTGGATATAGTAATTCGGTAGCGGTGCTAGTTCGTCCTCCACAGAACAGGCCTTCTCAGCTAAATCCTTTGCTAAGGACAAAGGGAAAATTTAGTCCTCTCAGCAGAAAGGCCCAAGTCAATCCCAGGACAACTACAAGAAGAAGAACATTCAGTGCAACTAATGCCACAAGTATGGTCACATGAAGAAAGACTGTAGGCAATGCTTGGCTTCTGAACAAAAGAACCAAGGAGGGTCTCAGTCAAAAGCTAATGTTATAGAGCACACTAAGTAGAATGAATCTCCCTTTTACTCATTTATGGCTAAAAGACTTGCATATCATGTCAAGTCCTCTGCCTGGTACATTGATTCAAGTGTTTCTCGACATTTCACTTAGTGGAGGGATCATCGATTTAGTGATCTTTGGAGGAGGGGAAGAGTATACTGTTGTTGGCAAGGGCAACATGCATATTCAATTTGGTGGGAGGAATTTAATTTTCCTTGATGTATACTATATGTTCTAGGCATGGAACTCAACCTTCTCTCTGTTAGTCAAATTATGAGACACTCTCCTCGGTTGGATGTGGTATCCAGTTCAGACAAATGCAGTATTGTTGATAGGGAGACTCGTGCTACAATTGCTGTGGGTATAGAGGATCATGGTCTTTATAGACTTTTTGACATTAGTGATTCTTAGGAGCATGCCACGATAGCCAAAAGTTCTTCCATCAGCAATCTCTAGCATCAACAGTATGGACATTTGAACATTCACTATCTCTCTCAGCTAGTTCGGGAAGGTCTAGTTGTTAGCTTACTTGAGATATAGACTCAGAATTGTGGAGTTTACAGAGCTTGTCAGGCTGGAAAGCAGCATCAGACTCCATTTTCGGATGGTGATACATGGCAAGCTTCCAAGGTATTATAATTGGTTCATGCCGATATTTGCGGACTAATGAACACTCCTTCAATTACTGGGTCTAGGTATTTTTTGTTATTTGTTGATGATTTTAGTCGCAAAATGTTGGTGTATTTTCTTAAACAAAAATCATAGGTGTTTAACATGTTTGAGGAGTTTAAGGCCCTAGTAGAAAAAGAGACTGGTCAACAAATAATAACTCTTAGGTCAGTAATGGGGGGGGGTATTTTGTTCTTCTGATGTCTCCAACTTCTATGCACATCATGGCATCAAGCGTCTGCTTACCACACCTTACACCCCTCAACAAAACGGTGCTGTTGAGCGGAGAAACCTCACAATAATTGAGATGGCTCGGTCTATGTTGGAACATAGAAGTGTTCCAAAGAAATTTGGGCAGAAGTAGTCTACATTGCTGTCTATCTTTTGAACTGATCTCCCACATAGGCCGTAAAGAAGAAGACTCCAGAGGAAGCCTGGTCTGGTAGGAAGCCCGAAATTAGTCACCTGAAAGTCTTTGGCTCTACAGCTTATGTTTGGATTCTAGATGTCAAGCGCTCCAAATTGGATTCCAAGATCCAGAAACTCATGTTCACAGGATTTAGTGAAAACCACAAAGCATATTGGCTGATTGATGTAGACACTGATTGTTGCATATTCAGTCGGGATCTTGTCTTTGATGAAGAACAAGGGCCTTTTCAGCTCTCTTCTCTTGTTTTGAGCTCTGAGGATCAGCCTTTGAAGGCTACGGATTTGGGTGTTCATCTTCCCTTAGATCCACTTGATGGGAGGGATTCAATAGACTTTCACTTTGAAGTTGTGGAGTCTCCCAGGCATATTATTGCACCAACCGACTTTCCTCTGGAAAATGTTGATCTACATCTTGATGAACCTTTTCCATCCATTCCAAAATCAGATGTGATCTTCATGATGATGAGCTCATTGAGGGTAGATCGTCTAGAAACAAGAGCAAACAACAACATATAGTAAATCTTGCTCTTATGGCCAACATTCACAGTGTTTATGAGCCTTAGACATATGCAGAGGCTAAAGGTATACCTGAGTGGGAACAAGCTATGGAAGTTACCACAATCTTCTGAAGAACAACACTTGGATCCTCTCTAATCTTCCACTAGGGAAGAAGCCCATTACCTACAAATGGTTGTATAAGGTCAAATATAAGGTTGATGGAACCCTTGATAAGTACAAGGCTCGACTAGTTGCTAGGGGGTTCTCACAAAAAGAAGGCATTGACTATGAGGAGACTTTTGCTCCTATAGCCAAAATGATTACAATTCGGCTCGTCTTTTCTATGCTAGCTTAGTTTGGTTGGAAAGTCCATCGAATGGACATCAAGAGTGTATTCCTCAATGATGAGTTGCAGAAAGAAGTCTATATGACGCAGCCTCCAGGGTTTAAGGTTGCCAGTAAAGAACATCGCGTATGTAGATTGGTGAAAGCACTCTATGGCTTGAAACATGCTCCTTGGGCTTGGTACATAAAAATTGATAAGTACCTCATTGATCAAGGCTTTCAGAGGAGTTTTGATTCCAATCTGTATGTCAAAACTATTGGTGGTGATATTCTTCTACTTGTCATCTACGTTGATGATTTGATTATCACTGGTAGTTCAATACTTTTGATCGATTAGATCAAATAGAGTTTGTGCCATTACTTTGACATGACAGACTTGGGACTTTTGCATTACTGCTTAGGTGTTGAGGTTTGACAGATAGATGGCTATATCTTTATCTCCCAGTCAAAGTATGCCAAGAGTCTGCTAAATAAGTTTTGGATGCAAGATTGTAAACCTGCATCCACACCTATGGAAAAAGGGCTGAAGTTGTCAGCCAATTTAGATTCACTTGTGGCGAATGAATCCTCGTTCAGGCAACTAGTGGGTAGTCTCATCTATCTCATCGCCACTAGACCTGACCTTCGTCATGTAGTGAGCTACATCTCTCGCTTCCTGACAACTCCTAAAGTTGAACACTAGGTTGTAGCGAAGCGTGTGCTGAGACATGTGAAGGGCACCTCTGAAATTGGCATTCTGTATGGCAAAAGCAAAGATCCTAGACTCATTGCTTTCACAAACTTAGATTGGGCAGGTTCAGTTGATGACAAAAAGTCTACATTGGGTATGTCTTCAGTCTGGGAACAGGTGCAGTCACATGGACCAGCAAGAAGCAGCAAGCGCTAGCTCTTTCCTCAACTAAAGCAAAATATCGGGGAATTGTTATAGCAGCTTGTGAGGTAGTTTGGCTTTGAAGGATGCTTTTTGACATGCAAATGTCTCAAGCAGGGCCTTCACCCCTCTTAAATTACAATCAAGAGGTGCTCAAACTTGCCAAAATTCCTATCTTCCATGAATGAACCAAGCATGTGGAGTTTCATTGCCATTTCATCCGCTAGCTTGTAGAAGACGGATCAGTACAGTTGCAGTATGTGCCAACTGAGGATCAGATTGTAGACATCCTCACCAAGTCTTTGAGCCCGGACAAGATTGTAAAATTTAGTGGGCAACTTGGTGTAGTTGATAGATTGACCATTAAGGGAGGGTATTAGAATAATATTGGCATATTTTATTATTTAATGGTCAATAATGTATATTTAGGTAGAGTGAATTCTTTCTATTTTGCTTTCAGTTCTCGATGGTTTCTTTAGGAAACATCGTCAATGTAAATTTCATTCTTTCAATAATAAACAAGCAATTACCATTGTAACTGGATAACGAGCAAAGAGACAACATTAAACAAATGTGGTTTTTATGATAATAATAGTTTATTGGCAGGGACAATATATATGAGGTGGCGATAGTTACATAGAAAGATGCTAAGCAAGAAGGGGTTCATCAAATTCATCACAATATTCAGGAAAGTGATATGGGTAGTGAGTGAAGAGGATGATGACCAAGATAGTATGGACTGTAAAGAGAAAGGAGGATAATTTACTACAAAGGAAGAAGGAAGACCAAATAGACCTTAAGATAGTGTTGAGTTTCACAGGAAAGGGGTAGAGAAGACATGAAGGAAAGTATTTATTCATAGAACATATAGTGTATGAAGGAACACAATCCAGGAATGGATGTTCAGTCCAATAGAGGACAGTTTATCAGGGAAACCAAAAGATAATCATTAGGGTTATGAAGGTTGTCATGGTACAGTCAAGAGGATAGAAGAATAGAATTGAAGGGCCTGTATTATGGGCATATGAAGACATCAAATAGAGGTCAAATGCATGAAGTAACAGTCTCCACTATGCATAAAATACTAACAAACAAAAGGATATGGCAGATGAATATGCAGGTCACAGTCTTGTAGGTGAACAGATAGTGAAAAGTTGAAGGCAAGAAGCTCCTAAAGGTGACGACAAGTGCCATATCCTAACCTAGAAGCTCTCCCACGCCTTAGGAGATTCCAGCCTTTTAATTGCCTTTCTCACATGCCCTATAAGCATGTTTGAGGGAGGTGGCAATAATTAAAGAGTCGTAATGGCAGTTATTGACAAGTAGAGGGCATATAAGAGACTGTTTGGTGAGTTGAATGGTACATGAGAGAATAAAGAAGGCAGTTGAACAAGTCATAACACATCTCCAAGGATATAGGAGCATTTCCAGTTTAAGGAGGTCAAAGTAATAAAGTTTTGTCTACAACCATCAGCAGTTTGAGGAGCAAAACCAGGGATAGATCAGCTAGGTGCCTGAGGATGAAGTTTAACTTAGCATCATGGCAAGGCACATGTCTCTTATGTCTTCAAAGTATTCCCAGATGATAGGAAGCCATTGAATAATCTAAAAGGGATGCCTAGGGTCTTTTTTGGTGTGAGATTTTATTGTGTAGGCGAAGCATTGCAACTTGTTATGGTTCTTTTTGGTCATTCTTAGCATGGTAACTCAGTGTAACTCAGTATTGAGACTGAGAAGCAGGTATTCTCTTGATTGTATGGAGTTGTAATACCTTTTTGATTAATAGGTATAAGCATTTTGCCTTCTCAAGAGCTGTTTTACTGTGTGCAATTGAATGATGGATGGATTTTTATGTGATTTATGTGAGAATCCTTAAACATATCTCATTTTAGCACTGTTATGCAGAAAGTACATGCCTTATGCAGATTGTGTAATTAATGTGAACCACATTGGTCAATTTTGTGTATGCAGAAGCAGCAGTATATGTGTTGAAATCTCTTTGGTGCATCACCTTGCTAGTCTTAGGTTTCATTCCATATTTTCTCGTAGGTAAATTAGATTAGGTGAATCCAAGAAGAACGGACCTTCTCTGGAGGTTGATTTCTATCTATCAGAGTCAACACTCTAAGATATCATCCCATGTTTCACCGGGTAGCTTAGTGGGCAACTCAGTAAGGGTGCACATCCAAGTGATAACAAGAGGTCAATAAGATAAATTTCAAGTGTGCATCCACCTCTTGTCACCTTAAGGATGATACATTAGGTTTGACTAAGTTTTTCCCAAATGTTATAGTCACACTATGCTAATCCACCTCTTATAACTAATTTAAGATGCCAAATGTGTTTTTTCCATGAGTTAAATATTTCCTAAAATAGTACCACATGGCATCTCTTGTAGCTTAGTATTTGCCTAGGTCTACAAAAAACTCAAAAAAACTCTCTATATATTTTTGATTCACAAATTGCTACCTTGAGGATAGCTCCCTTTCCTTTCATATAAAATAAAGTGTAAGAATAAAATCCTCAAAGAAAATGCTACATAAGGTTTACACATTCTTGCAAAACCTTCTAATTATTATTATGAAGGATGAAGAGCATCCCATCTTTTAGTTCAGCTAGGCATTCCACCTTTTGGGTATTTAATAGTTCTAGGTTCCTTGCCAATAAGGTCTTGAATTCCACATACAAAAACCATCAAACTATATGACTATGAAATGCTTCACAAAAAAATGTAAAATATCTTTTAGAAACAAATGTTGTGAGGTCACATTATAGGACAAGGATTTATTTGTAGTAAACGTATATACATATACATATACATATACATAATACATATTCATATGCATATGCATATACATATATATACATACATATGCATACATATACATGCACATGGATACACATACACACACACACACATGTATATACATATACATATGTATATACGCATATATACATATCCACATGCACATGCATGCACACATATATACACATGTACACAAGCATATGAAGTTTGTAAATAATGCAAGTAGTAGTAAATGTAGAACAAAATATTCAATAATGATATTGTTAGAAAACCCAATTTCATAATAGATGTCCATATTTAGTGGTTTATAAGATGTACCTTTGTTAAGAAACATGACCGAATATATCAATTTAATGGTACATACATATTCATAGTTGTACACATTTATTGATATAGAACAACTACAGATGTATATATTGAGTTTTTATGTGGTGATGATATAAGGAGACCTATCAATAGAAAAAAACCTTAAACAGAAAATTAAAAACCTGTCAATATAAATAAAATCCCCAACTATATATGACTTTAAAATTATCAAAATAAAATATTAACAATTTTTCTTACAAATAAACCATTTGGAGTCGTATTGTAGGGCAATGGACAGGTTATTTGGCATGAGGTGATTCTGTCTGTTTATTAAGACCCGTGCTTCTATTTTTAAAGCTTGAGTTTGGTTGGCCAAAGAGAATCAATGTTTGTTCAAACACTCGACATTAACAGTTACGATAATTTGAAATTTTAACAGAAGATTGTTAATCTAGTTTTACTTGTTTTTTTAGAGGTTTGTTCACAGTCAATTTATTAGCAAATTACAATTCAAAGATAATGTGTTTGTAGATGTTATGATAGCTTTCTGGGGCATTTATCTTTCATTTACTTCCAAAAAGGCACTATATTCAAGTGACCTGCCTAGTTGTTTAATTCTGTTGCATGTATTCATACTTCATTCAAGGAACAAAGCTATGCATATGAATGATTATGGTTGTTTTAAACATGTACTTGCTCTTTTAGTTTCATTTTTTGATGATTATATCGTGAATTTTGAATAGCTATCCAGCCTTGTGGCAAGTTTTGTTTTGCTAAAGAAATTTTGATAGTGTGGTTTTGTGCTGAGTTTTGTAAAAGAGTACAATAAATAGCCTCATGCATTGATTTGAGACAGTAAATAATTGAGTGGACAGTTATTCTAAATTCAAAATTTCATTAATAAGAACTGCCAGAAATTCTTGATTTTCTTTCAGACTTTTGAAAAGAGTTCATTTAATGAATGAAAATCTGAGACGATATGCTGTGTTATGTTAGTTTGGTGCCGTATAATAAATGAATGCTAAAGGTTAATTCCCACCAGGGTTGTGAAGCCCTCCAAGCAGGTAGAATGGCGAGTTGTTAAAAGACACAAGCAGTCTGTAACAACTGTAGTTCTAAGAGAAGATGATTCAAAGGGTTTCTCAGCATCAAAAGATGGTACTATTTTTCATTGGGATGTTGAAACAGGTGCAAGTGAGAAATATGACTGGCCCAACAGGGAAGCCTTTACAAAAAACTCAAATAAGAAACAGGGTAGCAAACATATTCTATCAATGGCTATCAGTTCTGATGGCCGGTATTTGGCTACTGGAGGATTAGATCGTTATGTTCATCTATGGGATACCCGGACACGAGAACATATTCAGGTATAATTTTCATAACCTCTAGTGTGTATACAATATATATCTGGGCAGAGCAATTACTAAATATTTAGTCTTTCTATTTATTGCAGGCCTTTCCAGGTCATAGAGGAGCTGTGTCTTGTTTAGCTTTTCGGCAAGGTACACAACAACTTATATCCGGATCATTTGATCGCACAATCAAATTATGGAGTGCAGAGGACAGATCCTACATGGATACTCTCTACGGTCATCAAAGTGAAATCCTAACAGTAGATTGCTTGCGAAAAGAACGAGTTCTTTCTGTTGGACGTGATCACACATTGCGTTTATGGAAGGTATCTTTTAATGCATTGGTGGAAGGGTTTAAGCACTTAGAGATATCCTGTTTTATATACAATTTTTTATATAGCAGCTCAAGTCTGCATTATTAAATATGTCACTTTTGAGATGTTTGATGATACTTAATCTTCTGAAATTCTTGCTATCAGTCTATGTTGTGTGCAAGAAGCAAATACCAAGATCTGCTGGAATTTGCTTTAAAACTTATCTAGAAAATCAGAATGATCCTATGGTGTGAGTGGTTAGCTCATCATATCATTAACCCAAGTTATGCTACATCTATATTATGGAGCATTCCTGTGGTTGTGAAAAGTCTGTTTTCAGTCTCTTTCACAAATATTTTACCTCTTTTTGGTAGCTTCTATGTTTGATTTTAGTATTTTATTTGCTGACACAATATATGATGATGGATTAATTATTACTAATGATGTTCAAGGCAGATAAACTAGACAGTCTTATCACCCATGCATTTGGCGGCTTCTCCTTTGATGATGAAATATATTTTATGGCCTTTTGTCTTTAGGGTGCCTGTGTGACGGTTATGGTTTCCTGATTGTTTTATTAGATTGCCCTCAATGACTAACTTTGCTGTGCAGATTCCTGAGGAGACACAGTTAGTGTTTAGAGGACATGCAGCTTCTTTAGAATGTTGTTGTTTTGTCAACAATGAAGAGTTCATATCAGGTTCTGATGATGGAAGCATAGAACTTTGGAGCATGATGCGGAAAAAACCAGTTTTTATTGCAAAAGGTGCACATGGGAACACAGGCATTCAACATCTCTCTGAGGATCATGGCACTGGGGAAAAGCCAGAAGAAATGACATCCTCACAAATTAATGATGGCAATGATATTGGTAAGCAATTTGTAAATGCTAACTAGAAATTTGGGCCCAATATCTTGCCACTATCTGAAATATTTTAAAAGCCAACATTGAACAAAAATAATTGATCTGTTAAGAAAGGTTTAAAAAGACGTCATCAAACAAAAACAATCAATTTGCAAAGAAAGGTGGTATTATTATTTGTTTACTATGCTGGGTAAAAAGTGTCACAACTGCAGTGTACTTCAAACTTGGAGTCATTTTTTTTCTCTCGTATCGCTAGTCTGGATTCCCTAGGTTAGATATTTTCTTAAAATCAAGGATGAGCAGACTGTAAAGACCACCGCTGTTACTAGCCAATTTTTTTGCACTTTTTTTCTTTTCCCTTTGATAATTTTGTCAAGCAGTTCGCACACTTGTAGAACATAACAAGTCTGTGATTTTGCAGATCTATGTGTTTCCAGTTTGTATTGGTGATTTTTGGATACGAGTGGATATTATATTCATAATAAAGCCAGTTCAGATGCAATAGTATGTAGAATGCACTAATCATGTTTTCATCATTAAACTCATTAACTCCAATGATACATAGCAGAACAACAATTAATTTTATTCAAGTGTTGAGATACATAATCAATGTTTGACAAACTACTGTATCAAAATCTGACCTCATGGGCAGGGATACAGCCAGGAAGGACTTTGAGACTGCAATATAATTTTGATTCCAGTTGATCCTTGTTGAACAGATTTGTCTGTTGAAACTCTAGTGTGTTCTTGATGGCTATAATGTGCTCATGATCCTTGTCTCTGTTGTCCAAGTAAGCTTAATTCTGTTGCTGCTTAAACCACGTCACCTCCCGTAATGATTCGCCTATCCTATGCACTTAATTTTCTGCCTAACTTACAAGTCACTTTTGCTGCTACTGAAGGTTGTGGTCCATCATTGTGCCAAATTTCACAGAAATAACTGACTTCCCACAACTACTCTGTTGCTGCAACAGCATATACCTTAACTCTGCCTTCAACTAGCTATTGAAAAAGGCACCAACTCTGCCAATATATTGTGGTCTGACTAAGTGCACGAAGAGGCCAAACTTAGTTACTCAACACCAGGTAACTTCAACTTATATGGTCGATAGTGGTGCAAGAAGGTTCCACGATTCATTTCCATTACCCAGACTGAAAATACAACTCAGCAGGACCAAAGCAGATATCCTCGACCTCTAGAAAATGGCCAGTGACCTGCAGAGATGTGAAATATCCCTAACAAGATTTTTTGAGATTTTCATGCACAATTTGAAATATCCAAATAGCAAGAACAGAATTCATACCCAGACAGCAAAAATAGTAAATTATATTTCTCCTTGAAATGAATGTGTTTCTATCTGTTAATACTTCTCGGCATTAACAAAGACCAACTCAGGATATTCAATAGAAAACATTAAAAAAAATCATCTCTGCTGCAATGTCCTCGGATTTCTGACATAAATCTGATACAATCAGTGGGATCTTTATTACAGAATAACAGAGTACATAAACACCGATTGCAAGGATGCCCAAGATGAAATTAATAGGAGCTGAGGAAATGGAAATAGAGTTGACATGCCCAGTTTATTCTCCAACAGCGATCTGATTGACTTAGGATGTGGTTCTATGATCTGAAGCATAGTTTCTTTAAGTCCAGCTTCTCCTAATGCCAATCTTCCTATTTGCTTTTCTGGTGTCAAATGACACACAGCAAAGGAATTCCAGATCTTGTGCCTTGAACACCACAGTGTTCCAAGGCTGCTCGCACCTTTCTTAACCCTGGAAGTCACTCCGGCTGGGTGTTGCCTTTCAGGGGTTTCGTCCCAAAAGACCTGGCATTTGTGAAATGCACTTGCGAATTATAACAGTTTGATGATCCCCCTTGACTGAACAGTCCCTATAAATATTGCTCACCTTCTTAGGTCGGCCAAGACTAAAAATGCCCATCACACTTATCCAAAGTTGGCCTCCCAGCACCAGTTACCAACGTTGGCCTCAAGCAAATATTGAAAAATTATATCAAATTGACCAACAGGTCGGACAAGGGCAAAAATTATTTAATAATTATATTTTTTATTAATTTTTTATTTTTTATAAACCAACTTGCAGAAAATAGGGTGTTGAATAACACTGCTTGGCCAACCGATCCAGCCCTAAATTTGGTTTATCACATGATGATTTATTAAATTCAAGGCCAAGGATTTCTAGTTGCGCCCAGCTGGTTCACTTGGAATATAACTCCATGATTAACTCAAAACACACACACACACACACACACACACACACACACATATATAGTTAGGCCATGTCACACCTTAAAAGGAGTCTAGATTTGTCTCTGCTTAATGTCAAGCTGTGTCCAAAGTGTCAGCACATGGTTTTCTTTCTCAAGTCTTGGATGGCTTTTTAAAGTCCTTTGCTAAATGCCAAGATTGTGAAATGAAGCCGCCAACTACTTCAAGCTTCCATGCAAGATGCTCACAATATAATTTTTGTTTCAACAGGAGAACTGGCCTCTCTAATTTACTTCCACAAATATTTGCAAGAAAACCAATAACCTGCAAATTTAAAACTCTGTTCTGTTTCCAACAAGCTATAACATTGAGGTGCTTGATAAATAATTTTAATTAAAATTTCAAATGGCAACCTTAGTGAAAATAATTAAATATAGCTCTAAATTACACCCAAGTAGCGACAATGATTGGAATGTATCAAATTGAAAATTGATCGCGTAGGAGGGATCTCAATGATAAAAGAGGATAAATGGACCTGACTGGGTGACTTACTAAAAATAGATGCCACTTCTAAGAATCTTGGAGAGCAAACCAAAAGTTGAAAATAACATCTGAAAGTGTCATATGACTCCTCTAAACCACCTGAGCTCACTGGTAACATCAAGTTACCCCTTTGATCAGGCTGACACAAACTGATAAAGTTAGTGCCAATTGCATTGCAAGAGAACCCGAAAATGGAGACATTACATGTATTGCAACTTTTGACCTTGTTACTGTTTTTTTGTTTTCTATATATTTAATGTGCTTTTTTTGTTCATTAGTTTTCCTTTTTCTTGTTTTTTAACTACACTTTTAAAATATTGTGTTGAATTTTTTGCTTGGATGCTGAAATTGAGGAACCAACTATGCAGGGAATGGTAACATAACACATAAAATGGGAAGTAGCTCTTTTGTAGAGTCCTGGGTTGGAGCTCTTGCAGTGTGTACAGGGAGTGATCTTGCTGCATCAGGAGCTGGTGATGGAATGGTGCGATTGTGGGCTATCGAGAACAGCAGTAAAAGCCTTAAAGTTGTGCATGACATTCCCTTGGTAAGAAATGAGATTGCTGTTTTCTGTTTTGAATTCAATGACAGATGAGAAAAGGCTTAATTAAACTGTAATTAGCACTGGTGAGCATGCTTTGCCTTGTAATTTTACATTGTTAAAGTGAATTGAAAATAAATGCTAAGGTTATCTAATTAGACTCTCTAAAAGAGGATTGTCTTGCACTGTTGCATATTGCAAGGATATGTAACAGTAAGGGCTCGCTCTTCTGTCTGTTTAATCTCTGATTTAAAGCTTTCTTGCAGCTTAGTGCATATGTATTGAGTGTTGTTACTGCATGTTACTGTACAGTTCTTATGCACTCTCAAAGGTGTCTTTTTTACTTTTTAAAGTTTCCTACTATATCTATTGAATATGGTAGAGTTATTAGCATACTATTTTATGTGACAATGGAATAGCTATTTGAGGTAGGGGTGTTGTTCTGAAATTAGCTATATTAGCTACTCTGTTTCCATGAAAGGTTTCGACACACCTAAGGATCGGCGATAGGGATGGTCCATCTGTTGGTTTCTTTTTCTATTTGATTTTGTGTCTTCTCTTTAAAACTTTCAATTTTTGCATCAATTTGAGGATCTAATGTTGCATTTAATTGGATAAAATACTTGTTGAGCCACAATTTTTTTTATCTTTCATTTTTGGCATTTACTGCTTAGTGCTTTATAGTTTATACTTTGATCATAATTTGCATGGAAATGGAATGGGATCTGGATATGGCCCCCTTTTCCAAGTTGGTGCTCTAGGTTTTTTTGCATGGAAATTTTCAACTTGAGAAACTTATAATTCTGACATGATTGTCACATAGGTTGCTTTTACTGGCATCTCCTCTTTGTGGATGCACCTTAACCTGATTCAATCAGGTATTTACTGGTGTGCTGTATGAAGCTTAACACCGAAGCATGTGATCCTCTTTCCCTCAGACTGGGGTTTTAATTTATTGACTAATTAAATTTGTTAAAATTAAATGCACTCATATTCTTATCACTAAGCAGAGACATTGAGTAGGTGGCTTATTGAATGAATTTAAATCAGTTCTATAAGCAAAAGCAGTGAAATGCGTAGATGGTTTTTAGTGGAGCAGTAAACCTTCAGCCTCAAATGATCTTCTTTGTACAGAGACTAATTTAGCTACCTATAGTTTCCAGCCTTAGTTGCACTTTGTCTTGCCCTTTTTTTTTGGATGAAGCATTTAAATCATCAGTAGCTAGATACCGTGGTCTTCAATCTTTGTGATAGTTCTGAACTCTGAGACTATCATTTCAAATAAATTTTGCTGTGGGTCCAAAGATGGAGGCACAATCTCCTGCTTTTTCTATGTCCCAAGTAATGATTATAAAGTCTGTAATGTCCCCTTTGGGAATACCTGATTTTTGCACAAACATAACAAATCCAATACTATAATTTATTTACAAGAGTACTCTTTCACTAAATGTCATGTCCCCTTCTCTTAAAAATTGGTTTTTGGTCAGTATTAAGTTTTAACCCATTTTATTCTTCTATGGGTTAATCAGACAAGATTAAGGGGAATAATTAATTTAATATTTATGAATGTCCAAATATTTTCAATATCAAAAGGACATTCAAATATTCAATTAAATATTTGGAAACACTTAGTGGGGAGTTGGATTTTGTGCCATAATGGGAAGTTTAGAATATTTCTAATTATGACTTTCCTACCAAGAGTGGAGTAGGAAATTGAAATATTTTTAATTAATGATTTTCTCACTGAGAGCAAATTTGGAAAGCAAGAGTGGAGTGGGGAACTTAAAATATTTCTAATTAATGATTTTCCCACCAAGTGCAAATTTGGAAGGTAAGAGTGGAGTGGAAATTTGTAACATTTCTAATTAATGATTTTCCCACCAAATTGGCAAAGGACAAGATAAATACAAAGCATATTTGGGAAAATGGATCTTTATGCCATTTCTATTTCTCAATTTTTCATTGTACGAACTTCATGATCTGCAAAATTTTTTTAGTGGACAGAAACCCATTGGAGATTGGAGGCTTGTGGATGGAAACCCATAAGTTTCAGGTGGATAGTGGACGCAACCCCATTGCTCACATAGAGCAATGCTATCCAGAGGTTGCATTGGAGCTTCAAGATTTTAGCAGCTTGAGTAGTTTTCCATTGTTTGTGTCAGGACTTATTACTGTTGCTACAATGATTCTAGATGTGTTTTGAGGGGTTTGTTGCTGTTATCAATCTTGTATAAGATCATATGCTATGTACTTTCCATTTGGAAATCAAACAAAATCAGTTTGTGGTGTTTACAATGACATAGATGGTTTCAGTTGTAATAGTTATTGTGGGTTTTGCTTATAAATTGGAGTTAGAAGATATTTACTTTGCTGCAGTTGTAAATCAAGTTTCAGACTTGATAATATGCTTTTGAATATCATAAAATACATTTCAGTGGTGTTCTATGAGGTTTCATTAAATTTAATGTCCTTTTATGCAAGACTAGCTCACTAGATTTGGTGTTTTTGGTAAAATTTGGGATAATATTTGTGAATCTATTTTCCAGATCTGAAAGTAATATTAAATTTTGGGTTGAGGACATTACACTAAATTAAACTATAGCAATGAAATTTAGGAAAATAATCCATTAACATGAAGCAAAATAGGGAAAGAAAAAATAGGTGCAATTATAAGTGGGAAAAGAGGGGGCTTAGGGATGTCAAGATCATGGAGGCAAAAAAGGTTTCTCATTTTGTGTTCTTGATTTCTTTCAAATTATATAATTTGTTTATTCATTATAATAAAAATTAAATAGTTATCTAGGGATGTAGGGTACAAGTATTGATATGGGCCCACCATTCAAATTAGCTTATGTGAGTAAATAAATTTGGATATGGCTATATCATTTATAAATAACAGTCACCAGAAATTGTGGGGGTAGGGGTGGGGATGGGGATGGGGACAAGGATATGGTCTATGATCCTATATAATGAAGTCTTGTGGTAATTTATCAGTAAAAACATATGAAATGAAGGAATTTGAAATGAGGAAAAGGAACTAGATGAAAAAAAATAATAATAACTAAATGGAGAGAATAGTGGGGAAGGTTTTGCTATTACATCTTGAGATTAAATTGTGATAGAAATGATATTTTCTTTTTCAAATTATGCATTGGAATCAATCGTTGAGAATAATAAATTAGTTGCGTCTATTTTTATCATTTATCACTAAATCATACCTGATTCTGAGATAAACAATGTGGTTCTTCAAATCAGTGAAACATAGTATTCCACTATTCCTTATTTATTGATTTGAAGTTTTTTGGATAATCACTTATAGACTGGTGGTCGATAGAACAAATATGCTGTGAGAGATGGAATGGGATAGAGTCAAGCCAAAAAGGGAGGAAAATTGTGGAAGAATGTTTGTTAAGTCACATGCTAGTCTGCATACATACTTTATTCATGGGAACAAAATGCAGTTGATGGTTTTGGCCATAGTTGAACTTCTTCCATACAGGAAAACATAACAGCACTAAAAGGTCATCCAAGGACTTGAAATCAGACCTTAAGCAATAAGCATCAGGTCTAATTAGATGAACTCAGACGTAATGAAGGAAGATGGACCTACAAGGCACCTAATGCAAGCAAGTACCTAAATCCCGCTCATCCTTGTTTGTCTAGACAAGGGTCTTAAATCGGCTCTAACACCTTACATTTGTGCACAGCAACCCCTGAATCCCACTCTTTCTTTGTGCATGCGTACCCCTCTAATGCGCTCATGAGGGTAAATGATGATGTTTGTGCATGCATATGTTCAAAATGTGCTCAAAGGAGGTTTGGTTCTGATTTGAAAGTAGCGAATCAGGTCTTAAGACACATATAAATCAGACCTTAAACAATGAAAATCCGGCTTTCGAAGTGGTGAAACTGTGAAACATGCAGAACAGAGGTAATCAGGCCTGCAATCAGCCCTAAAAATATAAAGATTAGACCTGCATGGGTTGAAGCAAACCTAAATCAGATCTAATCCTGATTAGCAGCCCAGATCTAATCTCAGAGCAGACTTAATTTAATTTAATTTAATTTATATGTGAAGGATGAGTTGATGCTTTGATGCTGGGTGCTTAATACATGGTAGATGGTATAAAATCTTGCCCTAGCCGACTTGGTTGCAAGAGAAAAAAGAAACAAATCAAAACATATATCTAGCCGACACCTTATGCAAACCTCTCCATCTAATGCGCTTGAGTTGTGCATAAAAGGGCCCTAAATGCGCTCTTCTTGTGCACTTTACCCCCTTAAACTCACTAAGGGGTAGAGCAAGCTCGAAGTTGGCCTATGGTAAGAGGGAGATAAAAATTAATAAGGGCAAAATAAATATTTCAAGGCCAGCTGACTCAATTAAATTGGTTAAGGGAATAAAAGAGAGAATTAGGCCTTTTACTGAGGCATCATTCAATGCAATCAAAGCCCGATTTAGAAGTGGCATATCTTTAAATAAGCACAGAGGAGCAGACCAACATTAATGCATTTTTAAGCCAGCAGCCTTAAGAAAACTTTAGATCAGAAATTTAAATCAGAGGAGCTTATTTGAAAAAAAGAACGTCTTTTCTTTTAGTATCTTGATCTGAGTATGTTTGTTTTTCAGGTTTAGGAATGGGCATACAAGGATGTATGAAGATTCACCAATGCAAAGATCAGCATCAAGCGTAAGCGTGCGTAAGGGGGATTCAAGTTTCATACTCAGCACAACAGCATGAAGGGAGAAGTCAAGAAATAATGTAAGGAAGGGAAATTCAATTTAAAGGCCAACTTATGTTTTGATTAGCTACCTATCAAATGTGCTCATGCATTGTGTTATACAAGTTTACCCTGGAAATGCACTCAGCATCCTTCATTTTGTGCAGAACAGTACTAAAATCTTGCTCAAGGATGGGTGCAATGCAAACTAACTCTCCAATCCCGCCCTGCAATAAGGGGAATGAAATGCACCTATGGAATGTAGTAGCAAAGATCATATCTTAAGGCACCAAAATCAGGAATGAGGGATGGCCATTCAGGTCTTAGGGTTTTAAGTCAGACCCTAAAGCATCAGAAACTGGATCCTAAGCAACGAATTTCAGACCTTGAAGGACCTAAATGCCTAGAACTCAGGCCTATGGATATAAAGTCAGACCTAATCCGTTAAATGCAAGATGGAGACGAGTAAGGGAGGTTTTGAATATTGTAGCATCAAAGCCTACATTGCAACATGAAGGAATCATGGCAAGGAGGAAGCATATGAAGCAAGTACAGCATAAGCTATACAAGGACCCACAACAAGGACTTATGACATGAGAAGGATAAGGATCTACACTCATAAGCTCATCAATGCAAGGAGGGTTTAAGGGATGAAATTCATCAAGATGGAGCTTAGAAGGAGGCTTGGAGGAGCATCAAGGAAGCATGTAATTCAAGAAATCTAGAGTATCATAAGGACTCAAGCATAGTACTTGTAAGGACTATAACCATTACATCAATGGGTTCAAATGTACAACATTAGGATGTTAAGGGCATAGCAATGAGGGTGGGGATATTTGACAATCTTGAATTTCCTTCGAAAATCCAAGAATAGTTGTTAGTATAAGGAGATGGTCCCAATTGAGGAATTAATTGCATCAAAGTCAAAGTATGGACACTACAAAGTCTACCTTAAAACATCATCAAAAGGGAGATGCAACACCCCTACAACAAGTGAAGTAATTCAAGTCTAAAGTTGGGATCAAGGTAGAAATGCATCACAAGAAGGTGAATTCCCAAGATAGTGAATGGAAATGCAAACGTGATCAAGGAAGTAGATAGTTTCAGAAGAGTTAAGCAAAGTTAGAAGGTTTGCTTGATCACTCAAAGATGATGCAATTTGGGAATATGCCCCATCACATCATATCAAGCTTGGATAATGCTGAGTATCAAGAGATATTGCTCAACCACAAACACTTCATGATGATCTACATGGCAAGCTGAGGTGGCATCCTATTCACATCCAACCAATCAAGTTCTTCCAAGTCAACACGTTTAGGTTCATTGAACCTGATTTATTCAAGGTGGAGCAAGTGACACATGGTAGTGCTTTGAAGTTTGCTCCATATACCTAACCTCAATTCTTATTGGTACACACTCAAAGAATTACATGTGTCCTAAATTTTGTAATTAGTTCATAGGCGAGAGGGAGTTTGTTGTAAGAAACCCTAATTAGGGTTTCATTTTGTAATCTTGTCTGTTGATTTCAAATCAATATGGACCTTTGAATTGCAATGAGCTTTCTATATAAGGCTCAATCATCTCATTTGTAAAGGTTAATAGTTAATAGCCAAATAGTTAGTAGTAGTTGATAGCTAGAGTAGAGTAGGAGGAAAGGAGATAGTTGCCAAGGCTTGTTGTAATAATAATACTATTTTCATTGAAGAGATGGTGGATTTTGGTGTGCTATTTCAACTTGTTGCATGGTCTCTACATCTCATAGCGTAAATGTTTGTTAGATGAATGGAATACTTTATTGTTGATGAATGGTGAAACTTGTGTTCATACCACTTGCAGTTTGTTGAATGCAAATTATAGTTTGTGGTTAAAGTGAACTTGATTAAAACGCTTAATTTCAATTACTATATGCTCATTGTTCATAACGTTGGTGTGCATAGGCGATATGCCAATCATTTGCTCATCCCTAGGAGATTGCACCATCTTTGTGTAGTTGTTCCCGCATGGCGAAGGAAAGCTTGGTTTGGTGTCACCGATTCAATAATCATTTTCTACATTCTTAGGATTAGCATAGGATCTCCTAACCCTTATCCTCTTTTGTCTTTATTTTTCCAGTGAGTTAGTATAGAGTCCATGTTCTAGCATAGTTCAAAATGTAAGTACCCTTGTGATTCCAACAAAATCACATCAATTCACTGAGTCTATCCACATCATTAAGTGGCATAGTTCGCTTTGTAAACCTTGGAGTCATCTCATTTGATCACATTGTATAGCATATGAGGTTTCTTTGTTCAAGAGAGGATAGAATACTTTGGTATTTTATTCTATGTTTGAGGTGTCTTAAAAAACACCTCAACACATTCCTTAGTCGAAGCTGCATGCCCTAACCCACTGTTGTGTGCCAAAAAAAGGTCAAAATGTCATTGAAAACAGCAATTTTAATCAATTGCAATGAGTTTTACACAAAAAATTGCCATTTTTGCATATACGCATGGGCTTTTTGGGATGAAACCATTGTGAGTTTTTGAAAAACTCATTGGTGAGTATATTAGCGAGTAACTCATATGGGCTTGATAGCTCGCGAGTTGTGGGAGTTTCTAGCGAGTTCTACAACCTTGGGTTATACATTCTAATCCACATTGGTGTATTCAAAATGTTGTGCTTAGGAGGGTCAAACTTTGGCTTCCCATCCTTGATGTAGAATCCAACTTTGTCCATTAGCCAAGGGCCCCCTTTTTGTATTTCCTCTTGAATCTTTGATTCACACTCAACTTGGAAGAAGCCTTTTGGCAGATCATGGACTTTCAACTCCTGCCCTTGCTCTTCTTGCCTTCTGAAACTTTCCTTACATTGGTTTATTATTCTACTTTGCTTCTCCACATTTTTTTTCTCCTCATCTTTCTGTCTCTTCTGTGCTTTTTCGGCTCTATCATCTCTATGTCTCTCTCTGATTTAGATTAATATTTTATTATAATTGCCTTTTTATGTTTGGGTCTTCAGACTGGTACACAACCATGATTCCTTTAGTATTATATTATATTCTATATTTCTTGTTTTGTGCATTTTGTATGCTCTGAGGTGATACCTTATTTGAAATATTTAGCCCATGTTCATTTTATGTCAGTTATTCTGAATAGATGTCTTGTTTGCCATGCTTTGAGAAAACAGACTGGATTTGTTAATTCACTCGCATTTGCACGGTCTGGACGATTTCTTATTGCTGGAGTTGGGCAGGTACATGTTTTTCTTTTATTTTCAATCTTAGTTCAATAAGTTTCAAAGCCATTGTATGTTTTATTTTCAGTTTATATTGAAGGTTTGGATTTGTGTTTCTATGGTGGAAAATAACTGCTCAAGGTTGAATTCTTGTCTGTTGCTCTCAATATTCAACGATCTAAAAGAATGCTGAAATGTATAAGATACATGGAATGACATTGTTGTCTGTGGCAGGAGCATTTTTCTTTCATGATAAATGTGGTCTTGCATTTCTGTGGTTGCACTGAATGCTTTCTATTCTCCTACTAATAAAACATTGATTTATAAGGGTTAGTCTATTTGATTAATTACTAGATTAAATGTGCATTATGCCTCTATCTCACTAGCTCAATGTTTTTCAATAAAGATTCACATAACCATATACCTTGTATCTTGCTTTACCATTTGATTAAGATCAAGTTTTGGATGACCATGAAAGATAAACAATTCTATGATCAAAATTTCATAAATGTTTGCATAGCTTTCTGTTATTTGCTATTTTTATGAGCCTTCCCAATTGATTAAAATATTGATTATCATGTTGGACCATTTCTATGTCATTTTTGCACAACGGCAATACTAGATATATTATGGACATGCAGATATCTATGGTAAATGTTAGTCCATGTACACATTTAGGTGAACATAGAAGCTTTGGATGTCTCTGAATGCTAAATTTAACTTGGCTTTTATTGAGAACTATCCAGCTATCTGCATCAATTGCATCCACAGCTATTTGTATAATTCTTTACAATGAAATAATGATATGATACAATTTTCTACAAATGTAAGTAGCTACATGGATCTCAAAAACACAACCAGCAAAAGAAACTGTAAATAGAGTGCCTAAGAAAGTAGGAGGTGTTTAAGAAGGAATGTAAAGCCCCCCACAAAAAACACAGCGCAGAATTGTGCAAACAAGTCAAACATACCTTAGTTTAAAAACTGCAAGACAAAATGCTGGCTGAGTCACTTGTGGATAATGAGTTTTTTTTCTGATTCCTTGGCAAGTTACTTGCAAGTAAACATGCCAAAACTGGTGAGTTTGACAGAAAACCTTGCTTGTCGGTGCAAAACAAGATTCTCCAGACAAAAACATCAGAACACTTAATTATAAACAATTTGGTCTTCCAGCAGTCACTCCTTTGGTGCATTAACATTTGGTGAATTTTCAGGCAATTTCAACATGTTTTGCTTATCTTTGGCTGATTTGACAACATTTTTGGTAGCATTTGAAAGGTATTGAACAATGCCCCTACTCATTTATTTATTTATTTTTAGATTCTTGTTTTGTTTTACCTTCTCATTCTAGGATTTTATTATTATTATTATTTTGGTTTAACTAGATGCTGAAATGATAATTCGATGTTGTAATTAATTAAAGGAATACTCATATAAAAAATTGCAAGACGATTTTCTCATGATAGAAACGATCAAGAATAGAAACATGAAAGACAAAAAAGAAACTTCCTAAAACTAACTAAAGACGAAATATATAAACGGAAGTTTCTAAATACTAACTAAATGACTAATATGACCATTATATCAATAATACAATCTGAAAACCCTCCAACAGAGAAAGAACCCACAAATTTTGTGTGAAAAAATTGTGCAAAAAATGAATCGAGAAACCATGATTTTTGAAGAGAAAATCGTGCAAAACGCTCCATGATTTTTTGTGGAGAAAAATCAGAAAATCCATCCACGATTTTTGAGGCAAAATCGCATAAAACCCTCCGGTCTATTAAAAAACTTTAGTCATGACCATCACAAGTAATAAACAGAAATAATTTCTCCCTGATTTTAGTGGAAAAATCAAGCAAAACCCTTCCATGATTTTTTGTGGAAAAAATCAGAAAATGCACGAATTTTTTTACTAAAAAAATTCACCAAAAAGGAATCTAAGCTTTGATACCATGAAATGATAATTCAATGTCGTAATTAATTAAGGAGAGGAATACTCTCCTTATATAGAAAAATACAAGACGATTTTTCCATAACAGAAATGATTGAGAATAGAAACACGAAAGACAAAAAGGAAACTTCTTGAAACTAACTAAAGATGAAAGACAAACGGAAGTTTCTAAATTCTAACTAAATGACTAAGATGACCATTATATCAATATTACAATATTATTTTGATAGATGCTATTATGATAGGGTTTGAAATTGAGTTATTTTTTTGAGATATGATTTAATGGAAGTAATAAAGTTGGTGGCAAGACTAGACATCCGCCTAGTAGAATGAAACCTCAAGGGGAAACACAAGACTACTTGTGTGTAAACATTGTGTTATGTAGATGATAGAAGGCATCGATGAGCTCAAATAGTATCTTGTGCAGACTCTTGGAAGTTATGTTTCTCTTTGTGATAAAGGGCAGATTAAGGTAATGCTCCCCTTTCTTTATATAAGTTATGGAAATTAGAAAACAAAAGGACTATTGTGGCATTAGTAGCTATAGTGGGGTCTTCACTTGAGATTAAAGTAATGAGCTCTTGCATTGGCTCTGTGAATAACTGATTCACTGGTAAAAATATCTTGTTTATTTATAAATTGGGAAAAGATTACAATTTATAGAAATACAAAACACTGTAGATATTTAAGAAGACACCTACTTCTAACTACTTGTTACTGTAGACATTTAAGATGTCTAACAGCCAATTACGTTATTGACCATTAACAATAATAATATTAAATATTATTCTAACACCTTCCCTTAATGGTCAATATGTCAAAAACACCAAGTTGCCCCTTGAATTTTACAAATTTATCTGGGCTTAGAGACTTGGTGAGAATATCCGCAGTCTGATCCGCTGTCGGAACATATTGCAATTGAACTGATCCGTCTTCTACCAGCTTGCAGATGTAATGACAATGAAGCTCGACATGCTTGGTACGTTCATGGAAGATTGGATTTTTGGTCAGTTTGAGCACCCCTTGATTATCAATATACAAGGGAGAAGGCCCTGCTTGCGACATTTGCATGTCAGAAAGCATCCTTCGAAGCCAAACTGCCTCACATGCGTTGTGACTATTCCTCGGTATTCAGCTTCGGTCGAGGAAAGAGCCACGACTTGTTGCTTCTTGCTGCTCCAAGTGACGACACCAATACCCAAACTGACTATGTACCCAGAAGTGGATTTTCTGTCATCCACTGATCTTGCCCAATCTGAGTCAGTATAACCAATCAGCTTTGGATTGTTGCACCTGTTATACAAAATGCCATAGTCTGAAGTGCCTTTCACATATCGCAGTACTCGCTTAGCTGCAATCCAATGATCAGCTTTTGGGGTTGCCATGAAGCGAGAGATGTAGCTGATAGCAAAACAGATGTCAGGTCTAGTGGCAGTGAGGTAGATGAGGCTACCTACTAGTTGCCTGAATTCGGTTTCATCTACTGTAGGTGAATCGGACTTGGCTGATAACTTCAGCCCTTTCTCCATAGGTTTGGAAGCAGGTTTACAATCCTACATTCGAAACTTGTCAAGCAAACTGCGGGCATACTTGGATTGTGAAATAAAGATATTGTCATCAGTCTGCCGCACTTCGACACCTAAGCGATAATGGAGAAGCCCCAAATTTGTCATGTCAAAAGCTTGGCACAAGTCGTGTTTGATGGCTGTAATCAAATGTGCGGAATTGCCAGTAACGATCAAGTCATCCACGTAGGCAACAAGAAAGAGGATACAATCATCAGAGAGTTTGACTTACAGATTAGTGTCAGAGGGACTGCGTTGAAAATCATGTTCAACCAAATACTGATCAATCTTGAAGTACCAAGCCCGAGGGGCTTGCTTCAAGCCATAGAGGGTTTTTACTAATCTACAACTCACCGTTGAGGAATGCACTCTTAACATCCATCTGATGAAGTTTCCATCCAAACTGAGCTGCAATGGCGAGAAGAAGACGAATTGTACTCATCTTGGCAATTGGAGCAAAAGTCTCCTCGTAGTCAATGCCCTCTCGCTATGTAAAACCTCGAGCAACCAATCTGACCTTGTACTTATCCAAAGTACCATCTGCATGATACTTGACTTTGTAAATCCATTTACAGCTGATAGGTTTCTTCCCAAAAGGCAAATCAGAAAGACCCCAAGTGTTATTCTTCAGAAGACTATGATATTCTATCTCTATAGCCTTTAGCCTCTAAATACGTCTGGGGCTCAGAGATGTTGTGGATGTTGGCCATAAGTGCAAGGTGTACTATATTTTGTTGCTTTCTCTTGCGGCGAACTGATTTATCCTCAAGAAGCTCATCATCACGAAGATCTCATATTGTCTTGGCTCACCATTTAGGTCTGAGGGTAGAAGTACCAACATCTGGCATTGGAGGAACAACATCCCCTGGAGTTTTCGAAACAAAATCATCTGGATGCAAATTCTCTGAAAAATCAGGTGGTGCTGGATCGGTAGATTCCTCATCTTCAGAGTTAGAATGCTCTGAAGCCCTCCCATCATGGGAACCAAGAGGAAGACGAACACCAACATCAAAAGACTTCACAGATGGAGTTGTAGGACTAGGAGTAGTAGAAGGCATAAATGGACCACTAGTCTCATCAACCACAACATCACGATTGAAAATGAGACAATCTGTCTCCACATCAATCAACTTGGAGGCCTTGTGGTTGTTGTTGTAACCAGCAAACATAAGTGTTTGGCTCTTTGAGTCCAGCTTAGCAGGTTTGTCGTCCGGAATCCATACATGAGCGGTAGAACCAAAGACTTTCAAATGACCCACTTTAGGCTTGCGTCCTGACCAGGCTTCTTCAGAAGTCATCTTCTTGACGACATGTGTAGGTGACTGATTCCTACGTTTCAACGACACCATTTTGCTGAGGGTTGTATGGTGTGGTGAGGTGGTGTTTAATGCCATGTGTAGCACAAAATGTAGAGAAGTCATTGGAACAAAACTCTCCCCCATTATCTGACCTTAGAGTGGCAATCTAAGAACCAGATTCTTTCTCAACTAAGGCCTTAAACTTGCTGAAATGTATTGAACACATCTGATTTATTTTTCAGAAAATACACCCACATTTTACGATTGAAATCGTCAACAAATAACAAGAAGTACCTGCAACCAGTAACAGATGGAGTGTTCGTTGGCCCACATACATTAGCGTGAACCAATTGAAGGACCTTGGAGGCTCGCCAAGAATCACCATCCGAGAATGGTGTCCAATGCTGCTTCCCAGCTTGATAGGCTGCACAAACTCCATGATTTTGAGGTTGGATCTTAGGTAAACCAGTAACCAAACCCTCCCGATATAACTGAGAGATATAGTGCATGTTTAAGTGCCCATGACGCTGATGCAAAGTGTTCTAATGGATGCACTTTGAGCAACCAAAGTGTGCTCGTGAGAATCACCAGAACTAGCAAGTCTATATAGACCATGATCCTCAAGTCGCATAGCAATTGTAGTACGAGTCTCCCTATCAACGATGCTACAGATGGACGAACTGAAGACAACATCTAATTGAGGAGAATGCCTCATGATTTGAGTGACGGAGAGGAGATTATGTTCCATGCTTGGAACATAGTAGACATCAAGAAAAAATAAATTTCTACCTCCTGAGTGAATTTGGACAGTGCCCTTACTAGCAATTGTGTACTCTTCTCCTGCTCCGAAGATTACTGAATCCGAGAATGGTTCAAATTTCGTGAACCAATCCCGATGATGAGTAAAATGCCGCGAAGCCCTTGAATCAATATACCAGGCAGAAGAGTGGATTGGATTTGTTGTTCTCTTGGCCATAAAAGCATAGAAAGTAGATTCTTTCTGCTCTGAGTGTTCGACGACATTTGCTTTCTGTTGAGACCCTCCTTGCTTCTTTTGTTCAGAAGCTAATTGAATTCGGCACTCGACTTTCATTTGACCAAACTTAGGACAATAATTGCACTGAACGTTCTTCTTCTTCTTGTTGTCCTGAGAGGAACCAGAGCCTTTCGGCTGAGAAGACTGAGCCTTACCTTTGTTCTTCGCAAAAGATTTGGCAGAGAACGCTTGCTTGGTGGAGGTGGAACTGGTACTGCTTCCAAACTGTTGGCACCACCGATCTTGTTGTAAAAGCTTGTTGCAAAGATCGGAAAACTTCAAATCGACGTCTGTGGAAGTGATATTGAGCTTTTCGATGAAATGCTCATAAGATTTTGGCAAACTCTTTAGAGTGATGACGACCATGTCCTCTTCCTCCATTGTGTGACCAATCGCCTCAAGTTGGTCACGGATGTCCTTGATCTTGGTCAAGTGATCCTGCAGAGGTGTCCTTTCGTCCATCATAATCGAAAAGAGCATGTTTAGAAAGAATGCTTTGCTCTTGTCAGAGGTTTCATGGAGACTCTTCAAATGATCCCATTTCTCCTTCGCAGTTTTGCCGGACGGTACCTTAGGTAGCTGCTCATCGGTGATGGAGAGTTTGATGAGCATGATTGCTTCCCGATTGCGCTCATCCTATTTGTCTTGATCTTTGTCGGCTGTGGTTGGACGTTGAGACGTGCCCAAAACAACTGCATCAAGACATCGATACTAAAAAATGGTCAGCATATGCTGCTTCCAGGTGTTGTAGTTGCGGTTGTTGAATTTCTGGCTGCTTTCAAGCATTATATTCATCAGAGATGGCATCACGTACCCCGAGGTCGAACTGGTGAAGGCACGAATGCACGAAAACCAGAAGATGAAAACAGAGGGTTTTTTAAAAAGTCTGCAAGTCGGATTCTCATACAAAAACTGAAACCCTAGCATGGTTTTCGAGGCAAAATTTTTCGGAAGACCCAAAAGAGCACTTGAAAAACCCACAAGGAATCTGTAATTAGAATTATTTTTCGACTGAAGGGTCAAATTTGCAAGCTCAAAAACCAAGCCACAAAAAATGATGCACCTAGAAAAATCTGACGACAACTCAGTTCAGATTTCGGAAAACCCAACTAGAATTTACAATCAAAATAAAATTTTGACTTGAATTGAATTGTCAAAACCCTAGTCAAATGTGCAGAACCCTTAGGCGAAAAAAATCTGTAGACCTAGAAAAATCTGACGGTAACCTAGTTGAGGTTTTGAAAAACTCACGAAGAATTTTGTGATCGAAAAAAAATTTCGCCTTGAAATTGAGTGTCAAACTCCTAGCACGAGAGCGAGGCACAAGAAACCCTAGATGGGTTTTGGAGAAATTTCAAAAATATTATATAACTCCTTTAACCTAGCTCTGATACCATGTGAATAACAGATTCATTGGTAAAAATATCTTGTTTATTTATAAACTGGGAAAAGATTACATTTTATAGAAATACAAAACACTGTAGATATTTAAGAAGACACCTACTTCTATCTACCTGTTACTGTAGACATTTAAGATGTCTAACAACTAGTTACATTATTGACCATTAACAATAATAATATTAAATATTATTCTAACAGGCTCATAGATGCGAAGCTCTTTTATGATAGGTATTTCTAGTCAGCCATCATTTAGATATTCATGGTTTCTTTGTTCCACAAAACACTCGGTGCCCAATCTCCCATCAAAGTTACGACATGGAACTAAGAGAAGCCAAATCAGGTGAGGTTGACAATCACTAATTTTTGGTACTTCAATAACATATGCTTCCATGTTGCAAGGAACCCTTATTGGAAGTCAACTGTCACAAAATTGACAAAAATAGGGAAAGAGTTTAAGCTAAGTTACCGATTCTAGTACGGATTCGCGGATTCGACAATTTTTTTTCCTTGGGTACCGGTACGTCCGTACATATATATATATTTTAATTATATATATATATTCAAACATCAAAATTATATATATGTTTTGATGCATTTCATGCATCATAAAGGGGCAAAATTAGGGTTTAGATGTTAAAAAAATTGTTGGTGTAAATAATTATTCATTTTGGATATTATTACACTTAAGTTTACTTAGGAAATGCATTTCATAGTAGTTTGGGTATGAGACACTTGGGCGTTTGTGCCACATTGGGATAGTGTGTGGTAGGAGAATTTCCACCTTTTATGGTGTTGATCTTATCTTGTTGTTACATTCCACTTCATGTGGAATATTTTATTGTTTCTCCTACCTACCCACACCTATTTCCTACCTACCCTTGTTTCTTATTGAGCCACATGTCATGTTTGTGTGGTCACATATCCATATCGGCTTGCCTATATATGCAGGCTCATATTCATTGTATGTAACGATTGATGATCCAGTTGATCACATTTTGCATCTTGATAGAATACAGTTTATTCCTATCATCTATTTTGTTCTTTCTTATTTATGCTTTTCATTGCCTCTAGATCTTGGCAAAATCTCACAAAAATATTAAAATAGGTGTTTTTTAATTGTTTTTTGTGTTTTTATGACCTGTGGGCCTCGTTTTTGGGAACCCATGGGCCTTGGTTCTCTTGGGTCTGCCCGGGTTCTCCTTGGGTTCCTCCCGGGTCTTGCCTAGGTGGTTGGGTTCTCTGTGGGTTCTTTGTGGGAGGACCCACAGAGAACCTAGCCACCTAGGCAGGACTCGGGAGGAACCCAGGGAGAACTCGAGGAGAACCAAGACCCGGACCCAGCGCATTTTGCCAAGAGCTGGTATCTTAGAGTTTAAGTCATCAAACAATCATTTCGAGTGCATTGTTGTTGGATGATGTTGTTGGACATACAAAGCGCTTGGTGGAGGAACAAAAGAGGGCTTGACAAAGAAAGGGCTACACTGTTTTGTTTAAATGGGTGGATGGATGGTAGAAATTACACCCTAATTAGCTTCCTCGTTGCTTCAAATAATCAGTTGGTGTTCTTGAAGTTAGATGAGTCCTCTACTGTAGTTAAAAATATAGAGACACTATGCAAGATGTTGGATGAGGTGGGTGTGCAAACTGTTGTTCAAGTTGTGATCGATAATGCAGTCAATCAATACCTTGTTTTTGTGTGGTATAATCTTCGTATGTGTATTGAAAAGGTGGATGGAGGGAAGGGACACGCGTGATGTCATCAACCTTGATGACATAGATCCATATTTAGATTGGATCAATGATGATGTAGACCATTGATATTGAGAGAGAAGCAGCAAAATAGACGGCAGATGTAGCAGCACAAGGCTAGGAAGAGACAGTAGTTGGTGCTTCCATGGATGTGGCTGCCCATGATATGCCTAAGGAAGACATTCTTTGTCAAGTAGAATTATTATCATCCACTTCAAGAGCACCCAGACAGCCACTTAGAAGTTTAATTTGTAGAAAAAATGTTTTAAAATATTAATAGGGATTTGTAATTTATGATCATATGACAGTATGATGTATGGTGGACATCTTTTGATCTATATGAATTAGTGAAAATCTATTTTATCACTTATCTAATTTCAGTTCTATATATGTTTTTGAAGATTATTTTGTAAATATATGTGTGTATATAATGTTTCAAAATTTTGCCAAGTTGTATCTGAGTCAAATTTGGGTCTACTGAGTAATGTGTTTTAAACTATTTAATAGACCACAAGTTACACACAAAGATATAAAACAAATGAGGCTCAGCTATCCTCACATATTACATGAGGGGTAACCAAATCCCTAATGCTCATCAAGGCCATAGGGAAAATCTTGCATAACTATATAATACTATAATGGATGTGAGGGCCTCATCTAGTGAGTGGTCCAAGTTGAGAAGAGCATGAAGATTAAATCTTTGAAACATACAACAAAGAGACTTGCACAACATCCAAGGCAAAGATGTGGAAGTAGTGGAAAAGCCAGTATCACTTGCATTGGAAAAACTTTAGTGTGTGACAGCAAATCATCAATAGTTGAGATTTTTTAAGAATTATTGTATTTTTTATTTTTTACCACATTATTACTTGTAAGAATTGGCTACAAAGGTAGCCACCCAAGATCTAGAGGCAATGGAAAGCACAAGAATAAGAGAGAAATAATATGTGACAAGAACAAACCGCATTCTCATCAAGATGCAAAATAGATGGATCTTCAACTGGATTTAACATACAATGTGCATAAGCTTGCTTATAAAGGCAAGGCAAAAGGAGAAGAGAGCACACAATAATGACATGTGGCTCAATGAGATGCAAGGGTAGTTAGGAGTTAGTTAGAACTCAACCATCTGACACAAGTAACAATGCATATCCTAGGAAAGGACAATTCCACCTAAAGTGGAAATGCTCCAACTAATCCTATTCAATTCCCTAAGTAAGCTTAAGTAAAGTGTAATTATATCCTAGGAGATAAATAAAATAAATTAATTATACCAACACCCCCCCTTAAGTGAAACTTAGGGGAATGTAGACTCAAGCTAACAATGCAAGATGGGTCCCAACTACTACGCCATGTTAGGTACCCATGTACAAATGCAATGCAATCTCTCACAAATGGAGAAAGAGAGAAAAACATAGTACCAGTAATTGCTGAGCCTGCGGGCTGCAAGTACTGCGATACCCGTAGGTGCTTGCGATGTCGTAGGCTTGCAAGCCCAAAAAGATCACCCCCCCTCCGAAAAACAATTTTATATTATTTTTTATTTTAAAAAACCAAAACAAAAAACTGTCCTTTGATTTAAAATTTTTCTATGGAAAATGAAAATATATTTTATTTTATATTTTAAAAAAAAATTGTACCTACTGCTGCAGATTGTACCGCCATCCGTACAGCCAAGGGGGGAAGAATTTTTCTCAACTCTGGGTGAACTGCTAAGATTTTGGCGAATGGAAGGCGATCTTGGGGTTTTTGGACCTTCTAAGTGCAATAGCAATGTCGGATTTGGCCCAATGTGCTCCAAAATTGCAGATTGCTCCTGGGACAGATAACCACCCTTCACCTTCAAATGACTCTAGATTTGGCCTTTGGTGTCAGATTTGGACAAAATAAAAGGCAAATTTGACTTTCTCAAACCTCTTCAATCCAATGTCAACCTTAGATTTGACCCATCAAGCTCCAATTGTGATCTGCAATAGAAAGCCACGAAATGGAAAACCCCAAATTGCACCAAAATTCTCTCAAATGGCAAACCAATGGCCCTTTAATGACTCTGATACCATGTAAGAATTGGCTATGAAGGTAGCCACCCAAGATCTAGAGGCAATGGAAAGCACAAGAACAAGAGAGAAATAATATGTGACAAGAACAAGAGAGAAATAATATGTGACAAGAACAAACTGTATTCTCATCAAGATGCAAAATACCCGGATCTTGAATTGGATTTAACATACAATGTGCATAAGCCTACTTATAAAGGCAAGGCAAAAGGAGAAGAGAGCACACAGTTTTGACATGTTGCTCAATGAAATGCAAGGGTAGGTAGGAGTTAGAATTCAACCACCTGACACAAGTAAAAATGCATCGTAGGAAAGGACAATTCCACCTAAAGTGGAAATGCTCCAACTAATCCTATTCAATTCCCTAAGTAAGCTTAAGTAAAGTGTAATTATATCCTAGGAGATGAATAAACTAAATTAATTACGCCAACATTATTGGAGTCTGTATCAACACAATACAACATGATGTTGTGTAAAATAGTACATTAAATATGAAGTTTCCATACGAGTCTGGTATCTTTGAAACGTGAATAGTGTGGGGAAAGATTTAGCTGCAACTTTTGTATTTTTAGCCTTCTAGCTATGTTTAAATTACTTATAGCATTATTTGATAAGAAGTTCAAAGTTGATTATTTAGTAAAATAAATTATATTTATATATTTTTTTTGATCGGTAATATATTTTTTTTATTGAATAAAACTAAACTGTACCTCTTCAACTGGATTATATCCCTCAAACCACCCAAAAAATCCACAAAAAAAACCAAACCACCCATAAAAAAAAATCCATAAACTAGTAGTTTGCACAAACCATACCCCATATTTACAAGCATGAGAATGTCATATACATTATGCTAGACAAAAAATGGCATATACTATTCAAACTGTTCTAATTGAAAGCTCATCTTTTCAAAACAAGAATTTAACTGAAAAAAGAAATGGCACCAAGAGGTACCTTGGCCTGCAGTATCTTTATCTCTCTTTCTTCATTGCCTCTGCATTCGATGAGCTCGCAGCACTCCCAACCCTGTACACTTCACCATTCGGTCTGTTAGCCCGCGACGTATTCTGCTTGTCCATTTCTGCAAATAGACGCCTGGTTATCGGTCGCCTCCTTTGCTCCTCCTCCACCACCCTAGCTTCCTCCTTCGCCTGCCTAATAATCTTCTCCAATTCCATGATTTGAATGTACATTATCAGGCCCTCCCACCCTCTCCTCGCATCATCTTGAAATCTTTCTTTTACTTCTTCTCGACGTCTTAGAAAAGGAATTCGCAAATGCCTGCCTCTAAGCTCAGCGCGTTCCTCCAAGATGCCTTCCGAAACATTAAAGCCCCATCTCGGGACCGCCCACTCCAGCAGAGATTCCATATTGAGAAAATAATCTCTTGGCACTATCGCCGTCATCATGTTTCTCACCTCCACACAAGAATAACCAAATTCAAGTCCCCACGCCATAATTAAGGCGTAGTTGTCCCACCCTTGTTCAGTATCTATGTCTGATAACAACCACCTCCTCACCAAGAACCAATTGAACAACCCTCAAGACTAGGGGGTCCTTCGGAATGAACATGTTTTGCAGCCGTTTTGCTGGAACCGGACCCCCAAAAGCAAGCACGAGTTTAGTTGTTTTGAGTGTGAAATTGGCTTCCATATCGCACTCCCCACAAAACCGCCTAACTCTGCACAAAGACCACTATTACCACCACCAAAATCGCTCAATTGCCACAATGAGTGAATGAAAATTCCCATTCTAACAATAAATGAAGCTCTCCCAACTCCCACTGCCAATGCAGGGGAATTCAGCATTAATTGCCCGTAATACTTGAGCCAGCCTAGGCACACAAATAGAGAGAAAAAAACACATTTTGCACATTTCAAGAATGACAAGGCACTATACTTAGCAGATTATCTTAACTCCATTGAATGGTATTGTCATTTCCATCCCACCACCTCACCTCTCCCTTAGCTAGATCACATGCCACATTGGACAACCCATTAGCATTGACATTTCCACTTCTCCTTACACGAGAGATGCAAAAATCTTGAAAAGTTTTTAATTTTGAGCAGATTAATGTGATAAACTTATTTAATCTCCAACTCAGGGTTACTCCTTTCATGATTGCATTAACCACAACTTGAGAATCTCCCTCTAAATGGATTTTCGAAACCTTCATGTTTACTGCCAAATCAATTGCTAACAGAGCTGCTTGCACCTCTGCATCATTATTAGTTCCATCTTGCAGCCTTTTTGCTCCTTTAAAAAGAACCTTCCCTCCATCATCGGAAGCCACACATCCCGCTCCAAAAGTACCTGGGTTACCCCTAGAGGTCCCGTCAAAGTTGATCTTAACCCATCCTTGTTCGGGTTTTGACCAAATCTCCTCCTTGTTTCCAAGGTTCTTACAAACAGGATTAACCCTTGGAAACCCATGAACGGGTCAAATTATATTTATATTTATTATAATATATATTTATTGATATTGTACAGGGTCTATAAATATTTCTATACATAAAAAATATTAGGAAATATATTTTTTTGTTATGAGGCTGAAAATATGTACATGTTTTTTTTTTTTAATATGTTTTGTTTGGGCAAAACCCAAAACAACCCCAATTTGTTTTTGACCAATCTCACAAATACAAATCCATACTAGGATTGTTTACTTAGATTCACTATAAGACAGTTGGTAATGTGCATTTATCCACATAATCCTATACTCTGGATGAGAAGGGCAACTTCACACTCTTATGTCCAGAAACAACATATCAAAGGATTCTTGAACACTTCAACTAGAAGGTAGTGGATAATTAATCAAACAGTCCTTTCTTGAACACTTCAATTAGAAGGAAGTGGGTAATTAATCAATCAGTCCTTAAAGGGCCTTATAGAGTCAACATATAAAGGTGCTATAGCCAAAATCTGTAGTGAGGAGCTTTAAGGAAACTTTGAACAAGGAATAATATCTCTCTTGGATCTCATGGTAGATGGACAACTTGAAAAATAATTGTTCCTCCAAGTTTGCCTCAGATGGAGAAAAAGATAGCAAGAACAAAATGCAGCATAGAGATGAAAAATGTGTAGGGAGATGCTCTCAGAATATAGTAGTTGGGCAGCAAACTCTTTTGGATAATCCAATAATGGGTTTTCATTTACAGTGGATCATACTTTGAACCAAACAGTTTGAATCCTCTAAACATTCTCTAAGCTTTCATCCAAAAAGCAAAGTAGGTTTTTTGATGATGTTTAAAGAGTAGCATCTTAGTAGGGATGCCCAAGAAATATGTCCAAAAGAATTCACATTCAAAAATAAAATGAATGCATATCCTATGCATATCTTTTTCTAAGCAACCAACTTAAGGTCAATAGATGGACCTGTAAATGGACTCACCAAAATGTATAATTTGTAGTGTTGAGACTCAGTTCGGTGAAAACTTGACAAGCCAATTTTTTATTTGGACTAGGACTCGACGCCAATCTAGGTGATGACTTATCAAATTTAAAAATCATTGGGAAAAATAGTGAATGTTGAGGAAAAAACTTATTATATCGTATTTCATATCAAAATAATTTCAAATATCATAGTAGCATTACTTGGATTTCAGTTTGACTCAGGAAACCAAAATAATAAGGAATTCAATTACCTGGGAAAAAAATGTTGTCTTTCCATCTTGTGCAGCACCAAAAAAATTATTAATTTTGATTTTTTGATTTTGTAAAACTAGCACGGGGGCTACAGGTGGCAGCTCTCAGCAGGTCAAGACCAAATTAAGGCCTTTGAGGGCACAGGGATCTTTACTAAAATAATAAAATCTTTAATAGAAGTTATGTCCTATACCCTTTTTTAGTACAAGTAACTGAATATATGCATATTTTTTTAATTTTATAATTTCCTTATCTAGTTGTATTTATAGTAGAGGATGTTGGAAATTTGCTAGATACTATATTCATTTCCATTGAAACTCTGCAAGTGATTGTTTTAAGTTTAGTCCCTTTTTAGTGTTGAGAATGATGAGTTTTTTTTTTTTTTTTACAAATATTGTTTTTGACTGACTGGTGTCCCTGGAGTCTTGGTGAGTTCCAAACTTGGATGCACAAGTCTGTGCAGACTTATGAGACCTGCAAGCCTAATCCACGGACTCAATAATGGTACTGGGACTTAGACTCAGACTCAGACTTGTGAGTCCTTGTCAAATATCAACATTATATTCTCTCCTTATTTATACAGGCCAAACTTATAGAAATTGGAAATTGAAGAGGGCACCTTTGGAGGAATTGAAGATCCTAATCTTGGCTTTGCTAAGATTAAACACTAGCTTCCGGATCTCATCAAACCAAGTGAGGGGGATAGTATCCTCAAAAGAACATCAGTATAACAATGAGAACATAATGCAAGTTAAGAATTAACCTTCAAAATTAGTACAGGACATCAGCAGCAAAAGGCTGGGCAATAGCCAAACCAAATGAAGCAGTCTATTCTAGTTTGCAAACATTTTGCATCAAGCAAATTGTTTTGCAAGAATTTTTAAAAGTTTCATGCTACATTGATGGTTTACCATCAGATATTGTAATTCTAAAAATACTGCTGCTGAGTTAATATTTCCTGGGATATTTTATACATGTCTATTAATGACAGAAATGCTGAAACCAATACTCATTAAGGATGAGTTTACCCTGGCAAACATTAGCAAATTTAACTGAATATAATCTTCATTCAAACCAACAAAAAAATATGCTTGCAATTGCCTTGTGCATCTGCACGGAGGTTAAATTCATGTTCTCCATTCAGCTACTGTGTCTGATTTCGAAGATCATTTTCTATCAGATTAAATTCTGACAAGTTGTGGTAATGGAATTGATTGTTACTTTTTAACCTAGGTTGCTGACTACTTTTTTTGGAAGTTTATAACCCTCACTCCTAATTTGCGATCAATTCAAAAGAAATAAAAATAAAACTTTCATAACTAAATACAGAAATACTAATGCAGAATATAATTAAAAAAAAATACAATAGAAAAAATCTGAAACAACAAAGAGGTCAAAGGGTTTCAGAATTAGAAAGAAGGCTTATTGACCACCCCTCCATTCACGAACACATACTCCTCTCTGTTATGCATAATTATTTTGTGTTTTAGTTTTTCTGCAAGATACTTTCATTGACTTTGGCAAAGAGGCTACATAATTCGTTGTGAAGTTCCGCCTACAATATAGAAATACTTTTCTTATACTTTTTGGGTTCTAGGTTACTCCCAATTCTTTCATGCTTCTCATTTGCTCTTTATGATTCTACCTTTATATGCTATAATATAGCTGCCATTCTATTGTGGACATTTGTCAACACAACTACTATTTTTTTTTTGAGTAGTGGGGGAAAGTGGTACTAGTGGGTGTGGAAAGGATTGGGAGTGAAGATTGGTGCAAAGCAGAGTTGCCGGAAACTCCTTTGTCCCTCCTCGGGAACGCGTTTCCCTGTATCCGTTCCCTTTTCTGAAACGGATATGTATCCTATACAGCCCAGATACACGTCAAATATTGTACCCACGCATGCCCAAAAGTACTTGATTTCCAACCATGCTAAATACTAATGTGATTTGATTTTTAAACAAAATTGATGTAAGTCTTCCTAAATTTAATTTTAAAAAACTTCATTAATGCATTATCAAAAAAAAGGGTATTAACAAAACTTAAACCAAATGAGAAAGACAAATGGAATGTTTTTCTATTTCAGTGACCCATTTTTTGGGTTATCTTCCAATGCAACTCTTCTATTTTTGCATATAGTAAAATGTTAAATCTACTTATCATTATTTATGTAGCAATTATGTGTCTATATTGCTTTTGAACTAATGAAAATCTCCTTGAATAACTTAGAAAATTGTGTTAAATATATGTGTATGTGTTTTTTATGAATGACGTGTCCAGCTGTATCCATATTGGGGGTCTTAAAAAATAGCCGTATCCGTATCCGATACCGTATCCGTGTCCATGCAACTTTGGTGAAAAGTGCTGGCTATGTGAATGCCACCTTCCTCAAGGCCCTTTAGGTAATGGTGTAGTGGTGGTATTAGAGTGGATGCAAAACTCCCTCCCTTGTTGGGTCTTAAGTATATCCTTAATATATGTAATACTGATACACACTAAGATGATGCGGGTGTGTTGGATTGTGGTTAGTCAGCTCACCACTCTATAATCAAATTTATATTCTAAGCCCATCACTCTATAATCAAATTTATATTCTGTTCTTTTCTTATTGTTGAGTATATTTTGTTCTGGGGATACTTAAAGGATTCCACTCCATTATTGTGTCACGAGCGAAATTTCGCACTGATTTTTTCTATGGTCCTCGTGCCTACTTAAATACTTACCTTATCATAAAAGACTTCATTGCACTATTATTAATTAGTTTAATTGAATGTGATATAGCTTAATTTTTTTGTGGTGACTATATCCAATACATTTACAAGTTGGGCCTTTTCAATATCTACCTATATTCTGGTTTCACTAAATTCTATCTGCTCCAATACTTTTGCTTTCTTACCTGTTGATTTATAGGTACAAACCAATGCTAAATGTTCAAAAATTTCACATTCATATGCATATTTTTTCATTCTAAATTCTGTAGGGATTCCTTCCAAGATTCCAATACAAGTTGTTTTATCAATCACTGAAAGTAACAGATGGAGCAAGCACTCATGCTGTAATTGGAAATGTCTTAAACAGGAGCCTCGATTAGGTAGATGGGGTCGCATTCAAGCTGCTCGTAATGGTGTTGCTTTGTATCCAATTGAGCTTTCATGCTGAGCCTGAGGAGAGAATTGGAATGATCGGATCATATCTTTGTTGCTTTGTCTCTCAGTGTGATATGCCTGGTATGTTTGACAGTGTATAGGAGAACCTGGTGCTTGTTTTGGGAATTCCCTTTATAGCAACACATTCTCCTGATTTGTCAATGTTTTCTGCATGTCTAAAGTTGGCTGCCATATTTCAAGTTTCAAGCACCAAGATCGTTCTGATGCCTAACAGTGGCTGACCAGAGTATTGTATTTGAGAATTCAGTATCAAATGTATTTTATAAAGTTGGCTTGGCATGAAACATAGTGCTGAGAGAATTTTCAAAATTTGCCCTCTCAATCTATGCATTCATTTAATTTTTGCTAAGTCAATGTAATTTTGTAGTTGATATGAATTTATTTTTTTAATAGTTTAATCTTTTTAATACCCTTCGAGAAGATGCCTTCTTCAGGCCAATTTTGAGGAATAGGAATCTACATCACATGCTATGCAAATTTGCTAGATTTCATCAAATTTTAGGCTGTTGTGACATGGCTCTTGCAAAACATTTTTACACGGAAGGCAAATTTTATGGCCTATTAATGCAAGTCAATTGCCTTCACTACAGTTCCTAATTCCCTATTGTAAAACTGGGATTATTTGTGCGTGATGTGAACTCAATATCTGTTTAGTAGAGTTGGATTCTACTTGAGCAATATTTTGGCCATTTCTCATATTAACTTTTCTGAAGTACAAAAAATGTGTTTTATCTTACTTTTTGTAAAATATTTATGTTAACGAATTGTCAGACGAAGCAACCCGAGGTGGCTAGTACAAAATTACATTGACTTCGCAAAAAATAAAATAATTAAATGTCACGATGCGAAAATGCAACGTACTGTAACACAGAACTCACAACATCATAAATAGGAGCTGGTGATAATTTGAATGGCTGTATGGTACTGCATATGTGGCACTTTTTATGCTGAAATCAATCATTATTTTATTTTTTACATTGTAACCATGCGGTGTTATATAATTTGCAATTTAGATTAGCGTTAAATATGGAGTTCTGGGGTAGCTAAGACCATATTGGACTGCATGGGTGGCATCCTTTTCAAGTTGAAATCTGTTGGTGTCATGTTTTTCATAGTAATTATATGATTTATACTTTGTGCAATTTCGATTAATGTTAAATTTGGAGTTGAAGTGTAATAATATAAGCAATAGCCGCTCCATGGCATACATACAAGGAGTTATAATTCAAGTTGAAATCTATTGGTGTCATGTTTTTCACTGTGGCTATCAGAGAATACAATGAGTACCTGTTACAACAATAACCAATAGCATTCCACATTACACAGAGCAAAGTTTCACCCAGTTCTAGAGGACCGTACATATCAGACTATTGCATGTAGGGTGAACTTTATGAGTTTACATATTGAGCTGAGCTACGTGCAAAGTTTCCTTGCTAATGAAAGAATGTTGCTACAAATAAACTCTGATGTTTTTTTTGTATAATTGAAAGTTGAGAAATATCCATAGCAATCCAATCGAGGATCGACAACATTAGTTGGCTTTTGATTTGCGTGCTTCTATGGAAGTCTTGTTCACTCTATAGGTGCAAATAGAGTGGCAATCACGTAATACATCTTTGTTGATGTATAAGGGTATGACATAATTTGCTGTCACCTTCATTTACACACATGCGAAGTCACACAAAGTTTGGTTGGCGAGGATGTTTTCTTCTTTTATCAAATCCTAAGATGGATAGATTTAATGGCCTGGAACAAAGATAAAGAATAACAGTCAACCAAATGGTATGCCCTAGGATGATGATATAATGTTAATAGCATGCTCTTTAAATGATATAATGAGTAATAAAATGATTTAATATTTTCTCAATTCTAGATGGTGGAGAACTTGTACTCTTGAAAGAGAGCTCACAAGCTCAAATCTTATAGGTGGTAGGGTATGTATGCTTTGTATTAGAAGCACAATTAGGTGCCTCCTAAATGTTGGGAGTATGAGGTAGTCTATTATACGTCTAATTTCATGGACTATAAAAGAATTTCATTCCATTCCGTTCTAATATTCAAGATAAATTAAAGTTTGTCATTTATAACACCCCAACATACAATTCAAATATTTTCACAACCTAATCAACTTGTAAGTTCTAAATAAATAAAAAACATTTAAATCCAAAATTAAAATTAAAATGTTTTTTATTTAAAAGCAAGTTGACTAGGGCACCAACCCTTTAACATAGTCAGATTATATCAACAACACATTTACAACAATAAAAACCTTACAAAACAATAAACAACCCAAACCCAATCAAGGAGGGGTAGGAACACTCGAGCCTTGAAGAAGGGTTTGGGGGGGGCGGGGAAGACTTCCCCTTCCACTTGCGACAAATAATAGTTCAGGTGATACTGTCAAGAGAGTGGTCAAGCGGCAAGGTCCCCCTTTAGGTACCATGAGTAGATTCAAGAGAGTGCAGTTGCAAGGCAACAGCCAGCTACTGCGTTGCTGTTGCAGAAGAATGTCATCAGAAGCAGAAGCAGTCTGTTGCCTTGCTGTTGCAGAAGAATGTCATCAGAAGCAGAAGCAGTAGGTGTAGAGCGGATCTACAAGTCGAAGGTATTAGGAGTCGAGTCCAAATCAGGAGCCACATGAATTGAATCCTCATGCACTACAGTAGCATCAACAACAACATCACTGACGGAGGGCAGCTAATCAGCCGATTCAGTAGCATAAATAGTCAATTGATCCAAAGTGGCATCCTTACACCAAGTAGCATACAACGTTAAAGTAACTAATTTTTCCAAATATAAAATTAAAATTTAATACAAGTAAAAACAAACTTAATCCAGTTTACTATTTTATACTAAAAACATATTACTTTACACATAAACCATTATATTTAGATCCCTATAAATCAATAGGATAAAATGGTTTTCAACAATACTACAATAATTTTTATTATTAACGTATTGATGTAAATATATAGTTTCTTTATGTTTAGGTCCTTACGGTCACACTCTTTACTATTTTTACCAGCAATTGAATGTTTTTTTAATTTTAAATTTGTAATTTTCTCAAATCACGTTCCCAATATAACATTCACTTTGTTGTTTAATGTGCGTAAATATGTCTCTTTCCCATGCGTTTCAATTAATAAAGTCCACCATCTAAATCATTTTAGTGTTTATTGGATTATCATTTTCCTCATCTCTATCTACGTCATAATGTCTTCCATTATCTCAACCTTTCTTCCATTATCTCAACCTTATCCATCCTTCACTAGATATTAATTTTTGAATAATTCTTCCATTCAAAGGAAGATTGGATTTCCAAATCTTAGAAAGGTACACATTAAGATTGATAAAGACATTCCACCTCCTTTAGTGCCTCTCTATGATATAGTTGGAGAGTGGAAGGTTTGAGATGTATTAATAGTTATAAAGTGTTATTTGTTTTATTATAAGCATAATCAATTTCAAGTTTGAATGTGTTTTAAGAGAAGTATTAAAAATAATATAATAAAATCTAGGTTAAAAGATGGTTTTGATATTAAGTTTTTATATGATTCGAATTCACATTGATATAATTATTCAAGGTATCTTACATTAATTTTATTCGCTTTTCAAATTTAAAGACTTGCATTAATTAAAATTATTTGTTCACATATTTAAATTATATTTATGAATGTATACACCTAAAAAATGATTAGAGATAATTAAATAAATATTTATGATTTATTTATTGTTTTCATTCTTCTATCAATAAATAATTTTTTTTGATTTTTTTTGATTTATGTGTCATATTCTTCTAAATCAATTTATTAATTAAATATTTATTATTTAATTAAAATTCATCATTTCTTCTAAATTCCATCTTGATTAAATAATTCTAAATTATTTAATTAATCAAGTCTAAGTCTTCAATCCTAATTCCACATTATTTCTTCTTCCATGTCATCAAGCAATCTTATCATCAAGTGGCTAAACAAATTAAATATTTTTAATATTTAATTCTACAATTATCCTCAACATCATCCCTAGTCAATAGGATGAGGAGGCTTATGTGTCCTTCTACTTCCTATATTCTCTCTCACATCCCTACATTTTAGAGGGTGGTTTTGTCCACATCAACCTAGTCAAAGTGACTCATTGTGCACTTGTCCTAGGAAGCCTAAATCTTCTCCAACCTCCCTAGATTATTGGCTCCTTCACTTGGGAAACCTATATTCTCTCCAACTATCCCATATCTTGGGAGTCTTCATCCTTGGTCAAGGTGAGCATGATGCCATGTGGCTTCTCCTTCCACCTTGTCCTCCACCTTGTCATTGTAGTAGGAATATCTTCCCCCTTTCTCTCTCACATCTAAACAAATTCTTCTTAGCCATTCATTCTGTCAAGTTTCACTCTCAATAATTGATCTTAGCCACCTTGGATTTTGGTCTTGCAAAATCTATATAAGGAAACATTTGAAACTAGTCACTTTAGAGCAATCAAGCAATCAAACAATCAAGTATTCAAGCATATTAGCATTCTAGCATTTTCAAAAGTGTGCCTTTGGCTTAGCTTAGTATCATTGTAGCAACTTATCACATCATTCATCCATCATTGCTTTGCACTATCTCCATCTTAGTTGCATTGTAGTTTCATTGCATCTCTTATACCACATAGTCCATTTAGCTTTTGTCATCTTGAAGCAAACACCAGTTCAATCTGAGAGCAAACATCATAGCAACAAGATCAAAAGTTGATAGGAAATAATGGGACAAATATGAAGGTTTATTGTTTTTCAGTTTATTTACTTTACTTGTTTCATTGGTGATTTGGTTGTTTTGTAGAATTTTGTGAGTTTGTGGTAGCTTATTTCAGTAGTCTTATAACTATTTAAATTTCCTCATCGGAATAAACATTGCATTAAAATTTACATCTTTACTATAATTTTAAATGTTTAAACATTCATACCATTATTCACATAGTGTTATAGTAGAATTATATGAGGTTAGCTAAATGCCATAATTTGACATCATTTTTATATGTTTAAAGACATGCATATTACCATCATTTTACATTATAACTATTAAAGTTCAACTTTATGGTGAATCCTAATCAATATTTTATTGGAATGTGTAATATTACCATGACGAAAAATTGCAAAAAAATGTCAAGTTGAGAATTGGCATCGATGATCTTGCATAGAGACGTTTCTCATCTTGCCTCCAAATTATCACATATGCAATACCTTTTATGTTCTAAATATTTCATTTCTAATTGCATATTTAACTATTTGAACTAAATAAAATGAATAATTAAAACTTTGTCTAGAAGTAACAAGAAACAATTGTAACAATCATTTGGAAAATAGTTAAATAATTTGTTTTAATTCATTCAGTAACTTGAACATGTATCTATAATGAATCTTGAAAATTGACTTTATCTCTCTTGGTGCCTAGTTGCAAAGGCACTTAAGCTAAATGTCACATAAAGGAGATTGCATATAGTAAACTATTTGGACCTTAGCTAGGTATTATTAGTTGGACATACATTATACACTTCATCTTGAATGACCACTACTTGCCTTGCACTATCAACTTTATGATACTCTCATTTCAATTTTTTTATTATAATACTATTTATATTAGAATAAAAAAGTAATTCTATTATTAACTACTTAATTAATTAGGTCCATTTTTACACTAGCGTACTTATTCTTGCTTGGGTCATCTGTTTTTTTGTCTTAAGTCATAAGATTAGGTCACATATCAAATGTAATTTAATCCTTTCTCAAGGGTAATTCATTGTGTATTGTATAATTATTCATATCTTTTTACATCAACAAAGCACATGCTATTATAATAAGTCAATTGCTTCTCTTTCTTTTGTTAGAGGTGTTTAACTGTAGGTGACTATTAAGAGTTGTAGGGTTGATGATTCAACTCAAAGATTGTATTACAACTTTATATATGTGTGACTATCCTTTATTTGATAGATCCAACTTTGAATGATAAAACGATGCATCCTAAAGCAAAACAAACCTCAATTTTGTGTCTAAAACAATAAAAAACCATATCAACTATTGATTTGTCAAAGTTTGAGAAATAGATTTTTTAGTATTTTTAGGCATTCCATGAATCTCTAAGCAAAAAATTGTATAATTGTACTCAATGTATATATACATATAAATCCATATAAGTTTGTATGTGCATTTTTATTATTTTAGATTTTGTAAGATTTTGACAAAAATATTAATAAGGGCAAGATTTGATTTTTTCAACGACTTCTAGCTTTTATGAGTTTTTTGCACTTACAACAATGATTTTTTAATAGTGGTTGTTTTTTATTTTATTGGCATTAGATGTTATCCCTCAATCACCAAATTAAAGTTCTCGATGATCTTCAACCACCCAATGCACTATGATCATCGACTGATGATTTTCAGCCATTCACAAACTTTTGATTGACCATGCTATAACAAAACCCTTCCACAAACCATTGTTGCTAGTTACAATATTTTATTTGACATCACTAAGGAACTTTCCAAGAACCACCTCCATTTCTTTAACCACCAATTTGCTTCCCCCACTCACCTTTGACATGCCACCAAACCCCTCTTTCGACTTAGCCACTATGTTGATTCTCATGTGCCACCAATTCACTGCCCAATGCCATCCAATCACCACCTTTATGAGTGATGCCATAAATTCACAACCCACAAGCCTCCTAATTGCTGCCCTCTAGCCACCAACCCTAGCTTTTATGCCCTAAATGGGTTATTTTTTTCTTTTGGGCAAAAATTGGACATATGGAGTCAACAATTTGGGAAACAAGATATTGTTGTTGCACCTTCTGGATTTTCTTGAACACACACACACACACACACACACACACACACACACACACACACACTCACTCACACAATCAAATCCAAAAGCTACAACAATAATATTTCATGGATTGTGAAAATCTACTATCATTAAAATAAGATATTGTCAAAAAGTTGGTTTTGAACACTTTTCATTGATGCTAACATTTTTTCTAGATTTTTTGTCTTGTTTTGTTGAAATTAGATTTACTTGTTTATGCTTCCAAGCTATAAATTGATCTCCCTTTTTCATGATTCTTGTAGTGTTGGAAAGCTAATTCAATACTCTACATAGATCTCAAAATTATCAAGTACATAAAGATAAACTTTGAAGTGAATTTTTCCATTTTTTACTTCTAATTTATCAAATTTGCAAAAATGTTTATTTTTTTCTTTTTATGGGTAGCTAAATTTCCATCCTACATAACATAATAGAAAAAGACAAAAGACTGGCACATAGTCACTTTGCAAAACTCAAATACAAACATACACATGATAAAAATCTCTTTTATTGAGTACCTTACATCACATAATTATCACACCTAGAAAAATCAGATGACCAGATTGACCATGTCCAAGGGAATATGGTATATATTGGATTATACTATAATTAACACTACAATTTAATCGTCCTAAAATTTCCATAATTAAGCATAAGAATTCTTGATCATTAATTTCTGAAGTGCTTAGCAATCTAACTTTTTTGTCAAGACATATTATTTGACCTTTTAAAAATATCCAATAAATTCTATTGAATGAACAAGATAGGCAACTTTTCTAAAGAAATGGGCACTAGTGGTGATTATAATGACCTAAATTTCTCCTTGTTGACATGTTGACCTAGAGAAGACTTTATTGCTTGTATTTTTTTTTGTCACTGGAAGAGATTTGCTAGTCAAGGCTGATTATATGATAGATACAAAAGATACCATTATTAGATTAATGTGTGAATAAACATTAACAAATGCATTCATTACTTGTAATTAAGGCAAAAATCTAAGTACACTCATTGTGTTCTTTCCTCATTTGGCTAATTCTAGGTCTTGGGAGAAAAAGAAACCAAACCTTAGTTTTTGGATCTAAATTGGCAATGAGGGCAACTGCTACATCATAAGGAAAGTATGAATTTGTGAATATGAATATCATGTGATACACAATAATTTTCCTAAAATTGATGCATTTCTTGTTCTAGTTGGATTCATTGGATTTATCATAGGAATGAAATTGATGTTCTAGACCTTAGTTTTTGGAGCTAATCTAGCCATGAGAGCAGCAACTACATTGTTGTGTTGTTTTTCTCTACAAAATTGATTGTTGAATTTATTATCAAGAGATAGATAATACCAATAAAGTCTTACCAATCAATAGGTTCACCCTGAGCTAATAGATTTTCTAAACTTGACCCACCATTAACAGGAGCCATACCAATGATTGTTGCAACTTGCATGACCCGTGATAGAGGGTTCTAGATAAAATTAAGAAGTTTGAAAAGCTTGTTTTCCTGAAATTGATTAGTATAGATAAAAACATCATTTTTAATCAATACTGGAAAGAACACAATCAACACAATTATTCGAATATATATCATGGTATAATTTTTTCTCTACGTTTAATTTAATTTTGTATTTTAGTTCTTGGAAAAAATGAAACCAAGCCTAAGTTTTTGGTACTAAACTAGCCATGAAGGTAGTTGTTGCATTGTTTGCGTTATTTTAAGGATGACTATATGATAGATAAAAAAAGATACCATTATTGGATTAATGAATGGAGAGACATTTAAAAAATGCATTCATTACTTGTAGATAAGGCATAAATCTAAGTATACCATCATAGGAAAAATATGAATTTGTGTTAACTCAATTATTAGTGAATATATCTCATGGTATAAATTTTTCTCTACATTTGATTTTGAAGCAGTCACATGTGAGGAGGGACCTCAAAGAGATCAATCTGGACTGATCAGCAAGAGCAAACACAATGGAAACACAAAGATATGATGGAGGCAATGCATAACAGATTGTTTTATTCCATGAAAATTGATTACATCCAACTGGTAGCAACCGGATTATAGCATACCGACTCACAAGCCTGGTAGAACATACAAAATAGGTCACAACCGGGACTTTGAATCTTAAGATCTATCTTCTACACACAGTCTAGCTACCTGATTCTTCTATTGATTCCATTCTAATACGCAATTATAATTATATATATCCATCCCAAAGGATCCAGTCGGCCCAAAAGGGATCAAAACCCAAAGAACAAGACCTAACGTGTAAAATAAACAAGGTCGGCCTCCACTAAGAGATTCCTCCAGAAAATACAAAGGATGAAACACAGATCGTGGGAAAAGGTCGGCCACACGCCAAGGAACATCGGAATCAACGCCCAAGGCTCCGCAAGCTTCAGAAGGGGTTCTGGCAGATCACCAAAATAGGTCCAAGCAACCGGCAACAAGAGCTGCCAACCGGTAACAGGAAACTGTCAAGAAAACCAATAGCGATATCTTATCGAAAAATGATCCAAATGCGATGCGGTCTGGAAGCAAGAAAGATGATCAAGTCTTCAAGTAGAATCCAACTCCACAGGATCCGGTGAGCCAAAACTGGGACACACAAAAAGGAAAATTGAAACTTTAAACAGAAAGCAAAACATAAAGGAATTTTTTTTTGGTTGATGCAAGATTGCTATGAACCGGGGATGCTCCTGCATTAGATTTTGTATTAATTGATGTTCTAATTACAAGCGGAATAGTCCTATTTTGCTACAAGAAGGCACACACATTGTTATGCCTAATCTATTTTTAAAGGGTCACCTTCAAGCAAACGAACATCTCTAGGAGCAATATTCTCAAAGTTTTATGCTAATTACGTCTCTTAGAACCAAAATTGCAACATCCCATCTTGCCATTGCCTATGTTTAAGAATCCAATCAAAATTAAACAATCAAAAAATGAAGTAAAAATGAAGATGAACTAAATTACTTTGTGATGCTCTACAAAAAGGATGTTAGGAAACACAAACACAAGACTCAAGAATCAAACGTTAGTGTTAGTATCAAAAACGAAATACGATCCTAAGCAAGCATATCAAGAGAGATATCAAACATTTAGTGGAAAGTATGCAAAAACAAAAGAAAGACGCAAGACCCTTCCAAATGCTTGCCAACATGTTCATAGTTGCTCCTCCCTTGTTCCTCTCCTCTCCAAGTTCCACATGAGTGTAGCTCTCAACTATTTGCACTACTATGGAAGTTTTATGGAGATTCAAGATTTGTGAAATGATCAAAAGATTATGCAAATGCAAGCTAAATAGATATGAAAAAGCACCTAATTAAGTTATATTGATTTTAACCAAAATAATAATGTAGATTAAATGGCTCCTAAAATGCTCTCTTAAATTTCACTATAGATTAGATGCATACAAGATTTCAGGATCTGGATTATGAAGGAATAGGCTCTATTTATAGGAAAAATAGAGAAATGGATGGTTGAGATTGAATAATCTCAACAAGGGTTAGGATTGATGGGTTTATGATCCACGTGAAGGCTTTCAACCCAATCCCTGGATGAAAAATGTCAACATGAGATGGCTTGAGAGGAGAGGGAAGAAGCATTAAATGCTTGAGAAGACATGAAGGTTAGCTTGGGAGGTAAGGTTAAGCTTGAGTTGAATGAATAAAGCCTTTATCCAATGAATAATGCCTTTATCCAATGGACAAACTCTTGTGCAAGAGTTAGTGGGGATAACCATGGTCAAAGCAATGAATGCTTGAGGAGACACATGAGTTAAATGGAGGTTGAGTTAGAGGTAAAGTCTCTAACCATGTGGGCAAGTGGAATTAACCATTAATGGTTATGTAAGAACCATAAATGGTCATGTAAGAACCATAAATGGTCATGTAAGAACCATTAATTGTTTGGAAGATTTTAGGGGTTAACTTGTTGGAGACATAAAGCATTTAATGTTTTTCAAAGACTTTGGAGGCTTTGAGAAGTGACTTCAAGTTGCTTAGGAATGTGACAATAATTAGAGAGGGTGATTAGGATAATTAAGAATGGTTTAGAAGAATCTAGAATGGGTTTAGGATGCAAGTGGATTTGGTGGGTGAGGGAAAATAGGATTTTATTTAAAATAAAATTACTTTATTTCAATTGTGATTGCAACTTGCATTTATAGGAGAATGCAAGTGGGGGGTAGTTTAGGAATTTAAATAAATGTTTTATTATTTATTTAAAAGAGGAAAGGGGGTTAAATTAAATAAATGTGTTTTATTCATTTAATTGATTTTGAGTGTAGCTTAATGAATTAATTTAAATAAATTGAATAATTTATTTAATTAATAGGAGAAGGGGTTGAGCATGAATTAATTAAATATTAATTTAATTAACTGATTACTAATGGTTAATTAATCAAATAAATACTAAATATTCATTTATTTAAGTGGACAAATTTATGTGACTACATTTGCCCCTCTTTGAGACAGTGCGGTTTATCGCGTTGTTTCAAAGAAAGAAAAATAGGTGTGAAGAAATATGCCCCATAAATGTTAATTTAGTGGGTGGTATGCCCCCTCGAGAGATGGGCTGATTTTTTTTGAAAAATCGGGCAATCTCTCGAAAAAGAATAAGAAGTGGAGGGGAAATTAGCAATATCGGTGAAAGAATGGGAGAAAACGGGGAGAAAATCGAGAAATGAGAGGCATTGGAAGTTTACAGAGATCACGACAGTGAGCAAGGTGAATTAGGGTTAGGGCTTGAGGGTATATATGGAGGGGAAGGGGTAAAAACATGCTCATTTGCATCTATCTCCCTAGTAGTTTGGAGTTCTGATAGTGACTTTTGGTGGAGTGAGCAGCGATCATCATGCATGTGCCTATAGTAGATCACTGGCTAGAGCGGATCTGTCGATTCCAGCGGCCAGATGACTACGGACCAGTGGTACGCAAATTGTGAATTTTGTGCATTTTTAGCATGTTTTTTCAAGCATCAAAGTTCAATCAAGACAATAGCACTAAAACTGTGTTTTAGCGCTTTTGTCGCCTAGAATAATGCTATTGTGCCGCAATGGCGCTATTGTATAGTAGTTGTAGTGCTTGTGTTAGGTTTAGCGTGTCTGTTGCATAGTAATAGCACTATGGTAGTATTAGTGCACTTTTGTGTTTTTTGTAGCGCTGTTATGATGGAATAGCGTTGTTGTGTAGTTGGTGTAGCGCATTAGGTTTTTTAGCGCTTTTGTGCACAAATTGTAGCGTTATTGTTAGCAGAATAACGCTATTGTGATAAAAGTGCCCCAATGTTAGAGAACATAGCCTGATGCCTTAGTTGATTGTTTGGTTGGTTGTTTTGGTGAATTATAGCAGCTCCGTTGAGACTAGGTCATTACGATAAATGCATGTTGTAGTCTAGGATTGCCATAATCGATTGTTTTTAAGACCCGAAGATACTTGATCAAAGTATCTGTTGATAGTCTAGGTGGGAAACTTAAGAAAGTTTGTAGCAAAACAACTGATGTTTGTTGATGTGTGTAAGAGGACTTGCCCGTTCTGCAGAGGCGGGAGCTACATCCTGCAACACAATAGCTGCGAGAGCAGCTGACTAAGGTAGAGAGACATTGCGTCGCTACGACTGGTTTGTACGATATGATGTATCTTCCCGTGATTCGGACAAATTGCAGACTGATGACAACACTGGCCGAGCATTGGCATAGTGAGACATGTACCTTCCACCTGGCGATGAGAGAGATGACAGTTACGCTAGAGGATGTGTGGAGGATACGACACATCCTGATCAGAGGGGAGCTGGTGACTTATGATTGAGGACTAGGGACGGCGACAATATAGAGGATATTTGCTGATGATGTTTATATTGAGGATGACTCTATAGCCTAGGGGGACATAGCAGCACTGTATGAGCCTTTATAAGTAGTTTTATCAGGGTTGTGCCTCGATCGACGTTCACATGGACTGATCGTTGGTTGGGGCCAGGTGATTGAGCAGATGATGACTAAGGGGACCCCCTATGCCTGGGGACCATGTGTGCTAGCACATCTTTACAGGGAGCTACACGAGGTGGTGTATCGTGAGACGAGATTACTAGCAGTAGGGATCACATTACTACACATTTGGGCGTGGGAGCACTTGCTAGTCACACGGGCAGTTTGCTTGAGATTTAGGGCGGTAGATCAGCCTTATGTCTATATGTATGGAGGGATGATGAGCCAACCCCATCTGGGGAAGTTGGAGTTTTGGTGACGGGCTTTAGATGACTTAGATATAGTGATATGGAGGTCGTATATCGAGTGTGAGCCTTGGGAGGATGATGCAGAGGCACTACCATATGTATTTATGACACACTTGTTAATTGGTTGCACATCTTACCTTGTAGAGAGACAAGTGCCAGGGAGAGTGATGAGACAGTTTGGACAGAGGCAGGGATTGTCGAGGGGGTCAGGGGAGTATGCACGGGCAGTATGGGAGAGATTTCAGGGCGGCCAGTGTTATCGTATGATTAGGCCTTGGTAGAGTTCCGGACTTTATAGGCGAGACCATGGCATATGAGGCCTGAGATTGTGGATGCAGGGGTGACAGAGGAGTACACTCTGTATCGTACCACCCATCTGAATGCACGGATTTCAGATCCGGCCAAGCCTATACCGCCCATCCGATTGCATGGATTTGGAGGTGGAGGTGGTGGAGTAGGACGATTACAGAGGAGAGGTAGAGGGGGACAGTCTTTGCGACTATCATAGTGTCCACTGATACAGAGGGCAACCATAGCAGGAGGTAGGGATATTGGTGGGGGTGTAGCGCCTATGGAGATGGGAGAGGGAGCCACAGGTGGAGGAGAGGATCCTATGGAGATGGGAGAGGGAGAAATAGGTGGAGGAGATGGAGATGTGCGGGAGTATATGATATTACACTTGTAGACTCGGTTAGAGGATAGGGAGGCAGAGATTGCAACTAGAGATGTCTAGTTGTTTGCACGGGGGGCGGAGCTGACTGTAGTGAGACGAGAGAGAGATGATCTGGTGGACAGGTTGATGGAGGTGTAGGATAGAGTCCGAGTGTTGGAGGGAGCACAGGCATAGGGTCCGACTGAGGCAGTGTTGAGGGAGATGCGACAGGCAGGTGGTGAGATTGACTATTGGCGGGGAGTATATGAGCAGGCTGTGCCAGTTAGTCAGCAAGCACTGAGCTATTCCCAGATGTGGCGGGTGAGATCAAAGTGGTCACAAACGGCTCAAAGAAGTGGGGGTGTTATGGGTCCTCCTCGGCAGGATGGTGACGGTGGTGTAGGAGGTAGTGGTGGTGCAACATCTGGCCAGAGTGCTATTTGAGAGATTTTATGTACTTGTTACATTGTTATTTTGGACGATGACCTGGATGGCTCTTGGTAGCCAGTATATTTTGACATCATTGTACTTTGATACATGTATTTATTTCTGATGTAATATATGATGCGATATATGAGGAGATCTCATGTGTTGTGATGATATGATATGCATATGTATGATGGCATGTATGTTTTTATGCAGGATGATGATTATGAGTTTATGCTTAGATTCATGTTATCGATGATTTTGCTTTCTATATGTACATGTTGGTGATATGATTTCTATATGCATGATATGGATGATGTTGCTAATCATGTGGATGCATGTAGAAGATTGATGATGCTTGTGGTAATGATGTGAATATAATGTAATGATGATGATGATGCCAAATGATGAGTTGAAATAATGCATGATGATATTTGTGATAGATAATACGTGCTTATGTTTTTGATGACATGATATGAGTAAATGATGCATGGCTTTAAGATGAATCTAAGTGAATCTAAGTGGCAAATGTTTATTTATGCAACTAGATGAATGCACTTTAAATGAATGAACAAATGTTGATACAAATGTTTTTGTATGAATGCACTTAAATAAATGTATCTAAATGATGTGATGTTTGTGAGATGTATCTAAAATGAATCTAAATGACTTAAAAATAGTTCCAAAACATAACTAAGTGCTGAATGAGATTAAAATGAGAATGCAAATAAATGTAACTAAGGGTTAAAGGATAACTGCACCTTAATGTAATTAAAGGATAATGAATAACTACACCTTAATGCAATTAAAGGATAATGAATAACTGCACCTTAATGCAATTAAAGGATAATGCATACATCTCATGAATCTAGATGAAACTAAATGGGGAAAAAAATGCACCTATGAAATGAATTCTAAATGATCTTAAAGGATAATGAAAGGAATGCATATTTAATGTTGTTAAAATGAATGCACTACATGGATGAATGAATGTTCTTGATAACAAATCCACTTAAATGAAATGCAAGTAAATGATAATAAATGCACCTGATGTGTTAAATGCCTCAATGGGATGAACAAGTGAATGCACTTAAATAAATATCTAAATGAATCTAAATGCAAGTAAATGATAATGAACTGAATGCATGTAATGCAACTAAATGATAATGCCATGCGTTCATGATATATGAATGCAAGTTGGTGAGAATTTGCAGATGTGGAATGCAAAATGTGAGATGAAGTATCAGAGAACTCCGTCATGATTGTGTACCCAAGACAAACTATATTAGGTGCTTTCTCATATAAGCCTACAGTATTTGCATGTAAACAATTGATATGAATAATGAATGAGCAAATGGATGGGTGATATGCAACAGAATGCAATATAAATAGATGAGATGGAATGGCGATCCATAGAGTATTCATAGTGCTTTATTTTCCTCATCGAGCATGGTAGTATTGTTCTTGGCTGAGGTAGTAGGAACGAGTGGCACCTATTTGCCAGGTTTTCACCATCGTACTTACCCAAGGTGGCACCATGGTGGTTTTCACCATTTGGATGCATGATTTTTCTTTACTATTTTTTCCTTTTTTTGTACTTTCTTCAAGACATTTTTCTGATATATATCAGAGATCCTGATGCTTTGCACAACTTATGTATAAAACCGTTTGAGGTGCATGTTGTTGATCGGATCTGCTAGTGGTTCTCCTTCTGAAGTTGCCAACTGATATGCCCCAGACCCAAATACAACAGTGATAACATACAGACCCAACCAATTTGATTCAAATTTTCTCTATTTGGTTGGTTACGAGGATTATCTTTGAGAACAAGATCACCTACCTTAAATGTATGAGGTTTAACTCGATGATTATAGCTTTTGCTCATGCGCTGTTGATAGGCTTTGAGGTGGTTGTATGCAGCTTGTCGCCTTTCATCCAGTAGTTCCAAGTCTTGAAGACGTGAGACTCGGTATACTTCATCATCTATCAGATTATGCAAGGAAACCTGTAGAGATGGTATCTCAACCTCAATAGGAAGGATGGCTTCTGCTCCATAGACCAGTGAGTAGGGGGTTGCGCCTGTAGGGGTTCAAATGCTAGTTCGATACGCCCATAGTGCTGGATTTAATTAAATGTGCCAATCACGACCAACATCATTGACTGTCTTCTTGAGGATTCTCAATATGTTCTTGTTTGATGCTTTGGCTTGACCATTGCCTTGTGGGTAATAGGGAGTGGAAAAGCGGTGTTGGATGTGAAACTTCTCACAGAGATCACTGACATCCTGATTTTTGAAAGTAAGTTTGTTATCTATGATGATGGACATGGGTACACCATACTGGCAGATGATGTAATTAAGGATGAATGAGGCGATCTTCTTGTCAATGACTTGGGTAAGTGGAACAACTTCAATCCACTTTGTGAAGTATTCGGTGACGGTAATGATAAATTTATGGCCATTGTATGAAGATGGATGAATTTTACCCACAAGGTCAAGTCCCCATTGACAAAAGGGCCATGGTGTTGTGATTGGTTGCCATTCCTATGCTGGTGCATGCATCAGGTCTTCGTAAACTTGGCACTTCTTGCATTTTCAGACAAAATAGTAGGAGTCTTGTTCTATGGATGGCCAATAGTATCCAGCGTGCATGATTTTCTTTACCAAGGAAGGATCGCTTGAGTGAGCCCCACAAATGCCTTCATGTACCTCTTCCAAGGCATTTTTTATCTCATCTTGTTCCAGACATCGAAGGAGAGTACCATCAAGACTTCGTCGGTATAGGGTTTCGGCAATGATGGTGCATCAAGTGGTTTGGCGGATGAAGGTTTTGCATTGGTTATTGGATTGGTTGGGAGGAAGTGTGTGATCGCGGAGATAAGTGAAGAACTCACCGTACCATGGGGATGCAGAACCGACTAGGCAACATATCATTTCAGTTTCGGGGATATCATAAGCGGGGATCCAAAGTTGTTCTACCAAGAACTCATAGCGTGTGGAATTTTGCGGAAGATCCATGAGAGATGCAATTGTAGCCATTGCGTTAGCGGCTCGATTATGATCTCTAAGTACTTGCTCAAAGGTGATAGTTGTAAATGATTCTTTGTAACTATCCACCATCTTTTTATATGGCATGAGCTTATCATCCTTAGTTTCATACTCATCGATGACTTGTCAGATGACTAATTGTGAATCTCCATATACCTGTAGCTCTTTTAGATGCCATTTTATAGCCAATTTGAGTCATGTGATCAAGGCCTCATATTCTGCTATATTATTGGTGCATGGAAAAGTGAGCCTCTATGACTTCGGGATGTTGTCACCTTGAGGTGTAATGAAAAGAATACATGTCCCCAAGCCATGTTTAGTATATGAGCCATGAAAGTAGAGATTCCACGGTTGTGCTGCTGTGATCGTGAAGATCTCTTCATCTAGAAAATTGGAAACAAGAGGATGATCACCTACGAGGGGTGCATTGGCCAACTGATCTACAATAACTTTCCCCTTGATAGCCTTGCGGTCCACGTACTCAATGTTAAATTTACTCAGAATCATAACCCATTTGGATAAGCGTCCTGTTAATGTTGCCTTGCTGAGTAGGTATTTGAGTGGATCAATTTTGGCGATGAGTTGTACCTTGTGTGTCAACATGTAGTGCCTCAATTTGGTGGCTGCCAAGATAACTATTAGGCAAGCTCACTCAATAGGTGTGTAATTGAGTTCATAGTCTATCAATGTGCGAGAGATATAGTATACAACACATTCTTTTCCTTCTGCATTGTGTTGTGCTAGCAGTACTTCTAATGTCGTATTAATAGCTGAAATATATAGCAATAGAGGTCTACTTGGTTTTGGTGGGATCAAGAACAATGTATTCATCAGGTAATCTTTAAGCATTTGGAATGCTTGCTGGCACTTTGTATCCCATTGAAAGAAGATATTCTTGTGTAACAGATGCATGAAGGGATGACGCTTATCAACCAATTGCGCAATGAATCTGTGAATTGATTGTAGCCACCCTTGTAGTGTCTTTAACTGACTAATGTTCTTGGGAGGTGGCATGTCCATGATTGCTTTGACTTTCACTGGATCTACTTCAATGCCTTTGCTTGAGACAATGTATCCTAGGAGCTTCCCGAAGGTCACTCCAAAGACACATTTCTTTGGATTAAGACAAACATGATATTGATCTAATCTGTCGAAGATTTGCCTAGTATTTTTAGATGACCTTCTCTTGTTAATGATTTTAGCTAGTAAATCATCGACATAATCTTCCATTATAGTGTGCATCAGGTCATGAAAGATGGTAGTCATAGCTCTTTGATAGGTTGCCCCTGCATTTTTCAGACCAAATGTCATCACATTCCAATAGTAGGTTCCTCATAGGCATGTGAAAGCAGTTTTATGTTGATCCTCCAGAGCAATCTTGATATGGTTGTACCTTGAAAAGACATCCATAAAAAAAAGAATTGCATGACCTGTTGTGAGATCGACGATCATGTCGATGTTGGGTTAGGGGAAGTCATCCTTAGGGCATGCCTTGATCAAATCTCTGAAGTCTGTACAAATACAGATGCCCCCATTAGGCTTGTCGACATGTACAATGTTGGAGATCCAATTGGCATAATCGATTGGTCGAATGAAACCAACATCTAATAGCTTTTTGAGTTCTGCCTTGATAAGCACAACAATCTGTGGGTGCATTTTTTTGAGCTTTTGTTTTACAGGTTTAGCTCCTTCTACCATGGTGAGGTGATGCATGACCAAACCATGATCTAAGCTAGGCATGTCTGCATAAGACCATGCAAAGTTGATTTGACGCTTCTGAAAGAATTCCACAAACTTTGGTTGTTCCTCTGGAGTTAGTAGAGATGCCAAATGTATTTGGTGAGGAGTCTCAGGGGTCCCCACATTGAATTCTTTTGTTTCTTTGATTAGGATCGTCGATCTCTCCTGATTTATACTAGAGGGGAGGATGTCAAATCTTTCATCCTCAAGCACCTCAAAGAGGTTTTCACCTTTGGATATGCTCTTTATTTTTACTTTTTTGGGATCAACAAGTGCCACTGTGTGGTTTTCACTAGAGGATTCATGTTTTATTGTGATATTTTTTGCAGCTGAAAGGTTTGGCATCTGCCCCAAAGTACGTTGCGCTATTAAGTTCGATGGCAAATCTAGCTTTATGATCCCCGCTTGGTATGTGATCCCATATTTATAAAAAGTCGATGAGTGCCTCATCATTTTGGAAGTGATCAAGACATAGGGGATTTGGCTGGTTCCAGTCAATGAGTTTGGGGTCGACGATAGGCATGACCTCATCGATTAAGTTGAGTTTAGAGGAGGCATCAGTGAGGGTTAATATAGATGAGTGAAGTTCGTTAATGGTACTCTCTTTATCAGGTTCTGGTGTCGGATTTGGTGTAGGGCTTGTGGAAGGTGCTTCTTGCTCACGAACCCAAAAGGTTTTAATCCATGCCTCCCCGTAAAATGGGATATCCTTATGAGGTGGGGGAGGCAATGTGTCTTCCTCATCTGAAGTATTTAGATTCACTAAATCAAATTCCCACTCATGCGAGTCAGTCTCTGAATCACTCTCTAATATCTGATTATTGTACCATGTTGGGATGTCTTGTGTATTTGTCACGGGTTTATGCACTTTTACAGGTGGGATTGTTGGTGCTATTGGCAGGATTATCGGTGTGGTTGAAGCTACTGGTACCACTGCTACTATTGATAGTTTAGTAGGTGCGGTTGGTACAACTATTGGGAGTGTCGGTGTTGGTGATGCTGCTGTTGTTACTAATGGTGTTATTAGTGTTGTTGATGCTACTAAAGGAATTATTGGTGTTGTTTGTACCGTTGGTATTACTTCTGTTACTGATGGAATTATCAGTGTTGTAGATGCTTCTGTTGGGAGTATTGGTACTATTGGTACTGCTGGTGTGATTGATGCCACTGACTTGATGATCAGTTTTATTGGTGCAGATGGTGTTGTTGGTGTCGTTGATTTGATGATCAGTTTTGTTGGTGCAGATGGTGTTGTTGGTGCCGTAGATATAATCAAGGATGGCCTCCTTGGAGTAACTATTTGATACATGGGATTGTTGGGTTTACCTTTGAATCTGAGCTTAGGAAGAGATTCCTTTTAAAAACCTAATCTAGTTTTATCTTTAGGTTTCAACTCAGTTTGTAAGGGCTCGTGTCGTCCCTGTTTGCAATGTCCCAAAGCACTCTAGCCATCATAGCCCATTCTTTGCATGATAGTGAGGCCTTTGCCATATTTATCAGTAGGAAGCGTAACCTTTGTGATTTTTGTGGTGATAGGGTCTTTGTAGATCCATTCTGCTAGGTCCTCATCTCCGGTTTCCTCTTCCTGACTTTTACTAGGGATGAACTGTGCCAAAGCGCATGCTGGCTTGGTCAGTGGTGGTTGAAGCAAATTTTGAGGCTTGCCATAAGTTCTAGGGGAAGTGGGTAATTGCCCAACTCAAAAGAGTTGGCTTAGATTATATTCCCCGGGACCTTCCTCAGCCATTTTTATTTTCAACTTCTCTTGCTTTCGTATAGGGTTGATTGAACTAGAAAGAGAGGCTGGAATAGCATAGGATGTAGAAGGGATAGCTTCTCGGTTGTTAGGTACGGTGATCTCTGGCTGATGGTTAATATTGTTACAATATGCAAATGGATTTGCATCGCTCATGATTGTTATTTCTACACCGTTATGGGGAAACTTGATACACTGATGATAGGTGGATGGAACAACTTGCATGGTGTGTATCCAAGGTCTTCCTAACAAGAGATTATATGGAAGAGGAAGGTCCAGAACTTGGCAGATGATATGCTTTACCACTGGTCCCACTCTGATAGGTTGTCATGCCCAAAATTTAGGGCAAAACACAACCGACAAATTTTTTTGAAACACTTAGTTTCATGCAACCATTGCTTAAATAGTTGTGACAACTTAACATGTTGTTCTAAACGAAATATTAATTGATATAAAATACTAACATAACAATTACGATAATTCCCATTATCCAGTGGAATGAGTAAAATTTATAAGGGTAATATTATATTCACTCAAAAGACCCTATCATTTCAGTTGCATCAATTAGTACTTAATTAGATCCATTTCCACTAAATAGTCATTAATAAATTTACTTGGTTCGACATCAATATTTAATAGTTATCAAGTTCCCATCATCCTGTTAATACACCCTTTCTTAATAATTCAATTTAATGCGGAATACTAAAATGAATTAATTTTATTATCTCATTAAATTGCATCAATAGATTGATTTAATCAAAACTCTCTAAAATAATTGACGATGACATAATTAATCTTCAACCGAAATTCATCAATTGATTTTAGGAACTAATCAAAATAGACCTAACACTTAGTTTTAGAAATATCTATATTTTATTTAAACATACTTAAAAGGTGGTTTATACTAAATTGACTAAAAGGGTTGATTAAATCCATAACGAAAATCGTTCTATAAGGTTTAATCTTTAAAACCCACATTTAGTTGTTCTGAAATTATTCCCTATAGACAATTAACTACCAATAGGATTAAATTTCCCTAAATGATTAACTCCAATAATAATATAACTTGAGACAACATTTTTATTAGATATACCCATATATTTATTTTTGAAACTTATGAAAAATATAGACATTTAATAAAATATTTAATCGAACATTATAGCCCATTTACATTACCCCTGTTTTAAACTATGTGCACTTTACAATTACATTACCGACTAAACTATTTATCAACATTTTTATTCAAAACTCATGTATATAGAACACTATTTGCTTTCTAAAAATAAATGTCCCAACTACTTATCTAAAATATATATATTAAGTAAATCCCGAAACCCGTATCTCTTTATTTTATAAACACTAAATGGAATCTTAAATCCAAGATCTACCCTACCCATTCGTAATATATATATATATATATATATATATATATATATATATATATATATATATATATATATATATATATATATATATATATATATATATATATATATATATAAACTTGTATACAAAAATCAATATGTTTCCATATTTAAAAAAAAACATCCATTCATACCCTAACGGAATATTATATATATTATAAAATCGTTCTACAATTAAAAATCTCATCTTTCTTTTACTTTACCCTAACCCTACCCAGGCTAGGGATTTATCCCTTTTTTTTAAATTTATCATGTAGGGGGCCAAAGTGGCGTATGGCGGAGGAAAAGAGTGGCGTTTTGATTGAAGGGGAGGCGGATGGCGTACGATGAGGAGGCGACAGGAGGAAAGGAAAACCCCAGACGGCCGCCGCGCACGGGAAAGGAAACCCCTGTGGACACCACAGAGGCGGCCATGCCATCCACTGTGGGACGCCCGTAGTGGCAGGTTTTATCCCGCCCACTGCGGACGGCCCACAGTGAGCGGTTGTCCGCTCACTGCGGTGCCCACGGGGAGGGACTTAGCGGCGGGTGAGGGAGCCGCGACTTCCTTCACCGCCGCTTCCCCCCCGTTATTTGCTAAGTTTTTTTTTTGCTAAAAAGTTTGTTTAATAATTTTTCTTTTTAAATTTTTTTTTAAAATAATATATATATATATATATATATATATATATATAGAGAGAGAGAGAGAGAGAGAGAGAGAGATACACACACACACATATACATATATACATATATATATGTATATATATATATATATGTATATATATATATATACATACATATATATATACATACATATATATGTATATACATATATATATATATATATATGTATATATATATATATATATATGTATATATATATATATATATATATATATGTAAATGTATATACACATTTACCTATACTATATCAGGTATATTTTTAGGATGAACACAATAACATATATTTTTATGCATATAAATTTATTTGTGTACTTAAACTTATTTTTGATGCATAATAAATCTAGGTATATATATATATATATATATATATATATATATATATATATATATATATATATATATATATATATATATATATATATATATATATATAAAATTATCATAAATCAGTGAAAATGTTATTTCCTTTAAATCTAGTTTCTTTCATTAATTTCTCAGTTGCTAAAGGAATTAATTAGGCTAACTAATAAAGATTTTCTTTCTATAAAACAAACAATTAGAAATTAACAACATTAAATGTATTTAGAACAACATCGTTAAAGTTTATTCATTTCCATTAAATCTGATTAACTATAGGAGATATTACTGCAATAAATAAATAACAGAGTTTGATAATTCTACATCAACTATCCAAATGATAGATTTTACTGAAAGTTAACAACAACTTAATAAATCCAGAATTTATTAAATTAAATCCATAAAAGTAATTATAACTACTTTAGGTTTTAATTCTGCAATTATATATATGATTTTATTTCTTGCATCTATATTTATCTGGAATCCTTAAACTTAAATCATGAAATTTGAAATTCAAACTGCAATTTTTATTTTTTTTATTTTTTTATTTTTATCCACGACAACATGCAAACAACCATTAATCCCTTTCTCTATTTCCTGGATTTATTTCACATACATAAAAGGGTAAAATAAATCTAGTTGCTTTCCCACATTATTATTATACTAACAATAATTAAATTCAGAAAACAAACTTTAGGAAACTATTCCAGAATTATTCGTTTCATCTTTTGCAATATAACAAATAACTATATCATTTCTAGGAATTACTTTAAAAGACACTATAGTCATTTTACAAATAGGTCACTCAACTATTATAATGAGGACAAAATCGCAACATATTTCCAAATGGATTCTGCAACAAATAACTTCATCGAGTTTTCCACTTGTTCCTAATCTCTTTCTTCCAACATCCTGCAAATAAGATCAAAGATATGACCATGGAGTGCTCACCTCCCAGCCTAGGCTAACTGGTAGCCACCCCCGAGCTCGGAGAACCAAGCCCTAGACAGGTAACAAACATACAAACATAAAGACATGATACACACAAACTCAAAATACACTCCCAAACCCGGGCTACACTGCACCACACATTGGTGTTGTCTTTTCAAGGGTGGTAGTGGACCAAGTACCTTGAGGAGACTGCAAGTATGGCAAAACAATAGCCACCTCATGGCAAACTAAAGCATATAGCCACCTCATGGCAAACCAAATACAACAAGTATAACAAAATCAACCCTTTATTCCTTATGCCCCCCAAGGCATTCATGCCTTATTTCCCTCCTTATGACCCCTAATGCATAAACAAGCCATGCAACAAGGGTCACATAAATTCCCTTGTGATCGCTCTCATAACGAGAGTCTCTCACTCGAGAGCTGTCACTTCTACCACCCACAAGATCCTCCTCTCTCCCAAGAGTAGGAGATCTTGATTACTCCTAAACACACATACAAAATATAAAACAAAATACCAAATAAATTTCCAAGAGAACATGCACGAAAACAAATCTTTTCCACAAACATTACTTGCAAACACATGCAATAAGAAATCCATTATATGATGAATACGACCAACCTTAATCTGCCCAAAGGTAGGTTAGTTTTGTTGAGGATGAGCAACCCAATTCCACGGTTCTTCCCTTTCAACCCTTAGCTAAAATTCTCCAACCAAAATTCCATCTCTTTCTTTACAAAATACTTTTTGTCTCCAAAAATGGAGAGTGGGTGATTACCCTCAAATTTTCAAATCCTTGCTTAAGAAGCTCCTTCTCTCATTTCTCACAAGTTTCTAAAAACTAAAGAGGAAGGTAAGACAGAATGGGAAAGAGAACTCTCATTCGAAAAGGAAAGTTTACAACTAGGTTCAAACTTCTAATTTCAATTTTCGCACAACTCAGAAAAGTCAAATTTTAGAATGTCTAAAAGGTCACTTAGGAGTAGAAACTTGCCTAAAATTACCCCTAACCCTTAGGTATACCTTATGGGCTTTAGGGAACCCTATTAAATTACCCCTAGGTGTTCATTTAACCCATTTTAAATCCCTCTGAAGTTTATTTTCGGGTCAAACCTATGTTGACCACCCCAAAGATTCTTTACCCAAGGTATCTATGACATCACGTTACATTAATTGAAAAAGCTATAGTTGAACACTTTCCCACCAAGAGACAAAAATAAAAATTTAAACTTAAATCCACACATGTGTCAAGTGACACAAAGAAAACACTCTTACAATTTAAAACATGAAATCGTCTCTTGTGGATTTTACACAAATCAATTAAATAACACTTAACACACATGCAACATATACTGTTATGAATAAAATACAACACAAACGGGGTGTTGTCTCTCCAAATAGACAACCCTTAGCTTACGAACATACATAGGTCTAGGTTTGGTTCTCCGTAATATTTCCATGGTCACATGGATAATTCCTGCGCAACTCGATTTACACATTAGTACTTCCAAATAATCTCATATAATATAAAACACATGAATAATATTGCACTTCAAACACTTTGCATACAATGTACATTTATCAATCAATACATCTTTCATCCAAATAACTCCACATAACAATTATCATAATTCACATAATTTTGATCCATACATTAAAACATGCATTCCTATTTCTATCATCATAGTAAAGTCCTGCAAATCCAATAATGACATACCTCCTCTCAAATTTATCCTATTCTAGAATCATATAGAGTTCTGTATCTATAAAGCATATAAATGAAGCATCAACATTCATTAGTGTTACCCAATCAAAGAATTGTATAAGTTCTACATCCAGACATAGCTGACATACGTTAAATCAAGATTATCCAATCAATGGATCTTTTAGGATTTCAAATTCATAACACATCAAAATGTACACCACTAGGTGCAATAACTCTATAACTTGGTTCAATTACTTTTCTCACCAATCTATCTGTCTAACACAGTCTATTCTATTGAATTATAAAGCATTTATTAATAGGGTCAAACATGGTCAACTAAGTTAATCAAAGCTTGGTTTGGGGAAGGCCTTACATAGGTAATACAACAACTCCTTTGGAAGAATGCTCTGCATCATCATAGGCCTTAATGGTTATCTTTTTTGCTGGGATCCACTGATTCTACCGCATAGCCCAATGTTGTGACCAACTGCAAGGTGCATATATTCAGGCCGGCTCCATTGTCAATGAAGACTCACTTGATTCTGTGTTGGTTTACAAATCCTTCAATGTGAAGGGATGCGTTATGTGGTTGTTGGAATGAAGCGTTATCACTTTCAGAAAAAGTGAGGCATGGTGATGACCTGAGATTGCCAACCATGGCTTGGAATTGATCTGTGTTAAGGTTGGCGGGGACTGATGCTTCTTGGAGAGCTTGATCCAAGATTATTTTGTGTGAAGGGGATAAGCGCAAAATCTCTAATATGGATATGAGTGCAGACGTTTTGTCCAATTGTTCCACAAGATTATACTGCTTGGGCAAGGGTGTCGTTCCTTTTGGTGCAACTCGAATGGTAATTTTTTTACAATGTGTAACAACATTGCATGCAGGATTTGGATCTTTGATGGTGAGGGTTGCAACTTGTTCGTCAACGTCATAGAGGTGATTCACAGTATAATTATAGGCAGCTTGTGTATAATTATTTGTAGTAATTGTGTTTCACCTCGAGGTGGAAGGACCCTTTTGATCATGTGATGGAAGAGATTTCTTGAACATTAGATGATCATCATTTGATGTTTTAGGGTCATATCCTTCGATTTCAATTTCTCCTCTATCAATAAGATCTTGAACAAGATCTTTCAGTCAATGACAATTACTCGTCTTATGTCCTTTCCCTTGGTGGAATTCACAATATTCATTATCTCTCCACCATGGAGGTTTGACCTAAGGTTCATAGTTAGATGTTTTTGATAAAGTCACAAGATTAGAAGAGACCAATTGGCATAATATTGTTTCGATGGGTTCCCCTAAGGGTGCGTACGTGTGTTTTGGTTTATAGTTATGTTGTCGTTGTCTTGGTTCTTCTTGTGGCACATTGCAACCTTGATTTTGTGGATGAGTGATGGTGTTGTTTTTAGGAGGGGGATTTTTCCCCGTGAATCTGACCACGGGTTATGCACTTTTTACGGTCCTTGCATCCACTACCCCATCATTTACAACGTTCTTGTTCTTGCTCCAAAATTTAGGTTTATCACTAATATAAAGGGGATGAGGATCGTCTTTTGGTTCATTGTAGATTTTGATAATCCCCTTTTTGATAAGGGCTCGTTCACATTTTAATCCTTGAGTGATCATTTCTTCAAAATATTTAGTACCCTTCATGTCTAAATGGAATTCCATCTCGTCATTCAAGTTGGAAATGAATATTTCCACTAGTTCTTGTTCAGGCAAATGAAGAGAATGTTTGCTAGACGGTTGCCTCCACCGTTGTAGGAAAGTTGAAAACAACTCCCCTGGTTTTTGTTTGGTGTTGCATAGATCTACCATGGTAACATGTTGTTCTATGTTATGTGAATATTGAGCGATGAACTTTTGGAATAGTTCCTCGAATGTTCTAATGCCACTTGGTAATCGGGAAAACCATTGCATGGTTGTGCCTCCCAAGCTCTGAGGAAAAAGGCGCATTAGATAGATGTCCTCATAAGCCACCTCTAAACAAGTTGAGTGAAATTATTGGACATGATCTCTAGGGTCTCCTTCACCCCTATACTTTTCAAACTTAGGTGTTTCAAACCCTCACGGAAAAGGTGGCATATGCATGTTCCTATCAAAAGGATAGGGACAAATATCGTTAAGTGAAAACCAGATAGTCTTCACACCACTATTGAGTTGTTGAGCAAGATTGTCGACTTGTTGTCTCAACATGTCTATTTCTGGAGGAGGAGGTGGGGGATTCCCTTGATGATTAAGGTCATATCGGAAGTAATCTCTACCTCTTCCACCATCATTATGGCTATGTTGTTCGGATGTCTAATGTATCTATGCGGTATCAAAATCAAAGGGTAGTTTAGCACCCTCTTGAGCAAGTCTCAGAAAATGAGCATTTGCGTTGTTTCTAAGGATTTCGTCAAATTTTTTATTGAACCTGGGATTGTGTTGTGCTCTTTCTATAGCTTCGGGAGTTGGAGTGATAGGATCTTGATCATTTGTGCCTCCTCTAATGGCCTCATGGAAATTGTTGAGGTTTTCTTCCTCCTCTTCAATCTCTAGTTGTCTAGTTTTCGATCTGGTGTGAGCCATTTCGTTTGAAAGTTTTGAGGTTTTGGTGATTTATGAGGGATGGTGATGAAATGTTCTGATGAGAGATAAGTGTTTTGTGAAATTTTTAGAAGATGGATCTCTAACACCGAAGGTCGGATGTTTAACAATGTTCTTTGTGAATTGCTCTTGTATTTTCATCAATTTGGATGTGATAAGTTATAGCAAGGTTTGAGATGTGTTACAAACCAAGCTACCTAGCAATGAGAAGATGCACTCATAAACTAGTTTTAACCTACGTAGAAATGCCTCTTAGGATGATTGATCCTAGATGTAGAGACACCCTAAAAGTGATTTGTTGGTTAGATTTAAGCAATATTTAAAAGAACTTAGGACAAGACCTTTTTGTGTTTTGAGAGTTGAATGGTTTTGTGATGTTGTGAAGGTGAAAGTGGATAGAATATGGACCTCAATAAAAACTTTCTATCACAAAGGGGGTTTCTACTTCTTCCTCTCTCTCAGGGGTTGGTGGTTCCCCTCGAGCTACGTTGTAGGTGATACAAATTTTTGGAAAGAAAGTAGGGTTGATCTTGCCCCCTTTATTTTTGTGATAACTCAAGGCTCTATACTGAGCAAATGCTCTATTTTTCAAAGGCTCTTTGTTGAATTAGTTGGATTTTCCTTGAAGATATAAATGCATATGACACAAGAAGGCTCTGTGTGAGAGGAAAATATGTCTATTGATATAGAAAAACTTCCATCTTTTGATAAGAGCTTTTGAACTCAATTGTCTCTTTTTCAATGTAGTCTTTTGATGAAGACTCCTTTTTCTCAAAATGTGAGTGATGGTCATACAAATTGATACTTTGTTTCACTTTTTGATGTTTTTTTTTTTGGTCAAGGTTGATGTAAAATTGTGTTGGATGAATACTTGGTTTAAATTTGTTTTTGAATTTCTTTGACAAGAAAAAAGAGCAAGCACACAAGCACAATAATCTTGCCTCAAAAGGTAGAATAGGTGTGGGTCTAGATCAACCAAATCATGAACTTTATGGACCCTTTTCAAATGTTTTGTATGTTTTTTTCCAAAAGCCCGAAGTTGGCTCAAATTGTTACTGGTCAGACACAAGACGAAGACAATTCAAACACCCTTTATCCCTAAGGTCAATGGCCAGTTGCGATATTTTCAGCCCACATCTTGATATTTCTTCGACTTTGGTACTACATACCTTATGAATCCCGCCGTGGCAGGTAAGGATGTGATATACTAAGCCTTGCGCAAGTATAATAGATAGATGATCCCTATGATGGAGGAGTCACCACTTTTATCAAGCTACAAGTAGCCTTTCAAAAAGCCCTGTTTCTACTCAAGGAAATATGTATGGTGAGTATCTTGGGAGCAAAACCATATATGCTCTTGCACTGAACTTTTCACAAATATCCTCAATCAATAGAATGGGTGGGCTTCTATAATAAAAGGTGTCTAGTAATGTTTGATGTTTTGGGACATAAGTTCATTCTGCAATGACTCACTTAAGAGCCTTGTAACTTGCGGTGGGGCCCATATGTCCTTTCAGCAAGTTACACTGTAGGAACAACTATACCCAAGGCTATAACTTTTGCTCTCACTTGATTTCTATAGCGGCTTGAAGGATTTACCGCATGAGGTCATTCCCAAGAGTGATGTGTCTCTTGGTAGGCCTCTCTTAAAAATAAAAATTTTGAGCATTACTAACACTTTTCTCTTGCACCTAGGACCACAAAAGCCAAGGGAGAGGATAGTGTGTGTTAGAAGTAGGACCACTCTACAGACTTTTGCACAAGTGTGCCAAACGCTAAAAACACTTGTTCTTTTTAACTGATTTATTGCAATGTGATTTAAATACTATTTGGAGATGTTGCTCCAACAAACATGGTGTTCTTTTTAACTTCAAGTCAATATGTTTTCTAACTAGGAATTTGAAAATCCTGGTCAACCAAATTGAAGCACATTTTTGCTTGAAGTAAACTCGAGTTTGTAACAAAAAGGGACAAGTTGTTTGTTCTTTTTAACTTGCAAAAATGAAGTGTTGATTGTGAAGTTTAGCCCTTTGTAAGAAAATGAAAGTTTGTCTTTGTTTATTTTAAGCCCAAATGAAAATTTGTCCTAACTTTTCAAGAAAAACAAATTTTGTTTGTTTGAATTTGTGGTTCTTTTTAATTTGCAAGATGTAGTTCTTTTTAAGCTCCAAACTGAAAATTTGATTGATTTTATGACCCAAAGTAAAAAGTGAGGTTGTTTTTATTCCAAAATGGAAAGTGAATTCTTTTTATCCAACTTTTAAAATAAAGTTTAGAAAGCAAAAAAGAAACCAAAAATCTCTAAATTAACACTCCTTGAATCCTATAATACGAAGGGTTAGCAAAACCTGCAAAAAAAAAAAACAATTAGTGAAGTGAAATTTTTGGTGGGCTTCTACAAGCCTAAAATTTTGATTTTTTCTGGTTACATATTATTTTTTTCCACTCTCTATTACAATAGCGCTACTCTGTGTAAACACAGAAGTGCTACTTTATACAAATGCGCTAAACGACTGACAACAGTGCTAAAAGAACGCCAAAGGCGCTATGAAATGGAAAAAAGCACTAAATTAATCTGTCTAACAGAATGAAAATTATGTCAAACAGAGAGCAGAAACGCGATAGCGCTATTTAGAGAACAATAGTGCTAATACAAGGACAAATGCACTAATTTGAGGACAGAAGCGCTAATTAGCGAACAAAAGCACCAAATCTCCAACTTTCGAAGGTGCTAAAGTGCAACTTGTCTGTCAATTTCAACGATTTCAAAAAAGTTAGTAGTTTGGCATATCAGAAGGTTGCATGTTCAGTTCACGTCGGGTTCACCAAATGATGCTCTACAAAAAGGATGTTAGGAAACACAAACACAAGACTCAAGAATCAAACGTTAGTGTTAGTATCAAAAATGAAATACGATCCTAAGCAAGCATATCAAGAGAGATATCAAACATTTAATGAAAAGCATGCAAAAACAAAAGAAAGACACAAGACCCTTCCAAATGCTTGCCAACATGTTCATAGTTGCTCCTCCCTTGTTCCTCTCCTCTCCAAGTTCCACATGAGTGTAGTCCTCAACTATTTGCACTACTATGGAAGTCTGATGGAGATTCAAGATTTAGGAAATGATCAAAAGATTATGCAAATGCAAGCTAAATAGATATGAAAAAGCACCTAATTAAGCTATATTGATTTTAACCAAAATAATAATGTAGATTAAATGGCTCCTAAAATGCTCTCTTAAATTTCACTATAGATTAGATGCATACAAGATTTCAGGATCTGGATTATGAAGGAATTGGCTCTATTTATAGGAAAAATAGAGAAATGGATGGTTGAGATTGAATAATCTCAACAAGGGTTAGGATTGATGGGTTTATGATCCACGTCAATTCTTTCAACCCAATCCCTGGATGACAAATTTCAACATGAGATGGCTTGAGAGGAGAGGGAAGAAGCATTAAATGTTTGAGAAGACATAAAGGTTAGCTTGGGAGGTAAGGTTAAGCTTGAGTTGAATGAATAAAGCCTTAATCTAATGGACAAACTCTTGTGCAAGAGTTAGTGGGGATAACCATGGTCAAAGCAATGAATGCTTGAGGCACATGAGTTAAATGGAGGTTGAGTTAGAGGTAAAGCCTTTAACCATGTGGGCAAGTGGAATTAACCATTAATGGTTATGTAAGAGCCATTAATGGTCATGTAAGAACCATTAATGGTTTGGAAGACTTTAGGGGTTAACTTGTTGGAGACATAAAACATTTAATGCTTTTCAAAGACTTTGGAGGCTTTGAGAAGTGACTTCAAGTTGCTTAGGAATGTGACAATAACTAGAGAGGGTGATTAGGCTAATTAGGAATGGTTTAGAAGAATCTAGAATGGGTTTAGGATGCAAGTGGGTTTGGTGGGTGAGGGAAAATAGGATTTTATTTAAAATAAAATTACTTTATTTCAATTGTGGTTGCAACTTGTATTTGTAGGAGAATGCAAGTGGGGGGGGGGGGGGGGGGTAGTTTAGGGATTTAAATAAATGTTTTATTATTTATTTAAAAGAGGAAAGGGGGTTAAATTAAATAAATGTGTTTCATTCGTTTAATTGATTTTGAGTGTAGCTTAATGAATTAATTTAAATAGATTGAATAATTTATTTAATTAATAGAAGGGGTTGATGATGATTTAATTAACTTATTATTGATGGTTAATTAATCAAATAAATACTAAATATTCATTTAATTAAGTGGACAGATTTATGTGACTACACTTTGTATTCATGTTTGTGCTTTTTAAAACTGGTATTTTATTGTCATTGCCAATCTCTATGTTATTGACTACCACTTCCAGTCCTCCTCCTTTTCGTTTGTGTTGTTTCCTTGTTTGGCTAATTTTAGTTCTTGGAAAAAAAAGAAACCAGTAATATACAACTTTACTTATGTTATAAGTATGCAAATTCCACAAAAGCTTGGACACCCTACAGTTAAGGTCAATCAAACTTTATTAGCTACAAAATCGCTTATATTACAAAAAAATGAATGTCTTAAGCAAGCTGCAAGGCTTGCTATATCTACAAATGTTTTGTGTTTGGTAGATTGTAAATATTGTTGAACATTGAATGTTGCCATGATTAAACTCAAACATTTAGAGCTTGATTGAAATAACTTGCAACTGGATATTTGTTAAATAGAAACATCTCCATTATAGGAATTCTAATCCAAAGAAATGTTGTTAATAAAATTCTTTAGTACAAGATACAAACAATGTTGATAGAAAAATAGCAAATAATCCAAAATTAAATAACTTGAAAACATTTATTGTAATGTTTTTTTGTTTTTTTAATGGGGGAACTTCTCTCAATTTTTATGAAACGTTATATAGAAATTATTAAAAAACTTTTAGAATATTCATGCTACTTCAACCAAATGAATGGAGCATATAATTATACTACAAGCAATAATAGTTGATATGACATTACAAAGGTTCTAAGATTCTTAGAAGTCCCTAGCATCAACACAAAAAATTTAACAAAATGTTTCGACAAATGCACATAAAACTTTTGTGGGTGTTCATGTAGAACATAAGCATATCAGATTTAGGTTTGATTAAATGATGATTTGGTTTCATCTAAATATTCAGAAATATTAATAGTCTAGTGTTGTTTTTAAGTATATTACATTACAATATCATGAATCCAAGTATCAAAGAAAACAAAGTTGATTTGGCATGCCATCTTGGTAGAGATTTTTAAATCTTAGTTGGCAGGCCATGTTTGGTGTACACAACATGTCATCTTGGTAAAGAATTTTAAATCTTAGTTGGCATGGACAAGTTTGGTAAAATGGTATACAAGTCTAACCAAACTTCTTTCATATGCATAACCAACTCTTTTTTTGGATAAGAGAATTCCAAAAAAATCATGCAGAATAACTCATATAGGGTACACAATATGGATTAGAGTGAAGTCTACTAGCTATAAATTTTCAGAAAGCACAAGAGCAAACTAAAATTTAGGATGGCGTATTGTTTTTCAATTTAAAGATGCATCATTAATGTATATTAGATTTAGAATTTGCTTGCATCAAATATAAGTGCGCATTGCTCAATTCTAGATAACATGGATGCAACAACAACCTCAAGTGTAAACACCAACAAATGAGTATACCTAAAATGGTTTAGGCAAGAATATAAGCACAAAGATAACTATTAATCTTCTTAAAAGATAAAGACTCCCTTTGTTCATTATTTGGTTCAAATATTAATTTTTTTGCTTAATTAGTAAGTCCTTTATGAAGATATAAGAATTATAAGTGTCAAATAAACGTTTGACTATGTATAGTTTGGAAATTACCAACCATTTTATCTAGATAGATAGCATTCAAATACTTTGAAATTTTACTCAAATTCAAAATAAGTAGTAATAAAGAAAGAGACTTTCATGGTTCCATGGACTTCTACAACTAACTTGTAATAACACTATATTTCAATTATTTAGGTGAATGTTCCTTCTCGTTCCAGTCAATTTTTTGTTATGTTTGCATGAGTCCTACCCAAGGTGTTAGTCAAGATTTTGAAAAAATAAAAGCTGAGTGTTAATGCTTTGGATTCTTGTCTTAATTTTAAATTGAGTTAATGTATACCTTCCATGTGACTAGGTTTTAGTCTCATTTCCCACTCAACATTAGAAACATAGCTTTGGACTAAAGAAAAGCAACGTCTAAGTAATAATTATAAGACTATAGATTGGTAGATCTAGGCTCTAGCTATTAGATTCTAATCATTCTTCTTTGAAACATGCCCTTATTGGAAATACCTATTCTTAAAAAAACAACTTTGTTTTCCTATTTGTTGGTATACTCATTTATTGTTTTGGCAAACTATGGGTTGAAATAAAGTAAATTATCTTCCTTCTAGTCATATTGTAGAGTTGTTCTTGTATACACTTAAAATTGGCTATGAGCAATTAAATAAATATTTTATATTATTTAATGTTAATTTCTCTATTAAATAATTACTTTATTTAATTCGTTTTCATTAATATTCTTCTATTGATTAATTAAATTGAAACATTTTATTAATTAATTCATTAATTCCTTTCTTCTAAACCAATTAATTAAATATCGAATATTTAGTTATCTCCCATCCACTATCCTATAGTCTCATCAATTAAATAATTTTTTAATTATTTAATCTCCTTTTCCAACTCATCTTTCTCGTCCAAGGGGTTGAGCTTAGTTGGTTAAAGCATTGAGTTCTCAATGTGGAGACCCAAGTTCAACTCCCATGAGGGACACCTTTGTGGAATTCTAAGGTGTGACTCTTGGTCTTCCATTGGTTGTATTTGTCACATTGTTTAAAGTGGATTTCTAAGTTGTGACGCTTGGTCTTCCAATTGTTGTTTCTAGTTTGGTGCTCGAAAGGAGCTAGTATTTATAATAAGTTTGCTCAAAAGGAGCTAGTATTTGTAATAAGTTTGTAACGTGGATGCTCGAATGAACAAAAAATGAGCTTTGTGATTCTATGATACTTAATACAAAAAACTCATCTTTCTCCACATCACTTTCTCTTTTGCCAACTCATCAATCATGTGGCTAAAGATATTAATATTTTTAAATATTAATACATCATTTATCTTCAACTTCCAAATCAAAAATCAAAAAATGTGTACGTACACACATTTCTCAACTTCCCTATATTTTCTCCAACCTTCCTACATCTTTGGAGGGAGTTGAGTCTAATTGTCCTCATATCCCTAAATCTTCTCCAAGTATCCTATATTCTCTCAAGTCTTCATCCTCAGTCAAGGTGAGCCTTCTGACACTTGGCTTCTCCTTCCACCTTTTCCTCCATTTTGTAGGTGTAGGAGGAACATCATCCACCTTTATCTCTCACATCTCAACCTCTTATTTCATAGCCATCCAAATTGCAAGATTTAATCAGGACCGTTGATCTCCGCCAACTAAACTTATCCTCTCAAAAATTTATAAATAGAGGTCTCCTAAGCCATTTTAAAACTAATAGCTTCATAGTGAATCTAGGAGTCTTCATTTTGCATCTGTGAGTTTTGAGTTTGAAGCAATTTAGCATTTTAGGAGTTTTATCATAGCATATCATTATCTTTGCATATTAACTTAATATCATTTAGCAATCATCAATCAACAACCAGTTATATGTCCATTCTTCATGTGCCACCTTGGAAACTAAACAATGCTTGTCTGAGAGCAACATCAATCTGCAACCAAGAACTATGGGGATAGGACACAATGAGACATAAGGCTCAAAACGTATAATCTTTGATATTTTGTTATTTTACTTTGTTTCATTGGTTGAAGCTTGAGTTCCTGTAGCTTTTTTGTATTTCGTGATTTACTAACGAGTTGCAGGTTTATTTTGAGGAGTTCAACTTAAGTTGACACATTTTTGACGCCCAAAGTAGGGTCAAGGCCTCACATCCTTCCAATATCCTGTCTTTTTCTCCGTAGCTTAGATTTCATTTCATGTAATCAAGCATTTGTAAGTCAGTTTCATGCTTGTGTGTTATTTGGAAACGCTTTTACTCTGTACGATAGCGCATTTACTACTTCTGTTATCGTATTTACTACATTGGCTTGCACTTTTATTGATAAAATCACACATTTGCGATGTAGATTAACGATTTTGTGACACAGATTAACGCTTTTGTGATGCAGGTTAATGCTTTTGTGATGCAGGTTAATGCTTTTAGATATTTTGTTCATTCATATAGTTGTTTAGCGCATTTACTTTGTTAATCTACAAAATTGGAATTTTACAGTTTGTCAGCTAACTCTCTTTTTGCAGGTTCGACCGTCCAAGATAAGATTTTTGAAAACCCACTAACTGGGTGTTGTAGGGTTCATTTTTAAGAAACTTTTCATGCATTTCCTAACTTAGCTAAATTAAGGGTTTTTCAAAGTAAAAGATCATACTTGTTCATCTAGTTTAACTAAGGGTGAAAAAACAACATGCAAACTTGCATTGAGTGTCTTCTTTAGATTAGTTGCACTTAGATTAATTTAGGAGGAAAATCAATCTTTTGTTCATTGTGCTTGTCAAAGTGGTAGGTTATTATGCTCTCACCTCAACCAGGTGATCAGAAAACCAAACCCACTTTTTAGAATGTTTAACCTTTAGAGTGTCTGCCTCACAAGTAGCCCTTAAGGCTCAGTGAGAGGGGATGACCCAAGTGGAAACAGGCTAACACCAAGCTCTTCTGATCCATTATAAATAAATTATGTTTATAATGAAAGTTACAAGCAACGAGTGCTAATTAGTTCATACTAACACCATGACTCCCCATTAACCCTATAGAGCACAACCTCTATACATTGGGAACCTTCCTTAACGGAGCGTAAGGTGTCGCATGTATGACCACTCGACTAGATGCCTTGACCAAAAACTCTTTGTGTAAAAAGCCCAATTCTTCTAGTTGCTAGCACAGGAGGTCAGACCTTTGAAGCGGCTCACATACATATGGTTCTTAGTAGAGATACAAAGTTTGTCATGAGGAGTTTCCATGGGAACTGGTGCTTGGCTATCCTGGAGAAGTGAGTGCCGAGGGTGGAGCCAGTGGGGTCAAGCATCTAAGTATCCGCTTTGAATAGTGTAGCCTCGGGGAAACCCATGTGAGATTCAACAATTATTGTCCTGGCCTACCATAGGAAATTGTACTTGCATGTGCATTTTTCTTTCAAAACATTGTGTTTGTTGTGCTTGCATCATGTTTTCAAATCAAAAGCAGAAAAATAATCATCCTGATGAAAATCTCAAAACTTGCTAAAAAAGAAACCGAATCACGCATTCTCAGCGTAGAGTCGCGCTTTTGCAAAATTTGACAATGCATTTACCTACCAGAACAACACATTTACAACTTTAGATCACGCATACACGCTATTTGACAACACATTTAGCACAAAACAACACATTTGCAACACAAAGTCATGCTTTTGAAACACAAAATCGCGCATTTGTTACATTGGATAATGCATTTACACAATTAAGTCACGCATTAATAACATAGGGTACTTCCTGCCATCAACTCAAAATTTTGAAAACAGTTCTAGATACCCATTATCGAGAAGAATTCATTTCAATTTTCATAGATTTAGCAACTGGTCAAACAGATAGGTTTCTCGAGAAATTCGTCCAAAACAATAGATCACACATAAGGTTATCACAAGTATTCACCTTTAACAAGTCTTAGATCCAACATCTCAAGTGCACAAAACATATTTTTCTTGATAAATTTCATCTTTCAAACATAGTTTCTCAATAGGATACATCATCTTTCATCACAAAACTTTAAGATCGGATTAACCTTGTACATTGACTTGGATATATCGTTTCACCTTGAACTTGGTATTATCAAACTTCACAAAACCTGCACTCACATTGGGATCAAAAACTTGTCAACCATTACATGCTTGTATGACCTTTTTGTGTCGTCTTAAGAAGAGGAAACTTAGTTATAAGGCACTCTTGAAAAAGAGAAGGTTTCTATACATAAACCACAAAAATTTGTTGAAACATCGCATATTCCTACACCGTTTTTGTGACTATCTACGTGGTCATGGAACGGAGTTTGACAAAGAAACCTTACAGGCACGTGCTTTTCAACAAAGAGACGTCTTATCTCAACACACCAATAGGGGTGGTAGAATAACTCAACTTATCTTCCTGAACAAGTAATCACCTATTGAGTTACATCTAGAAAATCAAAAGTTGGGAAGTTTCAAATCAAATCATATGCCAGTTTGGACTAGAGCTCAACACGAGCAATTGAGAAGACAACAAAAATAAATGGAAGAAGAAAATTCAATGTTTCAACCATTTGGATACACAGATGTTGATGAAGAAGCAGTCAATAATACCATTAGAGACCTTGAACAAGATTCTAGATTTGACAAACTAATGAAAAACTATTGGAAAAACAAAAACAGAAGTATATCCTAATGTTGGCAAATTCAAGAGCAAAATTGCCACAAGGTTTTAACATGGAAAGTTTGAAACAAGATGTGGAAACAAGTCATAATCAAAACACCGATGACCCCAATGACAATGACGTAAATCGAGCAAAACATGAAGAAACAAGAAGAGATAGAGAATAAACAAGAGGTGATAGAACAAGAAGAGACCACGATGATACAAGGAACCAAGATGAAACAAGAAGGGCACAAAGTGATAGAAGAACTTATGAGGATGGAAGTTGAACCTGTGTTGATAATCCTATATTAACTCTCACTCAACAAATGCAAACTTTGCAACAACAAATACAGGATATGCATAATGGAACAAGTTCCAAGAAATATTCATTGGAGGACATCTGTCCATATCCTTTTGACAAGAGTTTAAACATGATACCATTCCCACAACATTGTGAAATCACAAAATATGATAAATATGATGGGAAATCTGATCCTCGAGATCATATCAGGGAATTTTGCACTATGAGTATGGAATTTGCACACAATGAAACTTATTTGATGCGTTTATTTCCTAGAAGCTTAAGTGGGCAATTAATGGAATGGTTTTCAAAATTGCCATATGGGATTAAATCTTTTAAAGAACTTGTGAACATATTCATCTCACAATACTCCTACAACATAAGAAATGAGATAACAATGCTAGAATTGAATCTTTTAAAGAACTTGTGAATGGATTCATCTCACAATACTCCTACAACATAAGAAATGAGATAAAAATGCTAGACCTATGCAACATCAAACAAAAGAATGGGGAACCTTTCATGGTTTTTGTACAACGATGGAGACGATTGTTTAATAGGTATCCAAGAGATGTACCAGATCAAGAGAAAATGGACATCTTTATTGACAATCTTACCAGTGAAATGAGTTATAGACTCAAATGCAATGTCCTCCCAACTTTACAAAAATGATTGAAAATGGTTTGAAAATAGAAGAATCTATGGTCAAGAAGGGAGAATCAAAACTTTACAATTCCTCTAACTACTACAACAACAACAACAATGACAATAATTGAAACAATGATAAACCAAAATTCAAGACGAAGAACATAAATGTTGCCAATGAGGGAGTATCTCATAACAATGATGTTAAACCACAACAACCCATTTTCAATTTCTCCAGCCGAACACCAGTAAACAATCAAGAGAATACTAAACCAAAGTACTTTTATTCCAACCCCTGCAGAAAATTTACAAATATTGGGGAACCATTGGAATCGACTCTAAAAAACACTTCTTACAAACAAGTTAATCACATTACCAGAAGCAAGAGATTTTAAGCCTAAGGTCAAACCAGTTTGGTGGAATGACAATCATTTTTGTGATTTTCATAGAAACAAAGGACACCAAATGAATGTCAAAGACTAAAACATCTCCTTCAAGACTTGATTGATAATGAGGTTATCACAGTGGATGGTCATAAAATGAACGAATCACACTTAGCTTTCAAAACTCTACTCCCTAACTATGAAAAGGGTGGAACCTCAAATACACAAGATGACAAGGGCAAAGCAAAGGTAAATTATACATACACATATGATAATGTAGTAAATGTCATCATTGTTAAAGACAAAGTACCTGTAGAACCATTGAATGCAATTACTCGAAGTAAGGAAAATGTAACATTTCCGGGTGTAACAAACAATACAACATCCACTTCAAGACATTACAACTTAGTCGATCAATTACAGAAGATACTCGCGCAAATATCAATCTTAGAGCTTCTCAGGATCTCACCAATGCATAAGGAAATATTGGAGAAATATCTAGTGGAAACAACAGTCTCTAAGGACTTGGATGTTGATCAATTTCAAAACATGGTGGGACGTCTCATAGCCCCTCATTTCTTATCATTCATAGAAAATGATGATGTATCATTGCAACATCCTCATAACGCTCCCCTACACATTGAAGTCACTATTCATACAACCCACATCAAACATGTTCTTATAGATGGAGGAGATGGCTTAAACATTTGTGCATTAAGTTTGATGAAAGCTTTGGGATATTCAAAAAATGCAGTGGATCCTAAAAAGAAAATAACAATCAAGCCCTATGAAGAAGAAGAATGTTCTTCTAGAGGAATAGTGGTTTTACTGGACTCAAAATAGGACCAGTTGAGAGAGATATAGTTTGTCAAGTTTTGGACTTGAATTTATCTTAAAACATTCTTCTGGGTAGACCATGGATTCATGATATGCAAGCAGTTCCTTCAACACATCATCAATGTGTAAAATTTCCTCATAATGGACAAGAAATAACTATATCAGCATATTCCAGTCAATATTGCAACAATTTGAAACCATCTCAAGATGAAAGAGTTCCCCATAATAAAGAAGCATTATCTCCTACCAAGGCATCTCAAGAGACATCGTGTACATCCACTTTGGAAAGTTTTTCAGAAAAAAAAGATAAAATTAAATGATGTTGGAATGGGAAATTATTCTTTACAAACTTTACCACTTTCTGCAAAGTCATATGGAAAACCAACAAATGAAAAAACGCAGATCCAACAAAAACCCATTGAAATATTTGATGGAAAATTTGTCAGAGCTGGAATGTTATTAGAGGAAACTAAAGAAAAATACATTCTTGATTGGTTGTATGAAGATGAAGAGGAAATCAGAGCAACAACTTTAGATATCACTATCCCCATGGAACAGTATGGCAATGGATTCAGGATAATGCAAAGAATGGGATATCAAGGAAAAGAGCCTATTGGCAAGCATCAAGAAGGCAATATAAAACCAATCACACCTCACTCTCAACATGTTAAAGATAAATCTGGACTTGGGTATGACAAGCATACTCAACCCATACAAAAATGAGTTCATCATCAAAATACCCAATGGAGAAGAAAAGTAGCACATAAAGAGGAATCGTGGCAAGAAGTGATACATCAAGTAGTTGAAAAGACAAATAGAGAACAAAGAGAAGACAAATATGAGAAACAACAAGAAGAACTCACTATTCAAAGAGAGGAGGCTTCTTATAAACAAATTCATCAAGTACAAGCCAGAACAAAGCCTGATCAAAATCAACAATAAAAGAAACAATTAGAGAACAAAGAGAAGAGGAATATGAGTAACAACAACAAGAACCTACCATTCAAAAGGAGGAGTATGTTTATGAAAAAATCCAAAGAGTACAAGAAAGTGCAAAACCTGAATCAGAACAAGCAACAAAACCGGTATCCATTATCAGTGAACTCTTCTCACCATACAATATTCCTATTAGATACAATGGTGTAGTCTTAGAAAGTGATTCTGAAACTGACTCATGTGAATATGAATGGGGTCTGGATCCACCATCTAATTTATCAAGTGAAGAAATTGAAGGCAAGGACGCTACTCCAAAAGATAACACATCTTCCAAGAAATAGAAAGAAGAACTTGACAGAAGATAAGAAGAAATCAGAATCCAAAGAAAAGAAGCATATGCTAGAAAATAGGAGGAAGAAAATACGAGAAAGCAAGAAGTCTCAATCCGAAAGACAACAATTGTCGCTACTCAACAATTAGAAGAACAAAAGGACATGAGATATCCATCAATCTCTAGTCATCAAGAACAAAAACTTGGTAGAACCATAGAAGAATTGATAGCAAGCCAAGTGGGAGAGACAATTAGTCTAGAAGAAGAAGAGTATGAAAAAAGACAAGAAATGATAAGAAAAGCAACAAAATCTCCTCAAATATGTCAAATACAAGCAAGCAATGAAACTGATTCAAATACTGAAATATTTTCTGAAAAGGTGTGTTATCCAAAAGACATACAAGTTGATATGATCCATTCGTTTGAGGGACAAACGTCAGCAAAAGACCACTTGAAGGTGAATCACAATTTACTCATTCTAACTTTGCTAGAGCTAATTGGAGAGTGATCGAGAGAGTATATCCTGAAGAGAGTGAAATCCTTAACTCGACTAATATACCCAAAAAAATTGATAATTATGTTATGACAATAGAAAACACATAAATTGATCAAGATTATGACCTACCCTTAATCCACCCAGAATTGATTGACTAGGAAAATGATGAAATCCCATAATTGAATACTTTTCCAAATGACCATGCCATATCTATATACCTTAATGTTGTTGAACATGTAATTCCAAAGAAATATTCCATTAGTGTATCAAATAATGCTTCTTGTAGTCAAGAGGGTGCCAAATCTTTTAGTTGCAAAACTGAAATAACAGAACAAAGAGGAAGGTCTAATACTGAAAACCATTTTATGGCAACATTAGATCAATCAAAAGATAAAATAAAGGATGTATCTGATGGTGAAAACCTCCTCGAGGTGCCAAAAGATGGAAGATTTGACACCCTACCAGAATATTTTCAAGAGAGATGAGCTATTTTGATAAAACCCACAACGGTATTTAATATTAGATCTCCAGAGAGTCCTAAGATTCTTCATCCTGCAACATCTTTATCAGAACAAGAAAGACAAGACTTTACTGAGTTCTTCAAGAGGAGGCAAATCAACTTTGCCTGGTCGTGGTCATACGCTGATATGCCAGGACTTGATCCAGATCTTATTATGCTTCATCTCAATATCGCTCCAAGAGCCAAACTAGTTAAATAGAAACTTAGAAAGATGCATCCCCATATTGCTCTTCTTGTTAGAGAAGAATTGAACAAACTATTGGATGTAGGGTTCATAAGACAAGTTGCATATCCAGAATGGGTGTCAACTATTGTTCCTGTATCAAAGCTAGACAAAAGTATCAGAGTATGCATAGATTTCAGGGACTTGAATAAAGCGTGCCCAAAGGATGACTTTCCATTAACCAACATTGATATCATTGTAGATTTATCAGCAACACATGAAATGTTCTCCTTAATGGATGGTTTTTCGGGGTATAATCAAATCAAGATAGCTCTCGAAGATCAAGAGAAAACAACTTTCACATGCCCTTGGGGTACTTTCTATTGGAATGTCATGCCATTTGGGCTTAAGAATGCAGGAGCTACATATAAACGAGCTATGACAACCATTTCCCATGATATGATGCATACTTTCATGGAGGATTATGTGGATGATATACTAGCAAAATCACATACAAGAGAGGAACACTTGGAAATATTAAACAAGATCTTTGATAGACAAGAACAATACAAATTGAGGTTAAATCCAAAGAAGTGTGCTTTCGGGGTTACATCAGGTAAACTCCTAGGTGATATCATATCAACACGTGGAATAAAAGTGGATCCTGCAAAAGTAAAAGCTATCATGGAGATGGAATCCCTAAAAAATATTAGCCAATTGCATTCTCTACAAGGGAGATTGCAATCAATTAGGAGGTTCATAGCTCAATTAGCTGACAGATGTCACCCTTTTACTCATTTGTTACATAAGATTGTTCCATTCAGATGGGATGATAGATGTGTTGGCATTTTTTATGGTTATGTTGTGATTGTCATTGATGGACACACACTTGTATTAAGATCCTCTTTATATGTATGAGCTAGAGCTCAACCGGTATGTTGTATTTTAGTCTTTAGACTAATGATTTTGTAGAATATGTTTCCCGGTTTGAAGCGGCATGACGACCCCAAGCGGTTCGTAGATCTCAACCGGTACAAGGGAGCAAAGCAGCATAACACATTCGTACCAGTCTTCATTTTTGCCAAACCGGCAACCGGTATTTTGTATGAACCGGTAATACTCTATGATGAGTTACCAATCGGCAGTTTGTGATGAGTTACCAACCCATCGATTGATTGACGGTGTCGACACACTGACGGTGCTTTTTGTGTCGTGTTACTGAGTATGTCTAGATTCATTGAACCTAGGAAATTGTAATGTAATCCTATTGGACCAACATGAAATCAGATTCCTTTAAAAGGACATCATGTCTAGGGTTTTGAGTTGTTGTAACTGTTGCTGAAAGGGTTTATGTTGTGGCTAGGGTTTAAGGTGGTAGTTGAGTTGTTGTAAGAGCGATCTTATCTGGGAAGATCGAGTTGTAAACAGAAAGAGATAGAGAAGACTAAAGTAATGTTGGAATGCATTAGCAGTGAGCTATACTGGATCTAACCAAGCAGTCTGTGCTATAAGATAGATCAAACACTTGTTGATTATTCACATCTTTGACAAGTCTGTAGCCCTTAACCGGGTAGGCCTCAAAGCCTTTGTAAAATCCTCTAACAAGGTGGCTCACTTCTGTGAATCTAAAATCCTCTAACAAGGTAGTCTTTAATCGGACTTATCTCCTAACAGAGATTGAGATTCCTAACAGGATCTGTTCTGGTGAAGAACATTGTAACACCTTAACCGGTCTAGTTTCTATTCTGCAGATAGTGACTTGTGAGTTCCATCTCACTGTGGTTTTTCCCAGTTGGGTTTCCACGTCAAATATCTTGTGTTATGGTTGTATTGCTTTTGTGGGTGAATGCTTTATTCAAATTTTGGTTTGCATGTGTAAAGCGGAAAATCGCGATCAAACCCTAGTTGCTCTCCCCTCTTCCAACTCCAAGGAGAGAGAAGGGAGATTCACTAGGGTTGATGGTTTTCACTTAGGGGAGAGACTTTACATTCAAAAGAGGGGTTGAAACCCACAAGATCCAATCCCACACAATGCAAGATTGGATGCTAAATGTGTTTCAAGGGTTAAGAAAGAAAGGCTACCCTCTTTTGTAAAGAATGTTGATAGAAGAATTAAGCTAGGAATGCATAGAAAGTGACAAAGATTCGCTTATAAACTGAGATAGGGATATAGGATGAAGCTGTGGACCTAGAATTAGTAGTAAAATGTCGATACGGCGCTGTCCTGCAAATTTGAGCGAAAGTTGCCAGGACGATGGCGCCCGAGCGCCACGGTCCTCCGAAAAATCTGCGAAACGAAGGGGGATCTGTTCGTCTCTGCACAAGGATTCCAGATCTTCAATTTCAGCCGCGTACCTGCAACCTACACACAGAAAAGCGAAGATGATTGGGGGGTTAGGGATTAGGGGTTTGCCTTTAGGTCAAACCCCGGTTTTGGAATTAACCAAGAAATGAGCAATGCTGTAAATGTAAATGTTTGTAATGTAAAACAAGTACTAATACCTTGTTGTAAGGATGTTTGTATCCTTATGTGCGAAGGTATAGATGTTGTTGTATGTTGTAGTATGTGATCTCCTCTTCAATGGTTGAATCCTTGTCTTGAATGCAACACTTATCCTTGAATGGAGACTTGGAGTGATTTTCCCGACCTTAGGCCGACCAGGAAAGATAATTTTCCAATTTGTAAACAAAAAGACCCGAAGTCCCATAGGAGACTGGGCCCAAAATAGGGCCAGGGACCAGGGCGCTGGGTGCCATGGTCCTGGGGGACTAGGGCGCAGGGATGAAAGTTATGATGATTTTAGAGCTAATCTGAAAAAATTGAGTGATTTTACGATCTGTAGATAGGCCAAATTAAAGTTGCAATCTCGAAATTGAACCCTACCAAGATTGTCGAAAAATGCAAAAATTTGAATTTTGAAAAAGAGAGGGAAATTGAAATTTTGAATGTTATGATTTTAGAGGGAATGTCAAGAGCAATGCAAATTTTGAAATTTAAAAATTGACTCAATTTCACGCAAAATTCAATTTTGAAAGCGGAAATTAAAGTTGTTGTAATTAAGCACTTAATTTCAAAAGTCACAAATTGTAAGAATTTGAATAAAGCACTGAAATTTCGAATGAATGCAAACACACTTTTCAGATTTAGGACAGTAAGAACACAATTTTGACACAAAATTTCAATTTCGATGATTTTTGAATGTTTAGAAGCCTTAATCCAAGCAATCACAAGACCAACTTTGACTTTAATTTTGAAAGTGTTAAAATTGATAAAATCAGCCAAAATTCTGGATTTTAGCAGGAAAATACAGTAAGATCTCGCTCCCGAAATTTTGGAAAAAATGTCGGGGACGATGGCGCTCGGAGTGCACACGGTTCTCGCAACTTTTTTGGTGCTTGAAAATGCAGTTTTTGGTGTCGTGGACAAGTTTCGGGGTCTCCATTCAGGTTCCGTGTTGCGTCGCCATCGTGAAGACCGAAATGCAGTCGAAATTGCAAGTGTCACAATTTTAGGACGCTACAGCATGTGTGATAACCTGTCTATCTGTTAGACTGTTTTACCGGTTTATCTTCAAACTGTGTAAGTGTTTAAGTACAGAGATTTTTGGCATACTAATTCACCCCCCCCCCCCCCTCTTAGTATTCATCAAGATGTGGAGAAGCATTCATGAAAATCAAACAATATCTGGTAAATCCACTACTACTAGCAACACCAATTAAAGGAAAACCATTGTTGCTATTCATCTCAGCAACAGATGTATTATTAGGAGCACTTCTGGCACAACATGACACCGAAGGAAAGGAAAGAGAAATTTATTATATCAACATGACCCTGGTTGGATATGAGTTGAACTATACATCAGTGGAAAAGACATGTCTAGCAGTGGTATCCACAACTCAAAATTGCGACATTATATGCTTGCTTACCCACTCTGTTAAACTAATTGCAAAGATTGATCCATTGAAGTACTTACTTAGCAAGGCAACATTAACTGGTCAATTGGCTAAATGGGTCATGGTATTAAGTGAGTTTGACATTGAGTATGTTGATCGGAAAGCTATAAAAGGACAAGTAATTGCAGATCAACTAGCTAAAGCGCCCTTGCCTGATGATGCACCTTTACACATTGAGTTTCTTGATGCAGATATTCTTACAATTAGCACAAAGTTTTGAGAGTTGTATTTTTATGGCTCCTACACACATCATGGATCAGGTGTTGGGATCTTGTTCATAAAGCCTCAAGGTCACACAATTCCAAAATCATATAGACTGCAGTTTCCATGTACAAATAACACTGCAAAGTATGAGGCGCTAGTCATTGGGATCAAAATGGCTATTGAATGGAACATCAAGGAGTTACATGTCTATTGCAATTCACAGCTAATAATAAATCATATCAATGATGAATATCAAACCAAGGATGACAAACTGATGTCGTATAAGAAGTTGGTTGAAGATTTCAAAGAGCACTTTACTGAAATCACATTTACTCAGATCCCAAGGAGTGAGAATAAAGTTGTTGATGCTATGGCAACAATATCATCTCTTGCAAACTCAAGAAAATCAAGAGCGTTATGAGTTCCTAGTGGAAGAAATCTTTTATCCTACCACTGACTCCCTAAATACCCAAATCATCTGCAACATATCTAGAACTAATGTCTCTCTATACGGCCAAAACCTATCTGTACCTAAAAGAATATCCTTTCCCAAAACCTATCACGCAATCAAAAATGAAACTTTATCCAACAATAAACTTGTTATACTATTATCACTGATACTTTATATAGGTGAGGTTTGGATAGAACTCTCTTAAGGTGTCTCAAACATGAAGAATCTGAGAAGGTTCTAAACGAAGTCCATGAAGGTATTTGTGGCACACACTCAAGCGGTCTTATGCTGGCTAAGAAACTCATTTGATTAGGGTATTATTGGCCCCCTATGGAAAGAGATTCCTTCACATATGCTAAAAAGTGGAAACAATGTCAGATTCACGAGAATCTCATTCATGCATGGCGCAAGAACTGCATCCTCTACCAGGATCATGGCCATTCTCCCAATGGGGGCTATATCTAGTGGGAAAGATAAATCCTTCATCTTCTAATGGACACAAATTCATTCTGACTGCAACTGAGTACTTCACTAAATGGATTGAAGTAGTGCCCTTGACAATAGTGATAGGAAAACAAATTTCATCATTTATCCTGAACTACATAATCTGTCGCTATGGTGTTCCTATGACCATTATCGCTGATAATGGGTGACCTTTCAAAAATCAAGATGTGAGAGAACTATGTGAGCGATTCCATATCCAACGTGGGTTCTCAACACCATATTATCCACAAGGAAACGGTCAAGCTGAGGCATCAAATAAAACAATCGTCAAGATTCTGAAGAAGACAATCAATGAGGCTAGTAGAGACTGGCACATTCAGTTGAACCCTTCTCTATGGGCATATCGCACTAGCATCCTACACCAATGGGGGAAACTCCTTATTTACTTGTGTATGGATCAAAAGTAATCTTACCAGTTGAAGTAGAGATACCTTCTCTACATGTGTCATTGAAAGGACTTATCTCGGAAGAAGAACATAGAGTCTCTAGGCTACAATAAGTAGAACTAATACAAGAATGTTGCCAAAATGCTTTAGACCACTTGAAGGCATATCAATAGAGAATGGCGAGAAGCTATAAACACAAGGTGAATCCAAGAGTATTTCAGATAGGAGATCTCATTCTGAGAGAAAATCCACGCAACCAGTAGGGTCCAGAGAGAAAAAGGGTAAATTTGAGCCAAACTAGTTGGGTCCTTTTGTCGTGGTAGCAACATATGGATCAGGAGCATTGATCTGATTAGGATCTATGACAATTACAGACAAATGCTTAACAATATTACACAAGCTAATTCAAAGCTTTAATCTGAGCGAATTAACATAATAATGCTTAAATGAACAAAGCATAATAAAGGTAATGAACTGAAAGAAAGAGAGTAGAAAGATAGAAGACAAAACACAATTGATAACGGAGTTCGTCCGCGGGTTGGACTACGTCTCCGGGTCCTACTCCAATAGGGGGACCGATCCGATTAGCTCCAAAATCAATTACAAGTGTTACAAGATATTCCCTTCAAGCACAATGGCAACATTATTCTCCAATGTGCAGGAATAATCAACAAACCTTCAAGTTCATAATCTCCTTCTCATCACCTGGATGATTTTCAAAGGCCTAATACCCCCTTTTATACATAAAATTAGCCATAATTAGGCTAAAACCACCAAAACCAAAAAATAATCCCGTAGATATCCTCTTTCCATTTTATGGTTTGGATTTTACTCCATTATTAGGGGTTTGTTTTTAACAAATAACCTTATTTAAATAAAGTTATGCGAAATATGTTTGGATAAGTAGAATATCCTCCAAAAATATCCCATGAGCTATTAATAGCGTAGTGGTCATCCTTGATTTTAGGTGACCGCTGGTTGGGAGTTCAACTCCCATTGGCTCTTCTTTAAATCGCATTAAGCAGTTTCTTCTTTAAATAACACAAAGCGCTAAATTTAGTTAAGCGCCATTTTTGTGGTCCAATGGTGGAGAGGTATGGTTGGTTACATGGGGTCATCGGTTCAAAACCCACAAATAGTTTTAAACGCCTGAACGGTATGATGACATCATGCTGACGTCATCAAATCATACTTTTCCCTCCAAATTTCAAACTGTCATAACTTTTCCATACAGACTCTGTTTTTGATAAAATGAATGTCGTTGGAAAGCTCTTGACGAGCTCTTTAATTTGAAACCCATTGTTGACCACTTTTGGGATGATTATTTTTTACCTTTTGAGAGCCTCTATACTTGGTTTGACCAAGCTTTGACCGATCATAACTCGAACGTATGGACTCCTTTTTTGTCCATTCAAGTGGCATTGGATTTAGGATCTCAAGAACTTTTACCATGATGCTGATTTTTGGAGCTTTGGAGATACTTCATTTTTTGGTGAAAATATCCCCCGGATCAAGCATACATATTGTCTACACCAGAGGGTGAATGGTTCAATGAACCTATCAATACTATGCATCTCAAGAAGTTCTATGCTTGAAATACAATCAAAATACCATAAAAAGTATAAAAGCAGCAAAATCCAAAAAACAATACAAAATAGAAAATCCCTAAAAAGCAAAAAAGAAGAAAATACAAAAACAGTTAAAATAGTGAAAAAAAAATCAAATATATGGAAAAATGCAATAAATACAGATAGTGAAAACTTGGTAAACAGGCGCTATCTAACAATCAACTCTTCTATATATGAGTTCACCTTTTTTTCTTTTGCATCCATTTGACCTACGCCATCAACAAAAATCCATAGCTTACAAAGCTTGTCAAACATGGAAATACTTATTGTAGTCACTGTCCTTGCGTATCTCAACAATTATCTGCATCGTATACCACCATGGTTTGGATCATCATTATACATCCATAATAAAGTTTGTTTCTTAGCTGGGGGCAAAATCCATAACTTAGTTGGGGGCAACATTGAAATCCAGAAAATCCAAAAATATTGGAAAACTTAGAAAAGCCAAAAACAATAGGATTTTGAAACAAATGACAAGTGGTAAGGCAACAAGGCTTAAACAAAATCAGGATATCCAACAAATTGAATTGTGAAACTCAAAATTTGGAGAATCGACTTAACAAGTGACAACACAAATCAACAATCATTAATCAGAATGATTAGATCTACTTTTGAGAACGTACATGTGGCATGCATGATTCAATGTTTGTATCTTGAAATTGCTAACCATGTACCTTATGCAACTCGATGATGTTCAAGACTAGAGGAGCCATGATGGGGCATGATTATTTTCTCTGTTTGTTGTTTGTGGTTGGTCTCTTAGGTATTTATGGACTTGTCTAAGGACATGATCGACAAAAGATCATTAAGGACATTCCGAGTCATATATGAAAGGGGATAATCCTTGTCTATTATGCAAGAAGTACTCAGGTCATCTTGGTTCCTTATATCAAGATGCTTGTATTAACTTGCTATATCAAAATCCATGTAAGATGTACTCAAGTCAACTTGAATCATTATGCCAAGTTGCTTGTATTTTCTTACAACATTTTAAAAGCTCAATGATGAAATCAAGCACTATTCTAAAAAGGTTGAAAAGATGGCAATCTCATGTAACTAGGTCATTGCATTTGCATTTTGGCTATAAGCATTCATTTTTAGTTGCATTATAACATTTCATCCATATCATTCGGGATCAACTGTTCATAAATAATGATTGAGTATACTTGGACAAACAAAAACATTTTGCATTTACATTAGTTTGCATTAGGTGCATTACATCTCAAATTCATTTATCATGGTTAACTTGCATTTAGTTGTATTTTAAATCATTTAGGATCATTTCATTATTTTAACTGTATTTATCATTACCATTTTTGCATTTAGTTAATTAAGTTCATTATTCATCACTAATCATTTAGAGCCATTTATCATTTAAATTCATTTTTGCATCCTTGCATTTAGATTCATTAAACATATCATAACATCACAATATCATCTAATCAACATATGCATGAACATCATGGAAACAAGCATCACATCATTATTATTAATCATTTCATAATATCATCATCATTATAAGCACACCATATAGATCATCATGTAGCATCATTTAAGAATTGCATCATAAAATCAATAATCAATTCATACATCATAGATAAGATCATTGTAACATCATCCATAAAATCAAATGCATACAGGTCATCAAATGAATCACCATGTAACATAGATCATAAATAGAATCATCAGCATCATATAGATCATGTGTAAATATCATGAGAGTAATCATCATATAGGTCATCAATAGATCATAACATGCATGATAAATCAAATCAACATCATATAGAGTCCATCTCTGCATATCATCATAAAAATAAACTATCCAAGTATACAATGAAATCACAAAAATAATAATCAATAATGTACAATGTCTCGTGGTACAAAATCAAAGATGGAATCAAGTCTCTAAAGATGAATCATGCATGATTGCCTCTCTAGCCCGTGGGTCTAGCACCTTCAACACTTGTGCCATCATCACCACCTAGAGGGTCTCTCCTAGGACCCACCACTCCCTCGCTGCCCTCTCATCTCGGAGATTCCCCACGATGAGAAATCTGCACATATGTCAGTGCCCATCTCTCTAGAGGAACAACTTGGAAGTAGAGATTCTTGTAGTATCCTTCTCAAGAGTTTTGATCAATGAGCTCTCTCATAGTGTTCCTCGTTAGTCCCTGTGTGGCTTCCTGTTGTACTGTTGTTGCAAGTTGCTTTACACGACCTCATCGCACTATCTCTCTATCCCACTCATCTATAAGCTGGGTGATTTGGGTCTGAGTTGCCTGTAATCTTTGAAGTGTGGTGTCTCTCTCCAGAGTAAGAGCCTGTACCTGTACAGTCAACTGAGTAATCTAGGATCTCAAATCACCCACACCATCATCCCCACCCTGTCCCAATTCTGACTCTCCACCAGCTAGAGCCTGTACCTAGGTATATCTCCTAATCCTGCGTCTGATCAATGGGACCTCATCCTCTGAATCCTCCTCATCATATCCCTCGTGAGTTGCTATAACATCAAGATCTGGAGAAATCTGATCAAAATCAATGCCTCTACCTCGGCCCCTATCAGATCCACCTCTAGTTGCTCCAATCCTGCTTGCATCCCTGCCCGCATCTCTCCCTGCCATAGGAAGTGGTGCTGCCAATCTCCCAACCCACCTTAAAGGTCCACGATGGACTCTGGCTCGACCCCCTCTCCTTCCTCGCTTCCCTCTGCGACCATCACCACCCTCATCCCCATTATCTCCCCTACCTCCTAGGAAGCTCTGAGCTCTCACCTCTACCTTCATCTCCTAACAATAGGATCATCAGAATCTGACTCCTCACTTCTTGGGATGGGAGGAGAGTTCGTTGGATCAGTAATATGCGGGAATGGATGAGTAAGAAGATAATGAGCATAATCAGCCGTGATACTCGCATCCAAAACATGAGGTCTCAAATCATACGCAACATGTGGAACAACCCAAAACTCTGCATAAGCGGCATCAAAAGACAAGGAACGTCCCTAATCTTGTCTGTCCTTGTATGATCGTGCATACATGACTAGACCAGAAGGCATACACTAAATAATCCCAAACTGTCTCAAAATTCGACCAAATAATTGTCTCTCAATGATGAAAGGAGTACGACCGATCAAGTTCCTGCTCTGCAAGATCAATGGTAACACATGAGTATCCTCTAACCAAGGCTTACATTGTACATATGGCCGCCAAATAACAGATTCTATAGAATCAAGGAGGACCCATCTCCAATACTCCAGCTTACCCAGCTTATGTTGAGTAATGATGCCTCTGTACAAGTAAATAAATGGTTGACCTTCTCCTCAAACTCTATCATGCACTGGCCATGTGATAGCTATATGCCCCCAACACCAAATCTGTAGGAGTGTGCATCCAGTATGTAGTGCCTCTCCCCTTGACTCATCCTCTCTTTTGTGCTTCGATAGATTATACTGGCATAACTTAGACTACTTTGTGATGCTTTGACTAGATATTTATGGATTTATTTATGTTTTTGGATGGTTCTTTATGGATATCAGACATATTATACTATGCTTGACATTATGTTTACATGTGGATGATGATATTTCTAGACTATTGCAAGGATGGATTACTCTATGATGATCGTTGTGTGTTCACTTCTATGCATGTATCATGTTTGTTCTATGATTATTTGATGTTATTTTATGGACTAACCCCATTCTACAATTATGATTCTATGTGATACGTTGATGCTATATTGGGTGACTGTCTGTGTGAGTAGAGACGATTTCATATCACTCATTGCGAGCATGATATGTCGTCGCTATTCTCTTTCGCTTGTTTGTTTATTATGTATTATTGTATATGTTGTATTGTGGCTTTATGGATGCGGGATTTGTAGGTTCCGGACATCGACTCCACCTAGCTCCACAGGTTTGAGCGTGTCTTATCCTAATGGCAAGTTGATCGGATTTGACATGATAACCCACCCTATACTCTAGGTTTAAGTTGATTACCTTGTCAGTTTAGAGTCTTGGTGCGAGTCGTGGTTGGTGTGTAGTGCTTTCTTGGATTCTTCTTTGAGGTTGCTTTGAGTAGTATGGTAATTATTGCTTTATATAGTTTAATAATATTAAATTAAAACAAAAGATTAATATAGTTTATAATAATTAATTAAATAAATAATTGGTATAATATTTAATAATAAAGTTTTGTTAATTAATATTAATATTATCATTTAGTAAGAAAAGACTTTATTATTAATTAGAATTGATGCTCTGCAAAATGGACAAGGTTAGCAAATGAAAAACAACACAAGAAACTAGAAAATCGTTAGTGTTAGTTAACCAAAAGCTAATCTAAATAGGCATATCAAAAGAGATGCTAAAATCATGCTAATATATCTAACAAACGAAACAAAGATAATGAGGCATCTCCAAATGCCTCTTAGCATGCTCTTAGCTCCTTATCCCTTGTTCCTCTCCTCTCCAAGTTCCAAAATAGTGTAGCTCTCAGCAGCTTTTTGCACTATGGATGCTTATGGAGGTTTGAGAGTGAAATATTGCTCTAAATGTAAATAAAGAAGCTGATATTAAGCTATTGATAATAGAATGATTTATTTCAACCAAAATGACAATATAGGAGTTTTCTATGCTAAATGCTCTCTAAAATGCTTATAGGTTAAATGCATACAAGTTTTCCAGGATCTGGATTATGAAGAAATGGGCTCTATTTATAGGGAAAATGGAGCAATGGATTGTTGAGATTGAGTAATCTCAACAAGGGTCAGGATTGAATGATTTCAAATCCATGTGAGGGCTTTCAACCCAATCCCAGGATGACAAGTGTCAATGTGAGATAGGTTGAGAGGAGAGGGAATAAGCATTAAATGCTTGATATGACCTTGGGAGTTAAAGTCAAGGTTAATTGAATAAATAAACTCTTTATTCAAAGAATAAAAATTTTATCCAATGGATAAACTCTTGTGCAAATGTGAAAAAGATGAATATGGTCAAAACAATAAATGTTTGGGGAGACAAGTTTGAAATAACCATAAATGGCTATGTAAGAGCCATAAATGGTCATGTAAGAGCCATTAGTGGTTTTTGAAGACTTTGGGGGTTAATTTGTTGAACACACAAAGCATTAAATGTTTTTCAAAGACTTTTGAAGTCTTTGAGAAGTGATTTCATTTTGCTCGGGAATGTGACAATAATTAGGGGATGGATTAGGCTAATTAGGAAGGGGTTAGAAGAATCTAGAAGGGGATTAGATTTTGCAAGTGGATTTGGTGGGTGAGGAAAAATAGGATTTAATTAAAATAAAAATTCATTTATTTCAATAAATGTGTGCAAGTTGCATTTGTAGGAAAATGCAAGTTGGGGGGGGGGGATAATGATTTAAATAAATGTTTTTATTTAATTTATTTAAAAAAGGAAAAGGGGGTTTTAATTAAATAAATAGATTTTATTTATTTAATTGATTGTGAATTTGATTTAATGAATTAATTAAAATAAATTGAATAATTTATTTAATTAATAGAAGAATGTTTGGGAATAAATTAATTAAATATTAATTTAATTAACTGATGGCTAGTGGATTTTTAATCAAATAAATAGCGAATATTTATTTAATTAAGCCGGACAGATTTGTGTGACTACATTTGCCCCTCTTTGAGACGGTGCGGTTTATCGCGTCGTTTCAAAGAAAGAAAAAATTGGTGTGAAGAAATGCCCCATAAAATGTAAATTTAATGGGTGGTATGCCCCCTCAAGAGATAGGCCAAAAAAATTCAAAAAATCGGGCGATCTCTCGAAAAAGAATGAAAATTGGTAGGGTGTTAGAAGAGAAGAAGTGAGCAAGACGGGTGAAAAATAGAAGAAAATGGGGGTAAAATGGAGAAATGGGGGGCTCAGGAAGTTCACGGGGACCACAGCGGTGAGCGAGGGGAAGTTATGGTGACGGCGAAGGGTATAAATGGGCTGAAAGGGGTGAAAACAAGATTATTTGTGACGGCAACCAGTGTGAAACCGGAGCTCTGATAGTGACCTTTTGGAGGAGCGAGCAGTAGTCAGGATGCCGATACCGATTACCGAGCACAAATTTGAGCGAGTCTGACGATTCCAGCGGCCAGATGACTACGGACCAACGGTACACAAATTAGAATTTTGAATTTTTACGCATTTTTGATAGGTGTTTTACTGAGTCCAAGTCGAGTCGGAGCAAGAGTGCTGGAACTATGGTTTTGGTGTTTTTGCTCCATGAACTAGTGCTACTGTGCCGCAATGGCGCTATTGCTCCATTGTTTGAGTGCTTTTGAAATGTTTTAGCGCTATTGTATGCAAGTTTAGGCGCTATTGATAAAGAAGCGCTATTGAGGGCTTTATTGAGTGCTATTGATCTTAATTAGCGCTATTGTGTAGTGGTTTTAGCGCATTTGTAGTTTGAGCGTTGTTGGATAGCTTATTGAGCACTTTTGTTAGGGTTGTAGTGCTATTGTTGAGAAACTAGCACTTTTGTTGGTATAATGGTGCTTTTGTTTTAAGATAAAGAGATGCCCCAGTTTGGATGAAGAAAAATCTCCCGATGCCAATGATGGATGGATGGATGACGATGTGAAGTGGGAGTTGTTTTGAACCATAGCAGCCTGATGAGATGTAGGTCATTAGGATAAATGTCTGTTGAAGTCTAGGTTGCCATGATTGCTTACCTGTTGAGACCCGAAGATACTTGATCAAAGTATCTATTGATAGTCTAGGTTTAAACCTAAGAAAGTTTGAAAACAAAACAACTGATGATGATTGATGAATGTCCATGTGCAGGAGGAGTTGGGCGTGTTGCAGTTACGTGAGTGACATCCTGCGACACAGGGGTTGCGGGATCGATTGACACAGGCGGAGATTGATTGTATTGCGGTGACGGGACTGTATGAGGTGATGCACATGCTCGTGATTTGGATAAATCACGGTTTGATCACAGCGTTAGCCAAGCGGTGGCACAGCGAGACGTGCACCTTCCATCTGGCACAGGGGGAGATGACAGTAACCCTAGAGGATGTGTGGCGCATCCTACGGATTTCGATTCGGGGGGAGCTGGTCACATATGACAGATCTTGGGGGACCCTTGCAATTCAGAGGATTTTTTATGAGGACGTGTTTATTAATGATGGCTTGATTGGTTGGGAGGAGATAGCGGCGTTATATGAGCCTCTTCCAGCAGTCTTATCAGGTATCATGGGAGGACTTCTTTGTCCAGACAGGCGATCACATGGTTTGGTCGTGGGATGGGGATAGGTGATCGAGATGATGATGACCGAGGGGACTCGATTTGCGTGAGGGTCGTGCGTACTGGCGCACTTGTACCAGGAGCTCCATGAGGTGGTTTACCGGGGGAGGGGTTCTTTAGCAGTGGGAGTGACGTTGCTGCATATTTGGGCATGGGAGCACCTACTAGTGACTCGACTAGTGAGTCTGAGGTTCCGCACAATAGACTAGTCGTATATGTTCATGTATAGCGACATGATGAGTCAGCCCCACCTGGGGAAGTTAGAGTGGTGGCGGCGAGCATTGGACAATCTGGATGCAGTCATATGGCGACCATACTTGGAGTGTGAGCCATGGGATGATGATGCAGAGGCACTGCCTTATGTTTTTATGACTCGATTCCTTATTGGGAGGACCTCGTACCATGTGGAGAGACAGGTGCCCGGGAGAGTGTTGAGACAGTTTGGACGGCAGCAGGGACTGCCGAGTGGATCAGGAAAGTATGCTCGGGTTATTCGAGAGAGGTACGCATGGGGGCCAGTGCTATCGTATGATCAGGCACTGGCAGAGTTCCGGACATTGCAGGCGAGATCGTGGGATATATGAGCGAGGGTCGTGGATGCAGGAGTGTCAGATGAGTACACATAGTACCGGGCAGCGCACCCGATCTTACGGATATCCGATCCAGCAGAGCCGATCCCGGATTTTGAGGATGAGAGGGGACGGAGACGGAGGAGGGTAGGAGGTCAAGGACCGAGGGCAGGGGGAGGAGGAGAGGGAGGAGGAGGTGGTGGAGGTGGAGGAGGTGGAGGAGGTGGTGGGTTGGGGATGCAGAGTCAGCAGAGAGGGAGAGGTGGACTGCCTCTACAGATATCACAAGGACCATTGATACAAGGAGGAGTTTGGCTAAGTGGGAGGGGTATGGAGAGGGAGATCCCGATGGACAGAGGGGAGGGAGCTACTGGAGAGGGTGGTACAGGTGAGGCGGCGATGGATACCGAGGAGGGAGCCACTGGAGATCTTCGAGATCATATGATAGCACACTTGCAGACTCGGGTAGAGGATTTGGAGGCGAAGGTGGCAGCTAGGGATGTGCAGCTATTTTCATGGGAGTCAGAGCTGGCGGTGGTGCTGCGGGAGAGGGATAGTGCAGTGGAGAGATTGGCAGAGCTGCAAGAGAGAGTCTAGGTCGGAGTAGGAGCACAGGGGCCTACAGGGGAGGTGATGAGGGAGATGCGGCGAGCACAAGCGGAGATAGACTACTGGCGGGGTTTATATGAGCAGGTGGTGCCAGTTAGTCAACGAACTCTTAGCTATTCTCAGATGCAGCAGGCCAGATCAGAGCGATCACAGAGGGTGCAGAGCAGTGAGGGTGTGATGGGTCCTCTGCAAAGGGAGAGATCAGGGGATGCAGGAGTGAGTGGTGGTTCGATGAGGCCTCCACAGAGAGATGGATCAGGTGGTGCGGGCACCAGTGGTGGAGGTGGTGGGACAGCATCTGACTAGAGTGGCATTTGAGAGAGTATTTTTGCATATATGTATTATATCATTGTTTATTTTTTGGACTGTATCTTGGATGGCTCTTGGTAGCCGATTTTGTAGACTTCATTGTACTCTGATATATGAGATGATATATATGAGGAGATCCCATATTTGGATGATATGCAGTTGATATGTATGGATGTTTATGCAGGATGATGAGTTATTGCTTAGATGGATATGTGTACGTGTATGCATTTGATGAGATGTTTCTTATATGCATATTTGTATGATGATTTATGATGTGGGATACTGACATATGAATGCAGGCTTATATATGTATGATTTGTTTGATTTTTTTGATGTAATGCTTTATGTATGTAATGCCATGATGATGATGTATGCTTATGATGATTTATGAACAGGATTTTGGTGTTTCCTATGCAATGTAATTTATGTGATGATGTTAATGCAATGTTTGAATAAATGATTTTATGTATGGATATGCATCTAGATGAATGTAATATGGATAAACAAAATGTAAAGTACAAATGTTTATATGATAATGTTTAAATGAATGCATATGTATAATGGATATATATAAAATGGTATGAACCAATGTTTGGACACAAATGGATTTATGATTCTAAATGCTTTTAAATATGATTTAAGTAAAAATGATAATGTGATGGTACTATAACTTATGGTTTTAATAACTGCAGCTTAATGCAATTTACAAAGAGGATAATGAATGCAATGTGAATGAATCCTAAAATGAGCATAATAAGATACTTAATAATGGATGAAGGAATGCACCTTTTAATTATAAATGAATGTATGCAATAATAAATGATAAAGGATGATGAAATGATGATGGATAATTGACACTAAATGAATGCCTAGTAAATGATTTAAAACAATCAAAGACAATTTGATCCCACGAATGAATCTAATTATTTATGATTGATGCAATGATGCAAATGATTAATGAAAACTTTATGTCAAAAATGAACTATATGCAATATTAAGTTAAAAATGACATGAATGTACTTAATGCAAGATGCAACTAAATGCGATGATGATATGACCATGAGGAATGCAAGGTTTTTAAGACTTTGCATGATGCATTGATGATGTATCAGAGTACTTGGTCGTGATTGTATCCAAGACCAGCTTTAATGGTCACTTTTGCATATAAAACCTACATATGAATGAATGAATGGATGGGTGATATGCAACAAAATGCAAGATATAAATAGATGAGATGAAATGACGATCCATAGTGCTCTATTTTCATCATTGAGCTTTAAAATGTTGGAAGAGAATACAAGCATCTTGACATAATGATTCAAGATGACCTGAGTATTCCTTACATGGATTTTATATAGCAAGTTAATACCAACGACTTGATATAAGAGTCAAGTCGACCAGAGTATTGCTTGCGGAATAGACAAGGATTATCTTCGTTCATGCATGACTTGGATCGTCCTCCTTGATCTTAGGCTGATCATATCCTGAGACAAGTGCATACCGTACTAAGAGATAAAACCTTTATCCAGTTTGGATGAGGTAGGAGGAACCAAAGAAAGAACATTGTACCTGCAAACAACAATATATAAATAAAGAATAAAGAAGAAGGATCCTTGGTAATGGTTCATGCTCATATGGTCGAGGTATACGCTGTAGTCAACAAACCGTAATGATCTATGACTGCATTTGGCATAAGATCATGTAGCTTGGTGAACTTCCCACGTAGACACCATTAGTACATGCCCCAGAACTTCATCGAAATAATGCACAAACGATACAAAACAATGTTAAAGATCCCGATACAGATAAACGAATGATTGTACTCACAAATCAACCAAGTATTTGATAGCTTAACATAATTTTCTTGTCAAAGAAAACGTCACTTTTGTCTTTGTTTTGGTAAGGAAGGATGCATCCTTGTTAAAGACAATTTCTGATTTTGTTGATGTTGATTGGTAAATGGTCATCATGTGAGTATTATGTCAATGTTTGTTTTGTATCTGCGCGGATGAGTTTGTACAAAGTGTTGCCATGTTTTTGTGTGATTTTCAATGGTTTTTCGATGTTTTTGGATTTTGAATTTTTTTGAATGTTTTTGGATTTTGAATTGTTTTGAATGTTTTTGGATTTTGTGAGTCATTTTTGAATGTTTTTTGGATTTTGTGAAATAGTTTTGAATGTTTTACCCAATGAATCACCAATAATGTAGAATCCACTTCCACCAACTAGATTTAAGGGCATTGCCCCCAAGTGTAGACATGACTATGACAAAGCGGGATGCAAGACGCATGAAGTACTTTCTTTGATTACAGATCAAATAACAAGCCATGGTTTAGATGGATGGATGTGTGGATGCATGAATGTGATCGCAATGAGCCTGAAAGATACTAGAGCCATTGCCTTTACGAGTGGCGCCTGTTTGCCAGGTTTTCACCATCGTACTTACCCAAGGTGCCACCGGAGTGGTTGTTCACCGTTTGGATGCATGATTTTTCTTTTACTTTTTGAATGTTTTTGTATTTCTTCAGGACATGTTTCTGAATGTTTTTGGTATTTTCTGGTATGCAGGGGAGTTTGATGCTCTGTACAGCTTAGGTATAAAACCGTTTGAGGTGCATGTTGTTGATTGGATCTGCGAGCGGTTCTCCTTTTGATGTAGCCAACTAATATGCCCCGAACCCGAATACAGTAGTGACAACATATTGGCCCAGCTAGTTTGATTCAAACTTGCCCTGATGTTCTCTGTTTGGTTGGTTGCGAGGATTCTCTCGGAGAACAAGATCACCTACCTCAAATATACAAGGTCTAACTCAGTGATTGTAGCTTCTACTCATGCGCTGCTAATAGGCTTTGAGATGGTTGTATGCAGCTTGTCGCTTCTCATCAAGTAACTCTAAGTCTTGGAGGCGTGAGACTCTGTACGCTTCATCATCTATTAGATTGTGCAAGGAAACCCGTAGTGATGGGATCTCGACTTCAATAGGTAAGATAGCTTCTGCACCATAGACCAATGAGTAGGGAGTTGCACCTGTAGGGGTTTGAATGCTAGTTCGATATGCCCATAGTGCTGGATTCAATTGAGCATGCCAATCACGACTGACATCATTGACTGTCTTCTTTAGGATCCTCAATATATTTTTATTGGATGCTTCGGCCTGACCATTGCCTTGTGGGTAGTAGGGAGTGGAAAAGCGGTGTTGGATATGAAATTTCTCACAAAGTTCATGGACATCCTAATTTTTGAAAGGAAGACCGTTATCTATGATGATGGACATGGGAACACCATACCAGCAAATGATGTAGTTGAGGATGAATGAGGTGATCTGCTTGTCGGTGAATTGGGTAAGTGGAACAGCTTTGATCCACTTTGTGAAATATTTGGTGGCGGTAATAATGAATTTATGGTCGTTGGATGAAGATGGATGGATCTTACCCACAAGGTCAAGGCCCCATTGATAGAAAGGCCATGGTGTCATGATTGGTTGTAGTTCCTGGGCTGGTGCATGTATCGGGTCGCCATGAACTTGACATTTCTTGCATTTTCTGATAAAGTAGTAGGAGTTTTTTTCCATAGATGGCCAATAGTATCCATTGCGCAGGAGTTTCTTGGCTAGTGACGGACCACTCAAGTGAGTCCCGCAAATTCCTTCATGGACTTCTTCCAAAGCCTTTGTTAGCTCATCTTGTTCCAAACATCGAAGGAGAGTACCATCAAGACTGCATCGGTATAGGGTTTCGGCAATAATGGTATATCGAGCGGTTTGGCGAATGAAGGTTTTACGTTGGTTATTTGATGGGTTGGGAGGAAGGGTGTGATTGCGGAGATAGGTGTAGAATTCACCGTACCATGGGGATTCAGAACCGACAAGGTGACATATTATTTCGGATTCGGGGATATCATAAGCGGGAATCCAAAGTTGTTCTACCAAGAACTCGTAGTGTGTTGAATTCTGTGGAAGATCTAGGAGAGATGCGATGGTAGCCATAGCGTCAGCGGCTCGATTCTGATCTCTTGGTATCTTCTCAAAAGTGATAGTGGTAAATGATGCCTTTATATTGTCCACCATTTGCTTATATGGCATGAGTTTATCATCCTTGGTCTAATATTCATCTGTTGCTTATCGAATGACCAGTTGGGAGTCTCCATATACTTGCAGTTCTTGTAATTTCCATTGTACGGCTAGCCTGAGTCCTGTGATCAAGGCCTCATACTCTGCGATGTTGTTGGTGCATGGAAATGTGAGCCTGTAAGACTTCGGGATGCTGTCACCTTGAGGTGTGATAAACAAAATGCCTGCCCCCGAGCCATGCCTAGTGTACGAACCATCAAAGTATAATTTCCATGGTTGTGTTGTTGTGATCATGAATATCTCTTCATCTGGAAAATTGGAAATGAGAGGATGATCACCTATGAGAGGCGCATCGGCCAACTGATCTGCAATAACCTGCCCTTTGATAGCTTTACGATCTACATACTCGATGTCAAATTCACTTAGAATCATCACCCATTTGGCCAAGCGACCTGTCAATGCTGCTTTGCTGAGTAAATACTTGAGTGGATCAAGCTTTGCAATGAGTTGTACTTTGTGTGTTAACAGATAGTGCCTCAGTTTAGTGGCTGCTAAGATTACTGCTAAGCAATCTCGCTCAATAGGCGTGTAATTGAGTTCATAGCCCACCAGTGTGCGAGAGACGTAGTAAACAGCACACTCTTTTCCTTCTGTATTATGTTGTGCCAGTAGCACACCCAATGTTGTACTTGTTGCTGAGATATAGAGTAACAACGGTCTACTTGGATCTAGTGGCATCAACAATGGTGGATTCATGAGATAGTCTTTAAGCATATGAAATGCTTGCTAGCATCGGGCATCCCACTGAAAGCAGATGTTCTTGTGTAGCAGGTGTGTAAATGGGTGACACTTATCAGCCAGTTGTGCAATGAATCTTCGGATGGATTGAAGTCGCCCTTGTAATGTCCTTAGCTGACTGATATTCTTTGGTGGTGGCATGTTCATGATTGCTTTTACCTTTGCTGGATCGACCTCAATGCCTTTTCTTGAGACAATGTATCCTAGAAGCTTCCTGGAGGTTACTCCAAAGACACATTTCTTTGGATTGAGTCGAACACGGTATTGTTCCAGTCTATCAAAGATTTTATCTAAGACGTGGAGATGCCCTTCTCTGGTGAGTGATTTTGCTAGTAAGTCATCCACATAATCTTCCATCATAGTAAGCATCATGTCATGGAAGATGGTGGTCATTGCTCTTTGATAGGTCGCTCTTACAGTCTTTAGACCAAAAGGCATTACATTCCAGCAATATGTGCCCCATGGACAGGTGAAGGCTGTCTTATGTTGATCTTCTGGTGTGATCTTTATCTGATTGTATCCTGAAAAAGTCATCCACGAGTGAAAGCATGGCATGTCCTGCTGTCAGATCCACTATGATGTCAATATTTGGCAGGGGGAAGTCATCCTTAGGACAGGCCTTATTCAGATCTCTGAAGTCAGTACAAATGCGGATGCCCCTTTTGGTTTGCCGACGGGCACAATGTTGGAGATCCATTCTGCATAATCAATTGGTCTAATGAAACCAACATCTAGGAGTTTCTTGAGTTCTGTTTTGACTAGTACTGCAATTTGAGGATGCATCTTGCGAAGCTTCTGCTTGACAGGTTTGGCTCCTTTTGCGACGGTGAGGTGATGCATGACTAAATCAGGATCAAGCCCAGGCATGTCTGCATATGACCATGCAAAGTTGATCTGACGTTGTTGAAAGAATTCTATAAATTTAGGTTATTCCTCTAGAGTGAGAAGAGATGCCAGATGTATGAGATGAGGATTTTCAGGAGTCCCCACATTGTATTCTTTGGTTTCCTCGATGAGAATCATTGATCGTTCCTGTTGTGCACTAGCAGGGAGTATGTCAAACCCTTCATCCTCAGGCACCTTAGAGAGGTTTTCACCATTGGATACACTCTTTCTTTTTACTTTTGTTGGATCAAACAGTGCCACAGTGTGGTTTTCACTGGAAGATCCATGTTTTATTGTTATATTTTTGCAACTGAAAGGTTTGGCATCCGCCCCGAAGTATGTTGCGCTATTAAGTTCAATGGCGAATCCAACTTTGTGATCCCCACTTGGTAGGTTATCCCTTAATTCCAAAAAGTCAATGATGGCCTCATCGTTTTGGAAGAGGTCAAGGCATGGGGGATTTTGTTGGTTCCATTTGATGAGTTCAGGGTGAATAATGGGCATTACTTCATCGATTAGGTTAAGTTCGTTAGATGTATCAGTGAGGGTTAAGACGTTATTGTGAAGGTCGTTGATGGTACTCTCCCTGTCAGAATCAGGTGTAGGATAAGACGTATTGTCTGTGGAAGATGTTTCCAGCTCAGGAACCCAAGAAGTCTTTATCTGTGCTTCTCCGTAAACAGGGATGTCTTTCCGTGGTGGAGGTAATGATGTGTCTTCCTCATCTGAAATGTTAAGCTATACATAATCAAATTCCCACTCATGTGATTCGATCTCTGAGTCACTTTCCAGCATCCGATTACTATACCATACTGGGATGTCTTTAGAGTTAAATACTGCAGGTCTGATTGGTTGATGTACCTTTGTAGTGATCGGTGTTGCAGGGAGGTCGATGGGGATTAAAGAATCTAGTACAGGGAGTGTCGGTAATATTGACTCAGTGGCTTCTGCTGGAACTGCTGGTGCCATAGATGCTGTTGCGGGTTTTGATACAGTTGTGGCTGCTAATGGTACTATTGATGTTATTGTTGTTGCTAATGGGATCACTGGTTCGTTTGGTGAGATGAGTGGCATTGGTGATGGTTGTGTTGGGGTTTTGAGCCTCGGTGGGGCAGTTGTGATGGTGCTCGATGTTGCTTTAATAATGAAAGGTGTCCTTTTTGCAGTAGGCTGACATAATGGTTTGCTGGGTTTTCCTTTGAATTTGAGTTTAGGAAAGATCTCCTTTTCAAAGCCTAGGCCTGTATTACCTTTGGGTTTTAATTCCGGCAGCAGAGGTTCATGTCGTCCTTGTTTGCAATATCCCAAAGCACTCTGACCATCATACCCCATTCTTTGCATAATGAGGAGACCTTTGCCATACTGATCCGTAGGAAGTTTAACTTGCGGTATATCAGTGGTGATGGGATCTTTATAGATCCATCCCGCTAGTCCTCATCTTGGGTTTCTTCTTCTTGAATTTTTCCAAGGATGAAAGGCGTCAAAGCACATGCTGGCGTGATTAGTGGTTGCTGGAGTAACTGCTGTGGTTTACCATGTGTTCTAGGAGAAGCGGGCATCTGTCCCACACAAAAGAGTTGACTCAAGTTGTATTCCCCGAGACCTTCCTCTGCTATTTTCATTTTAAGTTTTTCTTGCTTTGGTATAGTGGTGTTCGAACTGGTAAGAGAGGCGAGACTTATATATGATGTGGAGGAAATGGCTTCTCTATTATTAGGAATGGTGATCTCTAGTTGATGGCTGATATTATGGCAATACGCAAAGGGATTTGCATCGCCCATGATTGTGATCTCTACACCGTTATGTGGGAACTTGATACATTGATGGTAGGTAGATGGAACGGCTTGCATGGCATGTATCCAAGGTCTTCCTAACAATAGATTATATGGCAGAGGAAGGTCCAGAACCTGACAGATGATGTGCTTTACCACAGGGCCCACTCGGATTGGTAGTACCACAGCTCCTTTGGAGGAACGCTCTGCATCATCATAGGCTTTGATTGTGATCTTCTTACGGGGATCCACTGATTCTATTGCATATCCTAATGTTGTGACCAACTGTAGTGTACAAATATTTAGGCCTGCTCCATTATCGATCAAGACTTGCTTGATCCTATGCTGGTTGATAAAGCCTTCAATGTGTAGTGAAGCATTATGAGGTTGCTGGAAGGAAGAGTTGTCACTTTCTGAAAAAGTGAGACAAGGGGATGACTTTAGACTTCCAACCATGGTTTGAAATTGGTCTGTATTCAGGTTTGCAGGGACTGACGCCTCTTGGAGTGCTTGATCCAAGATAGTTTTATGAGATGGTGATAGGCGCAATAGTTCTAAAATGGATATAAGCGCGGGGGTTTTGTATAATTGTTCCACAAGATTGTACTGCTTTGGGATGGAGGGGGTGCTTTGTGGAGCTACCTTTATGGTGACCTTGCCACGACGTGTAACAACATTGCAATTTGAGTTGGGATTTTTGAAGGTTATAGTTGCAACTTGTTCATTGGCATCATACAGGTGATTTACAGTATAATTATATGCAGCCTGCGTATAATCTGTGGTATCAGTTCCTCTCCTGGAAGTAGAAGGACCCCTTTGATCTTGTGATGGAAGTGGATTTTTGAACATCAGATGATCATTATTGGTTGTTTTTGGGTCATGTCCTTCAATTTCAATTTCTCCTCGGTCAATAAGATCCTGAATAAGATCTTTTAATCGGTGACAATTACTTGTCTTGTGTCCTCTTCCTTGGTGGAAATCATAGTGTTCAGTATCTCTCCACCATGCAGGTTTGACCTGAGGCTCATAGTTTGATGTTTTAGGGAGAGTGACCAAATTTTGAGAAATGAGTTGTCGCAATACTGTTTCAATGGGTTCCCCTAAGGGAGTGTATGTGCATTTTTGTTTTTGCTAATGAGGTCTTAGTTCATCATGAGATGTGATGCGACTTTGATTCGAAGGAACATTTGTGTTGTTCTAAGGTGGAGGATTTTGTCCTGCAAACTGAACCACCGGTTGTGCACTTTGTATAGTCCTAGCATCCACAACCCCATCGTTGACGATATTCTTGTTTTTGTTCCAGAAGCTTGGTTTATCGCTATTGAAGCGTGGGCAAGGACCATCCTTTGGTTCATTATAGATTTTGATGAGTCCTTTCTTGATAAGTGCCCTTTCACATTTCAAACCCTTGGTGATCATATCATTAAAAGAGTCTGTGTCTTTGACATCCAGGTGAAATTCCATTTCTTCGTTTAAGTTGGAAATGAATATTTCCACTAGCTCTCGTTCAGGTAATTGAAGAGAACGTCTGCTAGACATTTGGCGCCATCATTGCAGGAATACTGAGAAAAGTTCACCTGGTTTTTGTTTAGTGTTGCACAGATCAGCCATGGTGATGTCGCGTTCAATGTTATGAGAGTAATGAGCGAGGAATTTCTAGATAAGTACCTCAAATGTTCTAATGCCACCTGATAGTCGGGAAAACCATGATGTGGTTGTTCCTCCCAAGCTTTGGGGAAAAAGGCGCATTAGGTATGTGTCTTCATATGCCACTTCGAGGCAAGCGAAATGAAATTCTCTGACATGATCACGGGGATCTCCCTTTCCTCTATATTTTTCGAATTTGGGTGTTTCGAATCCTCGTGGAAAGGGTGGCATATAAAGATTCTGATCAAAAGGATAGGGACAGATGTCATTGAGTGAGAATTGGTTGGTCTTGACACCACTATGAAGTTGTTGGGCGAGATTCTCGACTTGTTGCCGCAACATCTCCATTTCAGTTGGAGGAGGAGGTGGTGGGTTACCTCGAGGAATGTTATATCTGATGGGATCTCTACCTCTTTCCTCTTCATGGCGGCTTTGTCTTTCTGATGCTTGTCTTAATTGGGCAAGATCAAAGTCAGAGGGGAGTTTTGCTCTTTCTTGAGCGAGCTTTTAAAAGTGAGCATCTGCATTGCTCCTGAGTATTTCGTCAAAAAGTCTGTTAAAGAGAGGGTTATGCTGAGCCCTTTCTATTGTTGCAGGAGTAGGAGTACTTGGGTTTTCGTCATTCGCATTTCCTCCAAGTGCTTCTTGAAACTCATTGATATTTTCCTCTTCTTCTTCTTCCATTTCTATTTCTCGTTGCCTTGATTGTGATCGGGTTTGGGCCATTTTGTTTTACAAACTTTTGTTGAAGTTGTGTGAAAATGATGATGAGTTGTTTGATGAAATGAAAGATTGATGGTTGGTGAATTGTGTTGCACGTGGATCTCTAGCACTTTTAAGGTGGATGTAACCGAAATTCCTTCTTTGAATTGCTTGTTTGTTTGATAAGTTTTGATGTGATAAGGTGTAGAGAAATCTGAGTTGTGTTACAGATTGAACTACCTAGTAATGAGAGGATTCACTCATGAACTAGTTTTAACCTGCGTAGATGTGTCTCTTAGAATGAGTTTATCCTAGATGTAGAAACAATCTAAAAAGTGATGTGATGTTTTTAATTTCAAGCAATATTTAAAAGAGAACTTGAGACAAGAACCTCTTAATGTTTTGAGAGTTGGAATGGATTGATGATGAAGTGATGATGGATGAAATAGATGAAAAATGTTTTCAACTTCAATAAAAACTTTGTGTTACAAATGGGACAAACTCTACCTCTTCCCTTTCGGGTGTTGGTGGTATTTCTCGAGCTGTGTTGTATGTGATACAGACGTTTGGGAAAAAGTTGGGATTAATCTTACCTCCTTGGTTTTTGTGATAACTCAGAGCTATATATTGCATAAAAGCTCTGTGGTTCAATGATTCTGAATCAAATTCGTTTGTTTTGCCTTGAAGGTAGAGACGCATGTGACGCAGAAAAACTCTATGGGAGACAAAGATTTGTCTATTTATATAGAAGAATTTCCTCCTTTTGATCAAAGCCTTTGAGCTTAATGGTCTTCTTTTCAAGTTGATATTCTGATGACGCTTCTTCTTTCGCAAGATGTGAAGAATGGTCATAAATTTTGACTCTTTGTTGTTTGCACTTTGTTTTTGGTGTGTTTGGTTGTTTTGAGAAATGTTTGGTTGGATGAATACTTTGTTTTGGGGAGTGATTTTCTGATTTTTTCTTTGACAAGAAAACAAAGCAAGCACACAAACACAAGAATGTTGCCCCCAAAGGCACAAATGAGTATGGGTCTAGATCAACCCAATCCTTGGACTTGTATATGACCCTTCCTTTGGATGTATTTTTAAGGTGTATTTCCAAAGCCTGAAGTCGGCTCAATTTGCACTTGGTCTTTAAAACGAACACACTTCAAACACTTTTTATCCCTAAGGTCAAATGGCCAGTTGTGATAAATTTAGCCCACATCTTGATATTTCTTCGACTTTGGTACTACATACCTTATGAATCCCGCTATGGCAGGTAAGGATGTGATATACTAAGTCTTGCACAAGCATAACAAATAGATGATCCCTATGATGGGGGAGTCACCACTTTTATCAAGTCACAAGTGACTTTTCAAAAAGCTATGTTTCTACTCAAGGAAATATGTATGGTGAGTATCTTGGGAGCAAAACCATCTATGCTCTTGCACTAAATTATATCGCAAATATCCTCAATCAATAGAACGGGTGGGCTCTACTTAAAGGTGTTTAGTCATGTTCGATATTTTTGGACATAAGTTCATTCTGCAGTGACTCACTTAAGAGCCTTGTAACTAGTGGTGGGGCCCATTTGTCCTTTCAGCCAGTTACACTGTAGGAATAGCTATACCCAAGGCTACAACTTTTGCTCTCACCTAATTTCTATAGCGGCTCGAAGGATTTACCGCGCGAGGTCGTTCCCAAGAGTGATGTGTCTCTTGGCAGACCTCTCTTAAAAAGATAAAATTTTGAGTGTTACTAACACTTTTCTCTTGCACCTAGGACCACGAAAGCCAAGGGAGAGGATAGTGTGTGTTAGAAGTAGGACCACTCGACCGACTTTTTGCACAAGTGTGTCAAGCAGGAAAAACACTTGTTCTTTTTAATCTGCCATTGCAATGTGATCTAGCTATTTGGAGATGTTGCTCCAACATTCATGGTGTTCTTTTTAACTTCAAAGGCAAAATATTTTGTAAACTAGGACCTTTAAAATCCTAGTCAACTGAATTGAAAACACGTCTTGCTTGAAGTAAAGTTGTTTTTGAGCTTGAAGGAAAAATGGCTTGTTCTTTTTAGATTGCCCAAAACAAAGTGTTGATTGTAAATTTCTTTAAGTTGATGCAAGAAAATAAATTTTGTTTTGTTGATTTTAAGCACCAAAACGAAGTTTGTTTCCTAACTTGCAAGAAATAAAGTTGTTTTGTATAAGTTTGTGGTTCTTTTTACCTTGGACCAATGAAGTTCTTTTTAAGAACCCAAACAAATGTGTGATTCTTTTTTTTTTTTTTTTTAAAGCCCAAATTTGAAATGTGAAGTTAATTTTAAACCAAAATAAAAAGTGAATTCATTTTTAAAACCAACTTCGAAAACAAGTTAGTAAAAAAATATAAATCTACCTTTTAATCTAATTTAAATTTGCACGAAAGAGAAAAATAGTTAGTAAAATCCGCCTATTCGGTGGGCTTCTACAAGCCTAATTTTTTTTGTTACAAGGTGATTTGTACAACGTTCTGTTACAATAGCGCTAGTTTGTGTTTGAACAGAAGCGCTATTTAACACAAATGCGTTAAAAGAAAGGGAAAGATAGAGAAGGCAAAAGCGCTGAAACAGGGTGAATAGCGCCAAAACAATGTCAAACACGCCAAAACAGTGTCAAAAGCGCTAAACTTGATACAATAGCGCTATTGTAAGAACAATAACGCTAGAACAACAAGTATCGATAGCACTAGAACGAGTTCAATAGCGCTAAAGCGCAACCTGTGTGACATTTTCAACATTCAAACATGTTATTGGTTAAAAAAAAATTGATCTTTTTGGTGTTTGGATTCACGTCGGGTTCACCAAATGATGTTGTGCAAAATGGACAAGGTTAGCAAATGACAAACAACACAAGAAACCAGAAAATCATTAGTGTTAGTTAACCAAAAGCTAATCTAAACAGGCATATCAAAAGTGATGCTAAAATCATGCTAATATATCTAACAAACGAAACAAAGATAATGAGGCATCTCCAAATGCCTCTTAGCATGCTCTTAGCTCCTTCTCCCTTGTTCCTCTCCTCTCCAAGTTCCAAAATAGTGTAGCTCTCAGCAGCTTTTTGCACTATGGATGCTTATGGAGGTTTGAAATTGAAATATTGCTCTAAATGTAAATAAAGAAGCTAATATTAAACTATTGATACTAGAATGATTTATTTTAACCAAAATGACAATATAGGAGTTTGCTATGCTAAATGCTCTCTAAAATGCCTATAGGTTAAATGCATACAAGTTTTCCAGGATCTGGATTATGAAGAAATGGGTTCTATTTATAGGGAAAATGGAGCAATGGATGGTTGAGATTGAGTAATCTCAACAAGGGTCAGGATTGAATGATTTCAAATCCATGTGAGGGCTTTCAACCCAATCCCAGGATGACAAGTGTCAATGTGAGATAGGTTGAGAGGAGAGGGAATAAGCATTAAATGCTTGATATGACCTTGGGAGTTAAAGTCAAGGTTAATTGAATAAATAAACTCTTTATTCAAAGAATAAAAATTTTATCCAATGGATAAACTCTTGTGCAAATGTGAAAAGGATGAATATGGTCAAAACAATAAATGTTTGGGGAGACAAGTTTGAAATAACCATAAATGGTTATTTAAGAGCCATAAATGGTCATGTAAGAGCCATTAGTGGTATTTGAAGACTTTGGCGGTTAATTTGTTGAACACACAAAGCATTAAATGTTTTTCAAAGACTTTTGAAGTCTTTGAGAAGTGACTTCATTTTGCTTAGGAATGTGACAATAATTAGGGGATGGATTAGGCTAATTAGGAAGGGGTTAGAAGAATCTAGAAGGGAATTAGATTTTGCAAGTGGATTTGGTGGGTGAGGGAAAATAGGATTTTATTAAAATAAAAATTCATTTATTTCAATAAATGTGTGCAAGTTGCATTTGTAGGAAAATGCAAGTGGGGGGGGGGGGGGGGGATAATGATTTAAATAAATGTTTTTATTTAATTTATTTAAAAGAGGAAAAGGGGGTTTTAATTAAATAAATAGATTTTATTTATTTAATTGATTGTGAATTTGATTTAATGAATTAATTAAAATAAATTGAATAATTTATTTAATTAATAGAAGAATGTTTGGGAATAAATTAATTAAATATTAATTTAATTAACTGATGGCTAGTGGATTTTTAATCAAATAAATAGCGAATATTTATTTAATTAAACCGGACAGATTTGTGTGACTACAAGAATATTTAATTATATAAATAGCCTTTGATTTATTATTATGGTTTTAATTTAATTTAGCCTTTGATTTATTATTATGGTTTTAATTTAATTTAGCCTTGGTTTATTCTTTTATTATTGGGCTTTTATAATTATTTGTGCCCATGATTTTATGAGTTGTTTATATTAATATTATTATTCTCTTTTTACTCTTTTGGGTTGTTTAGTGGATTATTTCTACCTACCCTATTATTCCATTGGTTATATTTTTGGGTAAGTAAATTAAATAATATTTTATTATTCTTACCTTGGGTTTTGCAAATGGTTGGTAAGAAATATATTATTTTGTAATATTTTGATTGGCTGAGATTTCTGAGTATTTTGTTGGGTTGACATTTTTTCAGGTTTTCTCTTGCAAGTCCGGAGTTTTGGTTGAAGATTTAGAGATTGGATATTTCTTGGCTTGCTTGGATTGTGGATTGTCCTTCTTCAGATTTTCTTTTCCATTACTTCTATCTTCCAGGTTGGAGAAATCCTCTTCCTAATAATTTATTTTTCAGGAAAGATTGTCTGCATTGTGTTTTCAGGAAAGATTGTCTTCAGGGTTGTTTGGGGAAATACATGTTTACTTAATATAGTTTTGGATAAATAATCTTTCATAGAATGAATATAATATATAGTTTATAATATAGCTTGGGGAAAATATATTTGCTTGAGTATTTTTTATTGTCTTGAATGTCTGGCTCTACTTTGCTATGTTTGTGTATTTTGCTTCCTTAGATATGATTGTTGTTGGGTTTGAAGGCTAGGCTTTGGACTCTTGAAGTTATTTGGTTTCTTAGTTGGCTGGGAGTTTTATATTTGGTTTTCCTATGAGTTTTCATGGCTGGGAATTGTTTGGAGTAATTATTTCTGAGTTGAATCTTGCCTCTATAAGTTTATTTTGAGTGTGAATTTTATGTTCCTTAGTTTCGTATTGGATTTGCATCCCTTTTGGTTGTATTTTCAGGACTTAAACTTAATTGTCTGATTTTATTTCCCAAGTCGCAAGTTTTTTGTTCCGGCTGAGTAAATGTGCTAAAGTTGTATATGCATTGTTTCTTTTGTCATATGCGTTATTTCTTTAGGCAAATGTGTTGTTCTGTGTAGTGAATGCGCTATCATGTAAGATATATGCATGTGTTGTTTTAAATGTAAGCGTTGTAGTATGTGTCGTATGCGCTACAGTAAGTAGTGAAAGCGTTGTTCTGTATAACAAAGGCATTGTAGGATTTGATATATGCGATGTTCTGCATGGCAGATGCGCTAAACTGCCTGTTTTCAGTAAGTTTGTCAATTTGGTTCATTTTCCAGTTTCTGTTCTTATTTTTTTGAAATTTAGAGGTTGTTTTCTAAGACCTAAGATGTTCCAGGTCTGTTTCATTGATTGATTGTTGGTTGTTTTAATTATTCGACTTGTTTATGTGATTATCTTATAGTCGGACTCATTTGTTGTATTCTTTGATGATGATTGCATTGTTGTTGGATTGGTTGGATACCTTGGTAAGCCAGGTCTTGTAATGTTGAGAGCCCATGGTTTTATGGTAGCATTTTGTGTTGTTACCCTAAGGTCTAGGTGTATGTAAGGGGGAGAGTTGGCTTCATAGTGAGTGACTGGGATTGCATGGAGTGGGCTACCAGGTCCATCTGGGGTCCAGATCTCTAGGTATCTCACTAGGAGTTTTTCCAATGTAACCAAGTGATAACATAATTAATAATACTTAGGTATGGGTAGAATAGTTCATCCTAACAAGATAAGAAATGGAGATGGTGGCCCCTTTGCCTTGCCCTACGGTGGTGGACCGAGATAGGACTGGGAAGACCTTGGTAAAACCTAGGTAAGCTAATCTCTCTCACTCCGTAAGGTTGAGATGGCTTCACATGTGCAATGGTACATTCGGGACTAGTACCCATATGTTGCATGTGATGACACTCTTGCTCCCTACATGTAGGTCCTAGCGCCTTGAGTTATGCTTGGTTGTGTTGCCTCTGGAGGGTTGCGTTGATGGTTTTCATTTGGTTATTTGATGTTTTCTTAGCTTTCCTTGTTGTATTGGTCCTTCCTTGGTTGTTAGGTGTCAACCTAGATCTAGAGTATGCATAGGATCTTGTGTCATCTCCTAGCACGGGGGGTGGCTCCTTTGGCTCCACATGGTCGGGTGGTTTGATGCCTTCTTCAATTGGGATGTTCTTCATTGGATGCTATGTGTGGATGTGGATATCTTGTCTTCTCAGCTTGGATGGATTCATGTAGCAAATTGATGTAATGATTATATAGCATGTATGTAGTGATTCATGATGTAATTTTAATATATAGAACTACGGACCTTGTTGCAAAGGATATTGTATTCATGTAATAGTATGTTAGGAGAATAAATCATGTAACTCGTAATATTGGTTCATTAATTAGAATTGATTCATGGATGTTTATTTGCTCTTATGTAATGTTGGATATATGTTAGATCATCTTGTGATTAGTTCATGATGATAGAAATGTATAAGTAATTTGGGAGTAGGAACATTTGGTATTGGTGTTTTAAAATGAATTTAAAAGGATTGGTTAAGTGTGCTTAGTAGATGGATATAATCATGACATAGAATAGTGAAAGATCATGTGTGCATTGTAAGAATGATTCATGCTAGGAATTAGTATGCATTAGTTTAAGGTGGTAATTGTGATATTGTGCTTATGATGTTATGTTGTATTGTTGTTTATGGTTAATTTAAGTGATGACATTGAGATGCCGTAGAGGATGTTTGATATGTTGTGTTTATTTCCATTTGCATTATGTTCTTATGTGAATTGATCATGATGGTTAGATGTTATATGATTAATGAATGATTATTGCATTTGAATAAGATGATAGTAATGGTTGTATTAGTTAATGTTTTTTGTTTTTTTAAAGTTATCTCTATTGCATGTTAGCTAGTGTATTTTCTCTAGGGTATTTTGGTGGGTATTACATAGCAAAAAGACTCGCACTGCCATCATACACAACCTGATGCAAATCATGATATAAATGTGCCAACATACACACACCCCACGCATAACGAGTCCTATGCTCCATCATGCTCTGCCCCATCCAACATTAAACCCTCGTGATCTCCTATCTGGGCAGAGGAATCCACCAATCAAACCAGAAAGCACAACTGGGAGAGTCTCGTATCACATGATCATATCCTCCCATCTAATCTCTCCATCATCAATGTTATCATCTCAAAAAATAGTCCTAAGTGCCTCAGTGCCTCCTATGTCCTGATAATCATACTAGACAAGCTCTCTAGTGACAGGGATGCGTGCAATCCTGTAGACATCCTCTAGGGTAACAATGATCTTACCGGTAGGCAAGTGAAATGTGTTATGCTCATTGTGCCATCTCTCTGCTAAAGATGTAATTAAACCCTATTATGTATAATATCTGGCTTATACAAGAGGTGATGAAGACCACAAGCATCAATGTGTCTCACCTCAACCTGAGACAACTCTGGAACTAAGTGGCGCATCGCCGGGAATTTCTCCCAACACTGGAGAACATCATTTTTCTCTTGTTTAATCAAACAAGTTTGTCTATCAATCATCTATCCTATCAATCAAATATTTCAAGCAAATATTATCTATCAAGCAAATCATGTTATCAATCAAATGATCAACATGAGTTCGGTCTCTTAGAGCTCCTATCAAATTAATCAAACCACCAATCATGGTTTCAACAAACAACTATCCTATCTATCAAAACATCTATCAAGAAATCAAATTGTTTGTCAATCAACAATCTATCTATCAATCAAACATCAATCTATCCAATTGAAAAATCAAACATCAAATCAAAGGCAATCAAACTGGATTTAATCATTGGATCAATCAAAGTCGTAAATTCTAAACAAAAGCGTTGTGCATTATAACATATGTGCGACCTAAATGAGCATAGGCACAAAACAAAGTAAATGTGCTAACATATATCACAAATGTGTGACCAAAACACACGAAGGTGTAGTCTCAGGTAAATGCGCAATCCAAACTAGCATATGCGTGACCCTAGCATACAAAAGCGCAAACCAAGTATAGGTGCTAACCGACATCACATATGTGTGGATACATAGGGTGAATCCATGAAATGAGTAAAAGCGCTAACCTAATGCATAAATGCGCTAACCTAACAAATAAATGCGTCAAACAAAAATGAGAAAATCAGAAAAAATTGAAACAAACCCTAAAACATTCTGAAATTTGTACGGAAAATCAAGAACAAAGCTCGGATAGGCCACTCACAGGTGGGTCGTACTCGACAGGTCGTTGATATCGACGAACACGCTCAAATTTATGGTTCTCATACAGGATCACCATCTTGCTAGTTCAACTCCTAGTCAACTCCTCCAAATTTTCAAACAAGACAATTTACAAGTGAGGATAGAAATGGGCCCATGGTTATTATATAATTACCTTTTTGATTTTTTTGAGAAGGGTAATTATTTTTTTTCTAAAGTGGGGAAATTTTATTTATTTTTCAAAATAAATTTAATTGAAAGACCTATTTAATCAAACTTTTCATCATTTTATCGAGAGATTAATCGCTCAATCAAAAAAAATAAAAAATTCACGATCAATCTCTCGAGGGGGCACACAATAAGGATTTTATCACCGACAGGGGCAGTATTGAGACTTGATTTAATCTTTGAAACAATGTTGTCTCAAAATGTATACACTTAAAATTGGCTACGAGCAATAAAATAAATATTTTATATTTATTTAATGTTAATTCCTCTATTAAATATAATTAATTTGAAAAGATTAATTTATTTAATTCACTTTCATTAATATTCTTCTATTAATTAATTAAATTGAAATATTTTATTAATTCTTTCATTAATCTATTTCTTCTAAACCAATTAATTAAATATCTAATATTTAGTTATCTCCCATCCACTATCCTATAGTCTCATCAATTAAATAATTTCTTAATTATTTAATCTCCTTTTCCAACTCATCTCATCTCCACATCACTTCCTCTTTTGCCAACTCATCAATCATGTGGCTAAAGATATTAATATTTTTAAATATTAATACATCATTTATCTTCAACTTCCAAATCATAAATCAAAAAATGTGTACATACACACATTTCTCAACTTCCCTATATGATGTAGCCAGTTAAAACATAAACGATATATTAAGGAATAATCAGAAACAACGCAAGTCTAGATCAATGTTCTTCATTATTCTTCTGCAACTTCAACCGTTCTGCTATTACAATAAAAAAAAATCCCTATTTTAAACAATCCCCAAATATTTCTTTTTTGGGCAGATTTTTACAAAATCCGAAAATTGCCATTTAAGGAAATTTTCAAATCTATCCCAAAAATCATGAAATCTTCTAGAAATCTAAAAAAAATTCCTACGACACAAAAAAATAACTTTCTAATCTCAAAGATATTACGAGCTAAAAATTAACTAAAAAACTAACTTTCTAAAAAATCGAAAAAAAGAGTAAAAGCCAATTTTGAGGCCTTAGATGAAGGAATCCGGCCCTGAAAATTTGAAGACTTGGGGGCCCTACCAAACTTGGTTCGTCAGCAATCCACTCAACTCCTCAAGATCTACATCCATGTAAAATTTCAGCCCAATCAGACAAACAAGTCAAAAGTTATGACCCCGCGAAGTCCCTGCATCACTATATTTTCTCCAACCTTCCTACATCTTTGGAGGGAGTTGAGTCTACTTGTCCTCATATCCCTAAATATTCTCCAACTATCCTATATTCTCTCAAGTCTTCATCCCCAGTCAAGGCGAGCCTTCTAACACTTGGCTTCTCCTTCCACCTTTTCCTCCATTTTGTAGGTGTATGAGGAACATCATCCACCTTTATCTCCCACATCTCAACCTCTTATTTCATAGCCATCCAAATTGCAAGATTTAATCAGGACCGTTGATCTCTGCCACCTAAACTTATCCTCTCAAAAATCTATAAATAGAGGTCTCCTAAGCCATTTTGAAACTAATAGCTAATCTCATAGTGAATCTAGGAGTCTTCATTTTGCATCTGTGAGTTTTGGTTTGAAGCAATTTAGCATTTTGGGAGTTTTATCATAGCATATGTATCATTATCTTTGCATAGTGCCATCTTGGAAACTACACAATGCTTATCTGAGAGCAACATCAATCTGCAACCAAGAACTATGGGGATAGGACATAATGAGACATAGGGGCAAAAAGGTATAATCTTTGATATTTTGTTATTATACTTTGTTTCATTGGTTAAAGCTTGAGTTCCTGTAGCTTTTTTGTATTTCATGATGAACTAACAAGTTGCAGGTTTATATTGAGGAGTTCAACTTAAGTCGACACAAGACTAAAGGGGGGAAATAAAATGATTCGAGAAACAATAAATATAAGTGAACTAATAGAGGGTGGCTTTAGCTAATTAGGATCTTAGATGTTTTTGATGATCCTACTCCATTCTCACAAATTGCACTCACAAAAATGAAAAATGAAAAGGTTTCAATTAAGGGTTAGTTGTAGAAAAGAAAAAAAATACTTGCATTGTCCAACATAAGACTACCCAATGGGCACATTAATAGTTCATGTGTATGTTATTGAATTTTTAAACAAAATTGGTGATAATCAAGGCTTTTACTTACATTAAGTGGTTGGGCGTTGTCATCTAACCAACGAATAAAGCCTACTCCTTGTGGAAGTTTTGTAGAGAACTCACCTCTTTTTTGGGTGAAACCTATATGCCTGAATGTAAGTGTTAAAGGGTTACTATTGTCGGCGAAGATTATACTCACATTAAAAATATATAAATGGTCATGTGTTTGTTGAGTATGTATTGCCTTAAAACTATATATGTATTGGAACAAGCAATAATTATGTGAGATTTAATTCGTTTCAATTTCTTGTAGAGATGAAAGTAGTTAGGATCTTATAATTGCACGTTGTGCAAGTAGAAGTTCACACAATAGCCATTAAGACTCTTCCCGCTCATCCTAGTAATCTCACAAATCTTATTTTCAATAATGTTAATGCATTATCCATAAAAAATAAGTTCTAAGGCACGTCACCTTACAAAACAACTGCATAATAAGAAAAAAGGCTTTTAAGGTACTTCCCCATTATTCCAAATAGTTCTTTTTTTATTTGTTGATTACACCTTTAATCCAAAACAAGTATATATATATATATATATATATATATATATATATATATATATATATATATATATATATATATATATATATATATATATATATATATATATATATATATATATATATATATATATATATATATATCTTTCATATGATGCAAATACGGTAATTTGTGAGCCAATAGATAATGTATAAAATAGATTTTACACTTAAATATAATCCTTGAGAAGAAAAAATGAACTTGATTTTAGAAAAAAAAAAACTTTTTTAGAGTAAGCATTAACAAACAAGATGCAAGCACAACTAGTTAAAATTTTTTAGTGTTAGTCTATTTCAATTTTTTGTTGGGAAGATATCTAAAAGGATCAATGTCTCTAGCTCTTGCTCAAATGGTAGAACTCATTTAAATGTAAGTCCTTCAAAAATCTTTAGCCATTCACAAGATGAAAATACCATCATTCACAATCAATAGGTAATGCTTAAAGCACCTTTGACACTTAAATATGGTGCTTAACATGAAAAGTGTAGATTCAATTTTGATTGTAGGAAAAATATAGAGAAAACTTATTTTTACAGTAAGTAATAGCAAAGAGTTAAATTTAAACAAATACTTAAACTTCTCAATGACATAAATGAGACAAAGATAATTGCAAAAAAAAAAAATTTAAAATGAGGCAAAGATTGATGTTAGAGACATTGAAGGTGGTCTTGTTTATTTATTTTCAAACATTGAGTACCTTATGTTGTGCATGCAATCAAATAGCACCAAGTTTTAATGAAGGCATGGATGTTAATCAAGTTTGTTCAGAAAATAAAATTTGATTTGAAATGTTTTAATGACTTCAAAATTTCCCATGTGTGTAGAGAAGGAAATGGAGAAGCGGATGTTTTATCTAAATGGGCCAGCTTGTTTGAAGGTGTACACAAATATCAACTGGAAGATATTCGTAATCTTTTGAATGATGGCTTGGGCAATAACACGGTGTAAATGGCAACCCCGAGATTTTTTGGAGGACCAAAGCAGTAGTTGAAGGCCATGATAATTGGCACGATCAAAATGTGGAGTTAATGCCAAATTGTGCAAACAAGTTCTAAAGATATGCCTCGCCAGTTCATTAATGGAAATGTAGTGATGACATTGTATTTTGGCGACGCTAAAGAATGTCTAATGTTGGGTGAAATGAATGTGAGTCAAATTGATCTATGGTATATTTGGTGGATATTTTATTCATTGTGACATAGTGGTTTTCTTAAATTTATCTACAACAAAGCGGGTTTTCAATTTGGAGGTGATGACACTGTAACTGTTTTGACCATGGAGGTGAATTTCACTCTTAAAACAGAGAAGAAATTGGTACCATTTGTGGGCATGGTTTCAAACAGGCATATACAAGGTCTTTTTCTCCACAAGGATGAGAGGTTGTTGGAGGCGGTCAAACTAATGTTGGGGGAGGATATCGTGCATATCAATCACATATATTGGACAAATATGGAAATCTACTCGCTAATTGCCACACAGGGTCTCAAATTTGAAGAAGAAGTTGATAAGGTGCGTCAAGTGCTGAAAGATCTCATTGTAGAAGAGTATTTGGGTGGTTTTGAGTCAATCCTTGAATGGATTGTTCTGAGGGTTGTCATTTACATCTCAAAAGGAATGGAGGAACTTGGGGACCCTATACCATTTGTTTGGTGGCTAGAGGATGATGTCAAAGAGAGATGCAGAGCATCAACATGGTGTGGCTGGGAAGCCTTTAAAACATTTGTAGGGCTGATAAGGGTGGAAGAGGCTCTCAATGCAACACACCTATTGGCAAAAGTTGAGATTGGCCGTGAATTGCGACCAAGGACGCGTACAAACGAGGCGATGCATATTTTGGCCAAGTTTAATGAGGAGTATCCAAATAATAGTTAGTCTTTCAGTTTTTAGCTCTTGTCTAGTTTTGCAGGGTTGTAGGTGGTGATAGTAGTTTAGTATCACTGCTTTGATAACTGTTGGGCAAGAAAATGCCCGTTAGACTGTTTCGAATTGCCATACCGAATTTTGTAATGTTTTTTGGTGGGTTGCTTGTTGCACAAGTTAATTGAAATGACGATTTATGAACAATGTACTTTTTGATTTTGAAATTAATACAATAACCTTATTACCAACCAAAAAAAAATAGCACCAAGTTTTTGTCAACGTGTAACTCACCACTCTTTTCGTCCATCAATATCAAAATAATTTTTGAGTTTAATTGTGAATATGATTTACTTATTTTTAGAAGTGTCGGGTAAACTTTTTAATAGGATCAGTGATGCTGGCACAACATGTCCTTTGGTACCACACGAAGCACTTTTGACTCAGAGCTAGAAATCGATGAGGTGACAAACAATGGGCATCATCGCCATTTAACATAGTTGAGGTTCAAACTTGCGAGCACATTAGATTGACGAAGGCACAAGCTTGCGATCATTATGGTTTAACAAGCGTTTCAACCTTGGCGGTCACAACAAGAAGACCACCTCTTAACCAACACACTATGGGAAGAGCCCCACTTGTGAATATGATTAAAGACCAAATCTTTAGGTTCATTTTTATCCAAATCTCGAAATTTACTTCCTTTTGTACACTTGAATTGATCTAGTGGTGGAGAACTTGTACTCTTGAAAGAGAGGTCACAAATTCAAATCTTACGGAGGACAAGATATCTCATTCACCTTGTTTGTAGCACAATCATGATCTATAAAAGAATCCATTTCCATATAATACACTCCCTTCCAACCAATTCACTTTGTGAACACTTAAACTAATATTTTGAAATCTAAAATAAAAGAGAAGAGAAGACTTATTATGTATGTAAGAGTAAAGACTAAGGGGCCTAAATGTTTCACTAAAAAGTTGGATGCCACCCATGCTAATTTCTTTCCTTTTCACGAGTCTCCATCTGTGTATGAAATGGATGCTCCACGCACCTCTTCTGCACTCATACAAATCCAATCATGCTCACCACGTGTCAGTCACTCATCCAAACAAACACCACTGAATTTTCCACAAATGTACGGCTGAGACCAATCCCATCATCGTCATTCAACGGTGGAGATGCGCCCAGCACACGGGCCTCCATCGCGATATCCAACGGTCTCGATTTTGTCCACGTAATCGTGATCGTGGACACATCCTACGGCAGCGATTAAACCCTCGCTTCTTCTTATATATCAGCCCCCAAAACAAATCAATAGATTTCATCTCAGGAGAGGGCTGAATTCGCGGACGCACCGTTGGATCGGCAACAAGCTGCAAGATCTTTACTTGCATTAGACACAGACAGCGAAGACGATTGCTGCCACAGAGCAGGAGGCTGGGATTTAGTCCACGGCAGGCTGCGGGCATCATCGGAGTCCCCAGATTTCGGAAAACGGTGTCCGTAACGTTGCTCAGAATTGGAAACGGATTGGTACAGCGCTGCCCAGAGGCTCTGAAAGCGTCCGAAACCCCAAGCTTCTCTAATGGCAGACAATTATGGCTCACCCGACAGCAGCCCTCGCTCGGACAACGAATCGGGCGGGCATGTTGGGGGGCATAATGACTATTCGATCAAAGAGCAGGACCGTTTCTTGCCCATAGCCAACGTGGGTCGTATAATGAAAAAAGCCTTGCCTGCAAACGGGAAAGTTTCTAAAGATGCCAAGGAAACTGTGCAAGAATGTGTTTCTGAATTCATCAGCTTCATCACCGGGGAGGCCTCGGATAAGTGCCAGCGCGAGAAGAGGAAGACGATCAATGGCGACGATTTGCTGTGGGCCATGAGCACCTTGGGGTTTGAAGAGTACGTAGAGCCCTTGAAGATTTACCTGCACAAGTACAGAGAGATGGAGGGAGAGAAGGTGTCTATGGCCAAGCAGGGTGATCATCAGTCCAAGGATGCCAATGGCTCTGAAAACCCTAATCCTAACTCTAACCCTAATGCTAATTTTAGCCCCAATTATAATCGCAGTTACAGTAGTGCTTCCCCCAAGGTCCAGGCCGTGCCTCAATTTATGCAACAGCAAGCAGTGGCTTATGGGCAGCCCCCAGGCGGAGTCATGTATGCTCATATGATGCCTTATAATATGGCCGCCCCCAATAGCTCTGGGGGGACTAGTAGCAGTAACACCCCTGGTGGAACGCAGCAGCAGCCGCATCAGCATCAACCCCACAGGGGCCAATGGTAGAAGTCGGGTACTAAATTGCTTACTTTTTCATTTAGCCTTTACTTTTTGTTTAATATAATCATGTGGGCAGACACAGTTTTACCCTGATGAGGCAATCTGGCAGGGGCAATCTGAGTCATGTTGTATCAGTTTTAACTTTTTAACCAAAATGGGCATTTTGCTGGTCAGAAGAAAATGCCATTTACCATGATGGGTTAAATTGGTATATGGGAAAAGGTGCTTTTTTACCATAGTGGGTCTAGTTTGAACGCTGCAAAACTGCTTCTTATCATCATGGGTTTGGTTGGTAAATGGGAAAAGATGACAGTCAAGTGTTCTCCGAGAGGTGTTCAAAAGGGTCCAGAGTATTTCTCAATTCTGTCTTAAAAGATTGCATCCGTGGGTGTTGTTCATATTGTATGTGATGGATGGATCTTATTTAAGTTCATGGGGCTGAAGTTGGGGAAGAATTAATATGATGTAATTTTTGGTTGTTTTAGGAAATGGCAGTGTTGTACATCACCGGTACCTCTGAAGCAGAGATAAGAAGGTTAATTTGTGCCGTGTAAATTAGAACTGCAAGGCCAAACTCCTTCAGTATTTTTGCCACTAGTTCTACTTTTTCTAGAAGAATCTGACCTTCAATGCAATGGGGAAGTTGCTTTCCTGCTTTTTTGCAACTCTGGTATGCATTGGCTATTGCCTTCTTTTGACATGTTTCTAATTTTGTCACAGATTTGGCTCTGATTTCTTTGGTGTGAATGCTTAATGATCTGATTGTTTCTCTACTTACAATTTTATTGTTTTCTTCTTTCTCCATGTGCTGCTCTGTAAATTAATTTAATTATTATGCATGCAATCTAATTATCTCGACATATGAGGAACTTTCCATCATCATGGTCTTGAGGCGGCATATCAATTTTTGGATATGCCTTGAATGGACGGCATTATCTATCCAGCCAACTAAAATGCACCACTTTAGAGGCCTGCTGGTGACAAGAAAACGGAGAAAAGGGAGACGGTATGGAAAAGTTATTTAAAATAGTTCATCTTTTGCTCAGAGGGATATAATTCAAATATTTTACCAGAAGGTTCCACAATAGGAATAGTTCAATCTAAATTTGTAATTCGGACGATTAAAAAGATCTTTTGTGTTTTTGGCACTAGATTGGTAAGTAGTCGGACGATTCTTTTTAACCTTTATAGTTTATGTATCTCATAAATCCTTGTATTTGTGAAGCTTTTGAATATTCAACAAATATCTGGAGTTTGAAAGACACTTGATATTTAACTCCTTCCATATAGGGATTAATATCTTTTTGTTGAGAACAGATCCAGGTTTTTTGATGTTAAGATTCTAACGTAATGGTCTTGAGGAGGGGTTAAGCAAATTTTGAAGGGGTTGCTGCATGGAAGTTTAGGAGCAAGCTGCGGAAAATTGAATTGCTGCTTGCGATTTTTAAGCTACTGAAAAATAAAAAATCTATAAGTTGATATTTTTTTTAAATTTGTAGAAATTCACACAAATTAAATTTAGCCAAACATAGAATGTTCCTAAATCTTTCTGCAGCAGCTGCAATTTTGTAGCCTCTGGGTGCTGGCAGCAGCTTTAAACCTTATTCCTTAAAAATATGGCACGAAGTGAATTTTCAGGTTTCAGCAGCTTCACTTCTAAAATAACATGATTGGGATGGCCGACGCCAATAAGATACGCATGGTAGTGCCCTCCATGGAACCTCACCTTTATTTTACTTATCTACGTTATCTAAGAAAGTATTGGGGTAACATCTTTTGCTTATTATAGCCGATAGGGCTGTTTTAGTGTCAGCGTTCAGTGCAAAAACAGCTAGTATATGTTTCATGCCAGTTTTTCTTTCCAGCTGCTGTTTATTTTTTCGGTAACTGGGAATACTGCACCATTAAGAAATCTCATCCTCTCCTGCTTTTGCGGAACAAAAAGTCTTTGAGAGTCCATCTCCACCAGATGTGGGCTCGGATGAAAACATGTGGCCACCACCACTGTTGCAGTTGAAATTTCTGAAAGGAGAACAAAACCAACTGTTACTCTGTCTAGGCGAACGATCTTGTCCCTTTCCCACGTGTTCATCCTCCTGTGTCAAATTTGCTACCCTTGCACCACTTGGTATTCATCCACAACACCACCTTCACCATCGTCTGACCCCACTTTGATGTCAACCACAGCACCAAAATGTTAGCCGGGCCCCAAGTTTTGAAACTCCTGCTAGACTTGTTGCAGGGGCCAAATTTGGGCATTGGAGAAAAGCACCTCTATTGTCGACTACATTTCCTTTGAATTCCTCTGCTTCTCCAAGCTACAAATTCTAAGTTCCAACTCAAAATCACTACTGTCTTTGCAATTTGTTGATGTCTTCTTTGTCGCCATTCGTCTTTGGTGGTTTGGGTCTCTCCTTCCACTGATATAAGTTACATGGTAGGCAGGTAGTTTCATGAGAAAAATGTTCTACACTATATTCTTCCATATTCTTTAATAAAACTCGTTAGAATTTTTTATAACAGAGAAGTCTCTAAACTTGTCTGAGTAAAATGTTTTAATTTAAATTTCAAAATGGTTTATTATATTATTATTTATAAACATATATAAATATTAATATTAATTGTGTGGCAGATCTTTAATATTTTAAAATTATATTTGATGATGTATGATTTTAATATATTAGGTAGTTGTAGATTATAATCATGGAATAACATTAGAATAATATATCAGACGGTTGTAGATTGCAATCATGCAATAGATTATTCAAATTTAAATATAATCTTAAATATTTATGTAAAAGATCTGCCACATAATTTACACTGAAAGTTTATAAATTCATTGTAACTTATAACTTTGAAATTAATATAACTTTTGGATTTTCATTTTATATATACACATTAAAAATTACTATTAATTTTTTTCTGTAGGATATCATAGTTATTTCTTATAGTATTTCAAATTTACAGGGCATTCAGTTTACCATAGATCTTTACACACTGTCAAATTTGGAATATGCAGTTTTAATTTAATGGAAACAACTGGATTACATAGATATTAACATTTAAAATATTTGTGCATCTAAAGGTAAGTTAGATTCCTACCTTTTATTCTATATACATTATAACTGGCATAACCATTGCATCTCCTTCGAGTGCAAATGCTAGGCTTTTTTTTGGCCTTCTAACATTTATGAAAGAAATTGGATCCAATGGTAAATTTCATTTAAGGTGGTCTTTATTGTCTCACTGTCTGTCTGTCTTGACTCCCGACATAAATCTTATAACTGAAGATTCTGCGTTTTCATCTTAATCAATGATAGCAGATATCAGATTACATGAAACCAAATTCCTGTGTGGTTGACCCATCTGATTTGTTTTAATGCAGACTGAATATGATAATTTGGTTATAAAGTTTGCTTGACCATTTGTCTTTTTCCTTTTTTCTCTGCCATATGGTTGATATGCTACTCTTAAGATCGACCCACACAGCCTCATATAATAATGCTGACTGATTACGATAGTTTGGTAGTTTCAGTGTTCGTTTATATTTTATTAGGAATTTGCCAGGGAACCAAACTTCTTAGGGACAAGATGGAGTAACTTCATTTTTTTCTTCCTCGGATGGAAGGCTTTAGGGTTAAGCCAAAATTTGCTTAGATTCACATGAATTATGCGATCGTCTTAAAAATGTTGTTGATGACTTGTATACCTGTGGAATGGAACCTTATTGTTTTGAATTGCAACCAAGCCAACTTTCTCGAAAGAACCACAAGAATATTCAAATATTGACATGACGGATCGTTTTGATTGTCATGTCTTTTAAATATATACACAAGTGAACTTTTTATTTGGTGCTTTTTTGGGGCAAAAATCTGTAATAAATGTTGAATCGGTGGCATTCTAATGTCCTAAATTTAAATTTAATAATATCTTCGTAGTAGACTTTAATGCCTTTAGCTTTGCCATTAGCCTTGGTAATGTCTTTGACATCACCCCTTCAATAGACAGAAGATCATGCTGCTCAAGCAAAATATGAATGTCATCCAAGACGACAAGAAACACAGCCTAATTGAGACAGGAGTTAAATTAATGTCCTTTCCATTTCCCTGGAAATTTGTTTGACTTAAACTTTTTAGCATATCTTTATAAAAGAGAATCAAGAGCCTATCACGATTCTTGATTGAGAAATGCTACTTTGTTCTTGGTAAGTGGTTTTATAGTATTCTTTGTGGCCTTTTTGGTGATTTAACTATTTGTGCCATTCTGAAGAGTTGGACAGACCGTGCTCATTTCTGATTTCCTTTCATAGGAGTAATTATTTTACATCTTATGAGCTGGGATGTCAAATTTTTACAAAGTATTTCTCATTGCCAAGTAGCTAAAAATGGAAAAGACATGCTTCTGTGTTCAAGTAGACATTGGAATCATTGCTAGCAATTGTGGTGTTTATGCTCACCAAGATCGGGAGAAGTTAGTGTCAAGTTCATCGTCGTGTGATATTTTGATGCCTTTATTGAAGGGGCATTTTTTAATTGAGAGCAGGATTTTCTTGATCGCTGTCGAAGCTTGAAAGGTGGTGTAAGGAGCAAAATTGCTTGCGGCCCTAGGATAATTTTGACTAGAATCTACATTGTCAGATGTATGGGATATAGGGGATTATCATCATGGATATTGGGCTTGAAATAAGTCTCTAATGTAACATTTCTATCATATTTTATCCTACTATATAGGGTTTACCAAAGTTAAAACTAGTAGGATAAGTTGAAGATGTTATATTTTCCCAGTATAATAACATGTACCAGGATACCACTGTGTAGTGTGTTTAGTTCTGATACTTGAGACCTCTCTTCAGAGTTATTACTGGTAGGATTTGTTCGGTAGGATCTAATTTATGACTCATCTTCCAAGGTATTCTTGTTAATTCCATGCTATGATTCAAAAATTTACCTTGTCCGATATAGTTTTGTATATATTTTATTTTATTACTCCTCTATATCTTCGCCATTGTCCAGTTCTCTGCCTTCTGGACATTTTTGACCCTTCGAATTTTAACGCTTTTCAGACGGCTCTGGTATGTGATATATGTTTATGAATATGCTAAATTAACTGGATTCAGAATCCTTAATCTAAAATGTTATATTTCATGTTTAATCATTCGACCTTGATTTTGATGAGAACTTCGTTTGTTGCGCTTGTGCCTGTCGAGAAGTGATGGTGAACTAATTGATCGTCCAATTCTACCTTTCACTTTAGTCCATGCGCACTACCATGCAAACAAGTTTCATGTTCATTACCATGTGCAGTTTTACAGTTGGTTTAGATTTAATTTGTTTTAGTTTTGTTCTTAGAGCTGCCAGTTTAAAAATCTATGGATGAAATGCATAAATATGTGCATGTTAACAGAGTTTTGAAATAGTTATCTCTGCTATTTTTAGCTGCATGATTATAGTCTATTTTAGGGACTACGAGGCCTATTCTTGGTGTTGAAATGAAGCCTGTTATGAGAATGGTCAAGTCGACAAAGACCTTGATTGAGGCAAGATGTAATACATCAATTTTGATTCAATAAAGATTTTTGTGTGTGAAAATATTCTGTTCCATATAGTTGTTTGTGTTTAGTCTGTGTTTCAAAATCCACAATTGGTATCAGAGCACTTCCTCCGATATTGTCCATTTCTTAGATTTGCATTTCCCAAACTGCTTCCTCTAGATCTGTATTCCTTTCTTGAGCGACTGACTTTAACAAAAAAAAAAACCTTTGGCATTAATTCGACTTCAAACTTGCAGTTCCCTTGTCATGATTCCATCAAAGTTGATTTGAATACTTCTTCCTTAGTGGGATTGATGTTTATTGCCTTTTTTAAAAGAAGATTACTGTATCAAAGTGTTTTTTAGATTAATTAGCGAGGGTTTTTATTGGGACTCTTATTAAATTATGAGGGTTTGTTCATAGGATCCACATCTCAGACAACTCGGAGACCACTTTAACTAACTCTCTATAGCTATAGAGGACATTGCTACGGTGATAAAACTTCTACTTGTCCAATGGTGTTCCTAGGACACCTCTCTGTTCGGCCACTCTTACAGCTTGAACACCTTCCCTGCTTCCTGCTCTTGCAAGGCTTTGTTTCAACTTCTACATCCTTTGCTCCTATAGCTTGAATGTTTTCTCTTACTATTTCCCCTTCTAGGACAGCTACTCCTTATTCCTTTTTGTTTACATCATCTGTGTGGGTATTGCACACGATCAGTACAGTGACAATATCACTCCAGTATGCCTGACCAATGTTAAGATGTCTGTAAGAGGAATTGAATCTCAATCGCCAACATGAAAATCAAGTGGTCCTACCAATTGACTACACCCCTTTTGACTTTCACGATTCTTTTATAAAGTTCATCTAATCGTTACTATAGTTTCCTGAAGGTTGTTTTACCCATTATCTTATGGTTGTCAACGTCTGCATGTTTCTTCCAAATTGAAGTAAAAAACACTTGATTTTTAGAAAACCTGATATTGAACTTGTATCTTGTTTCTGCAATTTGGTCCTTGGTTTGTTCCAGCGTTTTGTTGAGGATTTCTTTTGACACTTGGTGTCTGTTTCGTCCTCGTCAAGGTTTCCCAATATTTCATAATGCCATCCACTATTGGATGAAATTAATCACATATCTTTTTAAGGATTCTACTTGCAGGCCTGCCTCTAATTTCCATACCAAGCTGATCAGAGATTCAGAAGTATAAGAGATTTTTGAGAAAGACAGAAGTGAACTGTGCACGTGTATATGTGCAGAAAGCCTATGTCCAATTTGGCAATCTTCTTGTTTGGCCCTTAACCGACTCGATTCTTGTCACTCACGATGCCCATCAAAAGCTGCATACTGTTGGTAGATGTATCCAGGTACGGGCATAAATGAAGTGTAAAACCTTGCAGACAGATAAAAATACCCACTTAGATATGAATATTGAATAACGCTAGAGACTTGAATATTGATAATCCAGACGAAAATCTAGGCTATGCTTCCGCTGCTATTTGAATGTGTGAAATCATAGATGACAAGGACTCCTTAATCTGTATGTTTAGACTGCATTTGGCATAATGCTCCTGAAAATAAATGCTCGATTGGTGTTCAATTTGGATCCAGTCTGCAACCGTTGGCCAGGAATGCAGATTGCACGCAGGTGAGAAATGGTCACGTTTAGCTGAGATCTATTTAATATGTTAAATATCAAAGTGCGCAGGAGAAAGCCAATTTGCAAGTTTAGATGAATATATTGGAAGCAATAAAGAAAAATCTAGATTACCAGGAGATTGAGACTGGTATTGGTATGGGAGAGATTGGTACCAGTATCGGTACATCTATTTTTGAATATAGGAGATGGGAGTATTTGGAGACGCCATTTTTTTCATTTATATCATGACATTGAATTTTCAAGACTGCAAGTCCTTTGGCAAGGGTATTGCTAAAATACTAAATAGGCAGGGAGCAGGGGTATTGCTAAAATACTAAATAGGCAGGGAGCAGGGAAAAACATTAGGAGAAAAATGAAGTAGTATCAAACACCCAACAACAGTCCAGATCTGTAGGATAAAAGGAGGAAAATGCATTTATAAGTCTAGTCCATAGATCCTCTCATTTACTATTAGGTTGGATTTTCCCCTTCTGTCACCCCATAGATCCTCTCATTTACTATTAGGTTGGATTTTCCCCTTCTGTCACCCACAACCACCACCCCTAGCCCTCTCTAATCTCTATTTATTTAATTGTTTAGGGGTGGAGTTGGATTAAGGGGTGAGAGTAGGAATGTGGGAAAACTCTTTTTTAACACAGAGATACATGAAATTATTTATTGGACTTTGCCATTCAATGGGTCTCTTCCTTTTGTCATGTTGATTATAATCAGTGTTCCACGGGCGTTGGGGACGGGGGACGGGGGGACGAGGGGGACGCGTTTCCGGGACGGGGGGACCAAGGGCGTAAATTTGGGGACGGTGAGGGGACGGCGGGGGGATGGCGGCGAGGGGGGTGGCGGGGTGGTGGTGCTCATATATATAGTACTTGAAAAACTAGTTTTGAAAAGATGTATAACAGTATAAGAATTAGATTTCAAATGAAACTATAGGAAATATCAAGATTACTTAGATTAGTAATACTAATTGCTAAATGTTAAATAAAATTTGACAAATGAAATTGTCAAATTGGAGATTTCTCATTTCTATCATATGAATATGAAAAAAGAAAAATGAAAATACGAATGTCTGATGCCATTGCAAAGTCTACAATAATAAAGATGATTACATAATTCATCATTACAATGAGTAGCCAAATACAAATACGTGTAGCAATAGCATTACAAAAGAGACTAGAGTCAAAGACAAAATGACAAAACTCAAAATGTAGCTAATGGAGGCCTCTAATCATCTACGAACTCCTCCTCATTGGAATTGCTGGACTCTTGAAGATCAAGGTCCCTCAAGGTCACACCAACTAGCCCTGTATCTGAAGTGGTAGGATCATCCTCATCAATATGTGAAGGCTCCTTTGGCTCTACATCCCATTGTGCCACTGGACTCTCCTTGTACACGAGTGTCTTGCGGTCTATGAGACGCAAAGCACTGTGTACAGCGACAAGCTTCTCTGCTCTCTTAGAGGTAAGTCTGTTCTTCTTAAGAGAGTGGATGAAGCTATATGTAGACCAGTTCCTCTCAGCAGCTGAAGAACTGTAAGTTTGTTCCTCTTAAGAGAGTGGATGAAGCTATATGTAGACCAGTTCCTCTCAGCAGCTGAAGAACTGTAAGTTTGTTCCTCTTAAGAGAGTGGATGAAGCTATATGTAGACCAGTTCCTCTCAGCAGTTGAAGAACTGGAAACCTGGGATAGCAGACGGATGGTTAGAGTGGTGGTCAAAGATTTCGGGCCATGACAAGTCCACCACAAAAGTGGGTCCCCCTGTGTCACAGTGTCTATATCCATCTTTGCCGCATCTGAATAACCTCTAAGAGTGGCAAATCTTCCCCACTCAGTGCACATTGTGCCAGCGTCTCTGGAATCAAACATTTTCTCTATGCACCTAAAGAAACCCGCCTTCACCTCATCATCCTCAATTGGTCTTATTCTACCCGGTCTAGCCTTGTACCACTTAGGATTCAAGGCAAAGGTAGCCATATGCAAAAGAGTGTTCAACTTGTCCCATCTACTCTGAATGATAGGCCGGATTTGCTCATTGTAGAATGCTAGAGAGGGGTCCTTCACTCGCACAGCAGTCCTCATCTGGTCAAGCATAGAGTCAATGCACTCATACACCTCTCCAAGGTTAGGTGCATCCCCATCCCCATATCTAATCACCTGGAATACTGGAGAAATGATGGAGACAATGTATTTCGCATCAGTCCAAAACACATCACTCTTCACTATCTCCTTCACCCTTCTCCCCTGCTCTGTCTTGGCCTCAGCCCACCTATTCCACTCATTAGTCATAACCATGAGTTGCAATGCCTCTTGCAACTCAATCATTCTCTTTAAGAGAATGAAATAGGATGCATATCTAGTCTCAACTGGTTTCAAGAACTCCTTCGCGAGGTCCTGAAGAGTGCATGTGAAGTGTGGTGGTTGCAGATAAACATCTGCACATCTCTTGCATCGGTGACCACTCCTCTAATCCAGTCAATCTTCCCCATGTCCTTGAGTGCATTGTTCATGGCATGCACACAACATGGGGTCCACCAAATGTGTCTATAGGCTGCCTCAACGAGTCTCCCTGCTGCTCTACACACATAGGCTGCATCTGTCACTACTTGGACCACATTTTGTGGCCCAACCTCCTCAATAGCCTCCTTGAGGACCTGAAACTGGAAATCAGCATCTTTACGATGCCCTGTACAATCAACTGCTCTAAGGAAGTATGGGCCCTCTGCACATGTGACCATGACGTTGATGAGTGGACGATGGCTAATGTTCATCCACCCATCCATAACTATGCTGCACCCCGATGCCACCCAACATGCCTTCATCTTCTCCATCAAAATATTGATCTTGGAATAGCTTTTATCCAAGATCGAGGTCCTCATTTTCGTCTCCCGTGGTGGCACATAAGATGGTCCTCCCTTGGCCACCATATCCATCATCTTCCTATAATAAGGAGACCGTGTAACATGAAATGGAATGCCATTGGCAAAGAAGAAATTGCCAATGGATTCATCTATCTCATCTCTCAGCTGCACATTAAACATATCAGCAATGGGGTTGCTCTGTGGTGTATGCAACTTACATTTCCCAGCCCTGGCAGCAGTAGAAGTGGAAGTAGATAGAGATCCAAACATCATTCCTCCCGCCTGCGAAGCATGAGAAGTATGTGGCACTGGCACATTCTGGTTGTCGTGAAGTGATGCCCTAGCAAACAAAGTAGTAGGCATTGAAATATTTGTGTCATCTAGAACCCCCCAAAGCCTGTTAAACTCAATTTTGTACTGTATATTTTTGGGTTCCTCCAAAAACTTACAATGTTTCATGCATTTTCCTCTCCAAAACAGAAAGTGTGCATTCACCTTGCTAATGTTACCGAACCATTCTCTGTTACAAATATTGCACTTCCACTTCCTTGTTCCCCCACTTGAATGTGATGCAGTTCCTTGTACTGATATTCGTGAAGCAAACTGTTTTAGAGGAGACTTAAGATCAAAATGACCCCTAGCATATGGTGCCAACAACTCTGAAGGGCAACCTGTACTAGCTGGTGCACTCGCCATAGAACTAGATTGGGCTCCAGGGTCAGCCCCATGGTCACCCCCCTCATTTTCAGGTTCATATTTTGAATCATTCTCACTATAAGAATGGATTTCCATGTCATCTTCACTCATGCCTTGGGAGCTCATTGTGAAATTGACACTGCATTTCACAAAATAAAAATAAAAATAAAATCAGCCTTGTTTAACAATATATTTTTAAATTTTTTTCCTATTCATCTCAAAATGAGATTTGATGTTGCTCAAGATTCAACATCAAATCTCATTTTGAGTCTTGAGATGAATAGGGAAAAAAAACCAAAAATGACATAGAACAATGAAAATTAGAAAGTAAAACAAAAAAAAACAAGAAGTTGAAAAACCCTACCTTGTGCTTGAAAAATCTCTTCAAAATGTAGAAGAATCTTCTTCTTCCTCTTCTTCTTGCTTCTTCTAGCTCCTATCACGCTTGCAATCACTTTTCTCACCCCTTCAATCAATCTTCTTCAAGTATTTCCTCCTCTTCAAGTTGCTGGGAAAAAAATCAATTTTCCAAAATGAGAGTGAAATTTAAAATAAACATGCTTTTGTGTTGTTTTGGGTGGTAGGGTGGGGCCCACGTCCAATTAGGGTTACCCCTTAATCCCCCCCAAAAGGCACATGTTTTAAAAAAACTTTAAAAAGTGTCTTTTTTCGTGTGGGAATGCGGGAGACGCCTGGGCGTCTCTTGAGGGACGGGGAGACACCCAGACGTCTCCACGTCCTGGCGGCGTTTGGGTGGCGGTGGCGGGACGGCGAGGGATGTCGCGTTCTCGTCCCCCCGTCCCCGAGACGTCTCTGACGGGGGGACGCGCCCAAAAAGGGGGAGAGGGGGGGGGGGGACGCGTCCCCGTGGAACACTAATTATAATCCCTTAAAGCCATTGATGTGGCAATCTAGACCATTTATTGGACTTCACCATTCAATGGGTATCTTCCTTATGTCATGTTGATTATAATTTCTTAAAGCCATTGATTTGGCAATCTCCTTTTCTCCATCATATATCATATATTAGGGTGTTTTAATGGGAATCTCCCTAGTACCGAGTAATAGGGGTGTGGAGGAGGGGGGGTGGAGGATAAGCACAATGAGCTTCAAGATCTTTCCTCATCTTGTCAATTAATGCTACTTGTGTCAGGTAGGCTTTTGTTGAGTACTTGATGTGAAATTCAATTTTAAATTTCCCTTATTAGGTAACCTTTAATTTAATTGTGTCAGGTAGGCTTTTGTTGAGTACTCGATGTGAAATTTCAATTTTAAATTTCCCTTATTAGGTAACCTTTAATTTAATTGCCCCACATGTAAAGGGTTATTATTTATTTTGTCAAATTTAGTTAGAGACTCACATATGTCATTAGGCATGCCTTGCAAGTTAAATGTTTACTTGTCTCAATAGTGTCATCTCTTTCCGAAGTTTGAAACCAAGGCTTCACTTTCATAGTTTCTTGCATTACCACTCCAACTTACCCATTCATGCAAGTCTACAACAATTGTAGACTTTTGTTAATTGCATCAAACTTGTCCTTCTACAACATCTTCGTTATTTAATTCTCATGTCTAAAGCAATTGTAGAGTTTGTTTAATGGTATCAAACTTGTCCTTATATAACATCTTCATTGTTTGATTCTCATGTCAAAAGCATCAAAAGTGTTAAAAGAAGTCATGCAAGTTTACAACAATTGTAGAGTTTTGTTAATTGCATCAAACTTGTCTTTCTACAACATCTTTGTTATTTAATTCTCATGTCTAAAGCAATTGTAGAGTTTTGTTAATGGTATCAAACTTGTCCTTGTACAACATCTTCATTATTTGATTCTCATGTCAAAAGCACCAAAAGTGTTAAAAGAAGTCATGTATTTTTTCTTTAAATTTCCCTCCCATAGTTGCTTACTTGCTTTGTGAGTTTTTGCTTTCTATTCATGCTCAACATGTTTTTTACCCTAAAATTAATTGTCTCCGCCTTCAAGTTCTTGTCCATGAGGTCCCAAATTGTTGTATTGCTTTTGCTAATGTATAACAAACATCCTATATTCATGTAGGACTTGTGTGATTTCCTATATTCAATTTTTTTTATCTAAATATTTGCCTCTCTTGTGTAACCCACCAATTGGAACATGATTGATGAGATGTTTTTCCTTAGATCAACATGTATGAGATCATATGGGACTCCTAAGGCCTTTGGATATTTCTCAAAAGCTAACTTTGGATATTTTTCAAAAGCTAAAGCAAATCTTGAAAATAATTGAATGATTAATCATGTCTTAGTTGAGTCATTCTATTATTTATCATTGGGTTTGACAAATGGTATATAGAAGTACATATTTGACATCATTATAACAATGATAAAATGAAGTGTGCCATGATTTATTTGGATTTAACCCTATAAGAGGAGCATCATAAGCTACTTAATCTACCTAAAGAAATACCTATCATAAAATATTGAAATGAAGCGACCACACCACGATAATGAGAAATAGATGTCTTGAAAATGTTTGCTTTAGAAAAATGTTAGTTATCAAAACTTTGATCTAATGACTTAGTAAACAATTGAAAATACTGCAATTCACTTCGAGTTGCAAGATCTTTTAGCAAATCTACCTAGACACTCGAGGATAAACTAAGCACAAGATGATGTGGAAAACCTCCTACACGACCCTATTATTCATAAGCAATAGAGCAACGATAAGAGGATCATTTGCTAGAATTAGTCCAAATTATCTTGCTGTTAATAATTAATTCTCCAGGTATTTCATAATTAGGCTTGCAACATATAAACCTTAGTATCAAATGCTTTTACAATATTGAATGGATTTTACAAAACCTTAAAAAATATTAAATGCATGCCCAATGGACCCAATTGACCATTTATTTCCTAAATGATGATCCTTCAATGTGACACCCAATTAAAATGCTTTTGCACTATCAAAGGCAACCTCCTATAAGAAAATATTACTTAACATTGACATCCCATTTTTATGTGGACCACCGTTTTTTTTAATTGGTAAATTGTGGGATTTGAGCTCACTCCCAATAGATTAATAGGTAAAAGAATAAAGAACACTTCAAATCCATGAATGGGGAGGTCAAAGATTAACAAACTAATTGAAGAATCTTAAAGCGAACTCAAGAAGTCAAAGGAGAGCTAAAAGTAGGGAAGACAAAGAAATGATGTTATAGTTGTCATAGGAATTATAAAACCAACCATAAGGTAAACAACCCTCGTTTATCCTTTTTGGCTATTCCCTTTCTCATCCTTTTAGTGAAGAGAGCATTTATGGTTCATTAAGTTCCTTTATCAATCGCATCATGACCATCGCTACGAAGCTTCTCTGCTTCAAATTTGTGTCCTTCCTTTCTTTTGGTTGGGATGTTTAGTTTGGAGATGACACTAGCAATTTGGGAAATGGAGCTTTATCTAATAAGAACCACCACATCATCTATGTCCATGTAGTCTGTAAAATCATCATCCATATCTTCTATAAAGGGGGTAAGAACCCTCAGAGTTCCTTGCCACTTCATCAAGTTGGATAGGCCCTAGAGAATCCTTTATGTGTTGGGAGGGGGATGGCTCATAGGAAGCACATATGGGTTGAGGGGATGACGACTCCAAAAGAGTGGCATCTACAATAGGAACCTCCAAAGTAGGATCTTCTTTACGAGCAACCAAAATTTTGCCCTAATTATGCTAGATAAAAGTAGCATTTGGATTGCTAGGCTTTTTGACCCATTTTTGAAGTGGCTGACCCAGAGGAAAAGCACCCTGCAAGCTTGTTGGAAACTTGAATTGTTGAGTAGTGTCATTGATGTCACCATGTGTTATAGGTGATTGAAAAGTGAGTGTTCTGATGTTGTTTTGTGGTCTAGTGGTGATGTTGAGGTGTTTCTGAAATGCTAGTGTAGTGGAAATTTCAAAGAATGTTTTGCATTCCTCTGGATTGTGGAGATTATGGATTGCGGTTTTGGATATGACTATGATCTATATATATTGCACTATCAAGTTTTCAAGTTGGTGGTTGTTTTTAATGGTGAGATTGTCTGCCAAAATTGGTTTGGAGAATGCTTGGTGGTTTTCCGATATGTGGGTTCAAGTGTTGTGGCTTGGAGGACATGTTCATTTGGTTTATGCAGTGTTCCAGTTCAATTTCCTAGTTCTAGTTTGATCGGCAAGTGAAGTTATGTTCATTGTTCAATGTTGTCAATTAGTTTATTTACACGTTACGTTTGATGTCAACTTTGGAGGATGTGTTAGCATGTGTGGTTTGTCAAAATTGTTTTACAGGGATGTGTTGTGATATGTTTGAGTCTCCTCTATCTCCTAAAATGGACTGCTTTTGGTATTATTAGTCTGGATGTCCTAATTTATGTAATGTTATATATTTTCTCTGTGTCTATTTAGTTGGGGGTTTTAATGAATTATCTTGTATATTTAGATATGTGGATGTATGAGTTGAAATATGTAATGTGTGTGAATTGATTTGAAATGAATGTGAGTGATATGCAAGTATATTTGGTTCGAAAGTCAGTTTGTGAAGAACTTTGATGATATCTTCAATGTGACAATGTTTCTAAGACAATGGTTGATGTCATATGTGTTTGCCATGATATTGGTTGTTTGATACAGTGGTTCAAGGACAATTTCATGATCAAGAGATGTTCATTTTAGTTCACCTATTGGAAAGTGTGTTCCTTTTGGGAGTTTGAGCAATCATTTGTATCTTGTCCTGAGACAGTGAGTCTCAATCATGCAAGTCCTTTGTATTTTGCCCTAAGGTTGTGCACCTTAGTCTTACAAGTCCTATTAAGTGCAATGAACTCCTTGACCTTGAGCCTAAAACATTGTAATGAGTTATTCATATATTGAGTGTTTTGTGGTGTGTTCAACAATTGATATCAAAGATTGGTTCCTAAAACACAATTGGTATCAAAGATTGGTTCCTCTTAGAGAAGCTTAACCACTTAAGGAAGATTCAAAATTGCACATGAAGCTAATTACAAAGGACCAAAGTTTGATGACATAAATTACTTCTATTGGAAGGAAAGGCTAGAGTTGCAATTATCAGTTGCTTAAGTGATTGGTATTTTCTTAAGTTATGGGGTTGAAGTTTGTTAAAGAGATCTGGAGGTAGTTGAGTAGTGTATATGAAGGTGATTTAAAGACAAAGCAAGCAGAGCTGTCAAACCTTAAGCACAAGTTTGAGAACCTGAGGATGTTTGATGATGAGAACATTGAAAGCTATCTATACCTAGTAAATTAAATTGTGATTGCAATTAGGGGTATTGGTGGAAAGCTAGTAGAAAGTGAAGTTGGGAGAAAAGTAATGTTAATATTACCGAAACGCTACAAAGCTAAGAAGTATGCCATTGAAGAAAGTCATGATATAGACAAATACATCTTGGATCGACTCTACGGCTCACTTTTGACTTTTGAGATTGTTGAGCTAGATGGTTTTCGCAAGAAAAAGAAAGAGACACCATTCAAGACTACCAAGATTGAAGATGAACCAGAATCAAGCAATGACATGGATAAGCAAACTATGTAAGAAGGCCCAAGAAAGGATCTGGAAAATACTAAGGTAAGTTACCCTTCAAATGTTTCAATGGTGGAAGAATTGGTTATTATGCTTTTAGATGTACTTATAAGGAGGATTATGGTAAAAGGCTTGATGATGATAATAAAGGAAATAATAGTTACAGATGTAATAATAGAAATAAGAGGATAGATGACAGAGATGGGCCTAAGAAGAAGTTTGGTTCAATGGAGACTTATTCATCTTAAGATGAAGATGGAGATGATTCAAATGAAGAATAATTGGTTTTAGCTATAGAGGAGAAGAATAATGAAAGGTCTGGCAATTCGCAAGATGTGATGAACAATGAGAAACCAATAAGTGTGAAGACTACATTGCATACAAAAGTAGAGCATAAAGCAGGGATAATTGATTCTAGATGTTCAAATCATATGACTGGTGATAAATTAAAGCTCATTGATTTTGAGAAGTATGACGATGGATCTGTAAAATTTGTAGATGGGGAAGCTACACCTATTTGTGGTAAAGGAACTAATTCAATTGATGGTAAACATAAGATTGATGATGTTTATTATGTTAAGGGTTTAAGACAATCTTTAGATTGAGTCAGGTGTGTAGTAAGGGTTATAAGTTCATATTTTATGGGTTCAAATGTGGAATCAGAAAAGGCAGATTTGGGAGATTAGTTGTAGAAGGTATAAGGACTAATGGTAATGTCTACTACGTGAAGGATAACAGAGGAAACAATTGTATGTTGGCGCAAAGCAGTGAATGTTGGTTGTGGCACAAAAGGATGAAACATCAATTTTGACAATATGGTGAAGATCAATTCCTCATGTTGTGAGATTTGGCAAATATTATCAAACCTACTGATACTATGTGCAAGGAATATCAATTGGAAAAGCAAACAAATAGGAGATTCAAGAAAATGAGAACTTCAAAACAAGGACAATGACAAATAGGACTAAATGGTGAAATGTATTATTATGTTGCTTATTGATGATTATTTTAGAATGACATGGGTTGCCTTTTTGAAGTAAAAATTGAAGCATTAAAAATCAAGTAGATAAAATCAAATGTTTAATATCTAATAGAGAAAGAGAATTTACATTGAATGAGTTTGATAGATTTTGTGAAGAAAATGGTATTAGAAGACATTTTTCTACCCTTAGGACCCCTCAACAGAATGAAGTTGTTGAAAGAAAGAATATGATTGTTGTTGAAATGGCTAAAACTATGTTGAAGGATGCTAACCTACCTAATGTGTATGGGAAAGAAGTTGTCCATACTGTTGTTTATGTTCTTAACAAAGTACAAATAAAAGTGAATCACACAGACACCTTATGAACTTTGAAATAGAAGACCTCCTACAGTAAAGTATTTCAGAATCTTTGGAAGCAAATGCTATATAAGGAGAGATGAAGAAGATCTAAGAAAGTTTGATGCAAGGTCAGAAGGAATATTTTTGGGATAATCTACAAGGATTAAGACATACTAATGTTACAACAAGAGATTGAATAAGATTGTGGAGAGTTTAAACGTCGTAGTTAGTGAAGAATGGAATCAGACTGAGATTGTACCCAAATGTCACATTGAAATAGAAGTTGTCCCTATTGCTATAGAAGAGAAGGTTTATCTAAAAGATAAAGAAGAAACAAGTGCAGAAGAAAAAGAACCTAAACAGACACCGAAGACACCAACAAAGTATGTGCAGAAGAATAATATAAAGGAACATATATTTGGAGACAAAAATAAAGGAGTTTAGACAAGAAGACTTGAAGAAATTAGTGAACATACAAACTATTGTTTCTTATCTCAGGTGGAGCCAAAGACCTATGTAGATGTAAGCAAGGATGAAAGTTGGATAAAGGCAATGGAAGAGGTTGAATCAAATTGAAAATAATCAAACGTGGGAATTGGTACCTAGACCGGTAGATAAGAATGTGATAGGAACAAAGTGGGTGTTCTGGACCAAGTTAAATGAAGGTGAAAAAGTCACAAGGAACAAGACAAGATTGGTGTGTAAGGGTTATTCACAAGATGAAGTCATAGATTTTAAAGAGACATTTGCATAGGTAGAAATAATGAAAACTACAAAGATATTTCTCGCATTTACTGCATATAAGAACTTCAAGGTATATTAGATGGATGTCAAGACAACATTCTTGAATGGAGAACATGAAGAAGTATACATTGAACAACTAAATGGGTTCAAGCTGTCAAAAGATCGGAATATGGTTTACAGACTTTAGAAGACACTTTATGGACTTAAGCAAGCTCCTAGAGCTTGGTATGGAAGGTTGAATAAGTATTTGTTGTAGTAGAATTTCACAAAAGGTACTACAAATATCAATCTTTATTTCAAAGTTGAAGGTGATAAATTGTTGACTGTTGTGTATGTTGATGATATCATATTTGGAAGAGATGATATATGTAAGAAGTTTGTAGAAGAGATGTAGAAAGAATTTGAGATGTCTATAATAAGTGAGCTATCATTTTTCCTTGCTCTTCAAGTTACACAATCAGAAAAAGGAATTTTCTTTTCTAATTAAGTTGAAGGAGTTCGAGATGCAGAAATCTAAACCATTTGCAACCCCTATGGCTATTGGTTGTTAGTTAAGCAAGGATGATGGATCTACAGATGTTGATAAAAAATATCATAGATCTATGATTGGAGGATTGTTGTATTTGATTGCTTTAAAACCAGATATTATGCAAGTTGTCTGTTTGGTTGTCAAATATCAAGCTAATCCTAAACAATCTCATGATCAAGTTTTAAAAAGAATATGCAGATATTTGAATGAGACTCTAAATGGTTTATGGTATAAGAAGGATGATGGTTTCACTTTGAGAGCATATACAAATGTTGATTGGGTCAGATGGGTGGATGACAAGAGAAGTACAAGTTGTGAATTTTTTTGGGAGAAAGATTAGTCTCTTGATTGAGTAAGAAATAGGATTCAATGTCATTATCCACTATAAAGGCAAAATACAATGCAACAACATCTTGTTATACTCCAATCATGTAGATGAAACAAACTCTTAAAGACATCAAGGTGAAGTATGATGAGACAATTTCTATTATGTGTGATAATACAAGTGCAATCAACATTTCAAAGAATGTAGTGATGCATTGAAAGACTAAACACATTTCAATCTGGTATCGTTTCTTAAGAAAGAAAGTTGTAAAGAAGGAAGTCAAATCAAAGTATGTACCTAATAAAGAATAGATTGCAAATATCTTTACTAAGGCTTTGGCAAAGGATACTTTTGAGTAGCTTTGGTAGAAGTTAGGGGTTATTGCCCCTCCTTCAAACTCAATGCATTCAAGTGGTGCATCTATCCAGGGGAGATTTAAGTTCATCATTTGTCTCTTGAATTTATGTGGTTGCGACTCTTAGGAGGAGCAGTGTTGTGTGTGTATTTGCAAATGGGGTGTTGCATTTATGAGCGTTTTTATTTGAGAGAGAGAGATGGTAGCTTTTGCACCCTTTCTCATTGATGTCAAAGGCGGAGAGAGATATTTGTTTACCGTTGGTGGTACAAGAGTTGTCATCAATGACAAAGTGTGAAAATGTTGGAAACTTGAGTTGTTGTGTTGTCATTGATATCACTATGTTGTAGATGGTCTAAAAGTGAGTGTTATGATGTTGTGTGGTCTGGTGGTGATGTTAAGGTGTTTCTGGAAGGCTGATGTAGTGGAAGTTTCAATAGGCAAAATATAGTATTTATGTGCAAGAAAGAGTATTTAATGTCCCAATGGAAGAATGTTTTGCATTCCTCCAGATTGTGGAGATTATGGATTGCAATTCTGGATATAATGATTATGATGTGTATATTGCACTATCAGATTTTTCAGGTACTCTGTTGCTTATATCGTACAGTTGGTTGTTGATGTTTAAACAATGAGATTGTTTGTCAGAACTAGTTTAGAGAATGCTCGGCGGTTCTCTAACATGTTGATATTGTTCACCTAGCCTACTCAACACTTCACTAAGTTGATGTTGCTCAATTTCACTAATTCACCAGGCCTAGTTGCTTTCTAGACCTACAAGACCTTCTCAATCTCTTCTAGGGATTTCTCTTACTCACTCCAAGGTGTTTGCTTCAAGTGTCCTTGCTAGGAACCCTACCAATTTGCTATGTTTCCCATATGCTCAATGATGGCTTCTTGGCTCAAATTCATCAAACTGCCCTCTAATGGTCTTGAGATGTTGCAGAGGTGTAGAGGGTTATTCTCTCATGTTTTTAGATGGTTTCAAGGTTCATTTGTGGTTTGCAATCCAAAGGTTCTTTACCGATTTCAAAAATTGGTCTAGAAAACGCTACAAGGGAAAGAGCCCCAATTAGGCCTCTTAGAATCGGTTTTTGAGGTCTTGGGATAAAACAATCCAAAGGACCCCCAAACTAAAATAGATTTTCTTCAAAGATTCACTCAACCCCAAAGGATTTTAGTGGTTTTAAGCTCCCAACCCTTCTTTGCATACACAAACCCCAAAATGAATATTTCAAGGGCTTCTAGGCACTTGACTGGCAGCAACAAGTAAAGCTTGTCTTTGGACCTTCAAATGGAATTCTTGAGGCTTCCTCCTGCACAAGAAAACCTGTACTATCCTATTACAACTTCCCAAAAGCTTGGGACTTTCACTTTCAGACCTTCTTCTTTCATATGTACACTTTACAATGGGTTGCCTACCATGTCCCAAAAGGTCGTGATGAACACACAGTGGGATATAATGGGGCACCCATTTTAGCAAAAACTGCTAATTACAAGCCAAAACTGACTACTTGTGAATCAAATCACCCAAACAGTAGTAAATGCTAAATACAAAGATTGAAAATAAAAATCCTACCCTGCAACACACTATTAAACCTCAATCCATCATTGGATTCAATCCATTAAACCTTCAAAGAATGCAAAAATTGATAAAAACAATGAAAAGTGTAGTCCAAAATCTTGTATTTTGATTATTGCTTCCAAAATCCAAGTGCACCAACATTGGTAAACATGCAAGAGAGGGTTTATATATCCTTCCCACGTGTGGATTCCTTCCATGGCGTTGAGAAATCCGTAGCTTCAACGTTGAACCAATTTCGGGACAAAAATTGTCATGACTGTAACTTTTTGCAACTTTGTGTTTTTTACGATTTTGATCTCTCCAACCTAAGAGACCTATTCCCAGTCATCACATATGACATTTCAAACATGCCTAAGACCTATTTGACCCTCTCTACAGCTTTTGCCAACATTTGACCAACAAAAAGGCCAAAAAAAAAATCTACTCAAAACACACTATTTACACAAAAATGTAAACCTAGGTAAAATGAACTCCACCTAGGCCTACATTGACAAATTACACACTCTTGGACCCTCTTGGATTCCTTATTCACTACTGACTTGGCTAGGGTCCGTAGAAGCCAAAATTTGTAAAAACAGGAAAACTAGGACCTCTAGGTGCTCCTGCACCATTCTCCCTAACAAAAAGAGATCGTGTCACCTCTTGAGGAATCAGTGTTGGATCAATTCCAAGCTTTTGGAACTCTAACTCCATCACCCATGTAGCCTCAACATCATCCATACCCTACCATTTAATGAGGTGCTCCCAATAAGCTTGATGCCTAGTCTTCTTGGCAATTCTTGAACTTAACACCTTCTCGGCCTTAGGATTAGGCTTGGCTGGTAACTGAAGGTTATGCACATCATCTGAAACCTCTGAGTGACTGCATTCTGCACCTTGGACTGGCCCCTTGTATGCAACCAAGTCTGCTATGTAAAAAACCGGTGACAAACCAATGTCACTAGGTAGATCCACCTTGTATGCATTTTCACCATACTTAGCCAGAATGGCACATGCACCTATCCTCCTCATTTGCAACTTGTTTGGCACTCCTTTTTGTAGCCTTGCTTTGTTCAAGTGCACCATTACAAGATCTCCCACTTGAAATTGTAGATTTCTCCTCTTTTCATCAACTTTTTATTTGATTTTGCTTGTGTTCTTCTTCAAAGCTTGCCTAACTGATTCATGGACCTCCTCCATGGACTGAGCAAAGTCATCTGCATATCCACTTCTAATTGCTGCACTTCCTAAATCCCTCAACTCAAAAATGCCTCTTGGGTGCACACCATAGACTACTTTAAAGGGGTTTTTATCGGTAGTCCTATTTATGGTGTCATTGTATGCATATTCAGATTGAGCAAGTACTTGATCCCATGTCTGCCCATACTCCTTGGTAAGGCACCTCAATAAGTTTCCCAAACTTCCATTCACCACCTCGGTCTGCCCATCCGTTTGAGGATGGTAGGCTGATCCAAAAGAGAGGTTTGTGCCAAGCTTTTGCCATAATGTTTTCCAAAAATGACTCATAAATTTGGAGTCCCTATCTGAAACTATACTTAATGGTAAACCATGTATCCTTACTATTTCCTTAAAGAACCACTGAGATATGTGGCATGCATCATGAGTGGTCTTACTGAGCACAAAGTGAGCCATTTTGCTAAATCGGTCCACAATGACATAAATGATGTCATATCCTTGCTTTGTCTTTGGCAAATCTACCACAAAGTCCATGCTTATGCATTCCCAAGGTCTACTTGGGATGGGAAGAGGTTGATACAAACCAGCATTTGTTGAAGTACCCTTGGCTTTTTGGAAAACTATGCAAGTCTCCACATACCTCTTCACATCTTGATTCATCCTTGGTCAATAATAGAATCTCTGAATCAACTCTTGAGTCTTATTGACTCCAAAATGACCACTAAGGCTGCCATTGTGTTTCTCTTGTATAAGATTTTCCCTCATTGAGCCTTTAGGCACAAAAAGCTATCCACCTTTGAACAATAGCTCGTTTTGTAAAGTGAAATCTGAGTATTCACTATGGAAATGTTTGATACTCCTTGCATACTTGGTAGGCACTTGAGAAGTCTTCATCCTCTGCATACAAACATTTAAAACTATCCACACCTATGCTTCTCAACTAGATTTCTTGGACTATCAAGAGCCTCCTACTTAGTGCATTAGCTACCCGGTTTTGCTGCCCTTTCTTGTGCTTAATGGTGTAAGTATAGGCCTGCATATACTCCACCCATTTCATGTGTTTGTGACTGAGTTTGTCTTGGGAATTCAAAAAACTCAATGCTTGGTTATTCGTGTACACCACAAATTCTTTGGGTAAGAGATAGTGTCTCTATTTTCTCAATGCTTGCACTAAAGCATACAACTCAAGGTCATAAGAGGAGTATTTCCTCTTGGCATCACTTAGCTTCTCACTATGGAAGGCTATTGGTCTTCCTTCTTGGCTTAGGACAGCACCTACTGCAATATTGCTTGCATCACACTCCACAATGAAAAGTTTCTCAAAACTAGGCAACACTAGCACCGGTTGAGTAGCTGTTTTCTCCTTCAAGGTTTCAAAACCTTTGTTTGTTGCTTCATCCCACTGAAACTTGGTCTTCATACCACCTCTAATGGTGTCTAGCATTGGGGCGCATATAGCACTGAATTGCCTAATAAACTTCCTGTAGTACTGGGCTAATCCATGGAAGCTTCTCACCTCTGTTGTTGATCTAGGAGTGGGCCAATTTACAATGGCTTCAACTTTGTTGGGATCCATCTTGAGGTTTCCTTGAGATAAAACAAAACCAAGGTAAACCAATTCCTGCTTAACAAACTCACATTTCTCCAAATTCATGGTTAGCTTTTCATCATATAATCTTTTCAATACACTTTCCAAATGGCTAAGATGTGTTGCTCTATCTTTACTGAAAATGAGAATATCATCTAAGTAAACCACCACAAATTTACCTATGAAATCTTTCATCACCTCATTCATGAGCCTCATGAAGGTGCTTGGAGCATTGGATAAGCCAAATGGCATTATAAGCCATTCATAAAGACCTTATTTTGTTTTGAATGTTGTCTTCCATTCATCACCCTCCTTGATTCTGAATTGGTGGTATCCACTTTTGAGATCTATCTCGGTAAAGAGCTTGGCTTCCCCTAAACAATCCATTAGGTCTTCTATTCTAGGAATAGGGAACCTATATCTCATGGTGATCCTATTTATGGCTCTAGAATCATTACACAACCTCCAAGTACCACCTTTCTTTGGTGCTAACACAGTAGGGATAGCACAAGGGCTAATGCTTTTCCTAATTAGGCCTTGATCTAAAAGCTCTTAGACTTGTTTGGCAATCTCAATATTTTGCCGAGGAGTCATTTTGTAAGCTACCTTGTTAGGTAAGGATGCTCCGGGAATGAAATCTATTTGGTGGCTAATGGCTCTTTTGAGAGGTAATGTGGCTAGCTGCCCATCACTTACAATGACTTTGAACTTCTCCAACAAATCTTGCACTTCTTTTGGTAGAACTTGCTGCTCTTTCTTGCCTTCCTCTTTAGGCTTCATCACTAGTGCAAACCCTACACCTTCACCTTCCTCAAGTGTCTTCAAGAACTGCTTTTCACTCACCAAAAGGACATTAGGTCCTGCTGCCCTTTTTTCACCTTCCTCAAGGATAGACTAAATATTGAATGAATATGCATTCTTGGCTCCATCATGGATAGCTTGTCTATCAAATGTCATGGTCTTTCTAATAGAAGATGGCATGCATCCATGGGTAGGACATCACATAGTACCTTGTCCTTATACCTTCCAATGGTAAAATCCACCCATGTTTGCTCATTAACCAGAACATGTTGGCCTTTGTTCAACCAAGTGACTCTATAAGGATTGTTGTGAGGAATCCTTTGCAATCTAAGCTTACTCACTGCCTCTTCTGACACTATTTAGTCTGTGGATCCTGAATCAATGATTACTTTGCATACCTTGTCCATTATTTTGCATTTGATCCTAAATAAGGACCTTCTTTGGCTTCGTTCTTCACTAACCAGTTTCTTGATCAAGGTTCTTCTTATCATCAAGTTGTCACCTACCTCTGATTCTAAGACAACTTCTAATGTCTTGTTGCTTGAAGACTCTTCCTGAAGATAACTCACTCTTCTCTCACCACCTTGTGACTTATCTGGACACCTATATGTTGGATGGCCAAGTTGGTTACAATGGTAACACTTCGTTGTTGCAAAGTGTGAGGAACCTCTACCTTGGCCACTGGATCTTCCTCTAGAACCACTGTTGGATCACCTTCCTCTATTGTATCCCCCTCTGCTAGTGCCACTCTCTTGTTGTTTTGTGAGTTTAGACTCTCCATGTGATCTTTGTTCAGAACTCCTTCCTCCAAAGCCTCCCCTATGGCCTATATTATCCTTTCCTCTACCCCTGCCCCTATTGCTGCCTGAATCATGTTTTCTTTTTAGTTTCTCCTCCACCTTAAGGGCAAGTTGAAAGGTTTGGTGGACTGTTTTTGGGCTCATCAAGCTGATTTCTTCTTGGATGTTCCACCGTAGTCCATTGAGATACCTAGCAACCTTGAGACTTTCTTCTTCAACCACTTGGGATCTAAGGCTAAGTTTTTGGAACTCCTTTGTATAGCTGCTAACATCAAGGTCTTTTTGTCTTAGGTTTTGTCTCTTCCTATGGATTTGTACTTCAAAGTCCTCAAGGAGATAGGTTTCTTTGATTTTAACCAGCATTCCCTTCCAAGAGGAGATAGGTTCCTTGCCTATTTTCTTCCTCTCATCTTGCACAAACTTCCACCATGTGAGAGCAACTCCTTGATAGAGGTTCACCTAGCCTGCTCAACACTTCCTAAGTTGATGTTGCTCAGTTCCACCAACTCACCAATCCATGTTGCTAATTACAATGCTTGAAAATGAAAAGCCTACTCTGCAACACACTACTAAACCTCAATCCATCATTGGATTCATGGATTCAATCCATTAAACCTTGAAAGAATGCAAAAATTGACTAAAAACATTGAAAAGTGCAGTCCAAAATCTTGTATTTTGATTATTGCTTTCAAAATCCAAGTACACCAACCTTGGTAAACGTGCAAGAGAGGGTTTATATAGACTTCCCATGTGTGGAGTCCTTCCATGGCGTTGAGAAAGCCCTAGCTTCAACGTTGAACCAATTTTCATGACAACAAAAGAAGTTGTCATGACAACTTCTTGCAACTTTTTGCAACTTTGTGTTTTTGACACTTTTGATCTCTCCAACCTAAGAGACCTATTCCCAGTCATCTCATATGACATTTCAAACATGCCTAAGACCTATTTAACCCTCTCTCTAAGTCTTTTGTCAACATTTGACACTTTTGACCAACGAAAAGGCCAAAAACTACTCAAAACACACTATTTACACAAAAATGCAAACCTAGGTAAAGTGAACTCCACCAAGGCCTACATTGGCCAATTACACACTCTTGGACCCTCTTGGAGTCCTTATTCCCTACTGACTTAGTTAGGGTCAGTACAAGCCAAAATTTGCAAAAACAAAAAAATTAGGACCTAGGTGCTCCTACACCATTCTCCCTAACAAAAAGAGATCATGTCACCTCTTGAGGAATCAGTGTTGGATCAATGCCAAGCTTCTAGAACTCTGACTCCTTCACCCATGTAGCCTCAGCATCATCCATTCCTTTCCATTTAATGAGGTGCTCCCAATAGGCTTGATGCCTAGTCTTCATGGCAATTCTTGAACTTAATACCTTCTCAGCCTTAGGATTAGGCTTGGCCGGTAACTGAAGGTTATGCACATCATCTAAAACCTCTGTGGGACTGCATTCTACACCTTGGATTGGCCCCTTGTATGCAACCAAGTCAGCTATGTTAAAAACCGGTGACAAGCCTATGTCACTAGGAAGATCCACTTTGTATGCATTTTCACCATACTTAGCTAAAATGGCACATGGACCTATCCTCCTCATCTGCAACTTGTTTTGCACACCTTTCTATAGCCTTGCTTTGTTCAAGTGCACCATAACAAGATCCCCCACTTGAAATTGTAGAGTTCTCCTCTTTTCATCAACTTTTTGTTTGATTTTGCTTGTGTTCTCCTTCAAAGCTTGCCTAACTGATTCATGGACCTCCTTCATGGACTGAGAAAATTCCTTTGCATATCCACTTCTGATTGCTGCACTTCCTAAATCCCTCAACTCAAAAATGCCTCTTGGGTGCACACTATAGACTACTTCAAAAGGACTTTTACTGATAGTCCTATTTATGGTGTCATTGTATGCAAATTCAGATTGAGCAAGTACTTGATCCCATGTCTTCCCATACTCCTTGGTAAGGCACCTCAATAAGTTTCCCAAACTTCTATTCACCACCTCGGTCTACCCATTTGTTTGAGGATGGTAGGCTGATCCAAAAGAGAGGTTTGTGCCAAGCTTTTGCCATAATGTTTTCCAAAAATGACTCATAAATTTGGAGTCCCTATCTGAAACTATGCTTAATGGTAAACCATGTATCCTTACTATTTCCTTAAAGAACAACTGAGCTATGTGGCATGCATCATGAGTGGTCTTACAAGGAACAAAGTAAGTCATTTTGCTAAATATGTCCACAATGACATAAATATTGTCATATCCTTGCTTTGTCTTTGGAAAACCTACCACAAAGTCCATGCTAATGCATTCCCAAGGTCTACTTGGGATGGGAAGAGGTTGATACAAACCGACATTTGTTGAAGTACCCTTAGCTTTTTGGAAAACTATGCAAGTCTCCACATACCTCTTCACATCTTGATTCATCCTTGGCCAATAATAGAATCTCTGAACCAATTCTTGAGTCTTATTGACTCCAAAATGACCACTAAGGCTGCCATTGTGTTTCTCTTGTATAAGATTCTCCCTCATTGAGCCTTTAGGCACACAAAGTTGTCCACCTTTGACTAATAGCCCATTTTGTAAAGTGAAATCTGAGTATTCACTATGGAAATGATTTTGATACTTCTTGCATACTTGGTAGGCACTTGAAAAGTCTTCATCCTCTGCATACAAATATTTAAAACTATCCACACCTATGCTTCTCAACTAGATTTCTTGGACTGTCAAGAGCCTCCTACTTAGTGCATCAGCTACCCGGTTTTGCTGCCCTTTCTTGTGCTTAATGGTGAAAGTATAGGCCTGCATATACTCCACCCATTTCATGTGTTTGTTGTTAATGTTTGTAGCTTCAGTCGAATGATCATTTAGAATACATATAATATGTGTTGATTAATAATAATATATTATTATGCTATATTATTATATTATTATTAATCATATAATATTTAATATTCAATATTAATCTATTATATTATTCTAAATTAATAATTGATTGATGAAACATTATATTATTGATTAAATTATTATAATTAAAGGAGAGACATGTCCGTTCAAGGACATGCCTCTCCAAAGGAATATATATAGTGTAATGTTATTCAATTTGAGAACACATCGAATTCCAAGAATGCAAGTATCAGATTGAATCAGATATATACATTAAAATACATCCAATAAAACCTAGAAAAATCAACATGGTATCAGAGCCAGGTTTGTGAAGTTTAATTTGGAGGTTGGAGAGGGTTGGAGAATTCAGGTTTTTTTAAGAATTTTCAGTCTGAAATATGCCATTGTATGGTCCTTGGTTGGCCTAAAAATGAGGACTATAATATATGGATGGAAAGATCTGTGTTTCTATTTTTCAAATATGTTTATCTCATAAAATTTGATTCAGTTTTGTGCAAGATATGACGACTTTGGTGCAGGTCACTTGAAACCCTACCTAGGGTTAGCAGTTTTTGGAAAAATGTCATAACTTTTGTTTTAACTGTTGGATCTGGCTATAACTTGGAGGAAATGTTTGTAATTAGATTTTCTAACATCTCACTGAAGAGATTGGATAAATTTGGTAAATTTCAAAAGTTATTAACGACTGTGTGTGGTAGATCATAATGAAAGTGTTGATCAAAATTATGAAAATGTTCTACATCATTCAAAGGGAATTATGATGAGAGATGATTCATGCGTGATATTTCTTATACGGGCTCACCTTATGAAAGGAAATGTTTTAAACTTAAGATAAGTATTCCATGTTTTATTAAGGCACATGAATTATTGAGTTTGTAATTTATGCTATAATATTGGCTAGTAAAATCTTGTATGCTTCTATCATTGGTATTTATGTTCGAGATAATTTAGTTTATGAGCTATTTGTAATCTCTCTCTGACATACCTTCAAGACGAAAGCACAATAAAATTAAATTAAAGGGAGAAATAAATTAATGCTTATAAACGAATTGATGATTGAGACCAGATGCAGAGGGAGTCTGACATTTCAAAAGAGGACAAGAGGTTGATACAAGAACTTGAGCTTCAGAGGGAGTAGATGGTTCAGTCAACTTGTGACAATTTCGATCATAGTGATTGAGAGGGATTTTCACTATTGAAGGTGAAACACTTATGAGGTAAAACTTGATTCAATTGATTATTATACTAATAAAATCATTTAATGCCTTATGGGCCCTATGTAAATCATAAGGAAGTGACGACTTCCAAATGATTTCCACTTGTATTTTTGAGGTTATTGGAAGGTGACGATCTTACAATAACTTGAGCTTGTGGATAGAATCGCCGACAAAGGCAATCCACATGAGACCTCGTGGATAGAATCGCCGACTGAGGTAATCCACATAAGAGCTTGTGGATAGAATCGTCGACTGAGGCAATCCACTTAAGAGCTTGTGGATAGAATCGCGAACTGAGGCAATCCACATGAGAGCTCATGGATAGAATCGTTGACTGACGCAATCCACATAAGAGCTTGTGGATAGAATTTCCAACTGAGGCAATCCACGTGAGAGCTCATGGATAGAATCGCCGACTGAGGCAATCCACATAAGAGCTTGTGGATAGAATCGCTGACTGAGGCAATCCACGTGAGAGCTCACAGATAGAATCGCCGACAGAGGCAATCCACGCAAGAGCTTGTGAATAGAATTGCCGACGGAGGCAAATTTACACTTTGAGACTATGGTCCCCTGTGATGAGCATCATATGGTTGATGCAAATACTCCCAATATCATGAGATGATATTTTTGAGTTATGGTGAATATCATGTGCCTTGGTATTCTTGTTTATACCATACTTCCTGATATCAAGGGAACAAAGGAAATCGTTGGAGCTCGTTTATACATTTGATGCTTTCAATGAAATGTTGATGATGGAACAAACTAAGTTGATAAGCATGGGCATTCTTAAGGCTTCTAAGTCTCAAGCATTAGTGGCAAATCAAGGGAACAAAGGAAATCAAGGAAAGGACAACTCAAACAAGAAGAAATGGCAATCAAAGCCTAAAGAAAAAGCACCATCTTCTCCAAAACAAGGAGATTCATCCTCTTCCAAGAGAGATAATTCACCAAAGAGGGAGAGACCTACTTGTGCTTATTGTAAAAAGATTGGTCATGAGGAGCATCGTTGCCATTCTAAGAAGATTGATGAGCTCACACATATCATCAAAAAGCATAACATTGATTTGCCTAAATTCTACAAGAAGGATGATTCATCAACTTCCACTTCCTCACATTCAAAAGGAAAAGGGCAAGCATTCATGGCTTCTACAAGTGGAAAGACACACTCTTTTGGAACAAGAAAAGGAAAAGCTCTATGTGCTACTATCACTCATGATTCAGAGAGATGACTTCTAGATTCAGGGGCTTCTCATCATATGGCATCTTCGCAGTCTATGTTCTCTACATTTGAGCCTTGCACCATGCCACAGATTTTGATGGGCAATCATACATACATGGATGTGATTGGGAAAGGATCTATTGACATTGGGGATAACTCCTTCAATGATGTGTTGTGTGTACCCCACTTGAAAAACAATCTCCTTTTTATCTATCAAATCACACATGGCGCAACTAAGAGAGTTGTGGAGTTCACACCTGACTCAGTTTTCATTAGAGACATGGAGACTAGAGCTATCATTGCGACTGGGGTGGTTGATCATGCATCTCAGTTATACTCCTTTTCAGATTTTGTTGATGATGATGACTTCACATTTGATGATTCTAAACATTATGATCACACTTCTTGTGATGATTCAGTTTTTGAGGAGAACTTTGGACATTTGAACATGGGGATTCTCACATGTGACCCCATTCTTGAGCCTTGTATTTCATCTCCTCATATTGATATCACATCACCTATTGCACCTGATGATGTGGATAGTGCGACAGTTTTGCCTTCATGTGATTCAGTGCAGCAGGATATTCATTGTCTTCCAGCTTCAGATTCATGGGATGATTACTTGACAGACATTGCAGGTTTATTTATGGAATCCTACATTGCAGATTTGGGAGACATCATTGATGACATTCATCTTCTCCTTGATGAAGGTGATCCTTCTTCGATTGTTGCGAGGGCACACTCTGACCCTCTTGTTCATTCTCTACATGATCATTCTTTCGAGGTTGACATGATTGTGGATACTTATGTACAGCAGTTGGAGGAGGTCTCTTTATTTTTTGAGGAGACATGTGAGTCTTTGGGACATGTTCTACATCCATCTCCACTAGATCTTGGAGTGCCTTTTTCAGCAGTGTGGCACAGTTTACCACCTTTGGAAGGGGTATCTTTCAGCATCGACATGGGGACACTTGAGCAGTTTTCAGAGATTCCTTTCATCATGAGTTTTCTTCATACATCTTCCCTTCATGATTGGGGAGACTTCATGGATACACCTTTGGTTTTTTTTCTTCCTAAGGGGAGGAATGTTGTTCGACGTTCATGGAGCAGTTTCTTCATACATCGAGCTTCTATCATTGGTGCAGATTCCACATTGAGGGGGGGCTTTCTAGCTTCTCTTCTTCTCTCATATGGGGGGGACTTTTTCCTCACATGGGGTTTTGTTCCTCACATACTTCTTTGAGAGTTTTTGTATAGTTTTCATCTCTCTTTTTGGGGGAGGGTTTTTTCCCATTGGGTTTTTTTTTCTCTTTGCCCACTTTGTGAGAGATTTCATTGCATTGGTTTGGATGCATTTGCATTTGTACATGGGTACCTAATATGGCCTCGTAGCCGGGACCCATCTTGCATTGCTTAGTTGCATTGTAGACTTAAGTGCATTCCCCTAAGTTGCACTTAAGGGGGGGTGTTGGTGTAAATAATTATTCATCTTGGATATTATTACACTTTACTTAAGTTTACTTAGCATAATGCATTTCATAGTAGTTTGGGTATGAGACACTTGGGTGTTTGTGCCACATTGGGATAGTGTCTGTAGGAGAAATTACACCTTTTATGGTGTTGATTTTGTTGTTACACTCCACTCTTGTTGTTACACTCCACATTCAGTGGGTGATCCACCTCATGTGGACTATTATATTATTTCTCCTACCTACCCACAGTCTTTAAGAACTGCTTTTCACTCACCAAAAGAACATTAGGACCTGCTGCCCTTTTTTCACCTTCCTCAAGGATAGACTGAATCTTGAATGTGACTCCATCCTTCTTGAATGAATATGCATTCTTGGATCCATCATGGATAGCTTGTCTATCAAATTGCCATGGTCTTCCTAATAGAAGATGGCATGCATCCATGGGTAAGACATCACATAACACCTTGTCCTTATACCTCCCAATGGTAAAATCCACCCATGCTTGTTCATTAACAAGAACATGTTGTCATTTGTTCAACCGAGTGACTCTATGAGGGTTGTTGTGAGGTATCCTCTGCAATTTGAGCTTGCTCACTGCCTCTTCTGACACAATGTTGTCTGTAGACCCTAAATCAATGATCACTTTGCACACTTTATCCAAAATCTTGCATTTGATCCTAAACAAGGACCTTTTTTGGCTAGGCTCTTCTCTGACTGGTTCTTTGATCAAAGTTCTCCTTATCATCAAGTTGTCACCTACTTCTGATTCTAAGGCAACTTCTGAAGTCTTGCTACTTGAAGACTCTTCTTGAAGATAGCTCACTCTTCTTTCACCACCATGTGATGATAATCCCTTTTCTAGACACCTATATGTTGTATGACCAAGTTGGTTACAATGGTAACACTTCATTGTTGCAAAGTATGAGGAACCTCTACCCTGGCTACTATATCTTCCTCTGGAACCATTGTTTGATCCCAATCCTCTATTGAATCCTCCTCTACTGTTGCCACTATCTTGTTGCTCAGTGAGTTTAGACTCTCCTTGTGCTCTTTGTTCAGAACTTCCACCAAAGCCTCCTCTATGGCCTCTATTGTCTTTTCCTCTTCCTCTGCCCCTATTGTTGCTTGAGTCATGTCTCCTTTTCAGTTTTTCGTCCACCTTAAAAGTTGAAAGGTTTGATGGACTATTTTTGGGCTCATTAAACTGATTTCTTCTTGGATATTCCACCGTAGGCCATTTAGGTACCTAGCAACCTTGAGACTCTCCTCTTCTACCACATGAGATCTAAGGCTAAGTTTGTGAAACTCTTCGGTGTAGCTACTGACATCAAGATCTTTCTGCCTTAAGTTTTGCCTCTTCCTATGAATTTGCACTTCATAGTCATCAGGGAGATGGACTTCTTTGATCTTAACTAACATCCCTTTCCAAGAAGAGATGGATGCTTTTCCCATTCTCTTCCTCTCATCTTGTACAAACTGCCACCATGTGAGAGCAACGCCCCTCATCTTGGACTTGGCTACCCTAACTCTCTAGGCTTCAGTTATACATTCACACTCAAAGTGGTTCTCCATACCTTCTATCCATTCTCGGACCACTTTTGCCTCCATCTTGCCAGTGAACAATGGCAATCCTTCCAGTGACTTGCCACTCAAGGCCTTCAATGCCTTCAAGAAAGGTTCTTGCTCTAAGATAGGATCAGGTTCAAGTATCTTGTCTATCTTTGCCACTTCTTTACCCTTTCCTCCTGCTCCTTCCACTTTCACATACACTTCTTTTGCCTTGGTCTCAATATCACCAAGCTTACTCTCCAATCTTTCCAATTTTTCCTTCAGGAGCCTGTTCTCTTCCTCCTGATCTTCCTCTTTCCTTGCCAATTTAGCATTGGTCACCATGTTGTCTCCAACTGACTCTCTTGACAACAAGGACATCAACCTTACTAGCCCAAATCTTGTAGGCTCTGATACCAATTTGATAGAGGTTCGCCTAGCCTGCTCAACACTTCCTAAGTTGATGTTGCTCAATTCCACCAACTCACTAAGCCTGGTTTCTTTCTAGGCCTCCAAGTCCCTCTCACTCTCTTCTAGGGATTAATTCTTGTCCCTACTAGGGTGTTTGCTTCAGGTGTTTTGGTTAAGAACCCTATCAATTCATTGTGCTTCTCAGGTGCTCAATTCTGGCCTCATAGCCTAAACTTGTCATAATGACCCCCAATTGATATGAGATGTTGTAGAGGTACAATAAGGTCTTCTAACATGTTTTTAGTGCATATGGAGTCCATTGGTGGGTTGCAACATTAATATTTCCTACTAGTTTCACAATCTTGCTCGGAAAAAGGGCTACAAGGAATTAGGCCTAATTAGGCCTCCAAGACCGGTTTTCTAGGGCTTGGAGGAAAACGACTCAAAGAACCCCCAAACAAGTTTAACTTTTCTTCAATGATACACCCATGCCTAATAGATTTTTGTGGTTTGAGGCCTTGGTCTGACCGTACAAGGTATGAACCCCAAAATGAGGGTTTGTAGGGTTTTTGAGGGCTTTAATCAACAGTGAGTAGGCAACTTGGGGTTTTGCTATTAAATGGATTCTTCAAGACTCTTCCTTGTACATACAAGTGTGCCCCAACCCCATGAACTCCTCCAAATTCAGAAATGGTGTTCTTTCATTCACCTCTGCATTCTTCACCACTTTTTCACCTCTTCTTCTCTAGCCGAGTTGCTCCTAGACTCGCCTAGAATGAGGTGACAGTCATATCCAAACACTTCTCCAACACTTGAACTTGCATATTTACAATGTATAGGAGGTTGCCAACCATGCCCCAACTAGTCGTGATGGCAGCATGTGTGGGACATGGGGAAACCATATTTACAAGAAAATGACTATTTAGAAGCCAAAACTGGCTACTTGTGAATCAAATCACTTCAACAGTAGTAAATGCTAATTACAATGCTTGAAAATGGAAATCCTACTCCGTAACACACTACTAAACCTCAATCCATCATTGGATTCATGGATTCAATCCATTAAACCTTGAAAGAATGCAAAAATTGACCAAAAACAATGAAAAGTGCAGTCCAAAATCTTGTATTTTGATTATTGCTTTCAAAATCCAAGTACACCAACCTTGGTAAACGTGCAAGAGAGGGTTTATATAGACTTCCCACATGTGGAGTCCTTCCATGGCATTGAGAAAGCCCTAGCTTCAACGTTGAACCAATTTCCAGGACAAAAGTTGTCATGACAACAAAAAAAGTTGTCATGACAACAAAAAAAGTTGTCATGACAACTTTTTGCAACTTTTTGCAACTTTGTGTTTTTGACACGTTTGATCTCTCCAACCTAAGAGACCTATTCCCAGTCATCTCATATGACATTTCAAACATGCCTAAGACTTATTTAACCCTCTCTCTAAGGCTTTTGTCAACATTTGACACTTTTGACCAACAAAAAGGCCAAAAACTACTCAAAACACACTATTTACACAAAATGCAAACCTAGGTAAATGAAGTCCACCTAGGCCTACATTGACCAATTACACACTCTTGGACCTGTTGATGGGTGTTTTGACACACTCACCAACAGTTAAGTAGTTTATGCAAACACTCACCACCTCTCCTGAAAAGTAATGAGTCTGGAAGAACTCACTACTCCAAGGTCTCTATAGTCGGGTCTCGACAATGATGGGTAGCTCAATGGTTGATGTGGTTATACCCGTGAAGGGGCCTGCTGGTTAGAACTAAATCTCGCTAGTTATAGATAATTGCACTTCCTCTCTTTTGTATTTTTATGGTTTAAGATTCTCTGGGAAATAAAATGCGAAGCATAAAGGGAAACAAGAAAATAACAATAAAGATAAAATATAATGACAAACTTAATGAACTACTCAATTAGTTCCCTGCAATCCAAGCAATTATCAAATATTATCCAAATTAGCATTCAACAACGAACCTCCAGAAAACCTACAAAATCATCAATTTCACAAGTCTATGGAAATACAATCATCAACAATATGGCCTATCACAATAGTTCTCATACACCACTGACGTGCGCAATATGATTCATAAAGTGATAGACAAAAAGATTAAACCATGTTGCTAACTCAAAATAATAGACGTTACCAAATTACACAGAACAATTTGGCAGAATATAAACGTAGATTAGGCAATCTACAAGCTACTTTTCATATTAATCTCCATGAATGTATAAAAAATAACTCGAACTTCTTAATCAATCTGCAAAATATTCTAAAATCTCTAAGGAGGCCACAAATCATCAATTTGGGACCTTTACAAATGAATCTAACTTCTCAATTTATAGAAGTTCTTTACCCTACTATCTAGGAAATAACCCTATTCTAAATTAAGAACTAAAAATAGGAGTCACATTTAACTTGCAAGTTTCTGCCTTGACACTCCACTTAACAACTACAAACTGGGGATTGCATGAGCACTACGAAGACCCTACTAGGTGAGCCACGTTTTCGTAATCATGCATAATTTCTCTCAAAATTGGAACTCGAGTAGGAGCCACAGCTCAAAATACAAAATTAAAGCTTTGCCTTATTTCTTGGTAAAAGCTTTATAATTTTCAATTATACATGCAATTGCTTGGACTGGAGGATTAGCTACATGCTTAATTCTAAATTTATACTTCTTCCAAACCTCATCTGCATGTAGTCCCTGTTCCTCTAACTCCTTCACCGTGTCTGCCACCTCCTAACATTGAGTAATCAGATGTGTATCTGTCCATAAGGGCGACATCAAACTGGGCCACGAGTCCTAGGTGTTGTGCCTCATATGCATCCCACTGATTCAAAACTTTCTACTGGTCCATTATTCCCGTATCAACTATTCTGAGGCCAAAAGGTCCTAGCATATTCGTTACAAAATTCTTGTATGACAAAATTTCCCTGAGGAGAGGGTCCCGAATCTCAGTCATATCCTTGATATATTGCTGAAACATTTCAATCTTCAACTCCAAAATGTATACATAGGACTGTAAATTTTTATTGTTGTCGCCTCCTAAGAGGTCTTCTTTTATTACCATCTCTTCTCCTAGCCGCAATATCTTTTTCAAAACTCGAAACTATTTATTGAAAGTGTTTGCCTTCCGCTCCCATTGTGTGGAATAGGTTGCCAAAGCTCCACCTGCCTGTACCGCCTTATGGTATATTTCTACTGTATTTTGCAAGAACAATCTAATCTTAGCTGCATTTACCTAGGTCCAAGATTTGGCGGCAGCAGCCACTCGTCTCACCTCTACTAGTGCCTTTACTTCTCCCTCTGGCAGGGATGAGGTTGAAGGTAGGTCATTAGCTCTATAAAAGTCCAGAGGTTTACTCATTTCGATCAGGAGTTGTTTATATTGCCCAAGTTGCACCTTAAGCTCCATATTTGAGGTGTGCTCCTTTTCAACGTGCCCTCTGACAACACTTGTGGCTAGCTCCAAAGTATCTAGCTCTCCCCACTTGGTTTGCTTACCCAAATTTACCTAGGATATTTGATACTTGGGAGAAACCTGTCCTTCAACTTCGTGTGGAACTGCCACATCTACAATCACCTCGCTGGAATCTGTTTTTGACAAATGATGGATGGTTTTTAGCTTTTCATCCTTTGGTGGTTCCTCAATGATTACTTGTTGTAGAGTGACCTTTGGGAGTTCTGCTTTTCTCTTTTTCTTCCCGAAGGTAAACTCCAGCCATTATGGTATATCTTCATCTTTATCACTCTGATGTGACACTATATTCACAGTCCTAACTTGAACCTCTGCCTACTCCTCTGCTTCATCTATTACTTCTGCTCCTGTTTGCCCAGGATCTTGAGGTGAGGAAATCTGGCGGGCTAGGTTAATTTGGAGAGCCTGTTGCTTATATAACTCTCCTAATTTACCACTGACTTCTTTATTAAATGTCATTTCTTCCTCACCTGCCTCTGTTTCTCCTTGCCTAGCGGCTATATCCTTGAAGAGGTCTTCTTGATCTTGCGGAGTTAGGATCAGTCTTTCATTCAATATGTCTTCGGTCTCATCCCCTTCTTGCTCACCTTCCAATGGCCATTGTTGCTCAATATCCTCTTCTTCCTGATCGAAATCAGACTCGATGTTTCTAACTTTCATTCCTTCAGTGGTAAATGTGAAGCCTTGCACTCCAGGCTGCCCTGCGGATATATTGACTAGTGGTGGTGTAGGGGCACTGGTGCCTGGAGCATTTGTGGCATCTGTTGAAGGTGGCTGAGTGGGTATCTCCTTAGTAGCTTCTACATTCTCTTCTTGTTCTTGGGTACCCTCTCCTTCAGTTCTCCCTATAGCCGTCCTTGGTGGAAGAACTTTGGCTAGTGGTACCGCTCCTAATCCGTCAGTCACTCCCAGGTATGCAGCCTTTTTCAACAGTTCAGACTCCCTCATCTTCTCTTGGAGTTTCTTCAATAAGTCCTCAGTGCTCTCTTGAGGCTTGTCTTCTTCACCTGGGTCGGTGGATGTATTTTGCCTCGAGGCTGACCTTGTCTTTCGAGTGTACTCCTTATGGCCTCTTGACTGAGCTACCCCTGAAGTGGATTCCTTTTGTTTTGTTTTTGAGACGTTGGGCCTTACCCTCTGGCTTAGCCATTGTTTAGTCATGTTGATGACCACCCGGGAGACCTTTTCCATATTTTTGTCTTCGTTTGCAGACAATTTTACTAGAGAGAGGGGCCTTTTATCTATCCCTGGTTCCCTATACACTGGATCAAGTAACTCTCCATCATCCCTCAGGTCTTTAGGGAGGTTAGTCTCAATCCCAAAATCTCTTACCTGTGGCACAGATAATCTATTATAGCTCTTCTCCCTAACCTCAAAACTATCTTGCAGGTTGGCCCAAAAGTCCTCCAAGCTAGGCTTGTGCCCCTCATATGCCTTCGGCATAGCTTGTTTAATTTTCTCGTAGGGATCATAGAACTCCCTAGCATGGTCATACTCCTTCAAGTTCACATCTTGGAGCTCTTGTTCTGCTAACTTTGCCACTTGTATTTTAGATCAGGCAAAGTATCCAATAGATACCGAGAAATCGATACCTGTTTTATGTTTTGAGGACAACAATGACTAGATGCCCACAAGCTGCCTCACATACTCCAGCAAGATTATCCTATCATTATAGTATCGGGGCAGGAGCATTGGGTTACCTATGAATCCGCTAACCCTAATGTAAGTAGAGTGTGGGTTTTGGATAAACCAACATGCCCACTCTCGGATGATAGCCATGGCCTCCGGGCTAATCCGATATCCTGCATCTCCTGTCAATTTGATTATTATCGAAAAAATGAAAGCATCATTAACTCTCTTGAAGTGAGTCTTGGCATTGGCTAGAGTGAGTTGAGGATAATACCCCCATATCTTCTTTTGTCCTTCCTCCTCTCCCAATTGGCCTTCTACTTGCAACCCTGGAAACTTTCCAGCCCTAGCAGCTACCCAGATGACATATGAAGTGAAAAATAACTTTTGGGTTTGCTAAACTTCCTTCATCTGTTTGCAGATATTGTCAGAGAGGATCTGCGGCTAGTCAAAGTATTGTTTCCCTATTAAAATGGTGGTCATGAATTAGAACATCCATGGATGAAAATGCTTGCAATCCAGCTTGCCAAAGGCCCTGCTAAGCATAATGATTAAATCTCTTTGAGGCTCTTTGAAATCTTCCCTCAGGATCTTCGTTGCCTTGAGACCTGTCTTTCTTTCTTCTTCTAGCCAGTTTGTATTCATGTGCCTCTTGCTAGCTAATATTTTGTCATTCCATGCTTTTAAGGCCTCTTCCAGTTAATAGAAATACTTCCTCCCTGGTTGGGATTCCAAAGACGAACCCCAGCATATCTGGGGACAAGTCTATGACCGTCTTTCCTTGTGCATCTGTGCATTTTCTAGTTTCTGGGTTATAGAATGGGGCAATGGCCATTATGAACTCTGGTGCCTGTAACGACTATGGGAAGATAGTAGCCTCCACTAAGCTGGATCTCTTGATTCTCCTCTGGAGGGCCTCCAGACTAGGTTTGTCCAGTTGAGTCTTGATATCCTCAATTTCTATGTGGCCTATTTTTGTATCCGTCACCCATCTGACTTGATCTTCCAGCTTTGAAACGTAGACCTGTCCTTGATAATGATACTTCATGATGGCTGGGAGTCTATCAATTTCTTTGCCTCTTTTGCTAGAGGATGAGTCCATCTAACCACTCGAACCTGCAAGCAAAAGACAAATCTTCAGTCTTCAATATTAAGGATAAACTTTGATTTACTTCGGGACTTCGGGGTCTCGGGGTCCTGGGCTAGGCACAAGTGGAGAAGGCTCGGAACTCTGGGGTCCCGAGGTTCAGAGGTTAGGTGTATGCAAAAGTGACTCGGAACTCCGGGGTTACAGGTCATGGAATGGAAAGACCCGAAACTTCGGGGAGCCGGGGTTCTAGGGTCATGGAATGGTGAGACCCGGAACTCCGAGGATCTGGGGTTTCGGGGTCATGAAATGGCAAGGCCCGGAACTCCGGGGATCCGGGGTTCCGAGGTCATAAAATGGCAAGGCCCAGAACTCTGGGGTTCCGGGGTCATGGAATGGAAGTCGCCCGAAACTCCAGGGTTCCGAGGTTATGGAATGGGGAACCACCCGGAACTTCGAGGTTCCGAGCACAAAAACTAGGGCACGCAACGAAAAAGGCATGCGAAAAATGAAGGGAAACAAAAACAAAATAAAAAAAAGAAAAACTAAACTAGAAACCACAAGAAAGGCAAGAAAATTCACCAACCTAGTGAATCGAAATGCCCGAAAACACCAAGGAAAGCTCGGAGGTCCGGAAGTTCGTGACATGAAGCTAGGAAAGAGGAGCTCTGAATGCACAAATGAACTTTAAAAAGTCCATCAACTCTATTTATATCTCATCACAAACCCGTCCGTACAAAACCTTAAACACAACCTCGGGACTCCGGGGTCCTGAGGTTCTGAGCTCAAAAGAAAACACCCTACCCCAGAACTCCGGGGGTCCGGGGTTACGAAGCAGGCAAGCAAAAGATGACCTTGGGAGTCCAGAATACTGAGGTCAACAACAAGAGGACTTCGGAAAAAAAAGACCTCGGGACTCCTGGACTTCGGAGTTCTGAGGTAAAAACCAAAAAGGACCCAAAGGGAAAAAAAAGAAAAGCGGGCCCACACTTCAACTCAAGGAGACTAATGGGGAAATAGATATGCTAGGCATAACAGGGCCCTCCTGGAGTCGTTATTCCCTACTGACTTGGCTAGGGTCAGTACAAGCCAAAATTTGCAAAAACAAGAAAATTGGGACCTAGGTGCTCCTACACCACTCCTCTCATCCTAGATTTGGCCACCTTGACCTTTTGTGCCTCAGTTATACCTTCACATTCAAAGTGGTTCTCCATGCCTTATATCCATTCTAGGACCACTTCCACTTCCATCTTGCCAGTGAACAATGGTACTCCTTCTAGTGACTTCCCACTCAGGGCCTTCAATGCTTGATGAAGGGTTCTTGCTCCAAAATAGGATCAGGTATGGGTACCTTATCAACCTCAGCCACCTCCTTTCCCTTCCCTTCTACTCCTTCCACTTTTACATACACTTCTTCGGCCTTAGTCTCAATATCACCAAGCTTACTCTCTAATCTTTCCAATTTTTCCTTCAAGAGCTTGTTCTCTTCCTCCAGATCTTCCACTTTCCTTGCTATTTCAAAATTTGTCACCATGTTGTCTCCAACTGACTCTCCTGACAACAAGGACATCAACTTTACTATCCCAAATCTTGTAGGCTCTAATACCAATTTGATAGAGTTCACCTAGCCTGCTCAACACTTCACTAAGTTGATGTTGTTCAATTTCACCAGCTCACCAGGCCTAGTTGCTTTCTAGACCTACAAGTCCTTCTCAATCTCTTCTAGGGATTTATCTTACTCACTCCAAGGTGTTTGCTTCAAGTGTCCTTGCTAGGAACCCTACCAATTTGCTATGTTTCCCATATGCTCAATGATGGCTTCTTGGCTCAAATTCATCAAACTGCCCTCCAATGGTCTTGAGGTGTTGCAGAGGTGTAGAGGTTTCTTCTCTCATGTTTTTAGATGGTTTCAAGTTCCATTTGTGGTTTGCAATCCAAAGGTTCTTTATTGATTTCAAAAATTGATCTAGAAAAGGCTACAAGGGAAAGAGCCCCAATTGGGCCTCCTAGAACCGGTTTTTGAGGTCTTGGCTTAAAATGATCCAAAGGACTCCCAAACTAAAATGGATTTTCTTCAAATATTCACTCAACCCCAAAGGATTTTAGTGGTTTTAAGTTCCCAACCCTTCTTTGCATACACAAACCCCAAAATGAGAATTTCAAGGGCTTCTAGGCACTTGACTGGCAGCAGCAAGTAAAGCTTGTCTTTGGACCTTCAAATGGAACTCTTGAGGCTTCCTCCTGCACAAGAAAACTTGTACTATCCTATTACAACTTCCCAAAAGCTTGGGACTTTCATTTACATTCACCTCTGTAATTTGTGCTAACTTTTCATCTTGCCAACTCTAGTCGAGTTGCTCCTGGGCTCGCCTAGGGCAAGATGCTAAAAATATCAAATGACACTTTCAGACCTTCTCCTTTCATATGGACACTTTACAATGGTTTCCTACCATTTCCCAAAAGGTCGTGATGAACACACGATGGGATTTTATGGGGTACCCATTTTAGCAAAAACTGCTAATTACAAGCCAAAATTGGCTACTTGTGAATCAAATCACCTAAATAGTATTAAATGCTAAATAAAAAGCTTGAAAATGAAAATCCTACCCTGAAACACACTACTAAACCTCAATCCATCATTGGATTCATGGATTCAATCCATTAAACCTTCAAAGAATGCAAAAATTGACAAAAACAATGAAAAGTGCAGTCCAAATCTTGTATTTTGATTATTGCTTCCAAAATCCAAGTGCACCAACCTTGGTAAACATGAAAGAGAGGGTCTATATATCCTTCCCACATTTGGATTCCTTCCATGGCATTGAGAAAGCCCTAGCTTCAACGTTGAACCAATTTCAGGACAAAAATTGTCATGACAACAAAAGTTGTCATGACAACTTTTTGCAACTTTGTGTTTTTCACATTTTTTATCTCTCCAACCTAAGAGACCTATTCCCAGTCATCACATATGACATTTCAAACATTTATAAGACCTATTTGACCCTCTCTAAGGCTTTTGCCAACATTTGACACCTTTGACCAACAAAAAGGCCAAAAAACAAATCTACTCAAACACACTATTTACACAAAAATGCAAACCTAGGTAAAATGAACTCCACCTAGGCCTACATTGACAAATTACACACTGTTGGGCCCTCCTTGAGTCCTTATTCACTACTGACTTGGCTAGGGTCAGTACAAGCCAAAATTTATAAAAACAAGAAAACTAGGACCTAGGTGCTCCTACACCACATGTGGGTTCAAGTGTTGCAGCTTGGAGGACATGTTCATTTCGTTCTTGTAGTATTCCAATTCAATTTTCTAGCGCTAGTTTGACCAGCAAGTGAAGCTATATTGTTTTGTGTCCAATGTTGTCAACTAGTTTGGTCTTCGACTAATTGAGGTGGTGTATTTTATTTGGACCATGCTCTTTTAGTCTAGATATGCATTGGAGGTTGAGTTTGGATATTGTTATGGGTCTCACCATGGTGTGTGTAGATCCATATTTTGTATTTTGCATTGGAAGATGTTTTTGGGTTGATCGATTAACATGCTTTATTGTTTATCTACACGTTTTGTTTGATGTCGACTTTGGAGAATGTGTTAGTGTGTGCATTTCATTGGAGTCATTTTAGAAGGATGTGTTGTGATGTGTTTGGGTCCCCTCTATCTCTTGGAGTGGACTGCATTTGGTATTATTGGTTGAAGTGGCCTAATTCATATAATATTATATATTTTATCTATAGCCAACCTAGTTGAGAATTTTAATGAATGATCTTGTGTATATAGATGTGTGGATGAATGAGTTGAAGTATGGAATGTGTGTGAATTGATGTGAAGTGGATGTGAACAATATTGAAGAAGATTTGGTGCAAAAGTCAATTTGTGAAGAGGTTTGATGATGATATCTTTTGTGATAGTGTTGAGAGATAGTGGTTGATGTCAGATTTGTTTTCCATGATATTAGTCACTTGTCACAGTGGTTTCTTTTAGGAGTTTGTGTAATCATTTGTATCTTGCCCTGAGATGGTGAGTCTCAGTAATGCAAACCATTTGTGTCTTGCCCTAAGGTTGTGCACCTTAGTCTTGCAAGTCATATTTGGTGCAGTGAGCTCCTTGGCCTTGAACCTAAATTATTGTAATTAGTTATTTATATTGTGAGTATGATTCTCACTGTGGTTTTTTCCTATTTAGGGTTATCCACGTAAATATGGTGTTTATGTGTTCATTGTGCTTTGTGCTTTCATGTTTCATAACTGCAATAATAAGTTAATTGCGGTTTGAAGTTTGATAGATCAAAAATAATATAATTTAAGGTCCAGGCTGATTCACCCCCTCTCAATTGTGTGGTGTGTTCAACACTTGTGACCAATTGTGTTGTAACAAAAGTATTTGAAGGGATGATCTTCGTAAAGTATTGGATTCGAGTGTTGTGAAACAAATGGATCAAAACTAAATGGTGCATCGACGTAGAAATGTCGATCATGGCACAAAACCTAGTGTATCTGCAATGGGGAGCCACTAAATCATAATCTATTTGACAAAAGAGCCAATCTACTCGATCATATTCTTAATGAGCCTTTGATCCATCACAATCAAAGGGAGATTATATATTTTGATCTAGATGGGGACATAAGTGACCATAGAAGCTACGAGATCAAAGAAATGAGATCAAGAGGAGATAAACAGGCCCACCTTACAATAGAACCAAGGGTCATTTTGCTTCACAAAAGTGCATTCCTCTATAGAAGAAAAGTGAAGTAGAAAAAAAAACTGAAGCTAAAAATATCTATGTTGAGTGTGGCTAGGTTGCTCCATGAAACATTCATCCAATTGAAAAGTTGATCAATCAGAGGCTGCTTACTCATGCATCAGATAAGGAGGGAACAAAACCCAATCTCAACATAAGCTTCATCAATGCTTGATTCCAAAATATGAAATTCAATAGGGTCATCAACCAACCAAACCTTTGAATCACCCATCATGCAAGCTTACATGTTGGTTAGGGACGTATCAACAATAGTATCAGTCAAGTCTAACATAGCCGATTGGGAAACTACTTAGGGCTTTCCACAACAACTTGTAATATGCAAAACTCATTGCAAACATGGAATGGATTGCTAACTCCTACAACCCTTAATGAATAAAGGAGTCATCACCTAAGTATTGGGAGACTTAGGGATAATAGGAGAAAGGGTCAAAATATTTTCCATAATAGGAGCCTTTAGAGGGTTGAAACATAGGTTATGCTTCTGGGATTTTATGGTACGAGGCGCAAAGCCCTTCTTAGCCCTAGCTTGTGTTTTCCCTTTCTACCCTCCATTAGCACTAGTCATATCTATTTGCACTTGCGCAATCACCAAACCTTTCTCACCAGCCTCTAATCACCTATGCCCTCCATTTGCATCTTTATCAATGTAATCATGTTTGTCTTCACACATTTTGTAATCTTCTGTTTCAAAGTGAATGAGTCATCCTACAAGGAAAGTTACCATGTGGACCACAATATTGTGAAACACAAAATATTTTAATATGTATGGTGTACCACACCTTAGAAAAAAAATAAAAAATTCTTGCATACATTATATTGGGGTTAACCCTAATCATAACAAATAGTTGTCAAGAGGAAGCATCATCATAGTGGTTTTGGAGAATTTGAACTTTTCTACGTTCATGGGCTTCATACACAAGGGCTCCCCATTGTAGATTCACTATATCATGGACAAGGTGATATTGTTTATCAATCATAATTGTATAAAGTGTAGGGTTCTTTGTTAAGCTAGTGGTACTTTGATAATTACATTTGATCGTCATTATATCCTATTTCAACTTGATGTGTGAATAAAATTGCCAAAGCTAGATTGCCTTCTTACAAGCATGAGTGATTGTCATATACTTTGTCCTTGTAGTCGAAAACATAACCATAGCTTGTTATATCATTTCCTCTATCATTTGTTGTCAAATGACACTCATAAACTAGAGATTTGCTCTCACAAGAATAAGAATGCTAAATGATTTGCAATCCTACATCCCAAATTGATGTAACACAGAGTAAACATATTTCCTCTAGTTGACCTAGACTTTTCTTTTCACTTCATCTCTCATGATCTCCATCCTTCAGGTGTACTATCCTGCCCCAAAATCTTTCACATCATCCTTACTTGAAAGTTGAAATATTAGAGCCTTGATCATATCCTTACTTATATTAAATAAAATGGCATTAAATATTTAAAAAAAAGAATAAAATTATCATCTTATTTTTTTAAATAAAATAATAATTTGACTTGGGGCTCTAACATACCCCAATTGTGTAAGTGTTAAACTTTTGATACCACATTCTAGGGAGCATTTTAGGCAATAAAAATATATTTTGAACTTACTATTTTTTTTGTTATAGTTCACCTCACAAGGCCTAGGATGTGCCATGTAGATTTTTTCCTCCAAATTTCCATATAGAAAATTTATCTTTACATCTATTTATTCTATCTTGAGATCATACAGAGTAGTAATAGATAACAAGAATCTAATGTATGTTAACTTTGCATCCATGGAGATTTCATCAAAATCATCTCCTTTTACCTAATAATAGCGCCCATGCCACCAATCTTGCTTTGAACTTCTCAATTGTTACCTTGTGAATTCTTCTTGAAAACCATTTGCAACCAACATGTTTCTAATCCTTAGGAACCTCCACCAAGTATCACATGTTCTTCTCAACTATTTCCATCCCATCCAGTGGCTCTATTCTAAGACTTCGTGTCTGTAAAATCCATTGTTTACAACATTATTGGCTCATCCTCGATGTCAAACAAAGCAAAAATGCATCTAAAATATTATGGGCTATTGATGTAGTAGCATTCTTGGGCAATGTGGTAATATTGCATCATTCTAGATAAATGTTTTTTTATGGTTTAGTTCAAATTTTATTTTGTTTATGAGTTCGTGGTTACTAATCTATGGTAAAGAAAGTACATTTCACTGCAATTTAAAAGTGGCTTTTGAGGATTTTAAGGTCTTAATCATAGTTTCTATTTTGTTTATGAGTTTGTGGTTTGTAAATTGGTTTGAGAGTGACTACAAGTGGACATTATGCACAATTGTGGTTGTTTCTATTTGTCGCAAGTTATTTGGAGTTTGTGCTAACAATGGAATATTTATGAAGATTTATTTGGTTGATAAGGATATATGTGGTATATCGTGTGGATGATCTCCACCATTTTACCATTTGAATTTTTAAGTTTTTTATCTTTGTCTAATACACTTGGTATTGGGCTTTGTTCCATCTTGTAGCCAACACAAATTGGTGGAACAACTTATAGATGCTATATATATTGGGTTATGGGTTGACAAAAAGTAAGTGAAGAAGACAAAATAAAGAGGCAAGAGAGGGAGCATGGAAGTAGAATGAGAGAAAAATGAGATTGGGAGTGGAGAACGAGGAGTATGATGTGGAGTGCAATCTTGAGAGAGATCATAATGTGGCATAGTGGAGTTCATTAGAATAGTGTGCAAATTTGAATATTCAAAAGTGTAATTTGTGTTTAAATTGTCATAGTAAGTGTAATGAAATGGTTGCAGCCTACTATGTAAGAGGGCCCATTGCAAACCCATTACAACAAAGTGAAGTATTATTGGTGATAATCGTGCAAGCTAAAATACATGTCAATGTATTTTTGTGTCCATGAGTTTTATGTGTTGTGTATATTTTGATGTTAGGTTGCATGGCTTGATAGTCCTTAATTGGACACTCTAATCATGATTGCATCCTTGTCAATAGTGAAAGCAAAAATGCATCTAAAATTTGATGGACTATGGTTACATCTTTTAAGTGTTTTCTTTAGTAGCCAAGCCTCCTTAAGAGTGTGATTTGAATTTGTTCATCTTCTTTTGAGCTAACCTCCTCTTTAGATCCATACTATATTTTTTATCCAACTTTAGGTGTAGATTCCTCAGTCTTTGTCTCTTGGTTGTGAAAATGTACAAAACCTTACTTCCCTAATGATCATGTCTTGATTGTACATTTTCTCTCTAGTTTATGAATTCTAATACTTGTGTCCTTTAACACCATTACTGTAGCTAATGAAGATACACTTCTATACATTGTCGTCCAACTTCAATTTCTTCTTCTTAGGAAAATTGTGTGTATGCTTCAGTACTACAAACCTTGATATGTTGCAATGAAGTATTCTTTCCCAACCAAGCCTCCTCAAAAGTCATATCCACGAGCATTATAGTAGGAGAACTATTAATCAAGGAAGAATTTGTACTCACAACTTCTACACAAGTTTTATATTTAAATTGACACTACTAAGTATTATTTTGGGTTCCTCCATCAATAGCCAATTTAATCTCTCAACAAATCCATTTTTTAAGGGTTGTGTGGTGCTTCACAATAACATGTTCTCTTCAAAAGCAATTAAAATCTATTGAACAAAATTATTCAGCATTAACTACCCTCAAAATATTGATCTTCCCCTCTTTTTGATTCTCCACAAGAGTTTTAAACTATTTGAACTTTTCTAAGCGCCTTGATTTATGATTGAAGGTCAAGGTGATTTCCCATAGAAGTCATCAATAAATGATATATAATAAAATAAAATTTTCAAGTGATTGTATATCCATTAGGTAAACACATCACTATGGAACAATTCTACAATCTCTTAGATTTAGCAAAGTTCATAGAAAAATTATTCTAATTTTATTTTTCATATATACAATATCACATAAATTAAAATCAAGAAAATAATTAATTAGCATCTCTACTAAATTCTCTCTTCAATAGTCTTGGACCTTTCTCACCAATAGGACCCAACAACTCATGTCATGTCATGGTTTTCTTTGTAGTAAGCATATGATCCCTCTAATTAGGAACTTAAAATTGTTAACATTCCATGGTGCTAGCATCTAATTAGAACATAGTATCAATCCAACTCTCCTAGCCAAGACCATGGCCCGATACACTATATTATTGCTTTCCTTATTAAAGATCACCTACACACCAACATCATTCAATTTACTCACCAAAAGATATCTCTCCAACTTTGGAATGTGCAAAGTATTGGAGAGGGTATTAATTATTGTATCTCCAAGTTTGAGCTTGACTTTGTATCATTTGATGTTCTAAAGATTAGAGTTATTTCTACATTCTACCAACATTGAAGCTTCCATGAATCAAGAATCACTTCTTGTTTGATTTCATGGAAGGAGGCTCCCATGGCAATAAGCCATGCACCTTCATGTGAAGTTGTAGATATAGTTGCAAGAAAAACATCACTAACATAATCATTGGAGGACCTCAAGTTTGTATTTTCATGTACCACTCATTTTCCTTCTTCTCCTTACAATCTCTTTTGAAGTACCTCATCTTATAATTTTTCAACTTACAACCTCCCAAGAGACTTATATTTTTCTCCATGATTTGGATTGCATATTCTTTTCCTTATTTATCTCCTTGTCTTTGGAATGGTCTCTCACTATTGAGGCATCTTTAACAAAATTCAAACCTCATATCATCAAAAAGAAATGCACCCACCACTTCATTAATTTTTTAGTTTTTAAAGTGATAGTACTATTGATCACTATCATTAGATTGTCCCAACTATCAAACATTAATTAATTTACCAATGTATTGAATGCATCCAGATGCTTTATCATCAAGTCGCCATCAACCTTCTTTAGAGAATGCAACCTTTTCCATAGAATGAGTTTATTCACTAGAGGCACTCTTTGTTATGAATTCTTATACTTAACTCAAAGCTTCTTGATAATGTGCTTCATCACAACATTCAAAGAGTGTTGAATTTATAAGGTATAGCCTAATGAGATTGCTTGCCTTCTAATAAAAAACTTGCAAGTTTTCATCTTTTAAGTTAAACTATTTTTTATTTGCTATCACAACCTATAGATCTCTATCCCTGAGAAAAGCCTCCATTTTGAGTTTCGATAGCCGAAATTTGTATATCTTGAATTTCTCTATCTTCATTTAGGTGCATTTGTCATCATTGTAAATTGAAAACAAGATCATTCCAATAAGGATTGATATAAATAGGTCATTCTTCTCTCACAAATATAGCAAGATAGCTATATTATGATAGCAATTGAAAGGAATTTATGCAATACATTTTCACAATTAACCATAAAATAAGAGTGTAACAAACTATTCAATCTACACAATTTTTATTTTTAAAGTGGTAGTACTATTGATTGTCATCATTAGATTTTCCCAAACTATCACATGTTAATTAGCTTACCAAACTGATGAATGCATTAAGATTCTCTATCATTTAATCACCATTCCCCCTTTTTAATAAATACAACCTTTTCTATAGAAATAGTTTATTCACTAGGAACTTTGTTTGAACAAATTCTCAAGATTATCCTAAATCTTCTTGGTAGTGGGCTTCATCACAACACTCAAGAGAATCAAATCCATAAAAACCTAATGAGACTCATTTCCTTCTAATCAACAACTTCAAAGTCTTCATCTTTCATGTTAAACTATTTTTTTATTTAAGATGTGTTTATCATTGTTGTAACTTGAAAACAAGATCATTGTAACAAAAATCCCACACGAGATGTTGATGAACCTTTTGCTTTTGGTGTGACCTTTTTGTGCCTACTTCTTTTGTTCAACTCCAACCTTTGCGGGAGGATGTTCCTTATCTTCCACCTTATGCTTCATGTCTTGATAGGCTCTATGTGGCGCTTTCCCTCACACTTCCCCTTGTAATGGTGTTCGTAATGATAGTATTGCATGGGTGGTTGTTAGTCAAAAGAGGAAAGGTATTTCTTCCTCCTCTTCCCAAACACTTCTTCGAGTTATGGGCAAAATTTCTACCCACTCTTGATGTGGGTTGTTTGTAGTCGGTAAGTGGTTTGTTCATGGCATAGGTAGTGTTGTAAGTGGTATATTAATGGCCTATATAACTTTGCAAGTGGCCTTTTTTAAGCATGTTTCTTTGCTTTTGGTTGTAAAGGGTCAACACCCTAGTTTGCTACTTAATAAATCAAAAATAAAAATTCCACACAAACAAGGATTAATAGAAATAGATCATACTCCTCTCACAAGTATAGCAAGCTAACTAGATTATGATAACAATTGAAATAAAATATGCAATAAATTTTCACAATTAACTATGTGAGAAGAGTGTATCAAGCTATTCAATCTATACAACTTTTAGTAGCATCATAGAATAATAATAGCATAAAGAATACCACTAATAAAAAAAACTACAAACTAATGTGTTATTCAACAACCAAAAAGATGCCACGATAGGCCTTGGTCTCAGCCACTGGATTATGAGGGCCTGCCCTTCCATTGTTGAAAATGCTTCTCAACGGGGCATCTTGCTTCAAACTATTCTCTTCCTCGCCATAGGGGTGCTGCTACTTGGTGGAAAGATGCCACTATTGACCATTTGACTGTCAATGCATTGGATTCTACTTGTTCCTCTCGTGAAGATGATGTTTCGTCCTGTGATGAAGAGCCTCTCACTATTGCTGAACTTTCTTCTGATCCTCTCACCGTTGCTCAGCAGCCTTGTTCTACTTCTGTTAAGCCTGCTTCTGGTGTTGCTCTGCTTTGACAGCCTATTTCTACATCCCTGCAGAAATCTGTCGGTGTTTCATAGCATCCTGTTGCAGTTCTTCAGCAACAGTCTGATGCTACTTCTGATCACAACCTTGCATATTCACTTCCACTTGATCTCTCTCTTGGTTCTAATGATTGTATCACCTAGACTATGTTTCATCATAGGCGGAAGGGGAGGTCCTCCCCCCTTGTCCAAACCTCTCCCTCTCAAGGCTTGGGTGTCTCTTCCCCTCCTTGAGTTGGGTATTTTTTTTTTTTGGTCTGACATTGTTGTTGGGGGGCTTGCTTCCTTGGTTAGTTTTGTCTTTTTGATAGTCTTTGACTATGTTAAGGGTTGATGCCCTAGTTATCACTATTTTTTTAATCAAAAACAACCAAAAACATTACAATACATTTCCAAGTTTTTTCAAGAGATTTGTGCCCACACTTGAGAAGTAATCAAGTGCAAGACGATATAAATAACCTCGTAACAATCCTTTTATTTATATAAAGAGAACAATAATGAAATAACATTTACTAGAAGATTGTCAAACCACTTTGCACTAATAACTAATTACCTAAGCTTTTAATTATTAGGTTTGCAATATGTCAACCCATGTATTAAATATTTTTATATATTGACTATATTTTAAGACCTAAAAAAATATTAAATGGAATTTACATAATCAATCCAATTGACTATGTTCTCACTAAACCATGACCTCACCCATGTGCCATCCATGTTAAATATTTTTGCAATGTAATATAAAATAAGAAAATATTGTCCAATAAAAAACATGTGGAATTTTTATTATAGAATGGACCACAATATTAAAAAATATAAAATATTGTAATATGTAAGGTGTACAACACCTTCCCAACAAATTGCCCCTCTAACAAATTTGTTTCTAATTCTTGTAGCATTTTCTATTAATGAATACAAATATTAAATGCTTTAGGGTATATGCACATTATATGTTTCCAATATTTGAAGTTTGGTACACCAATGAGTTTTGAAGATGTCATTAGAAGCATCCAAATAATTTTTAATCTTTGTAGGATTAGTGAGAGGAGGAAGAACATTTGTTGTGGTGTCTATAACTTTTGACAAAGAAAGTGTTGGCATTGAGTTGTCATTGATGTCAATCGGTATTGTAGGTTACCGGTAGAGTGTGTCAATCGATATGAAGAAGATTGAACCAGCATAAAGAAGACATGAACGGTGGAAGAGAAGTATGTTCTGAGTTGACAGATGATATCACCGGTATGAGGTGAGATGCAGGAGTGTGTTGGTACGCTTGAGTGATAACCAGTAAGGCATAAACTGGTATGAAGGCTGGTTGTTTGTTTGTGATGAAGAGGCGGAATGTTATATGAATCACAACAACACCCGGTGAGAAGAACAGAAAGAATGACATGAAGACATATTGGAAGGCAAGATGAATTGTCATGAGGATATGTTGCCAGTAAGAGTGATTGTTCAGTGTGTTGGACATACCGGTAAGGGATTGTACCAGTACAAGGACTTGTCAGATGTTCAAGTTTGAACCGACCCTATGTCGGTGAGTTGAATGTATGCTAATGTGTGCCTCGGGGAGCTGAGGTGGAAAACATGCAGAGGTCGGTGAAATGTTCATTGACATGGTTGTCTGTATAGTAGGTGGTCATTAAATGATAAAATTGCAAATCATGGGTTGATAACAGACTAATGAGGCTCGAGGAAGAATGAATGATAGAGAATAATCAGACAGTTGAGGGATTGTGTTCGAAGCATGAAATACGATTGCAGATTGACCTCGAGAAAGAAACAGTTGGATCATAAATGCGTCAACAAATTTCAAGGCCAGAAAACAAGGTTAGGTTTGCTACTTTTGGCAAACATGCTTTGGACAAATGAAAAACGCGTGATGATTTATCCCTTCAAAGCAAGTGAGCGATCCAAGGCAGATCGCATCAGATTGGATATAGATTTGATAGGAGAAGGGAAACCCTAACCGTCCTAAGTTTGAATTAGTTTTTCGCGGGAAGCCTCAAGTTTAAAAATGTCGACCTGAGATTGATATGACATGATGTTGGAGAATGAAAGTATGTGGGCAAAGTCTGTTTGAGTGAAAAATAAGAAAAATTTAAAGTGTTTGTTTACCGGTGAGAAGGAACAAGAAAAACAGTGTAAAGGACAAACCGATAGAGTAAGTGAAGAACACAGAGGTGTCAAAACCGACAGAGGCAGAACCTGGAAAAGTGTGGTCAAGTGTGAATTGAATCCAGCAGTCGGAGGGAGAGAAGTTTTAGGAGATTAAGAATCTGCAGAAAGGCATTGTTGCAGGGTGTGTGGAGTTTTCACAGACCGCTAAGATTGAAACCAGTAGTGTAGAGTATTGAAGGGTTGCAAAACTTCATTTGCAATAGGGAATTTATTTGTGTATGTGAATCTTCATATTGTCTTCACTAAGCAGGTGCTTAATGCAGGGGTTGTAACCTATAAACTGATCAGAGGTTGGTGCTCCTTTGAGTCGGTGCTCATAAATCAGGGATTGGTGCTCCTTGGGTTGGTGCACTAAAATTGTAATCAGATCATTTTCATTGTGAGGCTGGATTGGAACAGAAGATCTCCAACAACTATTCTCACCGAGGTTTTTCCCACACTGGGTTTTTCTCGTATATCTGGTGTTATGTGATGCATTCTTGTGTATCTGTTATATTGATTTTATAGCAAATCATTTCACATACTTAGCTTGCATTGTTTGGTTTACCGGTCAGCACTCTGTTTGTTTTATATTGTACCGGTATATCTCCGATTAGGAAAAATGTGTTTAAATCACTGATTCACTCCCCTCTCAGTGATCCATTGTGTCCAACAATTGCTATCAAATCCTAGGTGCCTTATTTTGTCAAAGTGTTCTCTAGGTTGGGTAGATCCTATCAAGTATGCACAATTGCAAGAAATGAATTTGCCTCCTCAAAAGCTCCTATGTTTGATGGTGTCAACTATGCCTTTTGGAGTAGAAGAATGGAAACCTATTTGTCCTCTCTAGGTTTTGATGTGTGGATATTGGTTAAGAATGGGTATACAGTCCCAAATAATCCACCTACTGATCCAGATGCTAAGAAAGAATATGAGAACAATGCTAAAGCTAAAAATGTCATTCTTAGTGGGTTATCTGATAATGAGTTCGTTAAGGTTATGCACTGCTCATCTGCCAAAGAAACTTGGGATAACTTGCAGAAAATATTTGAAGGTGATGTTAAAGTCAAGGAAGCTAAGTTACAAACTTTGAGAGCATAGCTTGAGGGTTTGAAGATGAGAGATGAAGAGAAGATTGTTGACCATCTTCAAAGGATTGATGTAACAACAAACACCATTAGAGGGCTTGGAGAAGAAATAAAAGATGATGTGGTAGTGAAAAAGGTACTTAGATCTCTCACATCTAAGTATGATACAAAGGCTTCAGCAATAGAAGAAGCAAAAGATCTAAAAACCTTTACAATGGATGAGCTATATGGTTCCCTAACTGCTTATGAGATGAGGATTGCCACTACTAAGGTTGTGAAGAAGGAAGTTGCATTCAAAACATCAAGGAAAGGAAAAGAAGATTCTTCTCAAGATGGAATGGGTGAAGATTCTGATGATATCATGGCAAACTTTGTCAGAAGACTCAAGAGGGGTTCCGACAAATACAAAGGCAAGTTGCCCTTGAAATGTTTCAATTATGGAAAGATTGGACATTTTGTTCTCAAATATCCCTATGGTGATAAGGATGAAGATGATCAATCAAGTGGTAGTAGATCAATCGGTAAAGACAAGAAGAAGAATGTCTATCGGCATGGTAGAAGAGGCAATCGAAAGTAGAGCAACCTTTACACACATGAAAATGATACCATAGATGAGGAGAGTGCCTCAGATGATTGTTGCAGTGAAGATGAAATCAAAGCAAACATTTTTATGGCCCAAGAGGTCTTGACACCAAAAGAAGGAGAAGAAGAAGAGCAAGAAGGAGAAGTAGATCTTGAAGCAGAGCTCATCAGTGCCTTGGAAGAGATGAAGAAAACAAGAAGAGATCTGAAGAAGGTGAAAAAGGTTGCAGCTAAAGAACACGAGGTGTTGCAGCAATCTCTTGAAGAATCCAAGAAAACAATTGCAGATCTAAAACTTCAATTGGAAGAGGCCAAGAGGATCGGTGAAGTTACTAGTACCGGCTTGAGTGAAAAGGGGAAGGAGCATCAGAACCTGGAAGAAGAAATTGTTAAGCTCCAGAAGGAATTAGAGAAGTGCAAGAATGAACTGATGATGAGAAGCAAGTATGAAAGCAGCACAAAGGCCCTAGATAAAATGTTGAGCAACAAAAAGTCTTCAAAGGATGTCGGTGGACTTGGATTTGAAAAGGGGCAGAGTTCCAGAAGCAAGGACTCAACCAAAAAAGAGATACAGTTCATGACATCCAGTGAGAGTAAGGTCAAGCAGGTATTCACTATTGGCAAATCTGAGAAAAAGAAGTCATATTCTACTGCTACAAGAGATCAACCAGTAAGACAGAATGTTGCCGCAATTCAAGATACAAACTGGTATGCTAGAAATAAAGGAATGAGGAAGGTTGATGACCAAGGTTTCACTAGAGTTCATCAAGTGACGAGCAGATATCCGGTAAGATAGAATCATGTTGCTCCCAGGACACAAAATCGATATGTATTTGAATTCTATGGTTATTGTCACCAGTGTAATAAGTTCGGTCATAAAATGGCAGAATGTAGGAAGATGAATGTAACCCCCAGTTTTGAGAGTAGAAACTCATTTGTTGCATTACAAAGTACAAATGTCACATGTTATAATTGCAATGAGTTTGGTCGTAAGAGTTATGAGTGTAGGAGAAATGTACAGATGTCCTACAAGAATGTTTTGAATACATCTTTCAATGCTAATGTGAAATGTTATAAGTGTCAAAATTTTGGTCACATAGCAAGGCATTGTAAGCTGAGAACTGGCAAGCAAAAGAAAACACAACCGGGTCAGAAGATAGAGACAAAACTGGAACACAAGATGACAGAAGAGGAGAAGAAAGAAGAGAAACAGGTTTGGGTAGAGAAGGAGAAGAGAAAGACAGAGTCAAGCTTGATTGTGTAGACTAATCTACATGTTGAAAGGAGGAATCTATGGGTAGTAGATAGTGGTTGCTCAAATCACATGACTGGAGATAAAAAAAAGTTAATCAAGCTTGATGATTGGAATGGTGGTTATGTCTGGTTTGGTGATAACTCCTCTATCAAGATTAAGGGTCGTGGTACATTGAATATTGATGGAAAGCTCAAGGCTGATGATGTGTACTATGTGGAAGGACTAAAGCATAATCTCCTCAGTGTAAGTCAGATGTGTGACAAAGGGTACAAGTTCACATTTGACTCTACTGGTTGTCAGATAAGCAATTAGAGTATTGATCAGGTTGTGGCTAAAGGAAAGAGGACAGATGCTAATGTTTACAATATGAAGGAATGTTATGAGTCTCAATGCATGATGGGATAAGTTGATGAAAGTTGGTTGTGGCATTGGATATTAGGCCACATGAACTTTGATAATCTGGTGAAGATAAGCAAAAACCAGTATGTAAGAAATATTCCACAAATAACTAAACCAGCAAGTACTTTTTGTGATGAATGCATCAGAAGCAAGAAAATCAAAGTGAGCTGCAAAACAAAAGAGTACAATACCTCAAGACCCCTGGAATTAGTACATACAGATTTGTGTGGACCAACAAGGACAAGGGCTTTGGTCGGTGAGAGATACTTCATGTTATTCATTGATGACTACTCAAGGATGACTTGGGTGACATTTCTGCATGACAAATCACAGGCATTTGAAAGATTCAAGATTTTCAGAAGAATGGTTGAAAATGATAGTGGATACCAGTTAAAGTGCTTAAGATCAGACCGGGGTGGAGAATATTCTTCCAATGAGTTTATTGACTACTCTGAGAGACATGGAATCCGAAGATAGTATTCAGCAGCAAGAACACCACAACAAAATGGTGTGGCAGCGACGAAGAATAAGAAAGTGAAAGAGATGGCTAGAACAATGTTGAATGAGGCCAACATACCAAATACATACTGGAAGGAAGCAGTTCATACTATTGTCTACACATTAATCCAGGTACAGTTAATAGTGAACACTAGAATGACTCCTTATGAGTTATGGTATTACCGAAAACCATCACTCAAGCATTTTAAAGTGTTTGGAAATAAGTGTTTCATCAAGAGAGATGTTGATGGATTAGGAAGTTTTGATTCCCGGAGTGATGAAGAAATCTTCTTGGATTACTCAACCAATAGTAAAGCCTACAAATGCTACAACAAGAGTTATGAAAAATGGTTGATAGTATTAATGTGAGAATAGATGAAGACCTACATAAGAGAAAATTTGTACCGGCACCCTACATTGATGATTCAGGTGTTGAGTATGAAGAACAATTTGACAATGGACCAGTAGAAGAAGCAACAAGCAAGAACCTTGAACGGTATGTGCAGAAGAACCATTTGGAAGAACAGATCATAGGAGATAAAAATGAAGGTGTGCAGACTAGAAGGAGACTAGCCCAGAATGATGAGCAAGTAAATTTTTGCCTCATGATAGAACTTGAGCCCAAAACTTTTGATGAAGCTAACAAAAGTGAGAAGTGGGTAGATGCCATGGATGAAGAGCTTAAACAAATTCAGAAAAATCAAATTTGGGAACTTGTTCCTAGACCGGTAGACAATAATGTCATAGGTACCAAGTGGGTCTACCGGAACAAAATAAATGAAGAAGGCAAGATAATCCGGCATAAAGCAAGGTTAGTTTGCAAAGGGTATGCTCGAGTGGAAGGTATTAACTTTGAAGAAACCTTTGCACCGGTTGCTAGGTTAGAGGCAATGAGAATGTTTTTAGCTTTCTCTGCCTATAAAGGATACAAGGTTTACCAAATGGATGTCAAATTTGTATTTTTGAATGGTAATCTTGAAGAAGAGGTGTATATGGAACAACTGGAAGGATATCTATTACACAATGATGAGAGTTTTGTATGTCGGTTGAAGAAAGTCTTGTATGGTTTGAAGTAGGCAACTAGAGCATGGTATTCCCAGTTAGACAAATACTTGAAAGAGCAAGGATTATGGAAAGGGAATGCAGACATCAACTTGTATATCAAGGTAGATGGAGATCATATGATTATAGTTGTTGTATATGTGGATGACATTATCTTTGGTGGAGACAAGGACATCATGTGCAATTAAATTGTAGATCAGATGAAGACAAAATTTGAGATGTCCATACAGGGTGAGTTGTCCTATTTTCTTGGTTTGCAGGTATCACAGCAGGAGAAAGGAATTTTCATCTCACAAACCAAGTACGTTAAAGACATGTTGAAAAAGTTTCAAATGGAGGACAACAAACCGGTAAGTACTCCCATGGTTACTGGTTGTAAATTGAGCAAACTAGACGAGCCACCGGAAGTAGAGTAGACACTATATATATCTATGATTGGTAGTTTGTTATATCTAACAACATCTAGACCATATATAGTACAAGCAGTTTGCATGGTTGCAAGATTCCAAGTTGCTCCTAAACAGTCTCACTTAAATGCAGTCAGGAGAATCTTTAGGTACCTGCAAGGATCAATCCAATTATGGCCTGTGGTATCCAAAGAAAGGAGACTTCACTTTGCAGGTTTATACTGATACAGATTAGGTAGGATGTATTGATGACTGAAAAAGTACAAGTGGAGGTGATTTCTACTTAGGATACCGGTTAGTATCATGGCATATCAAGAAGCAAGATTCAGTGTCATTATCTATTGCTGAGGCCGAGTATATAGCAGCTGCTACATGTTGTTCACAGGTATTGTGGATGAAGCAGACACTGAAGGACATACAGGTGGAGATACCGAAACCTATTCCAATCTGGTGTGATAACTCAATTGCAATCAACATCTCCAAGAATATAGTAATGCACTCAAGAACAAAACACATTGCAATCAAGTATCACTTCTTGAGGGAGAAGGTAGCAGAGAAGGAGGCCATAGTAGAGTATGTTCCAACTGGTGAGCAAATTGCTGACATATTTACCAAGCCACTTCCTTTGGGCACATTTGAGTACTTTAGAAAAAAGTTGGGAGTTGTCCCACCATCATGCAACACTTAAATATATAGGGAGATGTATGGTTCAGGGGGAGTCAACAATTATTTTTATCTTATGACTCTTGAATTGTGAAGTATGGACACGGGAGGAGAATGTGTCCTACCGGTTGAAGGCATGAGTTGTGATTCAACTTGTCCAACTTTTGATTCCATAATTGCTAAAGGGAGAGAATAAGGTTGGAGTCTAGTAGTATGATTGGTGTCAGACTAAGGTTCCCCTTGCCATTGTTGTCAAAGGGGGAGAGAAACCGGTACAGAAAGTGTTGACATCAATGTCAAAGGGGGAGATTGTTGGTATTGAGTTGTCATTGATGTCAACCGGTAGAGTGTGTCAACCGGTATGAAGAAGATTGAACCAACATAAAGAAGACAGGAACGATGGAAGAGAAGTATGTTATGATTTGACATATGATATCGCCGGTATAAGGTGAGATGCAAGAGTGTGTTGGCACGCTTGAGTGATAACTGGTAAGGCATAAATCGGTATGAAGGTTGGTTGTTTATTTGTGATGAAGAGGCAGAATGTTATATGAATCACAATGACACTCGGTGAGCAGAATAGAAAGAATGGCATGAAGACATACTGGAAGACAAGATGAATTGTCAGGAGGATATGTTGCCGATAAGAGTGATTGTTCAGTGTGTTGGACATACCGGTAAGGGATTGTAACGGTAGAAGGACTTGTCAGATGTTCAAGTTTGAACCAAACCTATGTCGATGAGTTGAATGTATGCTGATGTGTGCCTCGGGAAGCTGTTTAGGAAAACATGTTGAGGTTGGTGACATGTTCATCGACATGGTTGTCTATGTAGTAGGTGGTCATTAAATGATAAAACCGCAAATCGCGGGTTGATAATAGACTGATGCGGCTCGAGGAAGAATGAACGACAAAAAATGATCAGACAGTTGAGGGATTATGTTCGAAGCATGAAATACGATTGCAGATTGACCTCGAGAAAGAAACAACTGGATCATAAATGCATCGACAAATTTCAAGGCCGGAAAATAGGGTTAGGTTTGCTACTTTTGGCAAACATGCTTTGGATAGATGAAAAACACGTGATGATTTATCCCTTCAAAGCAGGTGAGAGATCGAAGGTAGATCGCATCAGATTGGATACAAATTTAATAGGAGAAGGGAAACCCTAACCATCCTAAGTTTGAATTAGTTTTTGACGAGAAGCCTCAAGTTAAAAAATGCCAACCCGAGACTGATAGGAAATGATGTTGGAGAATGAAAGTGTGTGGGCAAAGCCTGTTTGAGTGAAAAATAAGAAAAGTCTAAAGTGTTTGTGTACTAGTGAGAAGGAACAAGAAAAACAGTGTAAAGGACAAACTGACAGAGTAAGTGAAGAACACAGAGGTGTCAAACCCGACAAAGGCAGAACATGGCAAAGTGTGGTTAAGTGTGAATTGAATCCAACAATTAGAGGGAGAGAAGTTTTATCAAAGTAAGAATTTGCAGAAAGGCATTGTTGCGGGGTGTGTGGAGTTTTCATAGATCGGTAAGATTGAAACCGGTACTGCAGAGTATTGAAGGGTTGCAAAACTTTATTTGCAACAGGGAATTTATTTGTGTATGTGAATCTTCATACTGTCTTCACTAAGTAGGTGCTTAGTGTAGGGGTTGTAGCCTATAAACTAATCAGGGGTTGGTGCTCCTTTGATTCGGTGCTCATAAATCAAGGGTTGGTGCCCTAAAATTGTAATCAGATCATTTTCATTATGAGGCTGGATTGGAGTAGAAGATCTCCAACAACTATTCTCACCGAGGTTTTTCCGACATTGGGTTTTCCTCGTATATCTGGTGTTATGTGATGCATTCTTGTGTATGTGTTATATTAATTTTATAGCAAATACTTTCACACACTTAGTTTGCATTGTTTGGTTTACCGGTCAACACTCTGTTTGTTTTATATTATACTGGTATATCCTTGATTAGGAAAGAAGTATTTAAATCACTAATTCACCCCCCTCTCAGTGATCCATTATGTCCAACAAAAATTTCAACTCGGGATTTATCACAAATTTGTATAGGGTGTAATGAATCTCTATAGAACTATCACATACTTGGCCAACTAATATGAAGGCACTCTAAGCACTCTATGTGATGTTGAAATTTCTTAGAAGAAAATCATAGAATTGTGTAACCATTATTCTTCTATAGAATATCACAACTTTTAAGAAATAAGACCAAGGAGATATGGTAAAAGAGACTTGTTGATGTAGTAATCTTATATCCACTCCCACCATTTTTGGAAACTATCATAGTTTTAATTAGTATCAATATTTCTAGTAATTTAGAAAAAAACATGTTTTGATGTTATAGCTATAACCCATGATGGAAACCACTCCATAGTCTATTTGAGAATGCACAATACCCATTAATGTGAATTTATAGCTTATACATTAGATGTTTTTTAGCTACAAGAAAACTACAAAGAGTAAAATTCATTATAATGAGACAAAGAAGGAACAAATCAAAGTGAAAAATGGAATTTTGGACTTCAAGAGTTCATATGATAGTAAACAAACCTCTACAATTTAAAAAACGAGAGTTTCTTAACAAGAAGATAGAACTACAAATTACTTGAAATGGGGGCACAAGACCCAAAAAGTAATATTCCACCACGTAACCATCAATGATGAAACAAAGTGTAACTATATAATGAGATATGTTGATCTCAATGTAATAAAATTTAATAATAAATGATAGATCATAAATAGAAATGAAAATCAACTTTAAATTATATGTAAACTATTAAACAAATATTTACATGAAGAGACCCTTTAAAAAAACTCTACATCATAATGACCTATACATGCGTTAATGATAAAATAAGTTACAATACATCAACTTATCCCTTTGAACTTTAGCAACATAACAATGCTCAAATGACCTAAAAAAATGATCATTGTATCATCTCAAGACACCAATATATAGGAGAGATAAATACCAAATACCATGAATGCCACTTAAAGACAATTGACCAATACCACAGGCCCAAAACTAGGTATCCAAATCCTCATGGGATATCTCACACCTCGCCAAAATTATCAACATACCTAGAATAGTAACTCCTCTTATGGACTTGAATTCCACGCCCTACTCCATAAATATTCATATTTGTTATAATGGTCAAATTGACCATGATCCCAATTCTAAGTGCTCCATGGGAATATTGAAAAATCTATCATAGGATCCAACATAGAAGATGATCTTGCACATCCTTACACATCTTGATCTTAAACTAATATTATTTATCTCTTCAAAATTAAGTGGACTTAAATGCCACTACCATTATATGTGGGGAATAAATAATAAATAAAAAAATCATATCACATATATGTTGGGAAATAAACGGGTTCAATACCAAAGATTGTGAAGATCAATCTCTATCTGATAAACTAATCAAAGTATGATATTCAAGACTTGGGTAGTAGCAACATGAAAATTTGAAATTCATATGCAAATCTAAAAAAAAAGTTACCTTGATTTTGGAAAAGCCATGATTAGATCCTTCTTCTTTATGATGCCAAAAATTACCCTGTAACCCATGTTTAATAAACCTATCTTACGTGAACTTATAAAAATAATAAATAATGGTTAACATCAACGCAAGATAATAGAAATAGGCATAAATCAGTAACATAACATCCACACATAACATAGGATTTACGTGGAAAAACCCTTGTGGGAAAAAACTCTACCAATAAGAGAGGACAAGCTTGTATTTACAACAATAAAAGTGCTTACAATACAATCACTTCCATTCTCCTCTTTGCCTCCACCATAGTAGCACCTATGTACATGTGAATAACCTCTTTAAGCCTCCTATCCATCCTTCATTCTTGCGAAGAAAACTACATTCAACTATTGAATTATCTGCTTACCACTACATAAAATCTACACCTAAAGGTTGAATTTATAGAATGGCAAGAGCTTCAAAACCACCAATAAAGGTTCCCAAAGAAGACTCTTCATTAGTCACTACCACAACACTTGGAATGCCTCCACAAAACTCTAAAAGACATTAGTTTATCTTCCAATACCTTCCCTCCAACATGGACACCTATACTTGTGTAGAGTCTAAAATTGCATACCCCTTTGCAATTCCACTTTCACTTTTGTAGCCACTTTAGTGTCCATTCCCCTAGCATTTGAGTAGGCTCATTTCAGCCCTTGCATCAACATTTCCCTCTCAGGATGCTTAGGACACCTTTTCAACACCTATCTTTCAGCTTCAGTTTCTTGCCACTCATCATTTTAGAGCTCGTGATTTGTCTAGACACTAGCACGCCACATAGACATCTATGTGCCATGCATTCGTCCTACGACATCTTAATGTTCAAATGTCAGTTTTGCGCATTTTGACACTTGTCACCTATCTTGGTTGAAGGAAACGACTCAGAATCTTCTAAATAACTCGCCAACTTTCTTTTCCCTCCTATTCTCTCATTTAAATCTAGCTCTTTCATTCATGTAAGCTCTCTTGGTTCTTCAAGAAATGTCTCTAGATTTGGGACACAATCTCTCTTGTTCTCATGGCTGTCACATCTTTCTCTTGCTCTCTCACTTTCTACAATGCTCTCTAGCTCTCACATTACTCTTTGCATCTCTCTTGGATTTCTCAAGCCTTGCTAGTAATATCTATCTATTTATTTTGTCTCTAAGCATCTTGAGGATTTATCATATCCCTTATCTGTCAAATCATTTATCTTTTCTATTTACATTTTTATTTATCTATCTAGCTACTATGGAGGTGGAAACACCAAAACAGGGACTTGACTAAGGCAAGTTTCCAAACAAACCCAAAGTGGAGGTTTATTAGAAGTATTTGAATGCACGAGGGTTTGATTGTGTTTTATTTATACTCATTTATTTTTATATTTATTATCTAGAATTCATTGTCAGATTTCTAACTTCTGGGTTTTGCAGGTCATCTGAAATATAGAGTTGGGTTTTCTTTGTTTTATGAATTTATGTTCGCGATCTGTACGAGACTACGACGCGTCGCGTAGATGTCTATGCACTGTGTTGGCGTCCTTGACCAAGACGTTTAGATTCAGATTGAAAACTCCCTATCGTCTATTCTTACCATTTCTATAATTAGATATCTTCATATGTTTCACTAGTTGGAGATATATGAATGTTTGTTGTGAAATTGGCTCTCAAGGGAACATAGTACATCCCTTTGTAGGGTCACTTTTGCACCATTATATTTTGGTGAACCCGACGTGAACACTTCTTCTATATTATTTTTTAAATAATTCTTTATCATTCCTTTAGTCATTCAATATCCCCCCTCAAAAAAATGACAATTTCTAATCTTTCCCCTTCGAAAAAAAAATTGAGGCGCTACCCCGAACCACATTCCATGCCGTCAATTTTAAAATGATACATCAGCCTTCGGTCGACTTATTTATGCATTGCTTTTTTAATTTAGTTTGTTAATTTCAAATGCATTTGTTATATTCTTTTATTAGTTCTATTTCTAATTTTAACAAATTACTAACAATGTTCTTTTTCATGCATGTGATGGTGACTTGGATTTGCCTATGCCACTATATGTCTTTGATCCCTCTTGTAATTCTTTTTTTTGTCTTAGAGGATATTTTGTTGCAAGAGGATGAAATCATTGATACCTTTCTTAATGTTACTCTACCTTCTCTTCAATCCAATGCACCCTCTTCTAGAGCTGATGCATTAGTTGATGATGAATCTCATGTCACATCCAATCTCCCACGGGTTGATGTTGAGCAATTTCCTTTAACTAATTCTTCTTCAAGTTGTAATGAGTCTGTGAATGTCATTGTTGTCTCTCCCGCCCCTTAAAGGCATAAGAGACCAATCATTTATGGTACTACAACTAGTCCTTCTCCAAAGAAGGTAATTTTTATTCATGGTGTTCCTTTTAAAAATGAATCACCAGATCTTTTTACGAGATACACATAGTCTAAGGCTCCTTTTTATAAAATGATAGCCCATACTTATAACACTCATGGAAATAAGAAAAATGTCAATCAATCGAATATTTCTTTACCACCTTCTCAACTAGATCTTCCTCGAGCATCTAAGGCTTCAGCTAAGCAATCTAGTGATTACAATCTTATTGAGCAACTTCATGTTCCTTCCACTGAGATCTCACTTTGGTATTTTCTTTAGACTACTCCAATTTATCAAGTTATGCTTTAGGAAGCTCTTCAAAAGATCTTATTACCTTCTTCTGCTAGGCCTTTGGATATAAATGCGTTGATGGATCATATTCGTGCAGATTCGTTGAATATTACATTCTATCCACATGAACTCCCACCTCCAAAAGTAAGAAATCAAACATATCCATTAATCACAATCATTTATGTTAATGGTGTCAGCATTAGATGGACTCTCATTGATATCACTCAATGTTTGTATTCTAGACCCATTGCCCAAAATCAAAGTGGGTTTGAATTCTCTTTCGACATCATCTATGTTTATCTGTAGTTTTGATAATATTGGTAAAATTGCTTTGGGTATTGTTACTTTGCCTATAAATATTGGACCAGTTACTATTCCAACCCTAGTGTATGTTATTGTAGGGACTTTACCATATAATCTTCTCTCAGGTAGACCTTGGATTCATGCTTTAGGAGCGGTCAGTTCTACCATTCACGGTTCTATTAAGTTTGTTGCCAACAATCAGGTAGTTACAATCAAGGTTGATCCTAACACTATGCACTTATGTCAAATCACAGTAGTTGGTCATGCCTCGATTACACCTATCTTTAAGAACTATATTCCATCTTTATCTTCTAATATGATGACAACTATTCACATGAACCCACCTAAAGAGGAAAACCATGACAAGGTTGTCCCTAAAGAAGATCCTCCTAATATAAAAAATTCTAAGTCTACTCCTACTCTATCTCCTTCTTCTCAATAGACTTTACAAGCTCCTTCATTGGAGAATATAAAGTCAACCCTATCCACCTTAAAACTCCAAAAGTATCATTCACGTCTGTTATCAAAGATGATTATTCTTCTGTATAGTGGGATCATGTGAACACCATTGACTATACCGTTAAAGGTGATCATCCCCCTTTGGAGGAGTTGCAATAACGTTATGGTCCATAATTCAATATTGCTTCCTGTAGTCACATAAATCAGTCCATTTTAATTAAATGAATATTTGCTATTTATTTGATTAAAAATTCACTAGCCATCAGTTAATTAAATTAACATTTAATTAATTCATCTTCAAACATTCTCCTATTAATTAAATAAATTATTTAATTTATTTTAATTCATTCATTAAATCAAAATTCACAATCAATTAAATGAATAAATTCTATTTATTTCATTTAAACCCCTTTCCTCTTTTCCTCTTTTAAATAAATTAAATAAAACATTTATTTAAATAATTAAATCCCCCCCCCCCCCACTTGCATCCTCCTGAAAATGCAACTTGCACCTATTTGTTGAAATAAATGAATTTTATTTTAATAAAAATCCTATTTTCTCTCACCCACCAAACCCACTTGCAATTCTAATTTCATTCTAGATTCTTCTAACCCCTTCCTAATTAACCTAATCCATCCCCTAATTATTGTCACGTTCCTAAGCAACTTGGAGTCACTTCTCAAAGACTTCAAAGTCTTTGAAAAGCATTAAATGCTTCGTGTGTTCAACAATTTAACCTCTAAAGTCTTCCAAACCACTAATGGCTCTTACATAACTCAAATCCACTTGCACCCATGGTTAAAGACTTTAACCCATAACTCAACCCTCATGTGACCCATGTGTCTTCTTAAGTATTTATTGCTTTGAACATGGTTATCCTCACTAACTCTTGCACAAGAGTTTATCCATTAGATAAAAGCATTATTCTTTGAATAATGAATTTATTCACTCAACCCAACCTTAACCTTAACTCCCAAGTTAACCCTCAAGTCATGTCAAGCATTTAATGCTTTTTCCCTCTCCTCTCAACCTATCTCATGTTGACACTTGTCATCTTGGGATTGGGTTGAAAGTCCTCACATGGATTGAATATCATTCAATCCCGACCCTTGTTGAGATTACTCAATCTCAACCACCCATTGCTCCATTTTTCCTATAAATAGAGCCCATTTCTTCATAATCCAGATCCTGAAAACTTGCATGCATTTACATTATAGTGAAGTTTAGAGAAAGAGCATTTAGCATAAATAACATATATTGTCATTTTGGACTAAAATAAATCTTAGTTCATTTCATAGCATGTCTGATTAGTTTATTTTACATTTGCATATCATAGCTAAAACATTTCAATCTTGAATCTCCATAAGGCATCCATAGTGCAAAAAGTTGTTGAGAGCTACACTAATTTGGAACTTGGAGAGGAGAGCAACAAGGGAGAAGGAGCTACAAGCATGGTGGAAGGCATTTGGAGATGCCTTGTTGTGTTTGCTTTCATAGTTAAATACTTCATTATGTTTTTAGTGTCTCTCTTGGTATGTCTGCTTAGATTAGTTGTTGGTTGATTAACACTAACTCTTCTTTGTTTCTTGTGTTTCTTTTATGTTATACGACCACAGGTTCTTGTCTAACAACCCCCCTTTTTGCAGAGCATCATTTGGTGAACCCGACGTGAATCAAAGAACAACTTTTTGAAACTACTAACTTATTTGACTGTTTTAATTAACACACAGGTCATGCTTTGGCGCTTTTGTTCGCGCTTTAGCGCTTTTGAAATTTGATCTTTTAGCACTATTGTCTCAAATTTAACACTATTGTCCTTAGTATAGCACTTTTGACTATTAAGTAGTGTTTTTGTCCCTGTTCTAGCGCCTTTGATTTTTTGTATAACTAAACTCTTGTAGCACTTTTGTTATTACTGTTGCGCTTTTGTGTTAAGTAGCATTTTTGTTCTTACACAGAGTAGCGCTATTGTAACATAGCGTTGTAGAAAAATACCTTGTAACCGAAAACCCAAAAATTTTAGGCTTGTGGAAGCCCCCCATACATGTGCACTTTTCTAACTTGTTTTCTTTTGTGCAGGTTTTGACTAACCCCTACAATAGAAATTTTAGTGAAGTAATTTTATTTTTTATTGCTAACTTTGTCTTTCGGGTTGGGATAAAATAAACTCACTTTCTTTTTGGTTAAAAATACACTACACTTTGCTTTGGGCTTTAAAAATTCACATCTTTCATTTGGAGCTCTAAAAAGTACATCATTGTTACAAGCTAAAAAGAACCACAAAAACAATTTTATTTTTTGCAAGTTAGGAAACAAACTTCGTTTTGGTGCTTAAAATCAACAAAACAACTTTATTGCTTGCAAGTTTAGGATTCATTTTTCTTTTGGTGCTTAAAATCAACAACACAAATTTTGATTTCCTTGCATCCATTCAGGTTAAAAATCACAATCCACACTTGGTTTTTGGGCAAATAAAAAGAACAATCAACTTATTTTATTTTACAAAGCGATTTACTTCAAGCAAACGTGCTCTTCATTAAGTTGACCAGGATTTCATTTTTCCTAGTTTACTCAACACATTGTCTTTGAAGGATAAAAAAAACACCATGGTTGTTGGAGCAACATCTCCAAGTAGTTAGATCACCATTGCAATGACAAGTTAAAAAGAACAAGTGTATTTTGTGTTTGGCACACTTGTGCAAAAGAGTTTGTCGAGTGGTCCTACTTCTAACACACACTATCCTCTCCCTTGGCTTTCATGGTCCTAGATGCAAGAGAAAAGTGTTAGTAACACTCAAATTTTATCTTTTTAAGAGAGGCCTGCCAAGAGACACATCACTCTTGGGAACGACCTCGCGTGGTAAATCATTCGAGCTGCTATAGAAATCAGGTGTGAGAGAAAGTTGTAGCCTTGGGTATAGTTGTTCCTACAGTGTAACTTGTCGAAAGGACAAATGGGCACCACCACAAGTTACAACGCTCTTAAGTGAGTCGCTGCAGAATGAACTTATGTCCAAAAACATAAAAAATTACTAAACATCTTTAAGTAGTAGCCCACCCGTTCTATTGATTGAGGATATTTGTGATAAATTCAGTGCAAGAGCATAGAAGGTTTTGCTCCCAAGATACTCACCATACATATTTCCTTGAGTAGAAACATAGCTTTTTCAAAGGTTACTTGTAGCCCGATAAAAGTGGTGACTCCCCCATCATAGGGATCATCTATTTGTTATACTCGTGCAAGACTTAGTATATCACATCCTTACCTACCATGATGGGATTCATAAGGTATGTAGTGCCAAAGTTGAAGAAATGTCAAGATGTGGGCTGAAATTATTGCAACTGGCCATTTGACCTTAGGGATAAAGAGTGTTTGAAGTGTTTGAAGTGCTTTTCGTTTTGAGTCAAGACCAGTGCAAATTGAGCCGACTTTAGGCTTTGGAAACACCTAAAATACATTTGAAGGAAAGGGTCATAAAAAGTTCAAAGGATTGGGTTGATCTAGACCCACACCTATTTGTGCCTTTTGAAGCAACATTCTTGTGTTTGTGTGCTTGCTTAGTTTTCTTTTCAAAGAAAAATCAGAAATCAATTCCAAAAACAAGTATTCATCCAACACAAACATTTTCAAAAACAAGTACAAACAGCAAAAGTATCAAACTATATGACCATTCTTCACATCTCGAGAAAGAAGAATCTTCATCAACATGTCAACTTGAAGAGAAGACCATTGAGCTCAAAGGATTTCATCAAAAGAAGGAGATTCTTCTATCTCAATAGACAAATCTTTACCTCACATTAAACCTTCTTACGTCACATGTGTCTATACCTTCAAGGAAAATCAAACGAGTTTGATCAAGAGTCATTAAACCGCAGAGCTTTTACGCAATATAGAGCTTTGAGTTATCATCAGAATAAGGGAGGCAAGATCAATCCTACCTTCTTTCTAGATGTTTGTATCACATATAACTCAGCTAGGGAAGAACCACCAACCCCTGAACAAGAAGAGGAAGAGTTTGTTCCTTTCGTAACAAATTTTTTTTGTTGAAGTTAACATTTCATCCATTTCCTACATTCACATGTCATCAATCCATCCCAACTTTCAAAACATCAAGAGGTTTTTGTCCTAAGTTCTATTTTGATATTGCTTGAATGAAACACAACACATCACTTTTAGAGTGTCTCTACATCTAGGATAAACTCATCCTAAGAGGCATTTCTACGCAAGTTAAAACTAGTCTATGAATGAATCCTCTCATTTACTAGGTAGTTGAGTCTATAACACATCTCATATCTCTCTAAACCTTATCACGTCAAACTTTGTCAATCAAACACAACAAGCAATTCAAGAAATAACTTTGGTAACATCTACCTTTAGTGTTAGAGATCCATATGCAAGACACTTCACCAAATATCAATCTTTCATTCCATCACCAACTCATCATCATTTTCATCAAACTTCAACAAAAACTTGTAAACAAAATGGCTCATACCAGATCAAGGTCTAGACAACAATAAATTGAGGAAGAAGAGGAGGAAAATATCAATGAATTCCAAGAAGCCCTTGGAGGAAACGCAAATGATGAAAATCCAAGTACTCCTACTCCTGCAGAAATAGAAAGGGCACAACACAACCCTCTCTTTAATAGACTTTTTGAAGAAATACTCAGGAGCAATGTTGATGCTCACTTTTTAAGACTTGCTCAAGAAGGGGCTAAACTACCCTCTAACTTTGATGTTGCACAACTAATGCAAGCATCAGAATGCCAAAGTCGTAATGAGGATGAAAGAGGTCGAGATCACATCAAATATAACCTTCATCAAGGTAATCCCCCACCTCCTCCTCCTCCTCCTCCTCCAAATGAAATAGACATGTTGCGGCAACAAGTCAAAAATCTCACCCAACAACTTCACAGTGGTGTAAAAACTAATCAATTTTCACTCAATGACATTTGTCCCTATCCCTTTGATAGGAATCTTCATATGCCACCTTTTCCACGAGGGTTTGAAACACCCAAGTTCGAAAAGTACCCAGGAAAAGGAGATCCTCGTGATCATGTTAGAGAATTCCATTCAGCTTGCCTCGAAGTGGCATGTGAGGACATATACCTAATGCGACTTTTTCCCCAAAGTTTGGAAGGAACAACCACATCATGGTTTTCCCGATCCCAGGTGGCATTAGGACCTTCGAAGAACTAGTCCAGAAGTTCCTAGCACATTACTCACACAACATTGAACGTGATATCACCATGGTAGATCTCTGTAACACTAAACAAAAACCAGGAGAGCTATTTTCAGTCTTTCTGCAACAATGGCGTCAAATGTCTAGTAGACATTTTCTTCAGTTACCTGAACAAGAACTAGTGGAAATATTTATTTCCAACTTAAATGACGAAATGGAATTTCACCTAGACGTAAAAGACACAAACTCTTTCAATGACATGATCACCAAAGGTTTAAAATGTGAATGGGCTCTCATCAAAAAAGGGCTTATCAAGATATACAACGAGCCAAAGGATGGCCCTCACTCGCGCTTCAATAGTGATAAGCCTAACTTTTGGAACAAAAACAAAAAAATCGTCAATGACGGGGTTGTGGATGCTAGAACTATCAAAAGTGCACAACCTATGGTTCGATTTGCCGGGTAGAACCCCCCACCAAAGAATAACATAGTTGCTCCTCCAAATCAAGGATTTAATGTACCTCAATAGGAACCCAGACAACGCCAGTAAAATTTTAAACCAAAACAAACATACACTCCCTTAGGGGAACCTATTGAAATGGTGTTACATCAATTGGTTTCTCAAAATCTGGTGACCTTACCCAAAACATCAAATTATGAACCTCGGGTCAAACCTTCATGGTGGAGAGATACTGAACATTGCGATTTCCATCAAGGGACAGGGCATAAGACAAGAAATTGTCATAGATTGAAAGATATTATTCAGGATCTTATTGACCGAGGTGAGATTGAAATCGAAGGACACGACCCAAAAACAACAAACAATGATCATCTCATGTTCAAAAATCCACTTCCATCACAAGATCAAAGGGGTCCTTCCACTTCAGGGAGAAACACGGATACCACTGATTATACGCGAGCCGCGTATAATTACACTGTGAATCACCTATATGATGTCAGTGAACAAATTACAACTATTACCATAAAAAATCCTAGCTCCACTTGCAATGTTGTTACACGTCGCGACAAGATTACCATAAAAGCAGCTCCACAAGGCACCCCATCTATCCCAAAGCAATATAACCTTGTGGAACAGTTAGATAAGATGCCTGCACTGATATCTATTTTAGAGATATTGTGCCTATCCCCATCTCATAAAACAATCTCGGATCAAGCTCTTCAAAAGGCGTCAGTCCCTGCAACCCTAAATACAGATCAGTTCCAAGCTATGGTTGGAAACCTAAGGTCATCACCTTGTCTCACTTTCTCTGAAAGTGACAATACATCCTTCCAGCAACTTCATAACGCCTCACTCCACATTGAAGGGTTTATCAACCAACATAGGATCAAGTGAGTCTTGATCGACAATGGAGCAGGCCTGAATATCTGTACACTACAATTGGTCACAGCATTGCGATATGCAATTGAATCAGTGGATCCTCGCAAGGAGATAAAAATCAAAGCCTATGATGATGCAGCGCGTTCATCCAAAGGAGTTGTTATGCTACCGATCTGAGTGGGCCCAGTGGTGAAGCACATCATATGTCAAGTTTTGGACCTTCCTCTTCCATATAATTTGTTGTTAGGAAGACCTTGGATACACGCCATGCAAGTTGTTCCATCCACCTACCATCAGTGTATCAAGTTCCCTCATAATGGTGTAGAAATTACAATCCTGGAAGATGCAAATCCCTTTGCATATTGTCACAATATAAATCATCAACCAGAGATTACCGTTCCCAACAATAGAGAAGCCATCCCATTCACATCATACATAAGTCCAACCTCTCTTTCCAGTTCAAACACCACTATACCCAAGCAAGAGAAGCTCAAGATGAAAATAGCAGACGAAGGTCTTGGGGAGTACAATTTGAGTCAACTCTTTTGTGTTGGACAAATGCCTACTTCTCCTAGAACTCATGGTAAACCTCAATGGTTACTTCAAATGTCGCTGGTCAAACCAGCATGCACTTTGACGTCTTTCATCCTTGGAAAGAGTCAAGAAGAAGAGACCAGAGATGAGGACTTAGCAGAATGGATCTATAAAGATCCCATCACCACAGACATTCCACAAGCTAAGCTTCCCACAAATCAGTATGGAAAAGGCCTTCTCATTATGCAAAGAATGGGTTATGATGGTCAAAGTGCTTTAGGACCTTGCAAGCAAGGACGACAAGAACTGCTACAGCCAGAATTAAAACCCAAAGATAACACAGGACTAGGCTTTCAAAACGAGATCCTTCCTAAGCTTAGATTCAAAGGGAAACACATCAAACCTCTATATCAACCTACTACAAAGAAGTCACCTTTGATTATATCAGCAACACCGCGCACCATAACAACTGCCCCATTGAGGCTAAACATCCCAACAAAACCATCCACAACACCACTCATCCCACCAATCAAACCAACAACCCCATTAGCAATAGTAATAACATCAATAGCACCATTAGCAGCAACAACTATATCAGAACCCCCAACAGTATCGACAACATCGGCAATTCCAGCAGAAGCAGCAAATTCAACACTACCAATACTCCCCGTATCAGATTCATTGATCCCCATATTCCTTCCTGCGGCACCGATCATTTCATCTACAATGGTACATCAACTGATCACACCTGCAATGTTTAACTCAAAGGACATCCCAGTATGGTATAGTAATCGGATACTAGAAAGCGACTCAGAGACTGACTCGCATGAGTGGGAATTTGATGCCATCCAACTTAATACTTCAGATGAGGAAGACACATCACTACCTCTACCTCACAAAGACATCCCTGTTTACAGAGAAGCACATATAAAGACCTCTTGGATTCCTGAACTGGAACCTTCTTCCACAGATCCTACGTCACATCCTATACCTGATTTTGACAAGGAGAGTACCATCAACGACCTTCACCACAACGTCTTAACCCTCACTGACACATCTAACGAACTTAACCTAATAGATGAGGTGATGCCCATTATCCATCCTGAACTCATCGAATGGAACCAACCTAATCCCCCATGCCTTGACCACTTCCAAAATGATGAGGCGATCATTGACTTTTTAGAACTACGGGATAACATACCAAGCGGGGATCATAAAGTTGGATTCGCCATTGAACTTAATAGTGCAACATACTTCGGGGCGAATGCCAAACCTTTCAGCTGCAAAAATATAACAATAAAACATGGATCTTCCCGTGAAAACCAAACTGTGGCACTGTTTGATCCCACAAAAGTAAAAAGAAAGAGCGTATCCAATGGCGAAAACCTCTCCGAGGTGCCTGAGGATGAAAGGTTTGACATCCTCCCTTCTAGTGCACAGCAGGAACGATCAACAATCCTTATTGAGGAGACAAAAGAATACAACATGGGGACTCCTAAAACTCCTCACCTCATACATCTGGCATCTCTTTTAACTCCAAAGGAACAACCTAAATTTGTTGAATTCTTCAAGAAGCGTCAGATCAACTTTGCATGGTCATATGCCAACATGTCTAGTCTTGATCCTGATTTAGTCATGCATCATCTCACTGTAGCAGAAGGAGCCAAGCCTATCAAGCAGAAACTTCGCAAGATGCATCCTGAGATTGCGGTACTAGTCAAAGCAGAACTTAAGAAACTCCTGGATGTTGGTTTCATTAGACCAATTGATTATGCAGATTGGATATCCAATATTGTGCTTGTCGGCAAACCAAATGGGGGCATCCGTATCTGTACTGATTTCAAAGATCTGAACAAAACATGTCCTAAAGATGACTTCTCCCTACCAAACATCAACATAATAGTGGACCTAACAGTAGGGCATGCCATGCTTTCAGTCATAGATGACTTTTCAGGGTACAACCAAATAAAGATCGCACCAGAGGATCAACATAAGACGACCTTCACATGTCCATGGGGAACATACTACTGGAATGTAATGCCTTTTGATCTAAAGAATGTAGGAGCAACCTATCAAAGAGCAATGACCACCATCTTCCATGACATGATGCATACTATAATGGAAGATAATGTTGATGACTTACTGGCAAAATCACTCACAAGAGAAGGTCATCTAGAAATATAAGAGAAAATATTTGACAGACTAGAACAATATCATGTTCGACTCAGTCCAAAGAAATGCGTCTTTGGAGTAACCTCAAGGAAGCTTCTAGAATATATTGTCTCAAGCAAAGGCATTGAGGTCGATCCTGCAAAGGTCAAAGCAATCATGGACATGCCACCTCCATGGAACATCAGTCAGCTAAGGACATTACAAGGGCGGTTACAATCCATTCGAAGATTCATTGCACAACTAACAGATAAGTGTCACCCCTTTACACACCTGCTACACAAAAACATCCGCCTTCAATGGGATAACAGATGCCAACAAGCATTCCAGATGCTTAAAGACTATCTCATGAATACACCATTGTTGATCCCACCAGATCCAAGTAGGCCTCTACTGCTCTATATCTCAACAACAAATACAACATTGGGTGTACTAATAGCACAACACAATGCAGAAGGGAAAGAGTGTGTTGTTTACTACAACTCTCGCACACTAGTTGGCTATGAACTCAATTACACCCCTATTGAGCGAGATTGCCTAGCAGTAATCTTGGCAGCCACTAAATTGAGGCACTACCTGTTAACACATAAAATACAATTCATTGCAAAGATTGATCCACTAAAGTACTTACTCAGCAAAGCAGCATTGACCGGCCGCTTAGCCAAATGGGTGATGATTCTAAGTGAATTTGACATCGAGTATGTGGACCATAAGGCTATCAAGGGCCAATTTATTGCAGATCAGTTGGTTGATGCACCACTCATAAGCTATCATCCTCTGGTTTCCAACTTTCCAGATGAAGAGATATTCATGATCACAGAAGCACAACCATGGAAACTATACTTTGATGGTTCATACACTAGGCATGGCTCGGGGGCAGGCATTCTATTTATCACACCTCAAGGTGACAGCATCCCGAAGTCTTACAGTCTCACATTTCCATGCATGAACAACATAGCATAATACGAGGCCTTGATAATAGGACTATGACTAGCCATACAATGGAAATTGAAAGAGCTATAGATATATGGCGACACCCAACTGGTCATCCGATAGGTAATAGATGAATATCAGACCAAGGATGACAAACTCATGTCGTACAAGCAAATGGTGGACAATTTAAAGGCATCATTTACTACTATCGCCTTTGAACGGATATCCAGAGATCATAATCAAGTTGTTGACGCTATGGCTACCGCTGCATCTCTCCTAGATCTTCCACAAAATTCAACACGCTACGAGTTCTTGGTAGAATAGCTTTGGATTCCCGCTTATGATATCCCTGAATTCGAGATGATATGTTGCCTTATCGATTATGAATCCCTATCGTACGATGAGTTCTACACCTATCTACGTGATCACACACTTCCTTCTAACCAATCAAACAACCAACATAAAACCTTCATTCGCCAAACCGCTCGATATACAATTATTGTTGAAACCCTATACCGACACAATCTCGATGGTACTCTCCTTTGATGTCTGGAACAAGATGAGATAACAAAGGCCTTGGAAGAGGTACGTGAAGGAATTTGTGGAACCCATGCAAGCGGTCTATCCCTAGCCAAGAAACTCATGCGCACTACATACTATTGGCCATCCATGGAAAAAGACTCCTACTATTTTGTCAGAAAATGCAAGAAATGTCAAGTTCATGGAGACCTGATACATGCACCAACATAGGAAATGCAAGCAATCACAACACCATGGCCTTTTTGTCAATGGGGACTTGACCTTGTGGGTAAAATCCACCTATCTTCATCCAACGGCCACAAATTCATCATTACTGCTACTGAATACTTCACAAAGTGGATTGAAGTTGTTCCACTCACCCAAGTCACTAGCAAGCAGATCGCCTCATTCATCCTTAATTACATCATCTGTCGCTATGGTGTACCCATGTCCATCATCACAGATAACGGTCTTCCTTTCAAAAATTAGGATGTTCATGAGCTCTGTGAGAAGTTTCATATCCAACACCGCTTTTCCACTCGCTATTACCCACAAGGCAATGGTCAGGTCGAAGCATCAAATAAGAACATATTGAGAATCCTCAAGAAGATAGTCAATAATGTCGGACTTGATTGGCATGCTCAATTGAATCCAGCACTATGGGCATATCGAACTAGCATTCGAACCCCCACAGGCGCAACTCCCTACTCACTGGTATATGGTGCATAAGTTATCCTTCCTATTGAGGTCGAGATACCATCTCTACGGGTTTCCTTGCATAATCTCATAAATGACGAAGCATACAGAGTATCACGTCTTCAGGACTTAGAGCTACTTGATGAGAAGCGACAAGCTGCATACAACCACCTCAAAGCCTATCAGCAGCGCATGAGAAGGAGCTATAATCATCGAGTTAGACCTCGTACATTTGAGGTAGGTGATCTTGTTCTTCGAGAGAATCCTCGTAACCAACCAAACAAAGAACATTAGGGAAAGTTTGAATCAAACTGGTTGGGTCCATATGTTATCACTGTTGTATTTGGGTCTGAGGCATATCAGTTGGCTACTTCAAAAGGAGAACCGCTAGCAGATCCAATCAACAACATGCACCTCAAACGGTTTTATACATAAAGCTGTGCAGAGCATCAGGCTCCCATACATATCACAAAATACCAAAAACATTCAGATAAATGTCCTAAAGAAAATACAAAAACATCAAAATAGTAAAGAAAAATCATGCATCCAAACGATGAACAACCACTCCGGTTGCACCTTGGGTAAGTGCGATGGTGAAAACCTAGAAAACAGGCACCACTCGTAAAGGCTATTGCTCCCTTGTTTTTCAGACTTGTTGCGATCACATTCATTACATACACACATCCATCCATCCAAACCATGGCTTGTTATTGATCTGCAATCAAGGATAGTACTTCATACGTCTTGCATCTCGCTTTTTCATAGTCATGTCTAAACTGGGGGCAATGCTCTTACAAACCTATTGATGGAAGTAGATTCTACATTACTTGTGATTCATTGAGTTCTTCCTCCAAAACTGTCTCACAAAATCCAAAAACATTCAAAACAATCATCAAAATACCAAAAACATTGGAAAACTATCTCACAAAATCCAAAAAACATCAGAAAACATCAAAAATCAATCAAAAACATGGCAACGCATTGTACATACACATCCAAGTAGATACCAAACACACATTCTGAAATACTCAAACGATGATCACTTATCACATCGACCAAACACTCAACATCAAACACGCAAACCGTCTAAACAAGGATGCATCCTTCCTTACCCAAAACAAAGACATGATAAGATTTTCTTTGAGAAGAAAATTATGTTTAAGCTATCCAATACTTGGTCGGTTTGTTGGTTATTGATTCATTTATATCAGGTTCCTACGCCACTCCGGGATGTCCACAAGTGATTAGAGTGGTCGGGATGGTTCCTAAGTGTTGTTTGAATGTCTTCTGCGAATTATTCCAATGAAGTTCTAGGGCATGTACTAATGGTGTCTATGTGGGAAGTTCACTAAGCTATGTGATCTCAAGCAAAATACAATCATGAATCATTATGGCTCGTTGACTACAGCGTATACCTCGACCATATGAGCATGAACCATTATGAAGGGTCCATTTTCTTTATGCTTTATTTATGTTGTTTGTTTGCATGTACAATGCTCCATCCTTGGTTCGTACTGCCTCATCCAAGTTCGATATTACCATGCTCAATGATGAAAATAAAGCACTATGGATTGTCATTCCATCTCATTTGTATATATTGCATTCTGTTGCATTCCATCCATCCATACATTCATAAATAGCTGCATATCATTCATACATAGTAATGGCAATGGATGCATACTCTATTTTTTATCTTCTTCCATAGGAATGAGTCATAGGTCCTCCATATCTTCTATCTAGATTGAATCCCCCCCTCACCCTCCCCATCTCAATAATCAGCATCACATACCCTACATCATTTCCCATCAACCCAATCATGCAAGTTACTCTATCTACACAGGCACATCGACTCACACACACCTAGACTATCAACATATACTCTGATCAAGTATCTTCGGGTCTCAATAGGTAATCAATCATGGAAAACCTAGACTACAATAGGCACTTATCATAATGACCTAGTCTCGATGGGGCTGCCATGATTCCCCACAACCATCCATCACACGCACACACTATCAATTGATCAACCAATCAAACACAATCACAACGGACAATTACATTAATTGTCTAAGTCTGAACGAGTATTTTGCTTCAAATACCTTGACTTCATCAGGCAATTACATCAATTGTCTAAGTCACCATCATGTCACTTTGATTCACTTACTCAAACTTTATCCTGTCCAAACAAACAACTGACATTAACTGTCATGCTTTGACTTGATCGGAGCAATTCAACCAATTGCACCAGATTGTTCAACCAATTTTAATCAATTGTATAGCATCAATCAAAAGCACACACCACATTTGTACCGTATATTTTGTCTGACCTAAAGGTACTCACTGGCTTGTTGTTTCTCCGTATTCACTCCGATTTCTTCTACTTTTTCACCTGTATTGCTAAATTCTTCTCTTCTCCCACTCCGCCAATTTTCATTCTTTTTCGAGAGATCGCCCGATTTTTTGAAATTTTTCGGCCCATCTCTTGAGGGGGCATACCACCCATCAAATTAACATTTTATGGGGCATATTTCTTCGCACCTATTTTTCTTTTTTTGAAACAACAAGATAAACCGCACCGTCTCAAAGAGGGGCAAATGTAGTCACATAAATCTGTCCATTTTAATTAAATGAATATTTGCTATTTATTTGATTAAAAATCCACTAGCCATCAGTTAATTAAATTAACATTTAATTAATTCATCTTCAAACATTCTCCTATTAATTAATTAAATTATTCAATTTATTTTAAATAATTCATTAAACCAAAATTCACAATCAATTAAATGGATAAATTTTATTTATTTCATTTAAACCCCTTTCCTCTTTTAAATAAATTAAATAAAATATTTATTTAAATCATTAAATCCCCCCCCACTTGCATTCTCCTAAAAATGCAACTTGCACCTATTTGTTGAAATAAATGAATTTTATTTTAATAAAAATCTTATTTTCTCTCACCCACCAAACCCACTTGCAATCCTAATTCCATTCTAGACTCTTCTAACCCCTTCCTAATTAGCCTAATCCATCCCCTAATTATTGTCACATTCCTAAGCAACTTGAAGTCACTTCTCAAAGACTTCAAAGTCTTTGAAAAGCATTAAATGTTTTGTGTGTTCAACAATTTAACCTCTAAAGTCTTCCAAACCACTCATGGCTCTTACATAGCCATTTATGGTTAAATCCACTTACACCCATGGTTAAAGACTTTAACCCCTAACTCAACCCTCATGTGACCCATGTGTCTCCTCAAGCATTTATTGCTTTGACCATGGTTATCCTCACTAACTCTTGCACAAGAGTTTATCCATTGGATAAAAGCATTATTCTTTGAATAATGAATTTATTCACTCAACCCAACCTTAACCTTAACTCCCAACTTAACCCTCAAGTCATGTCAATCATTTAATGCTTCTTCCCTCTCCTCTCAACCTATCTCATGTTGACACTTGTCATCCTGGGATTGGGTTGAAAGTCCTCACATGGATTGAATATCATTCAATCCTAACCCTTGTTGAGATTACTCAATCTCAACCACCCATTGCTCCATTTTTCCTATAAATAGAGCACATTTCTTCATAATCCAGATGTTGAAAACTTGTATGCATTTACATTATAGTGAATTTTAGAGAAAGAGCATTTAGCATAAATAACTCATATTGTCATTTTGGACTAAAATAAATCTTAGCTCATTTCATAGCATGTATAATTAGTTTATTTTACATTTGCATGTCATAGCTAAAACATTTCAATCTTGAATCTCCATAAGGCATCCATAGTGCAAAAAGCTGCTGAGAGCTACACTAATTTGGAACTTGGAGAGGAGAGGAACAAGGAAGAAGGAGCTACAAGCATGGTGGAAGGCATTTGGAGATGCCTTGTTGTGTTTGCTTTCATAGTTAAATACTTCATTATGTTTTTAGTGTCTCTCTTGGTATGTCTGCTTAGATTAGTTTTTGGTTGATTAACACTGACTCTTCTTTCTTTCTTGTGTTTATTTTGTGTTATACAACCATAGGTTCTTGTCTAACAACCCCCCTTTTTGCAGAGCATCACTTCCAAGTATGGATACAAAGGAAATGGTCTTGGGCACATGGGTCAAGGAGTTAAGGTCTCTTTGGAATCAAAACTATGCTCCTTTACAGTGGGTTTAGGTTACAAAACTTCTGCTTTACCTTCATCCCCTCCATTTTCTAATGTTTCTAGGACTTTTTCTTCTTGTGAGTAGTCAAACTTTTCTCCACAAGAGAGAGGCTTGCTTCCTACTCCTCATCCTTTATCTAATCACTTGAGCTTATTTTGTTAAGGCTTCTTAAAGCCCACTTGATTACTCAAGATCCTCCTCCTACAGATAAGAAGTTTCATAAGGATGATAAAGAAAAACATTCTTTCTGTGCATACCATCAAGTGCTTGGCCATTCTACAAGTGAATGTAAGGCCTTGAGGTATAAGGTACAACAACTTCATCGCTTTTACATGTTCCACTCGTTTGTGCATTGTTACTATACCTACTCCCCACCTATGGTGGCACCTATCTCTTCTTCACCCATAGTAATGCATGTTTATCTCTCGCTCGCCATGGTGACCATCTTTTTCTCGTCTGATGTGGCGAGTATCTATTTTTTCCCTTTATGGCACTTATCAAAATCTATCTTATATGTAGCAACTTTCCTCTATGGAATCGAGGTTGGTCCTATCGAGCATCTATTTATCTCTACCAGTAGTGACTTTCCTTCATAGTAAGGTTGGTTCTACTTATATTTTGGTAGTGGCTTTCCTTCATAGCAAGGTTGGTTCTACTTATCTTTGATCACCTAACATAACACAACTTGCTAGACTATGATATAGCTTTTTAGATCATTACCATCTACATGATCACTAACTACAGAGCAAGATAGAGTTTGGGTTATGTACTATCTCTTCGACATTGATTCCTTCTCTGACTTTTGGGTGCAATTTTCCTTGAAGCAATTGATCCTTGCATTCTTCTCTCCTTTTTAGAATTCATCTATGTGTGATTTATTGTATTTTTGGGATGACACATAATATTGAGACAACCTAAATTACATTGAGGTCTCTTTCACATTGCTGACTCAAAACTTTTAGTTTGCTTGTTATGTTCTTTCATGAGTGTTATCCATGCTCCTGTTCGTATTTTTTATCATGATCTAACCCCATCATATTGGGAGTTTTTATTCACTAACCTTGTTGTCGTGCAGATTTATTTGTCTAATGCATTTGTTTTGTACTTCTTCAGCTTGGGGGCATGTTTCCTTGGCTCAAATATTTGTCTACTTCCTCTACAGTATCCTTTTTGCATCATGATATTTTTTGTTTAGTAGATTTCCTTTAGCGTGCATATTCATGTTTATTCATAAGCCCGCTAAAGTGGGGGAAAAATGTAGAGTCAAAAATTGCATACCCCTTTGCAATTCCACCTACGCTTTTGTAGCCACTTTAGTGTCCATTCCCCTAGCATTTTAGTAGGCTAATTTCAGCCTTTGCATCAACCTTTTCCCTCCTAGGATGCTCAAGACACCTTTTCGGAAACTATCTTTTAGCTCCAGTTTTTCTTTAGCCATGTGTTTCTCTTGCCATTTGTCATTTTTGAGCATGATTCATTTGGAAACTAGCGCGTCGGGCAGACCTCCGCGCACCACGCATTTGTCCTACGACATCTTAATATTCAAATGTCGGTTGTGCACATTTCGACACTTGTCACCTATCTTGGTCTATGGGAACGACTCAGAATATTCTAAATGACTCGCCAACTTTCTTTTCCCTCCTATTCTCTCATTTAAATCTATCTATTTCATTCATGTAAGCTATCTTGGTTCTTCAAGAAATCTCTCTAGATTTGGGACACAATCTCTCTTGTTCTCTTGGCTCTCACAACTTTCTCTTGCTCTCTAGCTTTCTACAGTAGTCTCTAGTTTGCTACAACACTCTCAAGCTCTCACAATACTCTTTGCATCTCACTTGGCTTTCTCAAGCCTTGCTGGTAATATCCATCTATTTATCTTGTCTCTAAGAATCTTGAGGATTTATCACATCCCTTATTTGTCAAATCATTTATCTTTTCTATTTACATTTTTATTTATCTATCTATCTATCTCGTTGTTGTGGAGGTGGAAATACCAAAACAGGGACTTGACTGAGGCAAGTCTCTAAATAGCCCAAAACATTTTTCCTCTTCTTCACGTGTGCAGGTTTATTAGAAGTATTCGAACACATGAGGGTTTTCTTGTGTTTTATTTATTTCATTTATAATCATTTATTTTTTATATTTATTATATAGTATTCATTGCCATATTTCTAACTTATGGGTTTTGCAGGTCCTTTGAAATATAGAGTTGGGTTTTCTCTATTTTTAATTTTTTTTGCTCGTGGTCCACACGAGACTATAGCACATCACACAAACATTTACGCACCATGCTAGCATCCTTGACCAAGACGCCTAGATTCAGATCAAAAACTTCCTCTTTACTGATTTCACTGGTTGGAGATATCTGGATGTATATTGTGAAATTGGCTCTCAAGGGAACATAGTTCTTCCCTTTGTAGGGCCACTTTTGCACCATTACAACTTGCAAGATAAGAATTACATTAAATGTAATAAATGACCATAAACCAAGAGATAGATGCTGCCTCTTCTACACTCCCACTTGGAGAATCCCATAGGTCACTTTTTTTCCACTTTCTTAAGTCATTAAATATCTTATTCTAGACATCCATAAGTGGAGAAAACAATATTATATATTTGTGTTCACAACCCACTTTTACCATTGCTAATGTGACCCATCACCCCTTATGAATATATTACAAATAATGGTGATAATTAAATATTACAAATTATTTTCCCAATAAATCCTAAGTGCCTTATAGGACATTTTCTGAGGATTTTGGAACCATGCCATAAGGTTTACAAGGTAGATAGTACCTTAATCCTAACAATATAGAGGCTTCCATGTCTACCCTCGCCATTTTCCTTGGAGATATAACAATTCTTTATTAAAAGTTCTTTAAATAGAACTATTATAACCTGTCTAGGATTTGCAAGGTGAATGACACTTGATCCCAACAATAAAAAAATAGAAAGAGTAAAATTTTATCTTGATCAAAGCTAAGTGAGTGAGAATGAGCCTTCCAAATTTTTATTCTCAAGTAACAATGCAAATCCATGCAAGATAAGAACCTTAGATTAGATGATGATAGCATCATAATGTAATTTTGAATTCAACATGTACAAATTATTGGTGTGGCCTTATATAAAAGTGACTAGATGTAGATGTGGTGGACTAACCATACAATGGTGTGGCACACTAGTGATGCGGGAGTATCGAGGAGGAGAACAATATCTTGTGTCAAACAAAAATATTTTTTTGAAGATACAAGAGAAACAAATAAGCTTGCGAATAAACTTGCGAAGAATTAGAGCACAGTTCTTGAAGATTATGAGAAATATAGATATGATATTAACAAAATGCATTTATTATGGCTTTTGCCGAGAGGCTTGTCCTTTTGATGCCATTTTTGAAGGGCCTAACTTTGAATTTTTCACATAAACACATGAAGAGATTTTGTATGGAGATGGATGGGAAATGGAGATAGAAGAGAATGTTGATTCTTAAAATATCTAACAATGAGTATCGAGCATTAATTAATGAAGTCATATCAATGTGAAGGCTTCATGAGTGTAACTTTTATATGATTCTTTACAACAAAAAAAAAAAAGAAATAAATTAGCCCCAAATGTCTTTACAAGATACATGAGTTGGTATATCATTCAACATGGCAGAACAATATTGTGTTCTCAAAGCTATTATTTCATGGTGGTTCTACCAATACAGTTCTATATGACATCTTCTTATTTCATGCTATACTAAAAATGATCTAGCATAGAAAGATGGAGAAGTGCAAGGAAATGATGAGCTTCGGTGTTAAAAGAAAATAATAATAAGACGTGAGAAGTTCGCACTATGTGTGGTAAATGGTATTCAAACAACATGAAGAGGAATGAGAAAAGACAAGGAGGCGCCTAGGAAGGTAGAAAGTTTCTTTTGAATGCAGAATTAAAAAGGAAGTGAATGCAAAGGTAAGGGGGCACACAGTAGAGATAGAGATAAAGAGGATAAAATGCAAGGCATCAAGGAAATGTAAGTGTAGAGGTAAAGAGTGTGGCTCACTTGGATAGAGGAGTCCCAAGGAGTGCACATTAATGGACTATGCCAAGTCAACTTGGATCAGGACCAACAATCAACACAATAATGCAACAAGTAACAAAATCAAAGAAATAACCAATGGAAATAAGCACAAGATTGGGGCAAAGAATTTATTTATTATCAAGAACAAGTAAAAAAGAGTAATTATAATACCACAAACTCAGATTGGCTCAAGTTGGATTCCACCAAAAGTGCTTGGCCATATTTACATCAAAAGTACCCTTGGAACCCTTGGGCTCAGGTGCAACTTAGAACTACTTCAATCCATAAGAATTTGTAAGATACGCTCTAAAGTGAAGTGAAGGTTAACTCGCCTCCTCGACTCCACATTGACTCACACTTAAAGTTGTTCGAATATCTGATATCTAACTCCTTCATCCATAAAACTAAAAGTCTTCTTCAATCCATGGGAACTAGATTAATCTAACTCACGTTGTATGAGTGAAAGAAACTTGAAGTCAAAGTTTAAATTAAAAAAATTATATATGTGAATGCACATTTTTATGATTTAAAATGCTTTAATTCATTTTAATTTATAAAAATTTGAAAACTATAGGTACACAAGCTAGATAATGAATTCAAAGTACAAATTTGTAAGTATAGTTTTTAAAAAATACATACAATGGGGGCTCATGCATAACAACCAATGATGGAGGAGCACTCGCCATACCCTTTTGTTCAATCTGACGTGGAAGTTGAATAACCTCCTTACAGTTTGAAAATACTGAACACTTGTTCAAGACTAAATAAAAAATTAATGAAGTTTAAATTATTTAATATATCTAAAAAATTGATCATAATACCCCAATAGTTGTGTTGAGTTATACAAGTGCTGACACAAAATAGAATCAATCAAATGTGTGAGGAAAATGGTGTCTCAACCTTGCAATAATAAAAGGATACTGGTGTGTTTTAAATGTTCAATAAGGTGCATTCTAAATGTTGGATAGACAATTGTGTTGTTCCCTATTGGTGCATTCTAAATATTGGATAAGGTTTGTTCTAAATGCTAGATAGACACTTGTGTTTTTTTCCTATTGGTGCAGTCTATATGTTGTGAAAATGTATCTAGACTACTCGATAGCTGATAGTCACATTTTATGTATAGTTTATCATTCTAAATCTTGATCGTTCATGATGCAAGAGCACCTGAGTAGTTCAAACCAACACCTTGGATTTGATCCCTGTATTGGTGTGCTCTTATTGGTTGGATTTGATTCCGGTGAGACATCGATCTTGATATTGACCCGGTATCGGTATGCTCTTACCGGTTGGTGCAGTGTATGGAATCGGGTTGCGGGTGATTTTCGTGACTTGCGGATCGTTGAGCGATGTTGCTTTGAGCCTTGTTTGATGTTCCGAAGGGCCGCATGATGTTTTATGCATTGGAAGGTGTTCTTGGTGATTTGGGCTGACGTGTTATTATTTATACATTTCATCATGAACCGGTTTGTCTTTGGCCGACATGATCGAGTTGTTATTGCTTATGGATGGTATAAAGGGAAAGTTTAGAGATTCATTTCAGGGATGAAAGACAGAGGATAGAGGTCGAAGAAAGTAGAGATCAAGCGAAGATGTAGTTTCCAGAGAGATTATGGGGCACTGAAGTCCGGATCAATGCAAAATAGTGCAGACTGTTACCAGAGACCTATTTGTCGAGCAGAAGATCTGCAGATCTGAGATTTGTGTTGTATGGATTGTTTTGTAATCTTGGGCTACAGTCCAACATGTGTAGCCATTGAAGGCTTATGTAATTCTCTAGATGATTGTAATGATGGATTTATTTGTTACTAGTTATATCTTGTGTTGCTTCTACTCGTTATATCTTGTGAACCGTTACTGGATGTCGGTGTCTTGCATAGTGTTTTGTGTTAAGCCGGTATCTTTCATTGTGTTTTGTGTCATGAGCTGCAAGGTGGGGATTTCCTTCATTGGATCTCCCTGCCTTGAATGCACCAGTTCATCATTAGGTCACAAATCTAACAATGGATATTGTGTGTGCTTTAGAAAGAAACCCTATTATATGAGGGTATTATATTACGATTAAGCATTGTGATGTATTATGAGATTTTGATAGTTGTTGAGTTACCTTTGGATCTCTGTTGGTGGTACTCCAGTGAGAAACTTTCTCTTCAAGTATATTGTAATTTGTTCTTGATTTTTGAACAATATATTGGGCAACTTTGGAGTGTGTGGTTTTTCTCCCGAAAGTGTTTTTTCTGTGTAAATCACTCTATTGTGGCATGCAAACTATTTATGTTTTTTTTTGCTAATTTTTTGTAACTCTTGTAAAGATCTGAAAATTTGTATATAACCCTCCTCTCAAGGTAAGTGTAGAAAGTTGTTCCAATACCTTAACTTCCTTCTAAGTGGTATTTGAGCTTGATGACTTTTGGTTTTAGTTATGGGTTATTTTTTTTTAACTAGTCCAGGTTTGAGAGGGATCTTGTGCAAAAGATACTCTATGATATTATTGCACAAATTGTTATATGGCAAGTTCATCGGGGCGAATAGAGGTGGATAATTTTTTTGTAAATAATTTTGAGATGTGGAACCTATAGATCAAGATTTTTGGGATGTTATTAATGAGAATATATTCAAACCTACAAACTCTATTGTGGATACTCAATATGATGTTATGGACCATAAAGCCATGGGTCTAATCATATTATTCCTGGCAGCTCTATTTTAATTAATGACCATGAAGAGTCCTTTGCAAAGAAGTTATGAAAGAAATTTGGTGAGATGTATCAAGCCAAAGCTTTAGTGAATAAGATTTTACTGAGGAAAAAACTGTATTCCTTGAGAATGGGATAGGGTGGTCAAATTACAAACCATTTGGAAGTATTCAATATGTTGGTGGCTTGACATATGTTGGTGTCAAGATGAATGAGGAGGATAAATGTTAGATCTTGCTTTGTTCTTTGCCTGATTCGTGGGATTCTCTTGTTATGGATATCAGTGGTACTTCTATTATTTTGAAGACTATAGATGTGATAAGTTATCTTCTTTCTAGAGTGATGTGGAGGAAGGTACCCATCAGTGCTAAGTAGGCCCTAACTATTCATGGAAGACCTAAGGAAAAACACAAGAATAATGAGAAGCATGATAAATCCAATTCCAAGGGGAGATCCAAATCTTTTGGAAATTCCAATGTCACTTGTTGAAATTGAAATAAATTTGAACACTTCTATTAGGATTGCAAAGGAAAAAATAAGATAAAGAAGAAATTTGATTTTGAATTTGAATCTGAGAAGGAAGACAGTTATGCATTCATTGCATCTTTGGCCACTTTCTTTATGCAATGATAGGAGCCAAAACCATTTACTGCACATACAATGATAGTGCCATCTTTTAGATACGTCCTTGGTTGATAATTTAAATGAGCCTCTATTTAAGCTAGTTGATTACCCCTTCAACACTTCAACCGGGTTGAGTACATGGTAAATTGTTCCAGCCAATTGAACATAGTGGAGACCGGTCAATTATAAGATAAGTGATGGGAACTTATCAGGCTAAACAAGATAATTATCACAATATTATAACTTGGCTTTATCATTGTTATAGAAGTTTTCTTCCTACACCATTGACCCTATTCCTATGAAAGAGAATCGACACAAGGATTCTATGGCAAGTGCAACCTCTCTTGTATCCCTTGATGATACTTCTATGGATTATAAATTCATCATTCATAATCTCAACTCACTTGCTATTACTAATGATCTTACTATGGTAGCTTTTTGTCATGGTTTGGACTCTGATGAATGGTACTCTCATATCTTTTTTTACTTGACTGATGATACCTTCCCAGATTCTACAAGTAAAAACACTTGTGCTCAAACTCGTAAACTCGCCACATGATACGTTATTCTTTCAAATGTCCTTTATCGATGAGGATATAATGGGCTCCTTCTTCATTGTCTCAAAAAATCATAGATCCTTATTGCTCTTAAGGAGTCATATTTAGGTGCTTGCGGGGGGGGGGGAATTTTGGAGGCAAATCATTGATTCAAAGATTGCTCCAAATGGGATGCTATTAACAAACCATGGAAAAGGACTTCTTCGATTTTGTCAAAAAACATCACTAGTGTCAGCAACATAACAATTTGATTCACGCTCCTACCTATGAAATTAGGTCTCAATTGGCTTGTTGGCCCTTCTCATTATGGGTTTTGGATCTTATTGGGAAAATTTCTCCTCCTTTGTCACAAGGATGCACTTTTATTCTCACTTCCGTAGATTATTTTACTAAGTGGGTAGAGGTTGTTCCTCTTTGCTCCACTATCACTTATGTAATTTGTTAGTTCATTCCAGATAATATCATTTCTCAATTTGGTATACCTTCCACTTTGATTTATGATAATGGCACCTCATTTAAGAATAAATATGTGAATAAGTTCCTTGAGAAATATTATATCCAACACTGATTTTTGACACCATATTATCGTCTGTCAAATGGTCAAGTTGATGCTTCTAGTAGGATGATCTAACAAGTTCTTTGTAAAGCTATAAATAAACATGATAAGGATCAACATACTTAGTTGACCTATGCTCTTTGGACCGATCAGACAAGTGTTAGCATAGCTACATGGACAACTCCTTATAATCTTGTTTATGGTGTTGATGCAATTATGCCTTTAGAAATAGAGATTCCTTCATTGAGGATTTATCTTAAAGCAATAATCGATGATGATCCTTATAGAGAACAACACCTTAAACAACTTGAGATGCTTAATGAATAGCATGTACATGCTTTTGGGCATATTCAAGCATATCAAAAGACTCTACAACGAAGCTATAATGACAAAGTTATTCAACGTTCTTTCTTAGGGGGTGATTTGGTGCTCTATGAGAATCAACATAACATGAATTCTTTGTTGGGTGAGAAAGGGAAGTTTAGTCCAAATTGTCTTGGACCATATATCATCACTGATGTTTACAGACCAGGTGCTTACAAGATAGCAGATATGGAAGGTACACCACTTAAGGAACCCATAAATGCTATGCATCTTCGTAGATACTATGCTTAATTGTCTTCTCTCTCTTCCCTTTCTTCTTCTTTCATCATTATTTGGTATGCTAGCATGTCTTTATTAAAGCAATGTGGTGTTAAGTAGTTGGTATTTAATATGCGTTTGTTCATTCTTGAAAAAATTAAGTTGTCTTAAATTCATTATGTATTTTTCTAGGAATTTACATTTCTTTATGTTAGCATTCATTTCAATTTTCTCATGTGTTATGTTAGATTACATCAGTTGTGTTTAGTTGAGATATATTTTAATTAGATCATATTTGCCATGTATTTAAACATAATTACATTACAACATCAATAGTAGCATTTAATTAAACACTTAGTTTGTTTAGTCAAATCGCACATGTATCAATTTAATCACAATAACATTGAGCAATCAATCACATGGATATTAAATGAGACATACATGTAATCTACCAAATTTGTTACTTTTAATCAAAGCAATATTGTGTGACATAATGTGTGTCAATCAAATTAAACACTAAACACATCAATGAGACTAAGTTGAAAACAAATTAAGAGAAAGAAATTCAAACTCAACTTCCTTATGGATGTCCCATTTTCATCTATCTCCAAGGATTTATCAAGCTATATTAGCTCTGATATTTATGTACGCGCGGCTATCAAAATGACAACCTAGAGAACGAGATTGAATGCAAATGCAAGAAATTCTTCCTACGACTATATGAGATTGATCTAGATGAGATGCAAGCTTGATTCTATGTGATGATTAAATGATTAATTGATTTATACTAAATGATAATGCTATGCTATGCTATGCAAAATGTTGAAACATTGCTAAAATGTTGGAATGTTAAATGCTCCTAATTTGTGCAAATGATTTCCTAGCTTCTAGACCTTGATTTGTGCAAATGATGGTTTATTTATAGATTTTCCAAGGCTCGTGTCCCGGGTGGCAAAGATGGATGGTTAGGATTTGATCTAAGAAGATGAAAGGTTGGAGATGGAGAAGTTAGAGAGAAAAGTGGATCATGTTTCCTTAAAAGGAACCATGTGCTATGTGGAGGATGGACAGGAAAAAGAAAGCCAAGTGTTCTCCCAATTGGTTGAAATGCCATGTGTCTCTTTAGTTTATTGAATTGGTTGAAGATTTTTTGATCAATTAAATATTTGAGAATATTTAATTATATGACACATGTTGATGTGGCAATTTGATGTGGTATGATAAGATGAGTTGTTGAATGATTAGGAAACGATTTTAGGATAATGAAAATAAATGCCATGAATCATATAAATAAATTAAATAATTTATGTATATGATAGAGGAATTAGGCATTAATTAAATAACATGTATTTAATTAATTTTCACAAGCCAATTTTAACTGTATACAAATATAACACATTGTTTTTCATTTAAAGAAACACATTTGAGACATAAATCATCATCACCATCACACACACACACACACACACACACACACACGGACACACACACACACGGACGGACGGATGGACGGACGGACACACACACACACACACACACATAAATAAAACCATGGTTCTCAATACAAAATATACGATCATCACCACTCATACAAAATGTCGTGCTCATATCACCAACTCTACGGATGGTGGCTACCTGAGCCCTCTAGCCCCTATAGCGGTGGTCCCATAGGGGTATGTTGATACGTTGACATGGAACACGAGTGACTCCTTTATGAGATCCTCCCATCCCTATCAATTATGATACCTCTATACATCACCGACTCCACTCGGGCCTTTGTAAGCTCACGTTGTATTTGCTCCCTCTCCTCTTGTCCAAATTCTAACTCCACTCTAACAACATCAAATACATCCTCATGTCGCCCGACACTCTGTTGAGATCTGTGAGGATTATGGAATGTGTGATGATGTGATGATATTGCCAAGTAAATGAAAAATAAAGTCACACCACCCCTATGCATTGGTTGTAGAGAGAGATAATATAATATTAGATACAAACTTAACAATCAATCAAATTCAAAATTTAACTTTACTCACGTTTCTTACTTGGATCCCCTTCTTTCCAAGTAGGATTAGATGAGGCAGGAATCTGAGCCACTGTAATTTTGTGCATGGCCTTGCCACTCTCTCCTCGCTTGTATTGTCATGGCATCACATGGTGTGGGATAGGTGGGGATGACATACGTATCCTCAAGGTAGGTCTCTCTAGAGCTGTGTCATTCCCCTCTCCTCCTGCTGCATCATGTCTTCTAACCTCTGTTGGTGGAGGGTCGACCTCTTGAATCTCATCATGTGCACAAATAGGAGCATCATCATCATCCTATACCTGCTCCTCCTCCCACTCATGCACCTCCCCATCTATCTCACTAGGTCCCTCTGAGGGCTCATCTCCTCCTCTTGGCTGTGTGAATCTCTTGGTCTCGCCCAAGGATTAGGATTCCCTCTTGGGTATTCTAGAGAAAACATGGGTCCTATATAGGAACCCTTGCACCATCTCACATAGTTGCGTTGTACCCTTGCGTCATCCTCAAATGGGGGCATAGGTTCGTCTTGTCTATCCTCCTCATCACCATCAGTAATCTCCACCTCCTGTGCTGAAGGTATAGCCCTGACTCTTGGTCTCATGATACTGCTAGAGTGTCCTATGTAAATCGGTATTGTTGTACGGTAGCCCTGTTCTAGACCAAACCGCCTCATCACTATGTCAAAATAGAATGGGATGATGATGTAACTGTGATGACCCTCTAATAGATGGTCGTGTTGCTTCTTTTGTAGTTGTACATGCTAACTTGTCCAAGTGTCCATCCATATGTACAACCTCCATACAATATTATCTAGTCGAAAACGATCTATAACGACCCTCCAATATAACAAGTCACCTCTATGCTAAGATCTCATGCATGGAAATGCATGTGCTTGGGGCTCATCAAAAGCTACATCCATAGGGAATCTTGTGGGTTGTGTACATGAGATATTCTCAAACATCCACACCTATAGGAGCGTGCATGTCATCAAACTCTTCCCCTCATGGTAGAAATAGTCTCCCAAGTCATGGTATAGATGCGCTAACATGTTGCATCCCCATGCAAACACAGTGTGATGCTCATCCATTTCATGTATGGCATAGGTTAGTCCTTCGTGCATGTGACTACCTCGACCATCTAGGCATACGACTAACACCACTATGACAATCATCAATCTCTTGATCAATGGGATATCACTTGTTGAATGGAGTAGGCACCAAACAAATATACAACCTCTTGTCTCTCTAGGCATGACTCTACCAATGTAGTATATCTATTCTCTCCTCATATCTTCTCGTGATCGATACGATTGATATCTCATAGTCCTCCCTCTCACTGGTAATCACAAGATACGATAAACCTCCTCTAGCATGACTATTATCTCCATGACAGACAAATAGAAGGTAGATGTATTGAGATCCCACCTCTCCATCAAGGCCATCAGTATTGGCCCATGAAATTTGATCGTTGACATGCAACATACCCACCATAAATCGACTACTTGGAGAAGTCTTTGTTCATCAAGTGTGAGGTGAGGGATTTGGCTCTGAATATTGTTGTATATATGACCTGAGGTATGTTCCCACATATACGGTAACTCTTGTGTGTATCAATGATCATGTATATGTAACATCATTTGAATTAAAACCTAGTTTAGCCCCATGTGTGCCACTTGGTGCCCTTTTTGGGACCATGGTGCCCTCATAGGACCATGACGCTTAGGTTGGGCGACCCATGTCCAAATTAGGTCCAAAACAACTAATTAACTAATCAAAACACAACAAATCAATAAAGCACAAGTTGGTGCACCTACCTTGTCAAGTGGGATGTCCTCCAGGATTGATTGCCTCAGATTCTCTAGTCTAGTGGGTACTTTTGGTCGTTGTCATGATATTTCTCACTCCATAGGCTCGTCTTTTGTGCTACAAGACAAAAAAAGATGAAAATGACATGTGAATAGTGTTTGTGACACTATTTAAAGGTAATTATTCTCTAAGCCCTAATTATGTATTTTGCACTTAATCTCTCATATCTTGAGCTAGAGAGCTTGATTCTCGTATTGTTGGTTACGTTGGAATTGTGCTTTTGTTCTCTTTCTTACCAAATGATCTTTGTTTCGATTTTATCTCGAGTCAGATCTCGTTGTAAGCATTTGTCATTGAATTCCTTCACAATTCAATGTGATAAACATGATACCCTATTTCAACATACTAATTAGCAAGCTGAAACAAGGGGGGCATATAGCTACGCTTGAATTTCATCATTATTAGTAAGCATTTTAGGCGATTTTGTGATTTCAACTAATAATATAGTTTTGTAGGATGTGGTTCCTAACATTGTACTATAGATATTGATGGGGGCTTTGTTCGACATATTATGGACATCACCTTTTTCCCATTAATGTTTACTTTTTTGTACTTTAGTTTGCATATGAACGTAGTGTCATGTGATCACTGAAGGGGGCTAAATGTAGTGTCATAAATTGTACACCCTTATTAGGTTGTTTAACTCCACACTTAGGTTAGTACCCACCTTAGTGTGTTCCATTTCATTTTATATTATAGGAATTGTTTAGACATTTAATTATTAATTTCACTAAACCCAAGTCCTCTTTCATCAATTTACATATCATAAAATTGGGCCCTTGATCCTAGGTGTGCCCCTTTATATTTAATCCTAATCCTACCATAATTTCAATCTTCAAGATATATGTCACACATCTACACATCTTAAATTGTGCCACTGTGTTGGATTTATCATTAGAATCATGATAGCTCTCATCCCTAGAAAAAAAAAAGAAAAGTTGGTCAGACCAACTAGTATACAACCTGATCCTGTACTTTTTTTCCTGAAGTTCGGGAGCTTAATTGGGCTATCTTACAATATTCAAATCCCGCTTGGTGTCAAAATTCATCAATTCTTAGTTGGTCTTTTATCAAATTTAAAATGAGGGTTTCATATATATGGCATTTGTTTCCTTCATTTGAGGATCCCAATCTAGCAATTTGAAAGGATATCCTTGTGAAGTGAAAGTGCTATTGTTTTGTGAAGTCTCAGATCTAAAATCCATCCATCAATCAAGTCTTCATTGATATTTTCATCAATTATGGAAGCTTTAGGAGATATCAAAGAATGATAAGGAAATCACTGACCATTGATTGGCTTGTACATCTTCCTTAGGATTTGGTATGATTTCATATTGTTTTCATGTCTCTATATTGATATTTAGATCTACATAATATTGATTTTTCATATTTGCAGTGCATTTGTGATTTAAAGAATTCTCATTACACTCATTTTAGGGTTTTTCTCAAAACATAGGGTATAACTCTAATTTGCATTTAGCTCATAGCAATCTTACATGCACATAATAGTCAAGAGAACACATTATTGGAATCAAGGAACACTGAGAGGGGGGGGGGGGGTGAATTAGTGTTCCACAATCTTTAACTTTAATCGATATCTTAACCACTTAATGCATTTAATCAAAGGAAGGATGCAAGAACACAAAACAAACAACCACAACACCATAACACAAAGATTTATACATGGAAACCCTATTAAGGGAAAAACCACGGTGGGGATGAGACCCACAATATAATTATAATCTATTAGAAGTATTAATAATATTACATTAGGAATGCACATGCATTCAGGCACACTGCTAAAAAAAAAAGAGGCTTACTGCCAAAGGAAGACTCACTATCTTATGGATGAATCACAATAGATTACTGCAAACTTTGAACTAAGAAATAACATCCACAAATGCCTCGGTTCAGTTTCGGTTAAGCACATAACACAATATTTTCTCTCTATTCAATACTACTTTGGTCCATTGTTCTGCAATAATCCAAAGCACAAGTCTCTAACCTACGCACCAACAATCACCAATATATTTTGCACCTCAACCCATATCCAAAATGATCATAACAATACGTAACAAGGAATTAAATCAACTTCATGTTGGCTTCAAGAACAATCTACAAATAATGAAACATGTACAAGCTTCGGCTAGATCTGAACCCAAATACTAATGTGGATCAAAGAAATGTCTGCTAGGACATAGCATGGACCTAAATCAACACTTCGAACATGAAACAACTCAAAGAATTATGCCATGAACATCTACAACACGCTACAATTATCCGGTCGGCCAAGACCATCACATAACATGAACATACCGAGGAAATCATCAATAACATGCACAACGATCAATGCGAACCATCAACACGGATAGGACACGATCTAGGAACATCCACAAGCATCATGAATTACCACAACAACAACTGCAACATCACCACTTACTAGAATCTTCATCATTGTTTTACCGAACCTCAAGAACATTCACATAACTGACTGTTAAACTGAAAGATTCACTTGTGACCCTCCAAATCACGAACCATCTGAATTGAGGACACACTAGAACACCCCAAACACTGCCAAATCCACAAACCAAGATATTACAATGCAGAGCAATGCAGAGTAAAATCCAGAACACTGATCAACACCGAACAAGTGAGAAACCAACTGTACTACCAAATGTCATAACTCGATCAAATCACCATGCGAACCAAAACAATTGATCACGCATTACCACAACCATTGGACAAAGCATATGGACCATAGAAACCATTACCAAAATTGATCCACATAATCCACATAAGGATTATCCACACATGACTGTTGTTCTACACTAACAAACTAGAAACTGATATACCGAAGCTTCTAACTCACGAATCAAATATCACCGGAGGCTAAGATTCTAGAATAAGGAAATCCAAACATCTAACAACCTTCCAAGGAATCCGCCACACAAAATGATAACCTAAAATGAAGTGCCAACCAAAAATACTGAACTCTCATGGATACTCTATTCTAGCTTGTTAGACTCAACCAAATCTTCACTTTGACTTCTGGTACGATGAAATCACACACTGCAGACGGGATTGCTAACAAGGGTTGCATGACAACACCTGATAACCTGTCTAATGACCTGTGCAGTGTCTCTTGCCAACACACACACATTTTCAATTACAACATTGCCTATTTGTGGAGGTGGAAATCACCAAAACAAGGGGTTTGACTAAGGCAAAATCCTATATAGCCACAAATACACCATTTTTAGCTTGTAGGCATAGTTACAATTTTTTATCGGAGCAGGAAATTTTTGGGAGATCTCAGCTGATAGGTGTAAGCTCTTTGTCAGAAACTGGTCATGGATTTCAAGGAACGGGGCACCCCACACCCTAGTCCCCCTTGTTTGGATTTAGGTTTGAAAGACATATCTTAGGTAGGCTCAGACTTTAAGATCCTAGGTTGTAGATCAACACAGTTTCTGAGACCAGGGCATGCAATGCCCTAGTCTTGTTAAATCAAGCTCAATTTTTGATTACAAGTGCACATTAGATCCTTATTGTCAGATCTTTACTTTCTATTTTAGTTCAATTACTTTATCAATCTATTATTATTGTTGCTCTAGTTACTTTTATTCATCCTATTAGCACAACCTTGCATTCTCCCACATTTAGTACATTCCCTTTCATAGCAACGTAAGAATAAAAACCCTAAAAGTATCCCTTGACTCTCTTTCACAAGAGTTAGTTGAAGATGATCACTTCTTTAGGTGCTTTCGTATTCCAATGTTTGGATGAAAGTGGGACTAGGTCCTAAAACTACCCGATTCTATTTTTGCCCTAAACAAGTTGCAATAGAGGGACTAATGCACACAATACAATTCAATTTGAGACTCCTCGATGCTTTTTAGTAACATCTAAATGAGATCATCCTTATGTACTAAAGGGGTTTCATCCTTTGATATTTGCAACCAATGAGTTTTCGTCCACTGACTGCAATATCCTATGGGTTTTCATCCACACAAGTAACTTGAGCACAAAGTGCTCCATTAGATAAATTGACATAAGATGAGATGATTTCCCAAATGAAAATGTAACAAGTTTAATATGTTGCAAACCAATATTGGGTGTCCAAAATCTCACACCTCACTTTAGAGGGAAAACAAATTAAAACAAATCCTCAAAACCATCGACTTAATCTAAAATAAACACTTCAAAATTTAAAAATTACAAGTTACATAACAAGATTAGCTCTAAAAACCTTACAAGAAATAAATCATCTTATTTAAATTAAACAATTTATCCAAAAAAAATTAATTAATAAAAATGAAACATAACAAAAGTTTCAACCCTTAATAATTATTTAACACCATAAAGATTTTCCCACACATTGCCAAATTTGATCACTCCCAATTATTCATGGCAAATTTGGTCCATTGGGATTATTTCGAACACCTAAAGACAAATTTGAACCCTTGAATTATTCAATACCCCATACAAGTTTGGCCCCTTGAAATTATTTTCTACACCCAAGATTATTCCTACATGGAGAAGCAAATTTGAAAGTGTTGATCCTCCGATTGGAAAAGCAAATAAAAGCAGTTTTTTTCACTTGGATAATGGACGAGGTAAAATAAATATGAAATGGCAGCTGACTTTATTAGAAACCCGAACTGAGAAAAACAGAGACAGACTTGAAGAACGCAACCTTAATAACATTCAGTACACTTTTTAAAATTTGGTGGAAAACTTCAAAATTCCCCCCTCTTTTCCTTGGCAGCAGTTATTGTGCCTTAGAATTCATTCAATATTAATTTCCAGGGGAAAGGAAACTTAATGCTCAAGCAATCAGTGCAGGGAGAAGCAAAGAAACAAAAGTTTACAAAGCAAACTAAAGCTCAGCAAGAATTCTCCTTTAAATTCCAAGAACTAAATATCAAAATTCCTTCACAATCTTCTAAACGCCATTTTTTGGGGGTTTACTCTAATTAAAAAACCCTCTTAGTTGGATCCTCATAAAAGAGGTTGAATCAATCCCGTAATATTTGGCAAATTTCGAGGACACCCAAATGGATTTATTCCGTGCTATCTTTTTCATTTTGGTGATCCTTGCAATTGTTAGTGCTGAAAGCTTGCATTTAGAGGACAGCTACAATAAGCATGAAGAAGAAATGTTGCAGCTGTTAAGGCCCAGCATTGGACACGAGAAGCTTGAAGTGAATGAAGTTGCGCTTGAAAGACTTGCCAGCATAGAAGATCCTGTTGCGTTCGTGGCCGTTGTTGGACCATATCATGGGTTAGAGCTCTTTACATTCTTATATTCACTTTCTATTTTTTTTGAGAAAAATATCGAGTGGGATGCTAACAATTATATTTTTTGCGTGTTACAGTGGAAAATCATTTCTACTGAACGTTCTCCTGGATTCGACTCATGGGTTTCCAGTGGGTTCAAGGCCCGTGCCTGAAACAAGAGGCATTTGGATCAGAATTGTGCCCAAGAGCAAGCTCAAAGGGGTTGATGAATCTCAGGTAGTTTGTCTATTTTCTTCTGTTATTTTTCAATTTCTTTTTCCTGATAGCATCCCCCTTTCCTGTATAGCTTCGGCACTCCTCTTCCGTATTAACGTCGTTTCTGATTATTGCCCATGAAAATCGTTGATCTAAGAATTACAAGCTTCAGTTAGATACAGAAGCCTAGCTCTTGCTGAGTACTTAGTTTTCACCTTAATATCTACCTAACTATGTATTGGCCCGTTAATTATATCGCAGTGTGCTGTTGAATAAACTTTAAGTATTTGGATACATAATTCCAGGAAGCCAGTCGTTTTGTTATACCGTTTTAAGATCATGGACTCATTGAAAGCCAACTTCTCAGCACTGTGGACATTCTGCCTTCTATCCAGGATTTATTGAAAACCAAACTACCTGAGAATCATCAACCCCTCTGAGCTTGCACTTGGCACAATTCTGATCCAAATGCCTCTTGTTTCAGGCTCAGGCCTTGAACCCACTGGAAACCCATGAGTCGAATTGAGCAGAACGTTCAGTAGTGAAACACATTAAAAAATAATTGTTAGTATCTTTCTGACAAAAAAATAGAAAGCGAATATACGAATGTAAGGAGCTCTAACCCATGATATGGTCCTACGACAGCCACAATTTCAACAGGGTCATGTATGCTGGCAAGTCTTTCAAGCACAATTTCATTCAATTCAAGCTTCTCGTGTCCCATGCTGGGCCTCAACAGCTGCAATGTTTACTGCAAGCTCGCAGCACTCACAAATTACAATGGCAAGCATCGCCAATAAACTAGATAGCATGCAATAAATCCATTTGGGTAATACTCAAAAGTTGTCAAATATGACGGGATTGATGATTCTCAGGTAGTTTGTCTATTTATAAATCCACACATCATACCTCTCACATCCACTGAGTGAAATCAACACAGGCACCTCTCAACATGGGGCATACCTGCTGGTATTTGAACCCAATCATGTTACAGTAGCCATCCCATCTTACTGTAAGACCCCAGCCTAGCTGGTTACTTTTTCAAGCAGAAAATTTGTAAGGAGTTTATTTATATTACATAAAATTCCAAGAGGTGTATTTCTATAATAGAGTGACATTAGTTCATTATTATGCACAGGTGATTCTAGTGGACACCGAAGGATTTTATGGAGAGGGAGCCACCCGTTTGTATGATGCAAAAGTGTTTGCTATTTGCACTCTCCTCAGCTCTCACCTAGTTTACAACACATTAAGGACTCTTGGTGAGCGCCCTCCTTTATTTTGGTTGTAAGAAGAGCAAAAGGAAACAATATTTCATGTATTTTTTGTCTTAAATCCATGTCGGCACAGATACAGATGTTAGGAAGCATTCCTTTTTTTGGTTTTTTTTCTACAATTAGGCATGTATTTTGAATACTGATTGTTATTAGTTGTTTTAGAATCACTAGGTGCACACAGAAAAACAATCAGTGGCAACAGAAAATTCAAGGCATAATTAACTAGAGAGCTTGGCATCATGTTTCTTGCCTTTATTTTCAGTTAGCTTGAAATCCATCTAATCTTGGACCTGATACAGACAAAAAGGTGCTCCTAGCAGCCACTTCCAATTGTTTTTGCATAGTTATGTTGATCACTTTTATAATTTTATTGCGGGGAAATCAGTATTACATGTTAGGATTCACTGTAAACTTGAAAATCCTTGAATTAGACAATTGTTCATAGTAATACACTATCAAAATAGTGAATTCAGTAGTGCCCCATGTAATTCAATATAAATGTGACCATTCCTTAAATAACCTTTAACAGTTCCAGGCTTAATTGTCTGTATCTCCTCAATTGATTATTGGCTTAGAATGAATAACACAGTTTTTAAACTTTCAGAGATAGTTTTCTTACGACACCAACAGCAACATGCAACAGCATTGCATAATTTATCGGTCATTAATGAAAAATATTAGCAGAGACTAAAAACTCCAAATTTTAACTCATAGTACAAAATCTACAATTTTTATCCATACAATTGGATAACAGTCAAGAATCTGTTTTGAAATATATTTTACAGAGGTGCTAATATTGGGCCGTTGATTAAGATCTTTGGGTTAACTTACTCTCTGTTGGCTCTTTTCTGTGATGCTCCAGTTTAATCTTCAACGGTAATTGAATGTCTAGTTGATCAGTCAGCTGTTGTGCATTTGTCCTGCTTCTTATGGTCTTCTATTCATGCTTGGCTTTTGGCCTTTGAAAGAAAATTGGTGCACTCTATGGAATGCAAGAGAGATAGTTGGTTCTTCAAGTTTTCAAATGAAAATGCTTGTATCTTATGTATCATGGTTTTTGAGTTCTCTAGCATGATGGCATATCATCTTTCTGTTCGCTATTGTGCAGCCCCATTCCAGAAATTATTGTGTTAATATATTTTGTTGCCATGAAGTATGGCTCACCAGTATGCTCTTGCTTACTTGGGATCTAGGGGTCGATGTAAGCAGTAATGTACATGATGCAATTCTTTGATTTTGAGCTAGTGGACTTGGGCACTTTTAGTGAGTCATACTTCTTTCTATGCCTGTGGGAATCTGGACTTACAAACACATCATTGACACATTTTCTTCCAAAAGCTCCTCTTTGTGGTTAAACTTTGCTCATTTTCTATGAAAGCTCCTTTTCATAGTCTAGCCTTAGCCCTCATTTCAAAAGCTTCCCTTCATATTCAAACATTGGTTGTCATCTTCGAAAAGCCTTAGCAAAATACGTTGTTGCCATTTGGGACCCTGGATTGTTGTGTGGCTTGAACACTCATGAGTATTTTAATAGACTTGTCCCTGACCAAATTTTTCATAAATATGTCCCTGCCCTTTTGGGCATTTTGGATTTGAGAAGCAGTCAGGCCATGACACCTACTGCAGAACTGTCATTTAGGATCCTGAATTCCCAAGCACCTTGTACACTTTAGGATTTTTTTCAAAACAGGTTTCTTTGAACTCAGATTGTCGGACATCTCATATGCTGATGCATTAATATATTGCACATATGTCTGCTAGGATCCTGAATACAGAGTTTACAGACTTCAAAACTTGGACAAACATTTAACTCACCTATCTGCACAAGTGTTTGAAGTCCTGGGTGCTCAAGTTAGTTGCTGGATGAATATTTTTTTTCCTTTTGAAATGACCTGAACAGAGCAGATTGCTAGAACCCTCAAGCTAAGATTTTACAGTCCAAGTGCACAAATTTCTTTGTTGCCTGTTTGTTGTATAGATGTTTAGAGAAAAATACTTAACCAACTACAGGGTCGCGTGGATGGTAAATTGAGAAGCCCTATTTTGAAAGCCGTCATTGAACTAAGACCGTATGATTTAAATGTCACAACTCTCTTTATTGTGTGTTAGTCATTGAACTAAGACTTTATGATCTAAATGTCACAACTCTCTTCATTGTGTGTTACGTGAATCACTTCTTAAAGTCACCCTTCCCACCAAATGATCAATTATGATGGTGATAGTATAGATCCAATGTCCTAAACTTCTAATCCCAGGGTTTAGGTATTGTGTATTCCTCTTAGGGTTGAGGGTTGCAAGAAAAAGCACCAACACCAAGCTTCTTGCCTTCCTATCAGGCATTGCCTAGTCTTCATCTTTCATGTAAGAGGGTTTCTAACGAGAGATCTCAACCCATAGATTTGTGTCTGAGAAGTTTCTCCATCTTGAACTTCCAAAACTCAAATTTAATGTTGTTGAATCTCTCAATCTCCATGTTTATGCTTGCCATTCATTATACCTCAAAAAGAAGATCTATTTAGAGCTTCCACTCAAACAACGACTAAGACAACAACTTACTCCTCCCACAGATCTGACAAGTTGGCCAGGGTCTAATATCAAATGAACTTTTGACACCAATGTTATGGGAAAAACAATGAATAAGTTTTTATCTGCAGAATAATTAGTAGAGAAACAATGCACAACACGATATGCCTTTGGAAAACCCTTTTAGGAAAAATCTTGCCTAGAGATGTCCCATAGGCATTATCATCTTTGAATAGTCTTTGACATTCCTTAATATTGATGTCAGCTAAAATTTATTATTATTTAAATAATTGATTTTACTTGCTCTTCATGCAGGCACAAAAAGGTACTGACATTTCTGTTGTCATATATGATTGTAACTTTGTATTTGATACATTTATGGTTTACAACTTTACATGATATGCTTATCAAACTGCATAATCAGTTTCTATAAAAGTGTACAATAGCATCGCTGCTTCCCTTATTTTTATGTTTATGTGACTTTGTCAGTGTTTTGGTTCTATTTTCCTGTGATATTCTTAATTGTTATACTTATTGTTAGAAAACAGTAAATTGTGCATGAACCATTTTCACATTGTTTTGTAGGAGATGCACAATCGGTGAGCTCCTTAGCTGATTTGTCAAAGCAGGCTCAAATCTTTAATTTACATAACTGGCTTCACACTGCTGGGTCTGAAGGTAATATCCAATTTGCTTTTTACTAATTGATGATCTAAAATATGTTGCTGTTTGTGAGTTATTTTTTCACGATGAATTTGTTTCCTTTTGTTTTTACTCTGATTCTGTTGGGTCTTAATCTAGCTAATGATTGCTGATGTGTGATTTGTATTTCTGTTATACAGATGAGACTACCCCTTCAATAGATTTAGATGTACCTCTGTTATTAAAGACTCTGGACTTCCCATCTTTAACATGGGTTGTACAAGGATTTGATATTGATCTTGAACCTTCAGAAGCACCAATGCATCATCTTCAGCGTTACATAGCTGCTCAAGGACATGCTGGAGATCGAACTTTGGACACACTGTTTTCTCATGGAATTTCTTGCTATACTCTTCGAACTCCAGCAGATCTAAACTTGTTGCGCGAAAGATATGGGAGTAAAGGATTGGCAGCAGAAGAGGAACTAATTTACACTCTTCATCCTAAATATCTTCTGGACATTGAAAATCTTCGAATGGCAGTTTTTGGAAATTTAACTGCAAAAGGTGGTAAAAAACTTACAGGAAAGATTGTGGCCAAATTGTTGCCTCTTCTAGTCCACTATGTCAATGAAGATTTCCCCTTAAGTGCCGATCGAAAGCTAAGGGATGTCCTTGTTGATATAATAATTGATGGTGCATTTGCTGGAGGTGTACGGTATTTTGAGAAAGAAATGCAATCAGTTTTTCCAACGTCTGATCGATTGAAACTACCTACAATGGATCTGAGCTCTGCACCCAAAAACCTAGAGGCACTTTCGACTTTGGCATCATCTGCGTTGACGATCCAAGAAGTTAATCAGTTACTTGCGGATGCAGGTACCCATAGAACACTATTTAGAGTACTTGGCATGTGGGAATTCAATGCAATGATTTAGCTTCACTTTCCCTGAGGTGTAATTAGTATTGTTTATTTATAGCTTTTTATGGTTCATTTTCAATGTTGACAGAAAATAAAGCAATTGATTATTGCAAGCAACGGTGTGTTGGAGTACCTCTGGTGCTGACATCATCAGCATGTCAAGTTAGTCTTGGTACAAAAATCGAGAGAATGAAACCATTGTACAGGTCGGGTTTTTGCTCAAGAGTAATTACACTTAACATAGAGAAGACATTGGACAACTATCTTGTTGGGTGTTTCTTTTTAATTGAGAAGTGTTCCTATCCATTATTCAAGCTTCAACGTCGGCATTCAGCATAAAAGTACTGAATAGAAATAACATGATAGCTCTTTTTTTTATGTTGCAGGGAAAAGAATGACTATCAAGTTAGGGAAGTCCTTATGCATCTTGGAGAAGTGCTTCGTCAAAAAGCTGAGAAAAATCTTTTTGACATCAACTTGCCCGTTCCTCAAACTGAAATTCAGGAGAGCTGTAACAAAATCATCAAAGATACTTTAAAGAAGTAAATACAGTCTTGCTGTCTTCCATGTTATTTTTCACGCAAATAATCATGATGGTTATCAGTAGAACTTGATCTAAAATTTGTTTATGTATGCATTTTTACTGCAGAGTTTGAACTGTGAATGATATTTTAGTATCTTTATGCTGTTAAGGTTTTAAATTATCATCTCCTGATTTATAAGCAGTGAAGATTTAGCAATGATGGACAAAAATTTAATCTTGCCACTGCCTTCCACAAATTGTGCTTTGTTATTTCTGTGCTGCTCATCAGTGGACAGATGGGGGCTTTCATAGTTGTTGGAGTTGTCAGGAAACTTGAAGTCATCATGGAAGTATTTTGAGCTGCTCTCAGCTCACATCTTTTTTCCCTTGATAGTGATTTTGCATAGAACTAATATTATTTAACACTTCAGCTTAAAATTTGTTTTCCAGCTTAGTTTGGAATTGGAACTTCCAACTCTATCAAGTGCTTCCTAAAGAGATCAAGATACTGTCTTTAATTTTGAAAAATTAAACTATGAAATTCTAGAATTCATTGTGGATTAACAGATTGTCAATGGGCTCTCAGTTGGCAACATCTTTTCCCCTGATAGTGATTTTGCATAGAATTAATTATCTAACAATTCACTTAATTTTTTCTCATCTCTTTTTGGAAAGGGAAATTCCAACTCAATCAAGTTCTTCTTATAGAGATCAAGATACTGTCCTTAATTTTTAAAAATTCAATTATGAATTTCTAGGATTCAATGTGGATTAACCTCAATAAAGACATAAAAAATTATGTGAACGGAAAGTATAAAACAGTGATGTGGATGAAGAAAACAAGTGGAAAACAACAACATTATATTATAGAGTTCAACCTGGCCTATGAGCATTGTGAAAAACCTATGTAAGGGTTCAAATCAAATGGAGAGAAAAAATCCTCATTGCTTAGCTAAGGACTAGCTCCCAAAGGCTTAGATGTGAGATGGGTAGATGGATGAACCGGAAGAAGAACATTAAGAAAGAGTTTGTATTTTCTATACCTGTCATGTCTTGTTTTCCATTAATCTAAGTTTGTGCATATTAGGTCTACTTGTTTTTTCCTTGTTTTCATCTGCTGTATGTTTTCCCTTCCCAATTATCCTTTTCTTCCAACTCCACTCTTCCCTTCTTCCTATCGTGATATGGCTGACCCCTGATCTTTGACATTTCTGCCTATGTTTCCATTGTGTTGTATTGTTTCTAGTAGTATGTTTTTGGTGCTGTTACTTTTAAAGTGGAATCTTGCTCGTGATAATTGTTTACATTTGAAGTTGCGGGTGTGTAGTGTAGCTGACCTGTTTTTTTTTTGGAGGGTCCAGGATTATCATCTACACTTAACCAAATTCTTTTTAGAATCTGTTTTGAGCACTTGTGTTCGAGCATGGAATCCTAGGACAAAAACCCTAGGGATTTCAGACGAAGAAGAGTTTGTATTTGAGCTTCATTGGTTGCAGACTACAGCCACTTCATATTGATCCAATTTGCCATTACTGTTGGTATGAATTGTTGTTGTAGTTACTTGTATTATAGGACCACTTGAATGTGATACAATCATTGTTGAAATAGGAAAGAATTTGGGATCTACACCTATTATTTGTTGTTTATTATAATAAGAAGATTTGGAGTTATTTTTGTCATTTGCTGTTTGAAATTTACTGATATTGCTGATGCATAAACAATAATTTTAGTCTTAGTTGTCTAAGAATTGATTGAATACTAGGGTCGATAGTGTTGTTATCCAAATAATGTTTCTTGAAGGTTAAGATTCAGATTTGCATTGTTGCTCTTTTTTTTTGGGACATTACAGTACCACATATTAGTAGAAATAGAGAAACGTTTCATTTTTGAACACTTGAGGCACAAGGACATCCAAGCCAAATATGATGAAACATTAAAAGTTGGCTCCAAGGTATTAGAGTAGTATTAAATAATTATTAGAAGATAAGGCTTTCAATTGTAATAATAGTTACCTTTACTTGATGTACATGGACTGTTGAATCAATACATGGACTGGTTCTTTAATATATTCTCATTATGTTCTGTGTATTTACTTTCTGCATTTAATCATTTACCCGTATGTGGCAAACATCTGTCGCCTAGGCCAGTTACTACCATTTCTCCCTCATAGGCTACCCCTGTGCGCGGTGACCCTCGGGAGGACTTAGACGTAGAGGTTGTGGACTTAGATAGTGAAGGTTCTCCCAGGGATGTGACACACTCGACGGAGGTACAAGGCAGGGAGTTGGCACTGGAGCAGATAGTGGAGGTCCACTTGGACAGCCAGCGAGGCAAGGTAGAGAGCCACACAGAGAGCAGGTAGCCAGGTCGGGTAGACGTGGAGGCGCACCTCCAAGATATGGTGGGCCGAGGGCAGACTTACTTTCAGGAACTGGTACAAACTTATCTGCAGGAGGAGGTCCGCCGAGGGCGGGAGGTTATCGCCTCCCTTCAGTCAGAGGGCCTCGACAATACCGTTTAGGAGTTGGAGCGGTTGCTCAGATTTATGTGGGAGGTTTGTTCGCAGGCATTTGCTGCCTATTTTGAGAGAGGCGGATGGCCAGAAACTGAGACGGCAAAGATGTTGGCCGCATGGGCAGTGAGCACCCCAGTAGTGGAGTCTCTCGGGAGGTAGATTGAGCAGACCTTCAGGGAAGGGTATTACACTCTTTGCCGAACGGAGTCCGTGTCTGCAGGACATCTGACTGCGAGGGTGGCCGTGGAGAGAGCTCGGGAGGAGTTGGCCACCTAGCTTGAGGCCGTGCTGAGAGACTTGGATTGCTGGGAGGCAGCATGAGAAGCCGAGAGGGCTCAGTTCATTGCCGAGACGACACAGTTAGCTGCAGAGTTGGAGGACGCAAGGGTAGAGCAGGCAACCTTGAGCACTAGTCTGGTATAGGCACGAGAGACGGTGGATGCCAAGGAGAGAAAGCTCCTGGAGGCTGCCCGGATGGTTGTTTGCAATTGAGCACAAAAAGGTTGCTGAGCGGAACCTGCACGTGCGGACACAATAGGTGTACGATCTACGTGCACGACTGACACCGGCATCATCATCAACCCTACCACCTGCTGCTTCAGGGACGCCCCCTCAGCCTCCTTCTTCTTCTATACCTTGATTCTGTTTAGTGTATGACCATCATCTCTATTTTGTATTAAGTCGTCCGGAGACGACTTCTTTTCTTGGGGGGGATGATGTTGTCGGGAATAATCATTATGTTATGTTGTCGTCGGTAATAATGGGTTACGGCAGTCAGTTAGTCTTCCCAAAGGGCAGTTGGACGCGACGGTTGGTTGCACCCCTTCGGGTATTATATATTGCATACCTTTCCTTCGAAGTAGCATCATGATAGTTGTATCTGAGTGTGATGTTATAAGCACTTGATGTACATGGACTGTCGAATCAATATAGGGACTGGTTCTTTAATATATTCTCATTATGTTCTGTGTATTTACTTTCTGCATTTAATCGTTTACCCGTATGTGGCAAACACTTCTTCTTCGAATGAATTGAATTGGAATGAAATGAAATTAAAGGGGAAAGGGTTTGAGGAAGACTAAGCTAAATCTAAGAACATAGGAGACAATGATTGCTTAAGTGAAATCAACCACACTTTGCTTCGCCAACTTCGTACAACTACACAAAGGCAGTGCAATCTTCAAAGGTTGTGCAAGAGATTTTTATAACACCATCAAAGAACAATGTTCATCTGATGATCGAAGTTAAACTTTCACATAAAATGGCTCAGACTAACCTTACACTGCAAATAAAAATCATCTATTTGCAAAAGGTATGAGCAAAAGATTTCACTATAAACAATATCATCAATCTCGTTCATCAAATGCTTGGAAAATAAAATTCTACTCTAAGTGAGGAAGGTGAAACCATGCAAGTTTTGAAAAATAACTTAAGTGGACACCATTAGAGAATGATGTTTCACTATTATTATCTCAATAAGTTATCACAACAATTTCATACAAATCTCCTTGCTTTACAAATGAAGGGGTCACCCCCTTATATAGGCCTCTAGCCTTGATTACATGCAGACCCTAATTAGGGTTGACCCAAAAGATTCCACACACATGATGCAACAAGGTGGGAATAAACTTTAATGATCCACTATGCCCATTATCAATTAATTACATTCTTACCAAAAATGGCGTCCATTGTGCATTAAATGCACTTCTTTCATATTCATCTAATGTGCAATAAATGCACCATCACCTCCAAAATCGGTTACATGCAAAAGATGCTCCACCACTACAATAAGTACGATGGCTTCCATGCAATGAATTAGCTGCCACCTTGGTCAAATATTCCGGCAATGAATGTGCCACTATGCCTTCATGTACTCAATAGATTCTTGCCATGCAAATGGACCCCGCTGTCATTTATAATTTTCTTGGTTGTGCTTCATTAATACGAAATATTCTCTTTACTGTCACCAACTCATCCTTTACAAGAATTTTTCCATTCCAGGCTCACAAAAGACATTTTGGAAGATTTTCCTGCCGTGGAAGAATTTTAACAATTTTTTTCCACTTCTGAAGGTTTCCCGTACGCCTGGAAATTTTGGAGAGGGAAAATCTTTCTAGAGATATTTTTTTGTCCTGAAGGAATTTTCTTGTGTTCTCGTGCACGCCTTGTCTTGAAGGAAGATTTTCTTGACCACTGACCATTTTCCATGTTCAAGGAATTTCGCCCTATCCTGAGTCCCGGAGAGAGAAAATTTTCACACAACCAACTTTTTTCGTGCTTTGAAATTCATCATCTTGTGCGCAATCCCACCTTGAGGAAGAAATTTTTTGAATTTTGAACTTTTCTTCTTGAACCTTGATTTTCATGTTTTGCTTCCAACCTTGGGCATATTTTGAGTTGGACAAGAAATTTTGAAAATTTGTTCCTCGAGGAAGGAATTTATAACACTTTTAGTCAATTTTTCACTTTTTCCAAGAATTTTGTCTTGAAGGAAGGAATTTCCAACACTTGTCAATTTTTCACTTTTTCCAAGAATTTTGTCTTGAAGGAAGGAATTTCCAACACTTAGTCAATTGTTCACTTTCCTAGAATTTCTTCTTCTTGGGTGTAATTTTCTCCTTGGGAAATTTTTTTTGATCAATTCATCACCTTTCCTATTTTTTAGGATTTTTTTTTCATTTTGAGCTCCGGAATTTAGGAGACAGAAAATTCTTTCTCCTTGATAAATTTTTACCTTTGCCTTGAAATTTCTTCATGAATTTTGTTCCTTGGGCGAATTTTCTTTCTGAGGAAGGAATTTTGAATTCTTCCTTGACTTAATTTCCATTCCCCTCTTTCAATGCCAATTTCATCACGTGGAGGAATTCATCACTAGGAAGGAAATTCCTTCCTTACCCTTACCTAGCGCTCCTTTCCTGAATTGGGCGCTAAATCCATGGTATGCAAGAATTTTGATTGAGGAAAAATCCTCCACAGCCTCACTTTAGCACTCTTCATCCACACTTGGGCGCGGAAATGACATGGTGAAGGAATCTTGCTTGAGGAAAAATCTTCCAGAGCCTAGTTTTAGCGCTCCCTACTTGGCTTGGGCGCTAAAATCATATGGTGAAGGAAATTTGGCCAAGGAGGAAAAAATCCTCTAGACCCTCAATTTAGTGCCCTACCCCTAACCTTGGGCGTGGATTTGATGTTGTGGAGGAATTTTCCATTGGGGGAGAAAATCCTCCACACCCCTCCTTTGGCGCCCATCCTCCATGCTTGGGCGTGGTGTGGATTCCATGTGGGGAAGGAATTTTGTCATGGAGGAAAAATCCTTCATGACCCTATTTTGGCGCCCTATCTCTTGGAGTGTATTTTCGATGGGTGAAGGATTCCTTGTATTGGAGGAAAATTCCTGTAAGACCTTCATTTTGTGCCCATGCTATCTTTGGAATCAATTTACTGCCAAGGTAAGGATTTTTCATGATTCTTCACCAGACTTCCAATTTTTCATCTTTCCAGATCGTGATGCCATTTTTGGATTGAAGTGATTTTTACTACCTTGGAAGATTTTCTTGAGCTTTTCCACGTTTGGAATGAATTTCACAGAGCCATTTTTGATCAACTGCCTGCTTTTTCAACTTTCTAGATTTAGGCAAATATTCAGGAATGTTCAGTCTTCAGTGTCGAGACCCCTACCAGTGAAGAACTTGCCAAAAATAGACTTACTAAAAATAGTAAGTACTTCAAAATGTCAAAATTAGGGCAAACTCGGGTAGGATGACACTCACTAAAAATAGAAACTGCTAAAAATAGTAAGTTTGATTTTTGGCAAAATAAAGACAATCCGGGAGGCAATGAAATTCCCTAAAAAATAGGAACTCTCTAAAAATAGTCTAAAAATAGAAAGTTGCTTAGAATTTGCTCAAATTTCACTGGTAGCTTCGTTGAAGGGTCCTGATTCCAATGCAATGTTCATTTTTTTCAAAACCCTAAGGAAATGACCTCAAATCTAAGTTTGAAGGGCGAGACTGTAAAATGGACCAAACAAGTTCCAGACTTAGCCAAATTTGCTCAAACGACTTGCAGACTTGATCAAATCACCCAAAACACTTGCAAATTGAGGAGACTGAAGAGACTGCCGCGGAAAGATCCAAAAAACCAAAACCAAAATGCCAAGAGGACCTAAAAGGTAGGGGGTCCCCATTTGCAATGGGGTGATGCGTGAAAACGTCATAACAGAACATAGTTTTGTTTTGGAAGTTGGTGCTTCCTAAAGGAGAGATTGGTGTCTCTCACTAAGTTAGTGCTAGCAGTGAGGGTTGATGCCTTTAGTAGGTCGGTGCTTATGAATTAAGGGGATTGGTGTCTCTTGTAGGTTGGTGCAGACAAATTTATATGCAATATTTTGCTGTATTTTTCTCTTGTAAGGGTTTCCATGTAAATATTGTGTTTCTTCTTATTTTGTGTAATTGTTGTATCTTATTTGAATGATATTGTGTATTGATATACTAAGGGTATTAAGTTTGAAAAAGTAAAAAGATTGTATTATATTAATTCACCCCCCTAGTTTAGTATAATTGTGTGCTCATCAAGTTTGCCGAGGTGGTAATCTAGGAACTTGGGTGCTTGGGAGCTGCACCTTTACGAAGGTTTGAGGCAGCTTGGAGTTCTACTTAGCGTATGGTCTATTTACCAATAAAAAGGCTTCTAAAGAATGGAAAATTCATGGTTCAGGATATTTTTTGTGTGATATGTTGTGTTTTTAGCTATGTTACCTTGAGTTTCCGGGACGGGGGGACAGGTTTCTGAGATGGTTTTTTTTTCTCGGAGTAGGGGACAGCAAGGGACGGCTATATATATATGTGGAAATGTGAAATTTTAATTATATTCATGAATTATATATTTATATAGCATTGTAACACAATAACATTCATCATAGCAACATAATAAATTTTTAAATTAGAATCTAGATTCTAAAATCATTGAATCGATGATCATTCATCGAATCATCATAGAACTAAGAACATTTAAAAAAATCTGAAAATGACTTTTTTATTAGAAATTTTTAAAGTTTTTTAAACTATATGAATTTCATGGTATAAATATTAAAAAATGGAAGGTAAAAAAAATTCCGTAGACCTCAATGCATTGTCTTATTGAAATGAAGAGAGCAAAGATACAAAAAATGTGACTAGCTACTTCCCTTCGAGATAGAATCGCATCGCTGAGTTCACTTGACTAAGTCTAATCATAATGGAATCGCTTTAAATATCTGTATTTAGGTTTATCATTTTAATATTAAAAAAAGATTTTATAAAAACTTCTTTTTTTTATTCCTCCCGTCGCTGAAAACGGCTGTCCGCCCTCGAGACAGTTTGGGGATGGCTTGGCCGTCCCCAGCCATTCGGGGAACGGTCAACGGTCTCTGACTACATAGTTGACCATTTTCGCGTTTTTGATACCGTTTTCGAAAATTTTGCTTGATCGGGGACAACTTGGAAACATTTCCGACTGTCCCCCGTACTTGAAACCATTTCCATTTCCGAAACTTGTGCCTTTAGGGTGAAAACACATTTCTGGGTAACATTGGTTTTTAGTGAAGTAAGCCTTAAGGGGCAGTATTAGAATAATATTAGAAGATGAGGCTTATTGTTGATAAAGTCACCTTAGTGATTTTTTTTTCTTTTTTTTTAGTTCGCTATTTTTTGTGTTGGGTGAGTCATGTTATGCATGGTTTCATCCTCCATTCTATATTAAAGAAATAAACCTCGTTGTAATCAAATCTTGTTAATTACTAGAATATTAAAATATTGTGTTTTATTGATTTTTGCAATACATGGTAAACTCTTTGAAGAAAATAAATTAAAAGGTTTGAAAGAGCTAATAATTTGAGTCGATAAGAGGAGCAAATTTCTAAAGGATGCTACATTTCCCACGGATCTTTGAGTGGTTGTGGTGGCTAGGGGGATTGGTGGTCCCATAGATTGTTTTGGTCTTGTTGATGTAATTAAAATCATTTCCGTCATTTGTTCAGTCGGCACTAGGGCATCCATGTTCTTTTTAGCAAGAAGTTGATTTCTTGGAGGCATGGGATTGAAGAAAGAGCCAAACTTACTAATTACAATTAACATTCTTGTAAGTATATCCCAGATTAGGATGCTTCATGTCTTTGTGTGGAATTTCAAAATGCTTAGGTTAAGTGAAAATTTCATTAGTTTGATGCTTTGCATCAATGCTGCCTCTTCTAAATTTGTTTTCATGTTTGTTTGTTTGATTCCATTAGAGTCAAATCTATGAGGAATAAGGTTGAATTGATATTTTTCTATTCAAATTAACATTGTACCGATCAGCTTTCTGTTCATAATTTGAATAATTGAGAATCCCATAGATTTCCATGTTTAAATTAAAGAATCCTAGCTATTTCAAAGACTTTTAAATTGCTTGGGCCTTAGGGATGTTATTTGCTAATATGCTTTGTGTTCATGCATCCGTAACCATGCCCTTCATGACTGCCTTTTGTTTCCTTGTCAATACTTATGAAAATTGAGAGGCTTTGTGAAGGTATTGCCCAAACATTAGCAATTACTTGCCAATGGATGAAGTTGGAACATGTAATTTGAGAAGTATGATCATGATGACAAGTAGGTGTTCAAAATATGTGAAAAGAAATAAAATCTAAATGCCTTGCTGATGCAACAAAATATGTGAGGTTGCTGGAGGGCAATTTTAGCCTTTCCTAGAAATATTCTAAGTTTGAACACAATTGATCAAAACCTTGCAATGTGAACTAGGAACAGAGTTTGGAATCATAGGTGTTCATTTATGTAATTGTTGTCAAAGTTTTCATGATGAGTCATCCTTGCTTGTCCTATATATATTTCCTTAAGAGTAATGCTTCAATTGCATAATAATATTGGAAGAATATGCATACATAGATAAATATACCGTAGTTTAATTGACAGTGTTGGATCTACGTTTTCAATTGTTTTGGATAAAACATTGGATTGATAAGGGAAAAGGTTGCTTTTTACAAAATGCCATGAACCCATTTATTGTGGGATAGAAAGTTGGAAAGTAGAATACAACACTAAGGTTAACCTAGAATCATAAGCACCTAAGTACATAGAACTAAAGAGCTTAATAAGAGAAGTGGCCAAGACACTTGAAAGCAAGTGCATTAGAAAAAGAAAGAAAGAAACTATATTAGAGTTCATGGATGATTAAAAGTTGGTCAATGGGGGCTGAAGAGTACAATGGTTTATAATAGAAAGTTTAGGGAAAAGAAATTGAGAAAGGCCTCACAAAGGGGAAGAACAAAAGCATAAAAAAATGAAACAGGGCACCTGAAGAGCACACAGTTATACTGAGAGGGGGGGGGGGCTGAATCTAGTATAACAACAAATTTTACCAATTTAAACTTTTTCAACTTCAATCACAAGTATATAACTTATTAACATATTCATTGCATACCAACATTCATTTGTGATCTAACTAATATGGACACAAGTAGAACACAAGATATATACGTGGAAACCCGTGCGGGAGGAAACCACGGCAAATCAATGCTTTAATAAATTTCTTCTTTTACACTGTTCGTAGGCACCAACCCCTATGTTTGTGAGTACCAACCCACTGGAAGCACCAACTCCCAAATCTGATTTTGTGAGCGCCAACCCACTGGAAGCACCAACCCCCATTTCTGAATTTTGTGAGAACCAACTCACTGGAAGCACCAACTCCCACTTCAGAATTCGTGAGTGATGGGGAGGGGTACTCAAAGAGAGTCCATCCTTTATCACAAGGCAGTCAAGTGTTGTCTTAGTGGGCTCACTTCTTTATTCTTTGGTCTATCAATCAAACTAGACATCCAAACTTTCTAGGAGTGCTCCCAATCAGTATGTGCTCACTGGTTGCTCAGGCATGGTTGAGATTCACAAGGGTAAATCCAACCTTACAGTATCAAACTCCTAACATATGCTTGCAGGGGATGTAGTAAGTGTTCATGAGGTTTTCCAAGGCCAATCAACTAGTTTTGAGCTTGGGTTTCTTTCTTTTCCTATTTTCTAGGCCTAGTAGCCCTAGAGCCCCAATTAGCCCTACCTAACCGGTTTTTGAGGATTTATTCAAAATTTTCCCAAAGACCTAGACAAACTCATTTGTGATCTGAGTACCCTTTTGGAAGAACTTCAAGACTCATAAAGTGAAAAAACTCAGTCTGATCGTACAGGTACGGAACCCGAAAATGGCTTGTTTTGAGGGGTTTTGGGGTTTTTTTGGTCTTCTCTCAAGGGTTTATTGTCTTCCCTGATCTGCCACACCTCCAAACTTTCACTTAGGCTCTACCACACCCCACTTGCTCATGCCAAACACTTGGCAACTCCAAACCTGCTCATCCCTGCAAGCACTTGCATAATTTCATTCATTTCCTAATCGGGCTATGACTGAGCTCGCCTAGGAAATGATGCTCAATGGACTTTCAATGACCTCCAAATGAAAACAAAAACTATGTACATTGTACAAAGGTTCCGTGGCTCGAGTCCCAAGGGTTATTGAGAAGATCTCAAAGGATTTCAAGCTGGACCCATGTTTGGGCCTCTCAAACCCTTGCTTAGGCCGAGAGCTTACAAAATCAAAAACTCAATTCAAACCTGCAACAAGACTAACTTGATTGCTTCTTGAGCACCACAAGAACATATACAAAACAAATATTCAAGAACAGCAATGTAATCAATCCATTAAGTGCGGACTGCTGCTCTAATTTTTAGAAAACACAAGGTAAAAACTTGAAAAATGGTCTTCAAATAGTATTAAGATCTGCTCCAGGTGTTCACCAATCTGATTACATTCATTCTCAGGGCATTTATATGCCATTTTTGGCCTAACTAACTCTCCATCGGTTTCTTAACCAACCCTTTGCTTAAAGTTGCAAAAAGTTGCTTAACGTTGCAAAATGTTGTCAAGCAATTTTTATAACTTTTGCCAAAAAGTGCATTTTTGCATTTCATGCTTTGTTTCCTTTTCTAAACCACCTCGGATGACTAAAAACTACTACCATAACATGTCTCAATGCCAAACAAGGCTTTTCAACAAGTTTTACATCAAAATGCATGATTATGCCATTTTTGATTTTAGGCTTACAAGCCAAAACTGAACAAATGCATGATCCTACTGACATCCAACCTACCAAAGCATATCACAAACATATGTGGACCTATGAGTAGTCCCTTATTCACAAACCAAAACCAACCTATAGACTAACACACCAACATGAAGAAATTGTACTCAATACTAGGTGCTCCTGCACCAGTGAGCACCGATCCACTTCACATAAATCTGATTTTCCACCTTGACAATGTTGCTGCAACAACAGATGATGGATATTATTTTTCTATACAAAATACACTCTTATACTTCATGAATCTGGTCTAACACATTCTATAAATTTGCCCCAACACCTTTACAAATCTGATCTAACACTGCTTTATGAACTGATCCAAAACCTGCTACAAATAGGGCACAAAATCTGATCCAAATTTTGCTTCAATCAGACATAAAGTCTGCTCCAAATCTGGTCCAACTTCTGTACAATATCTGCTCATAAGGCCTTCATAAAATCTTCTGATATAAAGTTCTTCTCGTGTACTGCACACACTTACATCTCAAGGATCTTCTTTTTATTCCATACTCTACACATATTCACACACTTCAATATTTCTTTTCTTACTTCTTTTCTCACACCTTCCACACATATTTCTCCCTTTTTATGTCTTCATATTATTTGAAGTGACATACTTTTTGAATTCAGGCATCTCTAATGAGACACGTCTTTTTACAAACTATCTCTTCAAAAAAAACATTTTTAATATTCTTCAAACTGAATCGTACCTTTTTAAGTTCTTAATAATATCTCTTATACTTAACATATCTTTCCATTTATTATTCCTTTTCTTAGCCAAACAATCATGCCTTTTCAACAATTAATTGTATCTTCTAGAAATAATAACTAGTAATAATTTGTCTAATATAATCACTAAATCACTTGGTATCACTGGATACTCAAATTTTTGACTTGCATTATTGTAAATAGCAAATCACATCTCTAACCGTACTTCATTCTTTGACTTTTTATCACTGCACAAGCACTATCTTGAAACTTATCCTTATCGCTGTCTTCTCAAATATGAATGCGAAACTTATTGCTGCCTTAGTGATTTTTTCTCTGTCAATTGTACATGATATCGACATCAACCTTTGCCATTAAATCGATGTTCTTCATGCTGTAGTCACCACAGTTATATCATTGTTGCTTAGTGGTTCATTGTCTTTGTAAACAGATCGCTGCATTTTAATAAATGACTGATCGCTGCTATATGGATAAAAAGGCTTTATACCCACGTCGACTGTTATTTGTCCAAAGTCATTCTCTTAATTTTGTATTTAGTAAAAGAGGCTACAATTAAGAGAGTTGCCTTTAACCAAATCAACTTGCCGATAAACTTTCCCCCACTTAATACGCACTATAGACAAACTGATCATTGTGAATTCTATCTGCTATTCATACTGATGAAGTCGATGCATTATCTTAAACTTCTTTCTTCATAAAGTTGCCATCCCTTCTGTTTTTTTTGTTTATTACCCAACATGAATTGCTGCCATTATAATTAAGTCGCTGACTTCAATATGGTGTCGTTGCTCTCTTAGTAATACAATTTCAATGAAGTCTCTGACATATAATTCTTTGGGCATGTAATGTCCCTAGTTTGAAATATAATTTAATAATAAATAATAATAAAAGTAAAATACAAAAGAATAAATATAAAAATAAAAATAAAAATATAAAAGAATTTAATTAAAATTTTATTAAAGTTAATGAAAGGTCAAAAGGCATGAAATGATAAGTTGCGACTTCCTCAAACGTGAGATATAAAAGGGAGAAGAGAAGCTCATTTGAGGGGGGGAGAATTTGAAAAATGAGAAGTGCAGATCTGATTTAAATAAGAAGTGCAGATCTGATTATGAAAGGTTGTGTCCCTTTCAAAGGGCAGAAATAATGAAGAGTTGCACTCTTTCAAAAGGTGCTAATGATGAAAGGGCGTGTCTCTTGCCAAAGGGCATGCATGATGAAGAGGTGTGACCTCTCCCTCAAATTGAGAGATATAAAGGAAAGGAATCAAAGCATCCAATAACATCACCATGGATTGATCAGATCAGAACTGTTATTAAGTTACAGGCAGTAACATCTTTGTTCTTGGTGGTATGCATGGGGATGAGCTGAGTATGTATGCTTGATATATGAAACCTGATAATGTTCTTATGCAGAATTAATAGTAATATTAATATGGACTGCAATATGTATGACAGTCGTACTGAATTTCATATATATTCATAATACTTAAGAAATTAGTATACTTATAGTATAAATCATGTTATTACTGTCAGTATATAAGAAGATGGGAATGAGATGTTCCAAAGAGGGGCAGTCTAAATCCAAGCAATAGGTTAAGTCCCAAGATAGGGTGGGGATCAGCGACCCATAAGCCTTGAGGGTATAGACCCAAGATAGGTAAGGGCTTGGATCTGTAAACTTTAAGGGAATCTATTGTATTTGGTCTCTAAGTGCTTTGGTAACATAGATAGATCCTTCTCTCTTAAAACTGAAGTAGTAGCAGGGGCTGATATCTATATTAAAAACTATGAATAATGAAATTAATCATCTAATGAGGAAAATAAATAAGAACTTGTTAATAACTAATTGAAGAATATCAATCAATTTTAGTATATTGAAATAGATCAAGTAGGGGACGTTACAGGGCATCGCTGCAAATGATTTTTTTATTTTTAGTTCTTATTAATCACTGCATAACAAATGTGGTCGCATTATTTATTATGACATCTGCTGTATATTATCATTGTCTTCAAAACATGATTGAACCCACATTCAAACTTCCGGTCGCTATGATATTAATCACTTCACTTGTATTAAAAAAAACTGCTACCTTGTAAATCAATCGTTGCTTATTTGTCATCACCGAGATCGTTTTTAGTGAATCACTGCTGCATGAATCGAATCCTCAATCTTCTCTGCGCCGCTGGAATTATGTTTGAGGACAGATCATTTTATTGGTGGCATGAGCTTTCTTTCTTGGTCAAGGATCATTCATATACCTGGCATAAGATTACCTTTCCTTGGCATGACTCAAATCATGCAATTCACAAACTTTACCTTTGTAAGAAATTCATTTTATTTTTATTTTGACATTACTACTAACCACTATATCGTGGTTAATATGAAGTCGCACCCTCATGTTTAATACGGTTTCTTTATTTGTTTTAATTGATGTCTGTAATCACAGCATAATCTCAATAATTAAAATGGCGAGTTCTCCTTTTGAGGCTTACGGGGCAAACAGGCACTTTCTCGATTTTAATGGTAGTCACTGCCACTCCATAATTGCTGCTACAATTGCTGTTCAATCTTTACCATAATCTTCAGATTGTATGTTCTCCCCCTTCACAAATCTAATCACAATATTCTTTAATATTTCCATAATGCTTTGCACAATATTGCATGAGTTCATCTTCAATGTCGTCAATACATGAGATCAAATGTATCTTATAAAATCTGCTATGAAGTGATCAAATTCTTCATTGTCAAAACATTTGGTTCCAATTGCATCAACTTCATTATAAAGATAATACAAGGAGCTTTCTTATAAACTTATTGTTGCATATTGACACCAATAACAATATTTCCACTTTTGACATCAATGGCAAATTTAACATTGTCTTCTCACCTTCTTGACATCAATGACAACACTTCCTACAGGACCATCCACATAAGTGGTCAATGAACTAGTACAATAGCCAAAAGGGGGAATGAGAACCACAAAGAACAAATATTGAGGAAAATTGGAGATCATCAATTATCACTCTTTGGACTAGAAATGGTTAAGTCACTAATACAATCACCGGTTATTGTGAAGGGATTGGTACAAGATTTGATAATGCTCATCGAGGAATGTTGAGGGCCAGGAGTGTTGATGTTATAGCAGCAGGAGATATCTTTCCCCTGACTGCTGTATTAATCAATATTAATACTTTATTCATTCTCTATTTATTGCTGACTAACTTCTGCGATCTCCTTATTTATACTGTGTGTTAGTTTTCAACGTGTAATTATAATTTCTATTTTTTTCCTTAATGGATGATTAAAGATTGTTTTCTATCGGGCTGTTGTATAAGTCGCACCCCCTTGCTATGATGTGTCACCCCGATTGGGGTCATGACCTTTCACCTTTCTTGGACGTGTATTTTACTCCTTCAATCGGGGGCCTTAGAGTTGATGATCGGGGAGTTATATGCTGTACGTGTGATACCTATGATATATATATGCTGTGTGCGGTGCATATAAAATATAGCTGTGTACTTACGTTGATCTCTGTGGATTATGCTGTATATATTTGTGTAATACCTGTCAAAGATTCTGCTGTATATATATACGTGTATTGTCTGTGAAGATATTGTTGTGCACATTCGCATTATTTGTAAGGAGTTATATTCTGTTCATAGACGTGTGATAGTCGATGAATGTTATGCTGTGGTTATACGTGTGAAATCAGTTATATATATATATATATCTGCTGTAAGCACAATCAATATATTCAGATATTTCAGTTGTAATTCTGAATTAGAACAGTAATATCAGAGATATTGCTCTGTACCTCTGAAATTTTAATTCTGATCCCAAAATTAACAGGGAGGATCATGCATGGTACTCCCCCCATAATCACATCTAACAGCTAAGGTCATATTCAAGAAAAGATCATAATGTATATTTGCTCCTATGGTTGAGGGGTTGGTTGGAGAGGAGTAGGTCTATGCCAATGGAAAGAAGCTAAATTGTGCCATTAGGAAGAAACAAGACCGCAATGTTGAGTAGGGACATGTTAAGGTAGAAGTAGTGAGATGGGTCTATTTGCATTGACAAGAGAAGCAATAGTAACAAAAGGCCATTTAGAATCACTAGTCTCTTGGATGTGTTGGAAGATGTAGGTGATCAACGGGGGATCTAGAATCTTGATAAACCTCATGTGAGGATATGCATTGAAGGATGAAGTCCTCTTGAAGATACAAGGTGAAACATCGTTGGTTTTGATATTTAAAGAAAGTAGAGAGATTGTTGTGTGAGTCCATGTAGAGGTGACAATATTTCCCTCAAATCTAATAGTAAATGGGGCATTTGAAGATGAAATATTGGTCAGTCTCTACCTCTTGGATGAAGCAATGGTGATGGATTTGGTAAGGTCAAGAAATATGGTGGTTCATATTGACTCATATTTGGTAGGAACACTGTCATTTGGCCAAGGGGAAACCTCAAGCCATGTGAGCAATAATATTGTAGGTAATGACAATGTCATGAAATACTATCCTCCACCCATAAGAAATGCTTAACATAAAAAGCAAGCTTTGGGTTTAGTGACATAGAGGGGGGGTCTAAATGACCTGGATATACTACATTTAGATGTTTGTTCTAGCAGCTTTGGAGATGGTTTTCTTTGGATGGGCATGGTAATAGAAAGGATTGAGCTAGTCTTAGAGTACCACCAATGGCAGGGCCAAACTAGGCCCAAGGAGGCAATCCTCTTAGAAGATCACATAGGTATGTACCAAACTAGGCCCAAGGAAGCAATCCTCTTAAAAAAATCACATAGCTAAGTTTGGGTATATGCTGTGACCAAAAGAGAAATCTCCCATTGATTTAAGTCTATAAAGTACACAAAAAGATAGTCTTGAAAGATAGTGGCTAGGCACAAAATTTAATGTTTTGAGGAACAATTTGCTTGCACTTAATGCATTGTAGCATGTGAGTTTGGACCATCTCAATATGGGCCCAACCAATAAAACCGAGGCTTGGCTCCCAAGCCTTAGACATACAAAATTGTAAGTTTGATGATAGTATCAAAAAGACACATCTTTGTAGGGATATCGAGGAAGTGGATTTGGAAAGATTGATGTTCCAAGATAGAGATGACTACAAGATGCTAGTGACTTAAAATATAGAACTAAGAGCAACATAAAGGAAATAGGAAATTTTCAAATCATTCTTTGTTCAAGGATCACTTGAAGCAATCTTATGTGGTTCCATTTCCTTGTGAGTAGCCCTCCATATCAAGCATAGTGGCCTTAAAACTAGCTTCAAGAGGGCATATGAAACCTCATTTTTTTGATTGGAGCATTGCGTTGTGATGAAGGCTAAAGCTTGCCTTTTTGTGGTGGTCTTTTGCATAGCATCTTGGAGTTTGTTTTTGTTGCCTTTCGAAGCGTATAAGAGATTTGATGGTTTAAGTCCTAGATAATTTAGGTAGTTCACTTCTTTTCCTTGCTCTTTTGGAGTTGGTTCATGTTGCTTGTTTGTTGACGGAGGTAGGTTAATAGGGAGTTCGGTGAAACTATCATACAATAGTTGTCTTTAGCATGGGATTCTATGGATTTGTCCACTTGTAGGATGGTAATATTAGTGTTTTCAGGCATCATTTGGAGATTTTCTATTGGATATGCCTTAGGTTGGGTGCTAAAATGGTCATTACCACTAAGATAGGGGTTGGAGTTGTAATGTCCCCTACTAGAAGTAAGCCTGTTTAACAATAATTACTTAACTAAATATACTTGTAAATTTATTTAATTTAGGGAGACAAACTCTGATTAGACTTATCACAGCGAACCTTAATTGAATATTACCATATTATTCAAATAATTACTCTACATTCAATTCATAATTCTGAAAACCCAAAATAAGACTTGGAGTAGATGCCTTGATTGGAGTGAACCTGCAACCACAATGAAGCATACACACCTACAAGCATATTTAATTCTAATTAGTTAAACCTATTCTATTTGTAACACAGACAGAGAGAAAGTATAAGAGGCTGAAGGAACAGCTGGGGTCTGTTGTCTACCAAGACCAATGGATGGTTCTTCTAACTCCCTTGCTAGACTTGGCGGCCCTGTTTGCTATCCTTCCAGGCTTTATACCTTAAAACACTTTCCATCATGGTGAGACTGGTATGGAAAGGGTAATTGGTTTCTTGACTTAATGGGTTCCTATGACCACATGAAAGCCCCTTGTCACCATTGGATACTCTCTCCCATCCTCTCACACATGATGGTGGTAATGCATAGTTTCTAATTACAAACTTATTTTGATTACATAACTGTTGACTGCCAGAACTATGGAACAGTATTAATTCAGCCTTAAATTAGATATAATCAAATTATATAAATATTTCCCAGTACATATAATTAAACAGTATATATATATTTGCAGACAGCATTAAATCAGTTATTATCAGATTGTATAAATAATTTCCAGTGCAGTATAGTTAAGCAGTGTATATATATATATATTTGCAGGCAGCATTAAATTAGTTATAACCAGATTATATAAATACTTCCCAGTACCATATAGATTCTGATATAATCTTTAAAATATATTGCCAGCACTCTTGATCATATCGTTGCTGTTCTTAATATAAAATAATAATATCTGAAGAGATCTTAGGTGACAATAAGTAGTTTAGGGAGAATTACCTTACCTGTCCGTGGTGAAGAGAAACAGACTTGTAAAATGGTTTGCTGAGTTGTCAAATTCCTCAAGATAATTTCCCTCGTTTCTTATTTTTTCTTTTTTCCTCCCCCTCCGTGAGAAGTAATGGGCCCGTATTTAAAGGTAAACCTGCAGCCTTTTGGGAGAGACGTGACTTATTGATAGTCACGTCCTCCTCTTAGAGTTGTTTCTTTTACACTATCATGACTCTTAAGAGACACGATTACTCTTAATAATTTTGTACTTGATTAATATTTAGTCATTAATTGAATTCATATTTACTTATTAGTTGAATTCATGTTTACTTGATAATTATCATTAGGTTAAGATTCAGTTATTAGTTAACATAGGAATCTTATAAGAATACTTGCTTAATATTTAAATGTATAATATAATCAATTATTGATTATTGATCAATAAGTATAATCAAGACAATTCTCTTCTTTTTAAAAAAAAATAATTTGTGAGGATCTCAACCAATAAGTATCATTGATCATTATGACCAAAAATTTCATACATAAATATGAGTGTATACAAAATGGAACATGGCTGGCACATGACAGGAGTGGTGGTTTGTGATGCAAAGATGTCATTGTTGTGAGTATTACTTGAATAAAAATAATAATTTAGCAGTGGGAAGCATGATCCCCTTGCATTGCTTAAGTTGGATCATTTTGTTGAAGCTTGATAGGTGAGGGGTTGTCAAGTTGGGGATGGAAGTTTTGGGCACATTTTTGGTGGTAAGAATTTGGAAGAATTCTTTAAGTGACAATACATGTGTTGGCCTGACATAATCACCTTCAAACATAAAAACATGAAATGCAACATTGGTGTAATTTAATGTGGAAGAATAAGTATTATGGATCTGAAAAATGGATTAGTTAATGGTGGACTAGTGGGGTCAGGTTACATGTTATCTACAATAGGTTGCAAGGACACCCATGACAACGTTGCAAGTTCACCTACAACAAAGCCACAAATTCACTTGCAACAAAGCCACAAGTGACCCAACAAGTTGCATGTTCACTCATAGCAATGTTGTAGGAATTTATTCTACTCTAGATGACATAAGATCCTTTGGCAAATCTTGTGTAGTTCACTAGAACATATTCTGTTGTTGGAATCACTCTAGGTGGTGTAATAATATTGTTTGTAGAAATGCTATCGGTTCATTTATTGGCTAAAGAAGCATGCAGTCATTACTTGAAAGATTGGACAGCAAGCATGAAACTTGGTAGTTAGGTTTTGAGGGTGTTTTGAAACATCTTTAGTGCATTTGGAAGTAGTATGTCTTAGTCAATGCTACTTGGGAAACACATCTTGGCATGCAATAGAAGTTGAAAGGTCATGTGATAGTTGAATGCTGTTTGGAGAGGACAAGGCAAAGGGTTTGTGCAGGAATTACATAATTGATTGCACAGAAAAGTTGAAGCAACAACATGAATTGAGGGGATAGTGTGGAAATGCCTACAATTGCGTCTTGATTATCACCTTCTACGCCATTAGTGTTCCCAATGGCTCGATACCATGTTGGTTGATGCCTACTAAGTGAAATATTGGTGGCCAAAGGGTTGGTTTCCGAGGCACTTCTAGGTATCTTTGGGTAGTACGTTGATTCCTGAGCCTCCATAGACGATGGTGTTTGTTAGGTTCTTCCCCATGATTTTCATTTGAACGATAGTCGGCTTCTTTGTAATGTTCACTGTTAGCACCATTGGATCAATAACTTGTTTCCTTTTAGGTGGCGACTCTACTATTGTATCTTTACTTGGGCCTTCTTGTTGTTGAGTTGGTTGTCACCTACTATGTTAGTGATTGCCACTCTTAGTTGTGGCATGGTTTGTAGGAGGTTTGTCATTTTGATGGGTATGGTTGTTTTCAACATCTGCCGTACGATGTTCTTCTCTAACTCCTATAGTAATGAGGTACTTACTGCTTTGTTGGAGGTTCTTTTTGTTTGCCCATTGCTTGTTCTACTGCTTGTTGGCCTCTCGGAGTTGTTCTTTCTCCATACGAGGGTTTGGATAGATTGCTTTCTTTCTTTGTGATTTGGTAATCGCTAGAATTTCCTTGTTTTTCTTCCATGTCCAGCATGTTGATAGCTTTTTTATTTTGGTTCGTCAGTGTCTTGTGATCACTCGATCCACACCATTTACTGAACATTCTTACTTTGTTTTGATTCTTCTAGCATTCTTTGGCAAAGTGACCCCATTTACTACATTTTTGGCACTATACTATCGGTCTTCCTTTGAAATTGTATTGGATTCTACTTCTTGGTCCACTGTTGTTGTATTGATTGTCATTTCCTTGTCTATTGCATTACCTGCCAAGAGATGTGTTATTGTTATTGTTTTGTGGTTTAGGAGTTGTGGTTTGAGGGGTTGATTGTTGCCCTTGAATGAAGAGCGCTTGTGTGCTTCTTGTCTTCAAATTGTATGGGCATTCCTTGATGGAATGTCCCATCACTTGTCAGATGTCATTGAACAATTTTTCGGGCAATGCCTTCGTGTGATCTTCCACCTTGCAGTTGGTGCACCATAGTTCTTTAGTTTCTTTTGAATTTTCCTTCTTGGATTTTATTTCTTTCATCATTTGTGTCATGTCCCTGCCATAAGGCTTGGATTGTATTTGACTCTCTGTAACTAAACTCTTATGTGCTCTCATCATCGTACATTTTCCTCTTTCCTTAGGAGGATATTTTGTTTTCACTCTCAATGTTCATCGCCCAATTGTAAGCATAGACATATGAGGATAGAGGCATCACTTTCATATTTTTACATAGTGAGGGGATCAATCCCTCGATGAACCATTGCTTCTTTAGTCCATCGGTTGATTGGTTTTCGAAGTTCACCAACAACTCCTTGAGCCTACTATTGTAAGCTCATACATTCTCATTTTTCCCTTGCTTAGTGTTGTAGATATTTGCCACGATCTCATTGTCATCTCTTAATAGTTTGATCTTTGCTTGGAACGCCTTCTTTAGCATGTCCCATGAGGCTGTAGATTCTTTGTCAAGTTTCGTGAACCAGTCTATGCCTATACCTCGTGACATTGGATACACTCAGCCAATAGTTTTTATCTTCTTGACTGCTTGCTATCCATATGGTTTCACACATCTTGCAGTGTCTCACAAGATCTTCTAAATCGTTCCTTGTATTGTCCGTAATTTTGTATTCATAAAATTAGACAACCCCTTTGAAATTTTTATTCAAAAATGAAGATTTTTCTCTAAGGTACGCTTTTGGAGGCAAAATGATTGCTCCTTTCTGAACTTGACTAATCCTCGGTGCATCCTTGATCCATGTTTCAAATTTCATTGTGTTCTAAGTTCGTTTGCTTGGTCTTTTCTTCAAAATCGGGTTTTGTTCTTTGGACAACGAGTGGGAAATTTTCCTTCTTTTGCAAGTAAGGAGCCTTTTTGTTTTTAAGTTGTAGGAGTTTGTTCAAGCAATTATAAGTGAAAGTTTATGAAAGATGTGTAACTTGTAATTTGTCTTTTCTTTTTCATTTCCCTTTTTGCCTTTAAAGTTGTTTTTTAGGAACTTTTTAGTCATACTGCAAGTGAATTTAAAAATACAAGTTTATGAGAACTTGTAAGTTCTCTTAAAAGTTCCTATTTTCTTTATTTTAAAAGTTCCTATTTTCTTTATTTTAAACTTGAAACCTGATTTTGGAGGTTTGAAGTTAAAGAGAGTTTTCATTAAAAACGTAGTAGGGTTTTTATAACCCGTTTACATCCTTTTTTTGCTTCAAGTTTTACTTGTGCCCTTTGCTTGAAGTCGGATTCTAGAAACCCGAACATGTTTTTCCTCTCCAAGGGCATCGAACTTGTGGTGGCTTGCAATTTGAAATCCGATTCTCATGGGAGTGGCGCCTTGAATGCATACCAACATGGGGGGTTTTTTGCTTCCATTTTCTCTGTTTTAGCTCCGCTTTTCTTGGTGCTTTGTCCACGTTTTCTGCCATATTGTGATGTGTATTGCATTCAACATTCAATGATAAGTGTTTGACGTCTTATGGGATTCTTCTACCTTGCCATTTTTTGTGCTTTGAGTTGAATGCAAAGCCGTTTTTATTGCTACGAGAAATACCGACGTGGTGGCTCCTTCATCTATTTATAGAGCATTTCGGGTCATCTCAAGTTCATTTGTTTTTGTCTAGGGCATTTGATCAAGCAAGGTATGTAATTTTCAGTTTTAATTTGCTTTCTTTTTGTTGTTTTTAGTTTTCTTGTTTGATCAAGTTTTGTAAATAATCTTGCTCTTGTTCTAATTACGGGTTTCTAAAAGATCTTTCCAAAGTGATTGGTTCTTTGAATGCAATTTGTAAATTTGTATGATTTTCCCCTCTTGCAAATGTTTCCTATTTACTTGTATTCGGGATTTTGAAACCCAATTACAAGTAACTGTGGTAACATCGACCTTCCCCTTTGGTAAAAGGAGTTAACATTCTTTTTACAAAATCACAATGTTGAGAGTTCAACTCTTTCACTTAATTTCGGGTTTTATAAATCTGATTGCAAGTTGAAGTTTTTCCCTCTTTCCAAGTTGTCAAGATGAAAATGTCCCTTTCCATATTTATGCATGGTCATGCAAGTTTGCCATCATTGGTCAAAATCATTCTTTCCATCATTTTCCTCATCAAAATTCCTATTCTCATCATTGCGTTCATTTGTCACAGCTTCATACATATTCACTCATGACGTCTACAAAAGCTAAAGCCATGGAGACTGAGACTCAGGAGATTAAGCTCAAAAGGTTCAAAGCAAGGACAAATTTTGATTACCGGAGCATGGAAGAAAGGATTAAAAGATCTTTCACACATGTGCATCGCATAGAGGACATCTGGGTTGATCTTCGCACAGAGGAGGAAATTCGTAGGATGGACTACTGCAGGCTCACACTTGAGCAAATTGTTGACTTGAACTTGATAAACATTCCTGAAGGAATGATTGATGATGGGAACACACTTGACTCCGAGTATGTTGAAAAAAGAGTTGATGAAGCACCACTTCCATCAATTCAATGGTCACAAAAAGAATGTACCTCTATTTTGGATAGATTCCAACCTGTTTTGGCTAACACCAATGCTTGGCTCAAAAGTAATGTTGTTAAACTTATCAAGATCAAGATTGACAAAGATGATGATTCTACAGGGCCTATTGGACGCAAGTCTGAAATCAAAATTGATAACAAGGAAGGTGCATCATCTTCTACTACACAAATTAAGTTAAGAGTCAATAGAGCAATGGTGATTCCTCCTGAAGAAGTAACAGTGAAAGGAAAAGAGAAACTTTGGCTTCATATTCAGGTTGTTGACTCGGAAGATCTGGAAGAAGAAGAACAACAAGATGATGCTCCCAAATCTACAACTTCGGAGTCACCTCACGAATTTCCTTCTCAGATTTCTTTGGATGTGCCTATGTCTTCGTTTGATGTAGAAATTATTGAACCGATTGTGGACAAGCCGCATGAAGAGATGCAAGCTTTTGATTACAAAATCACTAAGGTGGAACTTGGTAAGCAAACACATGTAGTTGTCATGCATGATGCTCAGCATTCAGTGACTTCATTGGTGTAGCGATATGATAAACTTTTGGCCAAGAAAGACAAGTTGAAAGAGGAAAATTTGCAGCTTATGTCAGTGATCCAAAAGATCACTAAATCTTCCGAGGAAGGGACCAATCCTTCAACTTCTTTTGTCTCAGAAGAATCAGTCAGGGAAATTGAACAAGCTGCTCAGAAAGTGCGAGCAATTCATTCTTGGGTAGATCAGATTTCTGATCTATGTGCTCAGGTCTTGAAGGAAATGTTCCAGGTAATGGTCAAGTTGGAAATGACCAAGGTAAAATTGAACCAAACTTCTAAGGTTTTCAAATAGAATTTGGAAAAGGTTGAGAGCAACTTAAGGGTTTGGCATAGGTTGCCACAAGAAAAGCTGGATGTTCTACAAGAGAATAACATCATTCCTACCAGAACCATGTATAGAATTTGGAGAACTTTTAGAGAATAAATTTCTTGTTCTGAAAGAACTCATTCAAGAAATTGATGATGCCTTGATATTGCGCATGGAAATGGTGCAAGATATTGTTTCTCGTTTAGAGAAAATCTCTTGTAAGATTGTAAGTTAGGATGAGGAGTTGTTGTCTGAAGAAGAAGTTCTTTCAGATTTGAGAAGAAAGATTCATCAGGAATGGGAAGTTGAATAGTTTTCAGGTGCATCAATTGGGGCTTTGGTGAAAATTTGAAATACGAAACATTTCTGCAAGAAGTTCAAGCTGTTTTGGAGAAGCATGGACTTACAATTCTTAGTTGCTGTGATGTTATCAAAACGGTTGTTGTTGCTAAGAGTAAATCTTGATGAGCTGCAAGGAATCATCCAGAAATTTTAATTTTAGAATTGTTAAATTGTAATTTTCTTTTTGACAAGTTTACTTGTAAAAACAATTTTGTAATTGCAAGTTAACTTATCACTTGCACTTCTGTGATTACAAGTAAACCAATTACAAGTCAATTTAGAATAGGACTTGTAATTTTGAATAAGTCTTAGTTAGTTGTTGAATAGGTCCAAGTTAGTTAGAATCCTCCCTTCTTTTTCTCAAGGCTCCTCTCCTATAAATACTTGAGAGGGTCTATTGTTATTTTCATCTTTTAGAAAGCAAGCAAGTAAATTTGCCAAAATTTACAGCAAGAAAGACTTTGTGCTTTTTATGTGTAAGCTGAAGTTGAAAGGAATAGAAGAAAAACATTCAAGGATTTAGACTTTGTGCTGAATCTTTGAGTTTTGTGTTCATTATTGCACTTCTTGCATTTGATTCTTGAGAGCTTAATCAAATTTGCTTTGCAGACTTTGTGCTGCAACTATTGGAGATTAATATAGATTAAAGTAAAGTTCTTATCAAGGGAAGCTGTAAAACTTTGTGTCTACACTTGTTCTTGAAAGAAATTAGAGTAGAAATTGATTTGTGTTAAGAAAGCGTTGTGAGACTTTGAGTTTACACTCGTTCTTGTTGTTCTGTGTTAAAAGTTGCAATATACTTCAAACTTTGTGCTGCTGTACCTTGCACTTATTCTTGTAAGTTATTATCATAAAGGGTAGATAGGATTTCAAATACTCAAAACTTTGCGTTTGATATTGTTTTGCCGTCCCGAAGAAAGTGACGGAAGTCTTTGTGCTTTCAGGTTACTTCATTTTCTCTCTCATTTTGCTTTATAAGTTGATGCTGCTATTTATTTCCAGTTGCTATTACTTTTCTGTGAAGAGAAAAGAATATAGTTTTTCTTGAAGGAAGAAGAAAGACTGTTGTCTCACCTATATTAGTTTAGTTTAGTTTGTAGATAGGGGGAGCCTTCCCTAAATTAGGAGAGTATTACACTCACACACTGTGGCTGAAACCACATTTTTGTACATTTCCCAGGTGTACAAAATTTTCAACCAACACCTTGTGAACTTCAAAAGCTTCTATCTTTCCACATTCGGACTCGCTAGGGGATTCACCCTTTTTCTTGCCTGATTTTGTCCTTGTGTGTTGGACATGGGTGGCTCTATGTTCTGGTGCCTTCCTTGCACTCTTGACCATGTATGAGTCCTCTACACACCCTGCTCTAGTGTCAATTGCACTCTGGTTATCTTTAGACTCATTCTTGCACTCCCTTCATCCAAGGGAATTTGATTTGGTTCCTCCAAGATTAATAGACTCTTGATGCAGTGTGTGTTATTGTCAAATGTCTTAGTTGATTTGGGGTTTCTTTCCTCGTCCTCTTGATCCAATGTTGATCGTATGGATGAAATGTCTCCTTGGTCAACAAGGACTTGGTGTACTTTTTCAAGGAGTGGTAGGTGTTTGACTATTTCTTCCCACTCACTTTGTGTATGTTTTTTTGTGAATGTCTTCCTTTCTTCCTGACTACCACTCTTGTTGATGCTCCAACTTTTGCTTCTTGGTGTCAGAATCAATGACAGTCCCAAAGACACTGAGAGGGGGGGTGAATCAGTGTTTAACCGATTAGCAGAATATTTAAACTTATTAACAACTTTGTATCCCAAAACAGTGTATCGGTAAATAAGAATTAATGCAGCAAATAAGAATAACAAAGACATCATAGAGAACACACCATAACACATGATATATAACGAGGAAACCCGGTGTGGGAAAAACCTCGGTGGGATTTGTGACCCACAATATTCACTCACTAGTCAATGAATAAATATTACTTACAATGAGGGGCTTGCACATGCAGGAAGGCAAGTAGCCTAGAGATCACTGCTCAACTACAAAACTAGAGTCTCACTGACTTACAAAATGGATTATCAAAATCCAATACAATGTACTGCTTCAGATCAAGCATCAACTATGCCAGGTTCAGTACCGGTTTAAGCTCAGTCTATTACCAAAACCTTCGCTGTCAACTATATCACCTTATACAAAATATCATCTATTCTCTCTCTCTCATCTTTATATCATGTCCTCTCATCATCTAAAATGACCTATAAGATCTCATACATATATATGAGTCTTTTACAATATGCCATGTCAGCTTTTACAAAAGATAATTACAATATAAAACAATAAACGGCTTGAGTGCCGGTATGCATTATTGTCGCTGCCGGTGAAGTGCATGCTGGTGTATGTAGAAGTCTATTGCCGGTGCCGGTAACTGCCGGTGGGTTGACATATGATTGTCAGTTGGTTGCCATCAATGACAACATCAACTATTCTCATAAGAGTGTAGAATGCCAACAATCTCCCCCTTTGGCATTGATGGCAACACTCATGAGAAAAATCTAAAAACTGAAGTTCAGAAAGTTTCCAAAAAGATGTGCTCCCCTTGAGCAACTGATCTCCTTTGAATAAGCATTTTTCTCTCCACTACTCCCCATTTGACATCAATGACAAAGGTTGTCAAAAATAGTCAAATGAGTGCAAAAATTTCATCTCAAGGTCTGTAACCGGTTGGTTACAATCTGAAAGATATCTGCTAAAATCAAATTCAGCCTCTGCATAAACCTTTTGCTGTCATTCAAAGTTGCCTCAGTCTGTTGGATCGTGCTGGTGAGATAATTCATGTGATCTTCCGGTGATCGTTCTCCTTGAAGTAATGCCTTAGATATTTCTATTCTCTGAGAAATAAGATTGTCCAACTTGGGACCAAGTTTATTTTTAAGTTCTCTGGCATTAGACCTTATCCTTGCCTTTTCTTTTTCAAGTTTCTCTAATTTTTCCTCAAAACTTGCCATTTATTGCTCAAAAACTAATATGTGGCCGGATGAACCAATTATGTTATCAGCTATGTCATCAATTTCTTTCTGTGTTTTATTGATCTCCTTGTCTATATCTTCTGTCAGAAGCTGAGGTTTGCATGTTTCCCTGTATAGCTCTTTGTACTCCAAAATAGTGGAGTTTGGTGCCGGTAATAATGTATTCAGGTGTTCTGTGCACTTATTTATGGTGTCATCAAAGAATTTGTCCTTCTTTTTTTCAACTCTCTCCTTTATTGTATCCTCATTCACTTTATCAATTGTTATTACATTGTCAGCAATAAATTTGGACAATGTGTCCAATTTGCCTAAAGAATCCTTAATATGATCTATGATACAATTTGGTGCAATCAATTTAAGAATAGGTACAGTGTTATCAATTGCCTTGTAGGCCAATGCATTGCAATCCATTATCTTTTTGATTGAATCCAAAAGTACCTCTGTAACATTGGTAAGTCTGAATTCACTTGCTGATGTGCCGGATGTCTCACCAATTGTCTTTATTACCTCTGTGCTTCCATCAGTTGTAACCATTTTACTTGTGTTTTCCGCCGATGGATTAGTTTGGTTTTGCATCTCAACTTGCAAGGGTTTCTCAAACTGTTTTGATGTCTCAGTGATTGTCGGTTTCTATGCCTCAGTGTGTACCTCTGCCTCAGTAGGTTTCTCAGTAAGTTCAACTGTCGGTATCTCAGTCTCCGATGGCCCTGTGCCAACATCTATTCCTTCGGTAGGTTTCCCAGTATCTAATGGTTTCTTTGTTTGGGTTGGTATCTCAACCTCATCAGTCTCTACTGGTTTCTCAGCCATGTTGCCACAGTCAACATTGTCTTCCTTAACCTCTGCACTGTCCTTGTCTACAACAATATTTACTTCCTGAGTATCCACATTCATGGTGAAGAGTATCTCAGATTCAGGATTTGTGTCATCATGTGTAATACCTTCAGTGTCAATAACCGGTGGATCATCTGTATGTATCGGTGCAGTATCCAAAGGTGGCGGTAGGTTGTCAGTAATCTTGATGTTTGGAATACCACCAACTTTTCCTTTGCCCTTGTCCTTATCCTTCTAATATACTTTAAATGTCTTCTTTGGTCAGTTCATTTCCTCTTGTTTTTCTTTCTCCACAAAAAATATATCCTAGTTATCAGCAGTCTCATCTGCAATCTCTTTTACTCTTCCCGCCATTAAACTTACTTGCCGGTGTCCATTGGCAAAAACAGATCGGTTAGCCTCAAAGATTAATTCATCAATTTCCTCTTTTGAATTTACAGGATGTACAGCTAGAAGTTTTTCAACTTTCAGTTTCTTATCTAATTCCATCACTGCAATCCTTTTTGCTTCTAATCTCCTATACAGTTCATTGGGTAAGTCATCCACAACTTCAATTAAAACCTTTTTATATATGTCCAGATGTAAAATAATACTGTTCTCAATGCTTTCCCTGTCAGAATCATTAAATGTGTTATACAGTTGGTGTACATTAGCCAAATTTCCATCTTCAGTTAATAAATCATTTAAAGGAGTAACAGGTTGTTGTTTCTTCTTTGGAGTTAGTTTCTTTGGTGGTCCCCTTATTGCCTGTTGTTTCTTCCTCGAAGTCCTTGTTTTCTTAGGTGAAGGAGAGGGTACCGGTGAAGGTTTTCTTTTCCTCCTTTCAACTCTTTTAAACTCAGCTGCCTTGTCACTGTCGGTTCCAGAAGATGTGCCAACTGGTGAAATGTGTGCCTCCGGTTGAAGTCCTTCAAGTTCACTAGCCGATATGCCACTAATGTTCATTACATTTTCTTTGATTTCCTTCACTTTCTTGGAAGTATCTATATTATATTTTTCTCTTTTCTTTCTTTGCTTCAATGTATTTACATCACTTTCAATAGTCTCAGCACTACCAAAGACTTGTTCTGATGCTTCTCTTGGTGCATCCAGTAAAGCTTTTGCATATGTCTCCAAAATGTTAAGATCTACCTCATATCCCATTTTAGTCACCCAAACAGTTCTAGGGAGTACAACTTCCATCCATGTCTCATCTCTCTTGATAACAAAATAGATCTCTTTGTCATATTTGTCCACTACACTCTGTGGTAGCCTTTCTCTAGTTTTCATTTTAGCTTGGAAAGTTTTGAAGTATTCAATTATTTCGTTGTCTCTAGCAGTTCCCATGCCGATAAAAGCTTCCTGTAATTGTTTTCCTACCGGTATATCATATCCAAAGTCTTTAGGTCTTGTACCGAGGATTTCCTTAGTTAAATACAACATCAAGCATACCAAAAGATTTCCAAAGCGGAATGTCCCTTTCTTATCTCCTTTAATCTTTTTCAAATTGTCAATGAGTTCATCTTTTAGCCATTCACACACATCTATCATTGCATTGTTGTTAACCATCTCATAAGCACTGTTTATACAAAGACTAGAATTTGAATTTAGCCTGTTAGCATGTGTGGTCTTGTATCCTAATACCATACTTACAAATCTCACATTGATGTCCTTGATATCATTCACTCTCAGTGATCTATTGTCAGATGTTGCTCCGATTAGGGTCATCACTTTGTTTTATCAGGTCTGTTGCCAGTTGAGGGTAAACCAGTTACTGCCCTAATTGCTTGCCGGGTTATTTTGCAGACAAAATCCAACCATAAGAATTCTCCATGTGCTCTACTCAAAATAATTCTTACTGCTTCCTCTGGAAATTGAGGAATGTTCAGTATCTCCACAAAACCTAGAGTTTCTACAATCTTGTGTTCGGGTTTAACAGCACCATTTTCATCACAAATTACCTTAGTAAACATTTTCATCAATTCTTCAGAACCTAGTTCTTCTATATTGCAATGTATATAAATCCTAGGGTCTTCTGCAAATGCTACACCTTTAGGAATTTTCGAAAATGCCCCTACAGAGTCATCTTGCTTGGCAATCTCGAGAATTATCTTAAATACGGGCCTAGGGCGTTTCACATTTTCCACAATAGTAGGGTTCCGAATAAACTCGGGAGCAGAAGAAGAAGCCATTGAAAAATACCTTTAGCTGCCTGAAAATATTCTGAATGCTTGAAGAAATCACTTCGCAGCTTCGCCTTGAATGCCTTCGCTCTGTTTTCGCGCTCTTTGCTAATTTGAATGCTTGGTGAGTTGAAAAAGAGGGAAATTAGCTGATTTATAATGACATTTCTCTCACCAACCGCATTAAATGCTCGCCGGTTAAGTGAAAACTTAACACATTTGTCGGTAAAGAAGAAATCTATCTTCTCACCATCGACCGAGGGTAATCTGCATGATTTTCAACTTACTGCAATACCCCCAAAGGGTTACTTCTCAGTTGGATGAAGAATCTCCTGCCGATGGAGGATTACTCTGTTCTACTGGTATAGAGATAGTTTCATCAACATTTTGATCTCTCTTCCTAATCCATTGTTTTGAAAATTCTTGCTTTACCTCATCTACCTTTTCTTTGCCTTTCAAACTGGATCCTTTATTGTTCGCCGGTGAAGTCTTGCTTCTACAAAATTTGGCAATATGTCCAATTTTGTTACAAGCATAACAAGTCACATTATTCATCTGAATAGCCTTTTCATATCCTACGCCGGTTTGTGTTCTGCATTGATTAGATAAGTGTCCATATCTTCCACAAACATAGCATTTCACATTCATTCTGCAATTTTCTGAATTATGACCAACTTTTTTGCATTTGGAACATTGACTGGTGGGTGCATTAATATTCTGATTGTTTCTAAATCTGTATTGATTTGCTCTATGACCATATTTGTTGCAATTGAAACATTTGCCTTTAAACTTATAAGCATTAGGTTGTCTTACCGGTTTGTTCTGGTCTAGATTGTTTGTAGTACCATAACATTCTCCAACTTCAAATCCAAGTCCATTAATATCTCCATTAGGTTTCTGACTTTTCAGCATGTCATCAAACTCCTCTGAACTTTTCTTGAATTTCTCTTTGTGTTGATTTGCAAAAGCCAACTCATTTTCCAGAATTTCCTTTTGTCTCATAAGCTCAGTTTTATCATGTTGCATGTGAATCAGATCTGTCTTTAACATATCATTTTCATGACTAAGTCTTAGATTTTCATTTCCAGCATCATTGAGTCTTCTAGTCAAGTCTTCTTCATTCTTCTTCCTGTCTTCAATGTCTTTACATAACCTCATAGTCATATCTTGCATTTCATTCTTCATATTACTGTTTTCTTGTTTCAACTTGTTTGTAAGTTCATTAAGAGTTTCTTTTTCCTCATCATCTTTCTTCATCTTCCCATGAAGTTCTTTTATTTTATTTTGTGCAATAGCAAGGTTCTCTTGAAGTCCTTTAATAAATTCCTGTGCAGTCCTTAGATCATCTTCAAGTTTGATATTCTTCAATTTCTCTGCATCATAATCTACAAAAGCTCCTTCCAATTGTTTTCTTAAGTTCTCCATCTGTACCGGTGTCAGGATCTTCCTCAAGCTGTTAGGCTTTTGAAAATAGAGGACCAAGCTTTGATACCAATTGTTAGAATCATTGACAGTCCCAAAGACACTGAGAGGGGGGGTGAATCAGTGTCTAACTGGTTAGCAGGATATTTAAACTTATTAACAACTTTGTAACCTAAAACAGTGTACCGGTAAATAAGAATTAATGCAGCAAATAAGAATAACAAAGACAACATAGAGAACACACCGTAACACAAGATATTTAACAAGGAAACTCGGTGTGGGAAAAACCTCGGTGGGATTTGTGACCCACAATATTCACTCACTGGCCAATGAATAAATATTACTTACAATGAGGGGCCTGCACATGTAGGAAGGCTAGCAGCCTAGAGCTCACTGCTCAACTACAAAACAAAAGTCTCATTGACTTACAAAATGGATTATCAAAATCCAATACAATGTATTGCTTCAGATCAGCATCAACTATGCCAGGTTCAGTACCGGTTTAAGCTCAGTCTATTACCAAAACCTTCGCTGTCAACTATATCACCTTATACAAAATATCATCTATTCTCTCTCTCTCATCTCTATCATATCCTCTCATCATCTAAAATGACCTATAAGATCTCATACATATATGAGTCTTTTACAATATGCCATGTCGGCTTTTACAAAAGATAATTACAATATAAAACAATAAACAAAAGTTAATTCCATGTCGGCTTGAGTGCTGGTATGCATTATTGCTGCTGCCGGTGAAGTGCCTGCCGGTGTATGTAGAAGTCTATTGCCGGTGCCGGTAACTGCCGGTGGGTTGACAGATGATTGTTAGTTGGTTGCCAGTTGGTTGCCATCAATGACAACATCAACTATTCTCATAAGAGTGTAGAATGCCAACACTTGGCTGGCTTGGGCTTTTGGTTTCTTTGGCAATTCTTTTCAATTGCATTCATCGTTCTCCTTGTTCTCTTAATCTAAGGGATTTTCTCACCGACCCTTTTGTCTCTTTGTGATTGCTTGGATTTTGTTACCTATCTTTGTTTGGTTGCATGGGCATTAATTCCCGATGGTACGTCTCTTACTGGTGTCACATTCTTCCTCTTACTGCTAGTTCCTTTCTTTGTATCGTTGCAATATTTGTTACCTTCACTACTCTTGATCTCTTTTTGCTCGAAGGTCTTGAAGGATGATGAAGTGACCTGCGATAAGCCTTGAAAACTTGTGCAGTAGACGATCAACTTCTTCGTTGTTAGTGAGATTATCTAAGATGGTGTATAGAGGGACCTCCTTGGCGAGAGCTTCCCTCCGAACGTATTACTATTCTCTTAATGAGATATCCAATAGATTTACTAGGTCTTGTGTGAGTTAATCTTCTTGTTCTTCATTGGCTTGTATTGTTTCGTGGACTCAAGGGAGATCGAGATTGCAGATGGATAGGCGCTTCCCTATCCAAATTTTCTTCAGCATATACGTATCATACTTCACACACACCTTACCCTCTTCTTCTGAATTATTATTTTTGCATTGTATATCACTCTCCACACACTTCTGAGAACTATTTTATTTTCTGAGTTATAATCTCAGAATTATTCTCTCTCTCTCACAACACTCAACAGTTACTATATATATATTCATCAAAAAGACGTGCCTCTTTATTGAAGAGTCTTTTCCATGTAAAGACAACGTGGCTTTTCCTTACTGCTTTTGATTAAAAACATTTGTTTTTATATTTTACAACTCGCACCTATTCATATCATTAATCGCTGCATTCTTTAATTATAATCATTTCTTTAATGACTTTTGTTTAATAACTCAGACTTTATTAATCATTGCTATTGCTGCCACTTTTCTCTTAATCGACCAAGCTTATATTGTTAAGTTGCTGTTATCAACATAATATCCTTTGCTCCTTTCTGAAATCGCAATATTATAATATCTGTTGGGGTTCATTAGGGTTTGTTGGTAGTTCCTCGCCTGTCTTTAGATTATAATATACTTCTCTTCCAATATAAAGTCGCTGCATTAATATAATAATATTAGATCTGCCATCTGTCTTTAATATACCAATTGCTGTTCCATTATCGTCTGCATATATTATCTCCGCATGAATCGGATGATCCAACCAAACACGTCATGCCGTATATCCAAGTCAATAAACTTTCCGCCACTTAATACACTGCATTTCAAACTTGTTATAGTCAATCCAAACTGTGTGACGTATTGTATCCATTAGTCGCTCTCAATTCATTCTTTATCATTCACATCGCTGTTTTATTTAACTTCAATTAATAATTGTATTAGCTGCGATAACATCTGGTTCACACGCATAATCGGAAAGCATTTTAATTTGGTGCTGTGCTGGTTGATATTAATCGTTGCTTTAGACATAATTATCTTTATATTGCAAGACTGATTTGTCTGTAGTTGCTTGTAACGTCAATCATTGCATTTAGATGAAGTCAGCAATCCTTGAAGGTGTCGGCTAATATCTTTCACGCTAAACACCTGAAATTGTATTTCCTCATATATCGTCACTGCAACAATCATATTTAGTCATCGTCTTCTTAATTCTTTCTTTGTGTTTCTTCATTAACCAAAAACATTGCCATACTCTACATTAACTCATCATTTCCTTCAATATTGGTCGCTGTTATTTTAGTGATCAAATCATACATTGTCGCTGGTCTTAGATATTCTGCTACTTAAATAATATTATCGCCCTTCTTAAACTAGTCGCTGTCTTTACTTCTTACTTACTGCATATTATAAACATTTTATTACATCTGTGTTTATAATATTTCTTCCTATTTTTGTAGATATGTTTGTCTTTTTATCATTGTTTAAAATCTAAGTTACCGGTTCTTCCCCTTTTGGCCTGGGTTCCGGTTTTGGTTCTTGCCCGGTCCTGGTTCTCCCCGGGTTCTCCTTGGGTTCCTCCCGGGTCCTTCCCAGGTGGCTGGGTTCCCTGTGGGTCCTGCGTCTCAGGACCCACAGGGAACCCGGCCACCTGGGAAGGACCCGGGTGGAACCCAGGTCGAACCCAAGAGGACCCGCGTGAACCCAGGCCAGTAGTTTCCCAAAAACGGGGCCCACGGGTCAAAAAAACAATAAAAAACAATTAAAAAAGACTTTTTAAAATAGTTTTTTAATAATAGAACTCTAATTCGCCCCTTTATGACTTTTTAAAAAAGACTTGAAACTTGAATATTATCTTTTTTGCAAATTATGAATATGATATTAGACTTTAGTTATTAGTTTACTAATTACATTTGCAATATATGAATATTTATTGGCATTGGCAATTAATAATTATGGATTTATGATTTATGATTTATGATTTATGATTTATGTATGGAAAGTCACATTGTATATTTTATTTTTGTATGGACTGTATATATTGACTATATATATAGTATATGGGTATATATATAATTAAAATATATATATATATATATATATATATATATACGGACGAACCCGTACCCGTACCCAAGATTTTTTTTTTTTTTTTTTTGCCGAATCCACGAATCCGTACCCGAATCCGAACCCAAACTGGTAACTTAGTTTAAAATCCTTGTTTTGATCAGTAATCTGCTTGCTACCATTTAATGGTATTAACATTACCTTCATTATTGGATTTGCTCTATTCATAATGCTGGTCGCTATCTTTATTTGTCTTTAATAAGTTGCGGTTATTGTATATAAACAAATGTATTCTGAGTCTTTATTTGCTGTATACATACAGATGTATATATGTATTCTGTGGCCATTTGTTGCTGTAATCATGTCTTGCTGTGTATGTACAGTATTATATATCAGAATATACAGTATATATTCTCAGTCACCGTGCTCTGTAGCCATTTACTGAGACAATATATATATATCAGTTTGTTGCTTAATGGTTCATTGTCTTTGTAAACAGATCGCTGCATTGATCACTGTATACACACATCTTGTATATGGAGTTCATGTTCAATACTGATCACTAATCTGATTATGGAGATGTCTTCTTCATATAAATCACAGCCATCCAATTCCTTAACCATCACCTTTGACATTGATGATAGTCTTCTTGCATCTTTGACATCAATGACAATATTTCCATCAGTTTTTGGGACATGTGAGGCATATACCTTCGCTATGGCTTTTCCAGCATCTCCAAGTATTGGGGCAGCTATAGCTAGGAAATATCAGTCGACGGAGCGAACAGGAGGGGATTGAGCCCTATCAACTGTCACCACCAGGGTTGGTAGATAGATGCATTTTTCATTATTAGTCGAGTGACCCTTTAGTAATGGGTTCAATGGGTTTTAGGGATTCAACTGCTACTCCCCCACCCCTATGGGAGAGGGACTTAAGAAGCATTGGAGATGTTTGGAAGTTTAGTTGTTAATACTTATATGATACACTCCTCCATCCTTTGCTCCTTCCGGTTGAGATTGAAGGAGATTGTTTGGTGATTAATTTGAGAGATGGAGTGGAATCTTTCAGACTTCTTAGGAGGGGAGGAGGGATCGAAATGGATAGATGTTTACGTATAGCGATGGATATGGGTATGGATTGAACCCATCCACATTTCCTATGTGATATGAATATGATGCTCAGAGAGATCATACTCCTACGAATGATTGCTCTCAGTTCAGCTCGTCGAGGTGGGTTGGAGGCCCCTACTATTCTAAGGGTTGCAAGTTGACCCAGACACAAGTTCTCGACTCCCGTTCCCTCTGATCCATCCGCCTCTGGGTTCCCAATTGAGGCACGTCCATGAGTTATATTATGCTAGAGTTTGAATCGACAACAACACCACATGTTTACTTGCGTATTCTACTTGATAGATTTATAGAGTAAACAAAAGTAATAGATTTATAGAACATAATATAATATAAATTAATTGCATACATATTCTAGTAAGATGTAGCTTTATTCTCATTCATCAAATATGCAATGTGTATAGGACATCATATGAGTGGTCCCCGATACATGTACAATATGAAATATCTAGGCAGTCTGATGTTGGTTGAGAACATCAACTGTCAATAACTGCCGATTAACCAACAACAGTTGCAAACAAAAACTTAATTGCATTCATTTTATTTTATTTTATTACTTGTTGACTACATGATGATACAGAGTGAGAAGAAGTAAGTCAAGAGGTGTTTCCAAATAATAGTGATTTTATGTGGACTTATGAAGACATAATCACTTAGAGGTTAAATTCATTTTAAATGTATCTGAGAAGAAACATATTAAATATTTACCCAAATTGGCATGGCATAGATGACCTGCTGTGAAATTTCTTGATAAATGGACAATGATAGAACTGAATGAAGGATAGAAGTAACATCATCTCCGTTAAGCGACCTGAAATGAAATTAATTGATAAATGGATAACAATGGAAGCAAATGAAAATGAAATGTAAGGCCATCCCCATAAGTGACCTGATATGACCTTTATGTAGTGATGGTTGATATAATAGAGAATATAAGATGGACAGGTGGTCCTCTTCTTTGAGGAATGGCCTTCATGAGGATTGATTTCCTCTTTCAAGTATGTATGGTGGGCCCATGGATACTTGATGATTAGGTGTTTGGAGGACACAGTCCATGCCATGGGTGTTTTTCTGTTGTCCTCTGATACCAGATTGGATTTCTTATTTCCAAAATTGTCAGCAAAAGGAATCTTTTTGATCAATTCAAATCAAATATCTGACCAGTGGCAGCTTGATGTCCTTTATGACATTTCTGTTCACTTGGATTTTGCTTAAGAGGAGAGCAACCAAATGAAGTTGATCTATTGCCTATGCCTGTGCTTAGTGCCTCCAAACACGATAGACAAGTGGCACAAGCATTATGACCTAACTGTGGCTCTTGCTTGTCCATCCTATTGACTAGTTTGCTGTTGCATTTAAATGGAACTCTTTTGGATAAGTTCTTGTCTTATTTCCCAAAATTTAAATTCAGAAGTATTTAATGTGCTTTCAAGTGCTGAAAGCTTCAATGTGCAAATTGATACAATAGAAGATCAAGATTCTTTGAATTGACAAGATGGGCAGTCTACATCTTAAATTAATTAATTTGTGCAGAAAAAATCAATTTACAATTCCTTATACATTATAGAAGAATGGGTAGTAGAGAGAAATAAGTGAACAATTACAGAAATGGCAAGGAGCTTAAAGGAAAACAAGAACCTTTAAAATAGGCCCTGGGGAAAAGCTATTTGTCAGTGGTGTATCTGCCAAACAAGTCATTTGAAGGTATTTTTGAACACCAGCCTAGAGTGTTGATGGGGCACAAGCTTTAATTATATGTTTTAGGTTACAGCATGCACACCATATTAGTTTAATTACAAGAGAAAAAGTACATTAACTTGATGAGAAGGGCAAAGACCATCTACTTGTCAAATAATGTGGCAAGTACATTGTTGGATGTTCAAAATAACAAGGTCATTGTTTGTTGAGACATGATATTTGATGGTGAGGTGCTGTCAGACGAGTTAGATTATGGCCTATAAAGAGCGATCAAGAAAGGAAAGACAATTGAAGTCTGTCCAAAAACTCTAGAGGAAGTGGTTGCATATATTCATAAACTGAAGCTGAAACATCTAACAAGGGGCGCAAACATAACAAATTTAATTTTTTTAATGAGTGTAGAATAGTTAGCGAATCTGACAATTTTGAAAAAATTAGAGAGATGTATCATGGCTAATTTTTCAGGAAAATACAAAACTTGCTATTAATACTTTTAGCAGAGTCTAAATACTGAATATGCCTTTTATTTAAGTACTTGACTAGATATTTTTGCAATGCTTTTTGTGTTTGAAAATCAAAATTTTGAATTTTTTTTATGAAAAGTCAGCTTAACAAAATATTTCCCATGAGATTTTCCTATTTGACAGCCTCAGGAATAAATACAAATGTGGTATTACAAGAAATTTGAAGATGCAAAACTAGATGAACTTCCTGCAGTAATGATATTGAAATAACAAGATCAAGGAAATCTTTATGTTAGGAGCAGGAATTATTTTCAGGTTCTATGCACTTGGATAAAAATTGTTATATAGTCATAGTACAAGCATCAAGGAATAATAGTAAATACAGCAGAGTTCAGTTGGAAGGTGCAAAAGAAAACACATGTTAAGGAGAAGATTAATGGTTAAATATGGACACCATGGGGTAGTGTCGGGGTTAATTTACTGTTACTGTGTATTACAAAGATTAGATTAGGTGTCGTGAATAATATTGTGAACATATTATTAGTGTTCAAACACTGTTTGTCTTTTAGGGATATACGATAAAGAGTCTTGTAATGTACCTAAGTCTGATTTTGTGATGTAAATGGGTAGTAGCAGACAACTTGTGGTAGTGGCACACACAACTCATGTCCAGATGGGATAGACCCAATGGACATCTTTTATAATCGGTCAAATTGATAACTGGCATTAGTTAACCTAATATTTAGTGGTGATGAGGGTTTACCCTATCCCTAGGATTCTTAGAAGATAGGATATAAAGAGAGGCATCTATCATTGTAAGAATCACAGAGGAACATTAGCAGGGATATTTAAAGTCATTCCATCCTCAAGGAATATCATAGTTTCTGCTTTTTTTTATTGTCATATGATTGTATCCTATCAAGTTGTATTTTGCCAATTCTGCTATTATTTTGCAATATTTCTGTATGCGGAACATTTGGATCTTAACATGTATTGCTCGTAAATGAAGTCATATAAGGAAATGAAAGGTAGAAGTTAGAGACCATATATATTCTTATTTAAATGTGAAAAGAGAGGCATCTATCATTGTACGAATCATAAAGGAACATTAGCAGGGATATTTGAAGTCATTCCATCCTCAAGGAATATCATAGTTTCTGCTTATTTTTTTTATTATCATATGATTATATCCTATCAAGTTGTATTTTGCTAATTCTGCTATTATTTTGCAATATTTCTGTGTGTGGAACATTTGGGTCTTAACAAGTACTGCTTGTAAATGAAGTCATATGAGGAAATGAAAGATAGAAGTTGAGAGACCATATATATTCTTATTTAAATATGAGAGTGTTGTGTAACTTATTCTCTAGCTAACGAAAGATTGCTGCAATTTTGTTCAATTCTGTCTTCTTTCTTACAATTGTTATACTAAATCCTCAAAAGTGTTGCAGAACTGTCTTCTATCATTGTGAACCTTTGGACTGTTAGATGACCCCACCATAAAAGTTGCAATTTTGATAAGTAATATTACTCGTTGGCATCATAGATTGAATTGTATCATCGTGCATATATCTTCTTAAGCTTAATTTTTGGTCAGTCTGATGATTATAAATTTGAATTATGGAAACCAATTTTAATGTTCAGGTATGAATCCCTTGTTGGTCCCCACCAAGGCAGTCAACAATACCATGATGCATGTAACCAAATGCATGAGCAGATTATGTTTAAATGTGATCAAGTTGCACGCATCAATGTGGGAAAGATTACATCCATACTAAACAGTGGAAAAGCTGCATACCAGGGAGCGTACACTGATGCCTTTTCTGCTGCCATTGAGAATTACACAAATGCGGAACAGAAAATTATAAATGGAGATAAAACATTTGTTGATAGTGAAAGTCACAGCAGGCCTCTTCCACCTACAAAACTAACCGATGCTCATTCAATCAGTTTGAAAGTTGCTCAGGAGGCATATGAAGAGACAGTGAAAGGAGGAGGACTAAGTTGGATTGGCTCTGGCAACGAGCTTTATGATTTCCATCAGTTCCAATGCTTGCAGTGGTCAAAACAGCGGTACAGTGAAAGTCAGGTATAAAGATTACACAGAATTTTGCAATTTGAGTTTCTTTACTCTTATTCTTGGTTCCCTTCGCTATTTCTCATTTTGATATTTAGTTGATGTCCTTATGAGTTAAATATCTTGAATTCCTTTGCACTTGCCCTAGCTTTTACTGCTTTGCAGTTATGTATACTGTTTGCAGAAATTAGAAAGACAATCACAGCTTATTTGATGTAGGTCCGAAACAATGCTGAGATAACAACATTTTGTGAGAAGTTGGTGTCTGCAATTTCCCTTTGCTACAGGGATTTAGTATCCAAGATCACCCCATTTCCAGATAATGATGAAATCATTTCGGAGAAGGTAAGAACAAGTTTTCCCATGTTGCTTTCCTTTCAATGTTGTTCATGTTAGCAGTAGAACAAATAGGGAATCTTTCTTTTAAGAGGATTGGTGCGCATTTGATAGGCACTAATCCTCAATTTGAGAATACAAAAGTTCTAATATCTGAATTATGTTTACTTTTGAAGGCAAATCTTATCTCAAAGCAGTTGATGGAGGCATATAGAACCATGACAAAGGAATATACACTGTCAGGAGTGGAGGAGAGACAAAAAGAGTTGGTGCAGAAAATTGAAGATGCACATGCACATTTAATAAGAAAGAATACTGCTCTGATGACAGCATACTGCTACGACCCACTCATGGATGCATACCAAGAACTTCACATGGAAGTAAGTTGGACCATTCTGCTATGCCGCTCAAGTTTATCCTAAGTAGAGTATTTATAGTACTTAACATTTCTGCTATCTCTTTACTTAGAAAACAAAATTGGATTCTTTTACCTTGATAAAAGGTGCCATGAATTTTCTTAAACTTTGTCACATCAGAGTCTTTGATGAGAACGTATGTTTCTTATTCTAACCAGAGAGCAAAGTGAAAGAATTGGGATCTTAAAAGAATGGAGTTGGTCTATTTGATAAAAAGAACTTAATTGAAATATTGAGTTGTCAGAAGAAAGGGAACATCTCCATTATATTCAATTTTCAGATAGCAAAATGTGCAGCCAAAACATATTTTTATTGTTTACATTTATGCCTGAGCCCACTATAGAAGTCCAGAGCACATCAATTGTAGAGAAAATGCTCACATATTGAGAATTGCAAACACAATGAAATTATGTCATGCAAGGATGATTTACAAAGTACATGCATGGGCATATATAGACTACTTTCTCTCCAACTCGTGTAACCATCCAACCACCCATTCACTAATTAACACGTTACATAGATTAATGTCAGGCCACCACCTTAATAACATTTTTCACTGTCCTTAGGATAAGTTCAGATGTATACATTCAGAAAATCATCTTATTAATAAGACTTCGTGATTTTCTTCTAAGGCTGGAGGTCGACAGATAAGGGGTTAAGCATTCACAAGATTCTTTCCTTGATTGACCTTCTTCAGTCTCAACAAATCAGTGAACACAGCAATTTCCAGAGGCTGATATATACACAGTGATCTCTTTACAAAGGCACATATAATTATTGTTGAGGAGCGATTCTAATTAAGGCAGCAATCTCATTGTCAATTAAGGCAGCGATCTTATTATCAATTAAAGCAGTGATCTCAGTAGTTTATCAACAATGAATTGTTAAGGGGCAAAGGACAGTATGAGGAGACGCCACTCTTGAGTAGGCTGTGACTGTAGGAAGGGACATAACCCTCCACAACCAAATGAAGACTATAAAAAGGCAGAAACCCATTAAGTGAAAAGCATGGAAGAAAAGCAGAAGTTCATATACATAAATCTGCATTCATCAAGGATATCGATCAGGATCAGAAATCATTGTATTTAATCTGCACTCATCAAAGGGGATCAGTTTTGATGTAGGCTTCAGAATTCCAAAAGTACAGCAGTCTTGTGTCTTAATCATTTTGTGGTATGCAATACAATGATGATATTTAACATATAAACTTTCAATATTTTATTATAGTTATAATGATAGTAGTTACTCTATAATTATTTATTTATTCAATTGAGTCTCCCATAAGCCATCATGTAAGGATTAAGTAGAACATGTGGTAAAACCGTAAAACAATAAAATCTGTGTCAAGTTGACAAAATAACATTGTGGGAGAGAAATAGTGAAATTGATTGGGACAGCATAGTATTGGAATGAGAAGAGTGTGTTGAGCTTGTAGACCAAATTTGAGCTGATTTTGACATTGCGATGCAACTGCAAGGGGGTATGCCGGATGCCCAAGACTCCAGTGAAGTTGTGTCATGTCTCTAGGATTGGGGGGGATTTGTACCTCAAAATGGCCTGAAAACTTGTAGAGAGTTGGTTCTCTGTCTTCCAAGCACTTCTCTGAATTGACAATAAAATTATAAATGTGGTTCTTCATAGATTCTTCACAAAAGGACTTGCAAGTACAAAAATGCAACAGATAACACGTGGAAAACAAAGGATTAAAGAGAGTTGCCTCAGACAGCCCCCTTATGAGTTTTTAAACTTGGATCGTTTTGAAAAATGATGATGATAAAATATTGAAATACTTGTCTATGCTAAGAAACCATGCTAATTCTAAGCATAAAAGATGAGATACTATGTGGCTTTTGATAACTAGGATGCAAGAAATGTGAACTAGGTGACACTTGGGAGATGAAAAAAAGTTAATCAAATAAAAACCAAAACTTGCAAAAGTGTAATGGATGGATAGGTGACTGAGATAAGGAGATGGCAAAACTGATTTGAAGTACAAATGATCAAATATGCAAAATTTATTAAAGAAATACAAACACTGTATTTTTTAAAGATTACATTAGTGAAGGGTGAAAAAAAAAGGAAAACAAATGATGACCCACCCACAAACATAAAACTGATGTAGACCTAAAAATGGCCGATATGGGAACTGATATGATGGAATATGCAACAATTTTTTTTTGCATTTTGATAAATATTAAAATGCAAGCTAGAATGCAAACTAGGAGGTCCTTGTACTTTCATGGAGCTAGGGTGAGCTATGAGAATAAAGAGTGCAAACTAATGGAAATCTGTGAACACAAATATGGGACTGGTGTATGGATCTGAATAGTATGACACAACTTTATTTATTTATTTTGATGAAAATTCAAAGCTGGGAGGTTCTAGAGTTACAATGAGCCTAAGGGAGAATGAGAGAAGGAAAAAATACACAAAATGACCATGGGGATGGAAAAGAATGAGGATGGATGGAGGATGGCTTAGGAGGTAGACTCTACAGATCGTAGCAATAAAAATCGATTGGGGAAAAAATCAGCAAGTCATAAGTATAAAATCGAAAAAAAATGGATTTAAGAGAAAAAAGGTATATTATTATAATTTATTATTATTATATTATAATAATAATAATATAATTATAATACAATAATGGTATAATTTAATAATTATAATATATTATTATAATAGTATCTTGATGGCGAAGGAGGAAGGGAAGCGGTTTGCAACTACCATCGAATCGACAAACCCCAATAATGGTAGAAGTGTAGAAATTGAGGTGGAGATTGATATGTTGGACATGGTGGATGAAGATATATGCACTTTCATGCGAACTGCATTGTATGGCCAGGTTTTGGGGAAACCAAAACTTTGATTTGAAATCCGAGGGTGGATAAGAGAGAATTGGTGCAAGGCTAAAGAAGTATACTTTATGCCTAATCATTTTTTTATAGTTGAGTTTGTATCAGAGGAAGCAAGAAATGAAATCATGAATTCCTTATGGAAATTTGGGGAGGCATTTGTTTATGTTTTGAAATGGTTGCCGAACTTTGACCTGAAGAAGATGGTGCTTGCAGAAAGTCCAACATGGACTCGGTTATATAATATATTACTTACCTTTTGAATTTTGGAGCGAAGAGAGCCTACAAAAGATTGGGAACAATTTGGATCAGATTCTAAATTTTGATATGGGTGAGGATGACACAATACACTATGTCAGGATTCAAATCATTTCGGTTGTCAAGATCCCAAATGCCATTAAGTTGAGAACTAAGGGGGGAATTTAGACTCGGAAGATTGAGATTGAGGCAAAACGGTTTTTTTTGTCTCAGATGTCGTAGGAGAAATCATTTTGAAGAAGACTGTAGAATAAGGAGGACGAGGAAGGGGGGACCTCTGGTAATACTAAAGACACAGAGATAGAAGAGGCTATCCCTCTCCTTGAATACCACCCTCTAAGTGAGTAGAAAGGTAAATCACCAATTAGAGTGTATCCTAAGCACTCAAGAAGGTGGTGAAATGACTATATTTGCACAAGCAGAGAGTGAGGGAGAGATGGATATTACAGAACCAAGGACGATTAGTCAAACTCTGGCTAAGCCTATGGAGCAAACTAAGCTTAGAGTTGGAAGGAAGTCTAACAATAAGAAGAGGGCGGAGGAAGGATTGTTGCCTGACCAATCTTCAATCAAAACTTATTTATTGAGATCCAGGGGAGGCAATACTTCCCTTGAAGGGAGATGAAGGTTCAAACGTGGAATGTTAGGGGATTAAACTCCCCTAACAAGAGGTGTATGATCAAGTGCCATATAAATAGTCAATTGATCGACATTGCTCTTTTGCAAGAGACTAAATTGTCCAAAGAAAATGCGGATCTCTTTTTCAAATACTATATTGGTTGGAGAGGTTTTTCTTAAGAAGCGGATGGTGCATCTGGGGGATTATGCATTCTATGGAAAGAAAGTAAGGTGGAAGTCTCTATTCTATAATCAAATAAAAACTGGATTAAGAGTGAAATTAGAAGTCGGTTATCCGATCTTTGTTTCAACCTATACAATGTGTATGGACCTATCAAATTTGATGAAAAAAAAGCATCGTGGGAAGAGTTAAAATTAGATTTTCAAAATGTGCAGGGAATGTTTTTGGTTGCAGGCGATTTCAATGCCATTTTACATCCGGATGACAAGAAGGGAGGACTGGGAAGATTAGCTCAAACACAAGTAGATTTTGCAGAATTTGTAAATTTGACAGGTCTAGTTGACATTGTACCCAGCAATGGAAAGGACACATGAACGAATAGAAGAGCAGGATTCTCTAACATTGCAGAAAGACTTGACCGTTTTTTATGTGTGGCGGTTGGTTGGAATTGTCTTTTATACCAAGTGCTACATCAAACCCATCCCTATATCTGATTATTATCCGGTGGAAATCACATTAGAAGGAAATGTGCGGACTGTTAACCAATTCAAGTTCGAAAAGATGTGGTTCCAGTGGCCAAATATGGAAGATATTCTAGCAGGGTGGTGGGAGGAATGCAAACAGGAGGAGGGTACAAAGATGTTCACCTTTTGCAAGACGTTGAAATTTCTTAAGGAAAAACTTAATAAATGGAATGTGGAAGTCTTCAAGAACTTTTTTGTGGAGAAGAACAGATTAGAAGAGGAACTTGAAGCATTAAGTGAACATGTAATTGCGAATGGCATGTCACAAGAGGATTTTCATAAGGAGAAATCATTGCTTATGGAATACGAGGAAGTTCTTGCAAGAGAGGAGTTCCATTGGAAGGCAAAATCTAGAAAGACGTGGCTGAAGGAAGGGGATCAGAATACAAGATTCTTTCATAACTCCACAAAAATGAAAAAGGTCTTGGAATAGAATAAATCAAATTACTAAGGGCAAGTAGTACATGAGGAGGCAGATATCCAGAAGGAAGGTGTCAAATTTTTCAAGAGGCTGCTAGGAGGGGAAGGGTTGATGGACTGGATTTATAATGATTTCTTAAAGATCCCTAGCCTCATCACAGACGAGGATAATCAAATGTTGGGGGCATCTACTACAATGGAAGAAGTAAAGGTGGCCACATTTCAGTTAAATCCAGACAAAAGCTTCTGGTCCGAACGGATCTACCTCTCTTGTTTTTCAGAAATGGTGGAATTTTATGGGCAAAGATGGGTGGGAGGTTGTGGAGGAATCTAGAAAGAAAAGACTGATTTTCAAAGAGGTGAATAATACCAACATTGTTCTAATTCCCAAAAAACAAGAGGTACATAATTTTTTTGACTTTCGTCCTATTTCTTTATGTAATGCCATCTATAAGATTGTTTCCAAAGTAATTTGCAAATAGGTTAAAGAAAGTCCTTCCTAAGATTATTTCTACAAAACAAAGCGGGTTTGTTCCAAACAAAAATATTTGTTGATGGTACCATTGTAGCACATGAGCTTATGCACTCCATTAAAAGTAATAACTCAAGGAGCATGATCCTTAAGATTGACATTAAAAAAGCCTATTATCATGTCCAATGGAGGTTTCTTATGCTGGTTTTGAAGGAATTCAGCTTTGGTATGAATTGGTTGAAGTGGGTTTATGGTTGCATTTCAAAACCATGATATTCAATCATCATCAATGGGTCCCCATGTGGTTTCTTTGAAGGAGGCCGGGTTTGCGACAAGGTTATCCTTTATCACCTTTTCTATTTGTTATAATGGCTGATGCTCTGAGCAGACAAATATCCATGTTAAGGAGAAGTTAGTGGTGGCAAGGAGTCCAGGCGGTGCAATCTTTACCCTCATTTACACATCAATTGTTCGCGGCTGATACAATATTATATGGGAAAGCATCCTATGAGGAAGCGGTGGTGATAAGAAATGTTTTGGCCAGATATTGTGAAGTGTCAGGTCAAGAAATAAACAAAGAGAAATCCATAATTTATTTCAATAATACTGGTCTGACGGCGCAGAGAAGAATCATTTCTATATTAGAATTCGGAGTGGATTCTCTTCCAACTACATATTTGGGAGTGCCTCTTTTTACGGGGGCGGTTAAGAACAATCTATGGAAAGATACGATTGTTAAGTGTGGAAAGAAAATGGAAGCCTGGAAGGGAAGGTGGCAGGCATATTGACAATGGTAAAGTCAGTGCTAAGTGCTATACCAATTTATATGATGTCTGTTTTGGAAATGGGGAGCAAAACAAAACTTGAATTTACAAAAAAGATGAGGGATTTTCTATGGGATGGGGCCAATGATAGACATAGAATCCCATTGCTCACATGGGACATCGTTAGAACACCCAAATGGGTAGGGGGAGCAGGGGTGAAAGATTTGGAGATCTAGAATAAGGCTTTGATTGCAAAACTTGTATGGCCTGTGTTTAAGGACTCAAAAGCGATGTGGAGTATGTTACTACATCACAAATACCTGGACTCAGAATAAGCGGAGATAATTTTTACCATTACAAACCCCCCCCACGGTTCTGCCATTTGGAATTTCATGATGACAAATAGGGAGATTATTATAGAACACTTGTCTTGGAGAATCAATGATGGAAGAAAGGCAGATTTTTGGTTAGATTTGTAGAATGAGTATGATGCTATCATAAATATTACCGGGATGGCAGTTGTTAGAGATATTTGGTTCCAATTATGGGATCAAAGGTTAGGGATTATCTTATGGTGTATAGGGAAGACAGATTGATTACATCTGAGTGGAAAATTTTTAATATTATTAATCCTGTGGAAAGGGGGGTGCTTAGCGTTGAGCTTAGTAAAAGGTGGGTTTTGATTAATGAAGGGGAGGATGAGATATTTTGGTGTGCAGCCAAATCTGGCAACTATTATCCCAAGGTGGGCTACGAGGTGATGAAGGCAGATCAAAATCAATGTGAATGGAAGACTGATCTATGTTGGCATCTGTGTATACTTCCCAAAGCAGGGGCCTTTTCATGGTTGGTGGTTAGAAATAGAGCGCTCACAGGAGACACACTGATGAAAATGGGAATGGCAGGACCATTTAGATGTGTTGTGTCAAAAACAAGATGAGACAACGGACCATCTTTTTGTGCAGTGTGATATAGCACAAGAATGTTGGATGCGCTATAGGAAGAAATTGGGTCTAGTTGGACCATTGCAAAACAAGTTGAAGGACATATTTGTGTCATGACCTATTTTGTCCAAAGGATCCGAATGGGAAGGTTTATGGATTGCATGTTTGATTATCTTGGTTTGGATGCTATGGAAGGACAAGAATAATCGTATTTTTAATGACAAGTGCTCTAATTTGAAAGGCATTATACAAAAATTTGAGATTACTGTATGTGAATATTTAAATGTGTATGTAGCTTCAAAAGCAAATAGAGTCTATTCGGCATGGGATGATTGTATGACTAAGGAATAGTCACATTTGATAGTACCAAAGATTGATCAGCAAGGCAGAGAGGCATCTAGGATCGAGGCGAGGTGGAGGTTACCCCCTTTGGGACACCCTAAACTAAACTTCGATGGCGCATCGAGGGGAAATCCGGGTCCTTCGGGGGCCGGATTCATTGTTTGTAATGAAAGAAGAGAGATGGTGTGGGGGGGATTGGTCAAATTACCGATTGGAACAAATAATGAAGCGGAATTTGCTGCTCTTATGCCTGGTCTCCTATTATGCCAGGTGGAAAGGTTAACAAATTTGGACATTGAAAGAGATTCTATGAATGTAGTCAGAGCTATATCTACAAGGGCATCACCAAGCTGGAAAATGCAAATGCGGACAGAGAAAATTAGAGATATTTTATCTGGTTTCGAGTACAATATAAGTCATATCTTTAGAGAAGCAAATATGGAGGCAGATTTGATATCCAAATTGGCAGTCGATCAGAGGGATGACATTGTCTATCAAAGAATCCCAAGGTATGGGAAGGATTAAGAGTATATCTCGAGAGGCTTTTGTAAGGGGTCAACAGTGAGGGCAGGATCAAAATCGAATGATTCATATCCAAACTTCAGAGATTGTGTAGGATGAGGCAAGATTTGATCAGAGATTTTATTCCATTTGGGATTTTATTTCTGATTTCTTGGTTGGTGGGGATTGATTGGCGAGGATGCTCGGGTTCTTTAAATAGAAGCAGGATGATTGAGCATGACAGACACAGAAATGGCAAATCAGTATATTGAGATTAGTGGGTGTGAATGCAATTGTGAACAGAACATGATTGAGGACCAGCTTAAGGAAACTATTGTGTATTAGGGAGACGTGGCAAAAAAGGCTTCAAAGGATATCATTGGTACAGGAAATATGGAAGGCGAGCACAAGCATAACAGAGATCTCTTGGAGAAGTTTGTCTACAATATTGTGAGGTCTACAATGAACTTCGATGCCACGGAGAAAGTGATTCGAAGATTGGTGGCTCCAGCTTTGGTGGAACATGCAATAAAGGCTTTGTACTCTTTGAATCCAACAACACATGAAGGTCTAGTTGCAGATGCTTTCGATGTGAAGGAGGTGCTTAAAAATGGAGACATGGTGGACACTATCAAGGTCATGAGGGAGGGTATTATGTCAAATAATATGGAGACTTTTGAGTATATGATGTCTATAAATGGGTAATAAATACATACATATATATAGACACGCGTGTGTATGTATATATCAGTTTTTTGGTTATTAATCAGTAGGATTAAATTGCATAAACTTGGACTTTAATCAGAAAAAAATTGGCAGGGGCAACTTGATCAAAGAAATAAATTATATTGAGAGTTTTTTTTTTATCAAAACACAGATATGTAGTTCAAGCAGCAATTGATTGCAATTTAGTCATTATTTTAACTACTATGCTCATAACAATCACATAAGAAAAGTACTTTAAATGTTTTTTTCTAATCATGACTATGGTCATAATCATTTAGTCAAGCATATCAAAGGTACTAACCCTATAGATTATATATAAATAATTAAACATGATAGGTTATAAACTTCTATTGATTGAGTTCTCATCCAAACATCATACATCATGATTCAATATGCAAATTGTTAAGCTACTAAAGCTATTAAAAATTCATGATAATGCATGTGTAGACGCCTTATCCCTCTATATACTCCTAGCAAGCTAGAAAACATTATCTTTGGAGTATTTCCTTGTAACATTAGAGTTAATTGTCAAGAATTGTACTCATACTTTTCAATCTTATTGTTGAGTGATAAGGCCACATACATGAAGAGAATCATATATTCATTTATAAAATTGTCAAATTGTAAAGTTTTGTGACAAAAAAATGAAAGGTTTCAAAAATATTCCATGTGGTTGATTGTGTAGTGTGAGTCACATTACATGTTCATTACATTTTTTAGTGAATGGATGTGTTGATGTGGTTTTTATGCACTTCATACACAATAAAATGCCAAGTATCTTATCCTCTCTTGAACAAAATCTTCTCAAATAATGAACTAAGTGATCACTCGAGGTGACTCCAAGGTTCCAAATGTCAGGTCTTGACGTGTGGATAAGCTCAATGGTTGATGTGATTTTGCTGGAATCACATGGGGGACTTATGTTTGTACTTTAACTCTTGCTTGAATGCGGCTGGAATGCAGAAATTTACTTGACTTGAAGAAAAGATAAAAAGGATGAGGGTTTATAATCTCTTCTTAAGATCAATGATAGCACTGGATCATGCTTGGATGGACACATTCCTCAAACTGAGCTTTGCTTCGCCATGTTGCCAACAATTAGACAAAACCGATGCAATCTTCCAAGGTAAATGAAAGGTTTTCATATCATGAACATTCATCCAAATACCCAATACACTAGCGCAACTTGAATAAACATATCCACAATTGAACTTAGCACATCTTGATGTTCAGGCTAACTGTTCACTGTAATTCAAAATCATCCAACTACAAATAATATGAACCAAGGAATCATCAACATCCATACATTACTCCATCACAATCAATGAACTTCATCTAACATGAGGATATAACAAGAAACCATGCAATATGTAGAAGAAACACCACTATCCAACATGAATTCAATGAAAAGGATGTTTGTTTACAAGCTTGGCAACAATTTCTGCCTTCTCCTCCTACTCTACTTCTAACCACTAACTGCTTGCTATCTAATAATCTATTGATCCACTATTAACCTTTACAATGAGAGATTGGAGCCTTATATAGTGCTCTCAATACAATTGAATGGCCAGGATCAAATCCACATCAATGGCCAAGATTGAAAGATAGAAACCCTAATCAGGGTTTGTTACACCCATCACATAACATTTAATGCTTGACCAATGATTTAATACATAGGTGAAAAACTCGGACTTGCAAAAATTCAGGGAAAATTTCACTAGACAATTTTATCAAACGTTTTAAAATACATAAGTTTTTAAAAATATTCCTCAACAACACATATTACTAAATTTGTAGAGAATATTATTGATTTCCATCATATATAAATCAAAATTAGTGTCTAATACATATCCACGAGTTTAATACATAGGCCAAAAACCAACTTCAACCTCTAAATGAGTTACAATGCCTACTTCCACTAACCATGTCATATGTAGAAGTTGCCTCATCTAAAGAGATTTTTGGTGAGTTGTACAATAGTAATGTCTAAGTTAGCACACTAACAGAAATCTCAATCCTTGTCACTCCCATATTGTAATCAAGTTTCTTATCTAATAAGAGATCCCAATAACTAACGGGAATTCAGGAGTAGAGATCCCAATGGGGTTGAGAGGCAGTGCCCCTCATGGGCTTTGGGGGCAATGCAACCAGCGAGGTCAAGGGGTAGTGCCCCTTGTGAGGATTTTGGGGCAATGCCCCTATAGGATCAAGGGGCAGCATCCCTTGTGGGGGTTTGGAGGCATCTGTCATTGCCAATCATGGTGTCGCCACATGCTGTCAATCACCAGGTGTGGAAATGAAGTAAACATTGTAATATATATATATATATATATATATATATATCAGAAATTCTAGGACAAATCATAGAATGCAATAGCAGTGCTAGGAACGGGTCCAACATTTCAAGCAGCAATTTCTTCCATGAATGAATTTGTGGCAGAAGTTCACCAATTTGTGGCAAAAATAAGTGTATCTGTTATGTCTTGGACAGGGAAGTCTAGTAAATAGCAGTAATCTCCGGTGATTTCAGCTCTTATATAAGTTTCTTTCACACCACTATTGCATGATTATTCTTGTTTTTTTATAAAATTCTGTATGTTGGAACTATCAGAATCTAGGAAAGCATATGCAAATGTTTGCGTTTATGTAACTCTTGGAATTAATGTAAAATCAGGAATGCCTGTCAAAGTATGCAACTCCATGTGCAATTTCCCAGTTTTCTTTTTATGCACAGATGTTTTTTTGGACATTTCTATTTCTTCGTATAATTAGTCTTCACAGTCAGTTTTTGTCTTTCTCCTCTTGTATGTGGCTGCCAACACGGAGCATTTATGTTTCCATATTCTGTTGCTCCTTTAACATGTCACGTTACTCAACTTTTTTTGTGACTCATGGCTTACACTCATAAGTCTGCTATTACTGTATGAACTCTATTATTTTTTCCATTTCATTCCTTCCATTTTTGTTCTCTTGGTTCTTTTAAACCATCTTTAGGTTTTCTGCTGTCTACTCATTTATCATATTGATTGGCAATGTACAGAAATGTATATTTTTGGTCTGCTAGACTGTAATATACATCATAACATGTGGATAAGTAAGCAGAGTCTATTAGCCTTATAGGCCATTAGGTTCTTGAGGTGTTTTCAGTTTTGTCCTGATGGAGTACAGAATGCACAATGCTAGAAGAAATAGAGAATATTGTTAATCCAAGCTTGAATTTTGATTTGCCATTCTTTGCTTCAGTTTGATATCGGTCCTAACTTCTACTTTAAAATGAGATCTTAAATATTAAAAGTTGCATCTTCAGATGCTAGGCATGCATAACATCATACAATATTGCACTAAAGCTTGTCTTATCTTGATCTTACAGGATTGCGAGAGGACTTTCCACAATTTATTTGTTTCCTGGTCTATCTGGTCCCTCAAGTGTCTATGGCCCGGTCCACTCTATACATTTGGATTCAAATATGTGGCATACACTGCAGCTCGGAAACATTTGGACAAAGCTCAGGCCTCAGCAAGACAGGAATCTAATCTACCTTCTGCCAACCATGAAATTGCAAAAGGAGTCATTTTAAGTCCTGCAACCCAGAAAAAAGTTATACAAGCTTGGATTGAGCATGACCTGGACCGGCATGCAAATGTGGTGCTTGTAAATTTTAGCTGTATTGTCTCTTTCATCATTGTTATTTTTACAAGCGGACTGTATATTAGGAAGAAAACGCTATCAACATCGAGTCAGAATGCTGGAAGCTGGTCTCCAGGTGGAACCAATTTTGACTGGAGGCAAAGAGATTATCGTGGTTATGCAGGGTCATCAAGACTGCACAAACGTGAATACTGATAAACACTTATCTATGGAGTTCTATTCACATCTTATTCTGGTTTCCGTGATGCAAACTGCGGACTACACATTCCGGTGAAAGATCTGCCACATCATCCTTGCACTTATTTTTTGTTATCAACAAACAACATACCAAATTTCCGCCAACAACAGGCAGTTTCAATTATTCAGGCGATTTCTTTCACAGTGAAGGCCTTTGCCTGTGTTAACATGGACTCAAATTCGTTTGAGTTTTTTTCTCAGATTCGTCATGCAACCCAGACTGGAATAATTCCTTTCGAATCTATCTGCACAAATGGGTAAAAATTGTAATACGTACTGGATTCTACTTGGCATTTGTAAACTGCCACAGAAATCAAAGATGATGTTTTTGGTTGTTGAACTGCTCTAGCTCACAAGCCAGAGATCATTAGCCCCCACATCATCTTACAGGTGGCAGATTTTCATTTCAAAGGCAGCAATCTGTGTCATTAAGGCTGTGTGCAATATACTAATTGCACTTGTATCTGCAAAAGGAAATTAACATTCTGTACCTGAAATAACACATATTTGAGCATTTCCATTAACTGCTACATCATGGAAATATGGGCATAAGAGAGGATTTTACATGCCGATATTTCTGCTTGCCATTGCCTTTGATATAGCCTTTATGATCAATCCCTTCCATTTGTTATAGAAAAACGCTTTTCCTCTTTTTAATTCGAAAGAGGGATGCTTGTTTAAGTTTCAAAACTTATAATTGAGATTTATGTCATTATGCAAAATAATATCTAAGACAGTAAATTCGTAAGCAATAATTTATTAAAATAAAAATTTGGATATTTGCTTTTCTTTGGAATTAAAGCATCTCAGAGTATTTCGGTTGGCAGAGCTTAGGTGTCCTGCCCCTAAAATGATTTTATATTCATTAATTCTATTTACCAATCAAGAATGCCAGGTACATGTCCTATACATAAAGAGGAAACGGCTATCCAGTTCTTAGAATGTCCTATAATTAAAGAGGAAAATTTATGTGACTGGATTAGGTGGTTTAAAGATATTGGATCTGGGTTCATCAAGAGGTGGTACTAATATAGAAAGATTCAGCAAAATGAATAAACTCCTTAAGTTTGACAATTGTCACTAGGACTATTGTTTTGTCTACAATCTAGTTGTCAAATGGAAAGTGACATGCATCTGAAATTTAGAAATGCATGAAGTCTTTGCTTTTCAGAATGTAACATGCTTACAACCATGGAAATTTTGATAAACCACAACCAATAAAATGGAAAGTGACATGCATCTGAAATTTAGAAATGCATGAAGTCTTTGCTTTTCAGAATGTAACATGCTTACAACCATGGAAATTTTGATAAACCACAACCAATAAATTTTGCATATTGGAAATTTTCTGAAGTCTTAAGAATGTTGCATATAAGATAGCGTAGAGAGAATGAGAAAGCTCGTTATTAAATTATATGACAAAAGATCAACACTTCACAATGCTAAAACAGCAGAATTTACTGATTCATAAATTATTCTTGACCTCATCAACATTAAAAATCTTCTATTCTATTTTATTCCCATCATAAAATCTGAGTCTTTTTCCTATACCATGGAATATTCATTACAAACTTCTCCACCAGAGACAAAAGCCCTACTTCTTACCACGTTACACTTTTGAAGTTCTCGAAGGTTCTAAATCAATAGCGCTAGTTCTTACCTTTCAGAGTAGATCTATCGTACAGTCTGTTTTTGTTACTTTAAGTCGTCAAGTCAAATCTGTCACCTGATTTTACATGTTGAACCTTCATTTACATTGGGGAAGACAGGTAACATGTAAATTGTCATTGGTAAAATCAAAGGGAAATCTTAATAATTCATGAGACCATTCCATGAAAGTGTTTATTATTGTCCTACAAAGTTAAATTATAATCATTTTTAACTTTATTTGGTAAAGGTGGATTTTTATGGTAATGATTTTGAATTGTTTAAAGTAAATATGAAAATGTTATGTATAATGAAAAATGATGAAATAATGAGTAATTATAGTTGACTTTCCATTCTTGTCCATCTTAATTATTGTTGTAAAGGAAAAGGGTTGAATGTATGTAATGATTGGGCACGCATGCAATTTTTCTTGATAAAGTCAAAACAAATCTCTATAATTAAAAAGATCAATCGAAAAAAATGTTATATTGTTGTACTACGTAACATCATTGTTTTATTTCTTCATAAAAGTTGGATTTTTATGTTGATAATTTTGTTTTGTTAAAAGTAAATGGTTAAAATGAATTAATTACATATAATGAAAAATGATGAAATAAAATGAGTAAGTATCGTTGACTTTACATCCTTTGTCCACCTTAATTATGGTTGTAAATGAAAAATGATGTATGTATTTATATATATGCACATGCACACATGAATTATTGAAAGAAAAACGTAAAAATGAATTAACAACTTAAAATGAAAAATGATGAGATAAATGAGTAATTATAGTCAACATTGCACTCTTATACACTTGAATTATTATAATATCCGAAAAAGGGTTATATTATGTTATGATTGTATACACATGCAAATGGTTTTGTTAAAGTTAGAGCAAATATTGGCAATTCACGAGACCATTATATGAAAGTGTTAGTTATTGTCTTACAAAGTATACATCCTTGTTGTTTTAACCACAAAGGTGGATTTTTATATTGCTAATTTTGTACCATTGAAAGAAAATGGTGAAAATGAATAAGCTATTGGTAATGATAAATAATGAATCAAATGAGTAATTTATGGTTGACTTTGTAGTCTTGTGCATCTTAATTATGGTTGTAAATTAAAAATGATGCATTTTTGTATATATGTTCACACATGTAAGCGTGCACACTCAAATATAGAAGTAGAAACACAAATTTGCATGGAGACATAACTTATCTTTATATTATAAAAGATATAAGCGTGCACACATGTATGCTACACATGTGCATACATACATACATACATACATACATACATACACACACACACACACACATACACACACACATACATGTACATATAGACATACATGCATGCCTATGTGTATGCATTTTTATGGAGCCACAACATAATAAGGTTATAAGAAAGCTTTGGTCTTTTATGTAATATGTAAAGATTGCAAGATTTAACAAATAAACTAATTCCAATATTTTTTTCTTCATGAAATCATAAGTATTCTTAACCTATGAGGATATTAGTAACTTCCTAGTCATTTATTTAAAGAAAAAATACCAAAAGAAAAAATACCAAAAGAAAAAAAAAGACTTAGGAAAAGATTTATTTAAAAAAATCCAACAACATACATATATTTACTAAAATTTCTCTAACTTATTAGAAATCAAATATAAAAGATTTCACCACAAAAAAAATGAAACTATGTTTCTATACTTTCATTTAGAAAATTTACCACAAGTATTTCATGCTATGATGATAATGAAGGAAATATAACATATAAGTTTCAACAAATGGAGGAACAAAATGACAACAATATTTAACTCAAAACCCATTAATATGATTCCACTCCCTCTCAAAGATTACCCAATTTTTCATATCTTCAACGACTAACGTATTGTTTTCCTTAAAAAAAGTGAAAGCACAAATAGCATAAACCGTTTACCATATGAGAAATTAATGATACATAGAAAACACCATAATAATCACTATCAAAATGTTTTGTATTACTTTTCAATGTTTTACAGCTTCAAATCCTTTGTACCTAATTGTGAGAGACGGAAGATCCATTTTACAACTTCAAATCCCTTGTACCTTGTATAAATAAGTTTTCTCTTTGTAAATGTCCAATAACTATTTCTTGAAATATAATAATTAAAATAAAATTTATTAGCTTATTTTTAACTTTATTTTTCTTGACATAGGTCTATTTTTTTTTACTAAGTCACTCTTTCAAAGGTAACATAGAATTAAAACTATGGGGAAAACAACACAATAATGATCTTGCTAAGGTGGCAATTGCACAACAATGAACTTGCTAAGGTGACATTTCATCTTTTTCCACTTCTTCTTCATTGCTTTCTAAGTGTGTTTCTGTTATTGAAATATTGTGATTGGTGCAAGGAAAATTCAACTTTATATGTGCAAAACTTATTGACAATTGGAGAGATAAATTTATGCTTAGCAACAATAATATTAGTTGCTCAAATTTTCCAAACATACTTGATGGCGTGAACCTTATTTAGACCTTGATTTTAATTTGATAGATTGAAAGTACATTAGTTAAAGGAACATGAAGACTACTAAGCTTCTTCATAATCTCCATATTGAAAATGGTGCAGGAGCACCTAAGTTGCCATCAAGCCTCCATGAGGCAAATTATGAAATTTTTGTGTTTTAAGGAGTGAAAGTGATAAATAAGGTCTTGTAAGGCGAAATGTGATGTAATAAGGTCATTAAGACCATTGAATGTTAGATTAAGTCCTAGTAGGGTCATGTTGTCAATATTGCTAAAAATATGTCAAATGTCAAAAGTTGTCATTTTGTGGGAAATAAGTCTCAATGGGTCAAAAATTTTGTTTTATGGTATGTAAGGGTATTTTTGGACTATTTGTACCTATTTGGATCAATATTGAGTCATGGGAGTCATGGATCAAGTCTAGGTGCAATTTGGAGCAAAATTGTCAAAATTGTGAACAAGTTGTCAAAGCAACTTTTGTATTTGAAAAGGGTAATTAAGTGATTGTTAGTGAAGTTGGTTTCCAAGGTGGTTACAACTGATGGGAGACCTGAAAAGTGTTTAAAAGGCCCTTCCCACATTGAGTTTGGGGTTGGATGGAAGTTAGTGTATGAAGCAACAAAAATCAATAAGAATTATCATCGAGTTTCTGCATTTTCTGAGTTTTTCCATACGTAGCAGTCTGATCTTCTTCATATTTCATTGTGAAAAATTAATCATCAACTTTTGAAGCCCATTGGATATTTTTGAGCGTTGAATATACTTCATTTCTACCTTTGTTTCATTTGATTTCATTAAAGTTTTACAAACTAGTAAGAGTTTTTGTAAAAACAGTCCATACCCTAACCTAGGGTAACCAGTCACTGTGCAATAATGATTTTGTTTTATTTTCATGTTAAATAAATCACTTCAAAGGGTGGAAAATATTTGTATATTTGTGCTTTTATTGCCTTATGCTTTGCAGGGATCCATGACTTGGTTTGAACGTGCTAGAGAGGACACAAGGACTTATTATTTTGTGTCTCACACTGACAAGACAGTGAGTTACCGAGTTTTGGATGGTATGAATGAAAAGACAGAGCCTTGGAAGGTTGGTGAAGGTTTAGGAAGGTGTGTGAGGAGCCCAAAACCATGTCCCCAAGGTTGACAGCCCATGAACAAAACAAAATGGCAAAACAACTATGTCTGTCACAAACCTTGTGTTGGTTGTCATAGTTTGACAGTGCTTTGGACCATAGCACTTTGCCAAGTTGAAGAGAGGTTTGTTGAGGATTTTGGTGTCAAGAGAAGGAGTAGCAGTGTTCACCTTCATTGTGTCAAACTTTTAAAGTCTTAGAAGAGGGAATGGGCAATAGAAGCATGACTTTCCTAATGAAAGTTTGTGAGTGTCTAAAACCAGTGTTATAATAGCAAGGGTTCTTGTATCTTCTAGGGTGGTTGGTGGGTAGAGCACCATGTTTTTTCATCATTTTGAGGAGGACTTACAGGAGTGACAAGGGGTGTGTTTTCTTGTGAGTGTCTATTACATGTTTTTGGTGGAGATTGAAGCCTAATGGGGGTTTGGTGATGGGTGAGAGATTTCCAAAAGGGTGTGGGTAGTGATTAAGTGTTGGAAAGTTGAGGTTGCGGTTTGAACATGTTGTTTGGCCCTAGTTGAGTATATGTCAAGGGGTTGGAGATGTTTTGTGGAGCATAGGTGTGTTGTCGAGGTGTGGAAGCCTTGTGAGTAACTAGTGAACCTGTGAGGAGTCTTGTGAGTCAAAGATGGGTTGACACCTAATTGAATAGGTGAGTTGGGAGAAAGATCTCCCCTATTGGTTGAGTTTGTTGGATTCTCTGCATCAAAGTGGTATCAAAGCAAGGGAGTAGGTTCCTTGAAGGAAGAATTTGAGAAGTTGAAGGCAAGATGCCTCCAAAAGGTGGATCAACAGTTGCTAGGGAATTGAAAGCTCTGAAAGAGAAGGTTGTAGAATTGGAAGCCAGAGATAGAAGGAGAAGAGATACTGAAGGTTAGAGTGAGAAAGAATAAGAAGGCGGGAATGACGACCCTAAAGAGATAGAGTTGGATCTAGATGAAGCAAGGACAATTAGGCTCCTGAAGGCAGTTAAGGCAAATGACCACAAAGCCAAAGTAGAACTTATTGATTGGATTGGAGCATTGGAAAACTACTTTGAATGTGAAGAAGTGGAAGAGAATCAAAAGGTGAAGGTGGCTAAATCAATATTAAAAGATCATGCTTTATTATGGTGGGATTGTGTAGAGGTTGAAAGATGGAAGAAAGACAAACCAAAGATCACTTCCTAGAACAAGATTGTGGAGAAGTTGAAAGAAAAGTTCTTACCCAATGAATACAATGGTCAGTTATACAAAGGGCTACAAAATCTGAAACAAAAAGATATGGATGTGCAAGCATACACAAAAGAATTTCATAAGTTGGATATAAGAGCAACACATGAGGAAGATGATGAAGAGAAGGTGGAAAGGTATCTCAATGGGCTGAGGTACAATATTCAGGATAAACTTAGTCTCATAACACCAAGAACAATAGAGGAGTGCTATAAGTTGGCTATGAAGGCTGAGGAGAAGTTGCAAAGAAGATAAGAGAGACAAGTAAAAGGTAGAGGAAACACCAACGGAGGAAGAGGAACAAGACAAAATCAAGAAGACCAAGCAGACACAAGCAAAGGTAAAGAACAAGCTATTGATTTTAAAGGAGGATTTAGAGGAGCAAGAGGTAGGTTTGGAGGAGGTAGAAGTTCTAACATATTCACAGGAAGGTGCTACAATTGCAATGAAGTGAATCATCCAACATTCAAGTGTCTAGAAAGACAAGGTTCATCATCAGAAGGTGAAAGAAGAGGTGAGAAGAGGGTTCAACTTGTGCAATAAGAGGATGAAGGAAGTGTTAATTCTCCAAGAGGATATGAACCAAAAGTTGGAGAGACATTGATGCTAAGAAGAACACTATTGCAGACATCTAAGGAGAAAGAACCATTGTATAGAAAATCTCTCTTCAAAACCACATGTAAGTGCAAAAATTAGGTATGTAAGGTTGTAGTTGATTCAAGTTCTACTGAAAATATGGTCTCAAGTGAAATGGTTAGTAAGTTAAATTTACAAAGGATTCCTCATGAGTTGCCATATAGGGTGTCATGGCTGAATGATAAGAAATCTCTTTTGGTTAATGAACAAGCCATTGTTGAGTTTTCTATTGGTGATTATAAGGATAAGGTTCTTTGTGATATTGTACCCATGGATTGTTGTCACTTAATTCTTGGAAGACCCTAGTAGTATGATAGGAATGCATTGTATGATGGGAAATAAAATGCATATACTATAGATAAGGGATGACAAATATATACATTGTTTCCACTTCTGTAGGATGATAAGGGTGGAGGTAAAAAGACTAAGGTGATAATGTGTGGGAAGAAGGAACTTATACATGTTGACAAAAAGGATCAGAGTGTTGTAGCATACAAACTGAAAATAAAATCAAGTGTAAAAGATGAGTGGGTGGTTGATTGGAAAGTAATGTTTTGATTGGAATGGTAGTATGCCCTTTGGTTCAGGGTAGGTCATTGAGAAATGTAAAAGTGCAGGTACAAAGGTACAAGGTGCTGATAAGACAGTAAATTTGATGATAAATGTACAAGAATGGTTTGGAAAAGGCGATGAAGAACATCATGCACATGAAGATGCAATGAAGGAGGCAAATGAAATTGTTTCTCATCAAGGTAAGAGTTTTTTTGAATGAAGGAGGACAACCTCAGTGCCATGTCTCAATCCAAGGACAGTAAACAGGCCATATTCAGATCTGATTACCAAAGTGCAGTCCCATTTAGAAACCATCAAGGATATGACTCAAAAAAGGCAACCACAACTTCAAGGCTTGGACCAATGGAGAAGACCTATGTTTTATCATGCATTTAGAAGGAATTATGGAGTGGACATCAGTCTTTACTCATGGGACATGAGTTCTTTTCTAGGGGGGTTGTATGGTGCAGGAGCACCTAAGTTGTCATCAAGCCTCCATGAGGCAAATTATGATTTTTTTGTGTTTTAAAGAGTGAAAGTGATAAATAAGGTCTTGTAAGGCCAAATTTGATGTAATAAGGTCATTATACCATTGAATGTTAGATTAAGTCCTAGTAGGGTCATGTTGTCAATACTGCTGAAAATTTGTCAAATAGTCAAAAGTTGTCATTTTGTGGGAAATAGGTCTCAATGGGTCCAAATTGTTGTTTTATGGTATGTAAGGGTATTTTTGGAATATTTGTACCTATTTGGATCAATATTGAGTCATGGGAGTCATAGATCAAGTCTAGGTGCAATTTGGAGCAAAATTGTCAAAATTGTGAACAAGTTGTCAAAGCAACTTTTGTGTTTGAAAAGGGTAATTAAGTGATTATTGGTGAAGTTGGTTTCCAAGGTGGTTAAAATCGATGGGAGGTGTTAAATTTTTTAAAATGACCTTCCCACATTGAGTTTGGGTTGGATGGAAGTTAGTGTATGAAGCAACAAAAATCAATAAGAATTATCACCGAGTTTCTGCATTTTCTGAGTTTTTCCATATGTAGCAGTTTGATACTCTTCATATTTCATTTCAAAAACTTAATAATAAACCTTGGAAGACTATTGGATATGTTTTAGGGTTGAATATGCTTCATTTCTACCTTTGTTTCATTTGATTTCAATAAATTTTGACAAAGTTGTAAGAGTTTTTGTAAAAACAGCCCATACCCTAACCTAGGGTAACCAGTAACTATGCAATAATGATTTTCTTTTGTTTTCATGTTAAATAAATCACTTAAAAGGGTGTAAAAGTTTTGTATATTTGTACTTTTATTTCCATATTTTTTGTAGGTTTCCATGACTTGGTTTGCACGTGCTAGAGAGGACACAAGGATTGTTCTTTTGTGTCTTAGACTCACAAGACAATGAGTTACTGAGTTTTGGATGGTATGCGTGAAAATACAGAGCCTTGGAAGGTTGGCGAAGGTTTAGGAAGGTCTTTGAGGATCCCAAAACCATGTCCCCAAGGTTGACAGCCCATGAACAAAACCAAATGACAAAACAACTATGTTTGTCATAAACCTTGTGTTGGTTGTCACAGTTTGACAGTGCTTTGGACCATAGCACTTTGCAAGGTTGAATAATGGTTTGTTGAGGAGTTTGGTGTCAATGGAAGGAGTAAGAGTGTTCACCTTCATTGTGTCAATCTTGTGAAGTGTTAGAAGAGAGAATGGGCAATGGAAGCATGACCGTCCTAATGAAAGTTTGTGACTGTCTAAAACCTGTGTTATAGCAGTAGGGTTCTTGTATCTTCTAGGGTGGTTGGGGGGGTAGAGAACCATGTTTTTTCATGTTTAGGATGTCTTACAGAAGTTTCTAGGTGTGTATTTTCTTGTGAGTGTCCATTACATGTTGTTGGTGGAGATTGAAGCCTAATGGGGGTTTCGTGTTGGGTGAGAGATTGCCAAAAGGGTGTGGGTAGTGATTTTGTTGGAAAGTTGAGGTTGGGGTTTGAACATGTTTGGCCCTAGTTGAGTATATGTTAAGGAATTGGAGATGTTTTGTGGAGCATGGGTGTGTTGTTGGGGTATGGAAGCCTTGTTAGTAACTAGTGAACCTTTGAGGGGTCTTGTGAGTCAAAGAAGAGTTGACACCTAATTGAATAGGTGAGTTGGTAGAAAGATCTCCCCTATTGGCTGATTTTGTTGGATGTTCTACATCAAAGTGGTATTAGAGAAAGGTTATAGGTTCCTTGAAGGAAGAAGTTGAGAAGTTGAAGGCAAGATGCCTCCAAAAGGTGGATCAACAGTTGCTAGAGAATTGAAAGCCCTGAAAGAGAAGGTTGTAGAATTGGAAGCCAGAGATAGAAGGAGAAGGGATACTTAAGGTGAGAGTGAGAAAGAAGAAGAAGGTGAGAATGAAGTCCCTCAAGAGGTAGAGTTGGAACCAAAAGAAGCAAGGACAATTACGCTCTTGAAGACAATTAAGGAAAATGACCACAAAGCCAATGTAGATTTACCCATGTAGGGAGGAAAATTGGATGGGGAAGAACTTATTAATTGGATTGGAGCATTGGAAAACTACTTTGAATGTGAAGAAGTGGAAGAGAATCAAAAGGTGAAGGCGGCTAAATCAAGATTGAAAGGTCATGCTTTGTTATGGTGGGATTGTGTGCAGGTTGAAAGATGGAAGAAAGACAAACCAAAGATCACTTCCTGGAACAAGATGGTGAAGTTGAGAGCAAATTTCTTACCCAATGACTACAATGTTCAGTTATACAAAAGGCTACAAAATTTGAAACAAAAAAATATGGATGTGCAATAATACATAGAATAATTTCATAAGTTGGATATAAGAGCAACACATGAGGAAGAATATGAAGAGAAGGGGGCAAGGTATCTCAATGGGTTGAGGTAAAATATTCAAGATGAACTTAGTCTCACAACACCAAGAAAAATAGAGGAGTGCTATAAGTTGGTCGTGAAGGATGAGGAGATGACGGAAAGAAGACAAGAGAGACAAGGAAGAGGTAGAGGAAACGCCAACATAGGAAGAGGAACAAGACAAACTCAAGAAGACCAAGGAGACACAAGCAAAGGTAAAGAACAAGCTACAAATTTCAAAGGAGGATTTAGAGGCACAAGAGGTAGGTTTGGAGGAGGTAGAAATTCTAGCATATTCATAGGAAGGTGCTACAATTGCAATGAAGTGAGTCATCCAACATTCAAGTGTCTAGAAAGACAAGGTTCATCATCAGGAGGTGAAAGAAGAGTTGAGAAGAGGGTTCAACTTGTGCAAGAAGAGGATGAAGGAAGTGTTAATTCTCTAAGAGGATGTGAACCAGAAATTGGAGAGACATTGATGCTAAGAAGAACACTATTGCAGACATCTAAGGAGAAAGAACCATTGTATAGGAAATATCTCTTCAAAACCACATGTAAGTGAACGAATAAGGTATGTAAGGTTGTAGTTAATTCAGGTTTTACTGAAAATATGGTCTCAAGTGAAATGATTAGTAAGTTAAATTTACAAAGAATTCCTCATGAATTGCCATATAGTGTGTCATGGTTGAATGACAAGCAATCTCTTTTGGTTAATGAACAAGCCATTGTTGAGTTTTCTATTGGTAATTATAAGGATAAGGTTCTTTGTCATATTGTACCCATGGATTGTTGTGACTTACTTCTTGGAAGACCCTGAGAATATGATAGGGATGAATTGTATGACCGGGAAGAAAATCCATATACTATAGATAAGGGAGGACAAACATATAAATTGTTTCCAGTTCTCGAGGATGATGTAGGTGTATGTACAAAGACTAAGGTGATCATGTTGTTGGAAATTTGGAGGAATTGATTATGTGTTGCATTGATGTTTGTCATTGATATCAACACTAGTTGTTTTGTTGTCTATCGGGTTCCGGTAGAGTGGTTGGATTATGATGTTGATATGGAGATCTTCTCTGGTATGCTCCATTTTGTGGAATTGGTTTGGACTGGTTATTCATGTGTTCCTGATGCGTATCACATTTAGTTGGTTCGGGATTTGATGATCTGGAAGCTATCATTTGTTCTAGTAAACCTTTTGGTTACCGGTAAGGGTTGTACCGACAGAGCTTCGTTGAAGATCTTTTGATGAATTCGTTAAGTGGTGTTGGTGCGGCTTCTAGAAGGTTTTTAGGATGCTGATGGTTATCATCTTCGTCTTCCAGCTGATCGGTGGTGTTTGCATTTAGCACCAGACCTATTCTATCTTATTCTGCTAGGTTATGGACCGATTTATGTAACATGTTGGTGGATTCTCTCGATGCTTTACATGTTGGATTATTGTTTGGTTAATGTTATTTTGGTCTTAGGCCGACTTGGATTATCATTGGTTTACGGGTTTATGTGATGGATTTATTGTATTATCTTTAGGCGGCCGACCTAATTGTTTAGGTCCCGGGCTGGTATAAATATGATGTGAGATCTCTTTGTAGATAATGGATGAATGGCTATGTGATTATCTGTGTGAGAATAAGGTTGTGATCATATGCAGAGCTTTTGGTCGATCATAGGTGATTGAGTTGGGTTTGTGTAAGAGGTTTAAGACCTCCAATATTGAGCTTAACCAGAACTATACTCAGGCATATGAGATGCTATTCTAGCAGTCCAATCTTCATTTTGGATTGTAGTTCGATGTTGTCTATAATCAGTGAGACTCCTTTTGTGATGAGCAGTGCGCTCTAGGTTGTTGGCTTTCCTGCATGTGCAGGCCCCTTATTGTAATATTTATTCATCTGATCAATGGATAGATATTGTGGGTCTCCAATCCCTCTGTGGTTTTTCCTCTTTGAGGTTTTCCGCGTATAAATCTATGTGTTATGGTGTTGATTTATGTGGTTGCATTGCTATTACTTGTTACTTTCTTTTATGCATATCAGTTAATAAGTGGATTTGATAATAAGGTTAAAAATATTCTAATCGACACAACACTGATTCACCCCCCCTCCCCCCTCTCAGTGTTCTTGGATCCCAACACATGTGTGGGAAGAAGGAACCTATACCAGTTGACAAAAAGGATCAGAGTGTTGTAGCAAACAAACTAAAAAGAAAATCAAGTGTAAAAGGTGAGTGGGTGGTTGATTGGAAAGTAATGTTTTGATCGGAATGGTAGTATACCCTTTGGTTCAGGGTAAGGTCATTGAGAAATGTAAAAGTGCAGGTACAGAGGTACAAGGTGTTGATAAGATAGTGAATTTGATGATAGATGTACATGAACAATTTGGAAAAGGTGATGACGAACATCATGCACATGAAGATGCAGTGAAGAAGGAGGAAAATGAAAGTGTTTCTCATCAAGGTAAGAGTTTGTGTGAATGCAGGAGGAAAATCCCAATGCCATGTCTCAGTCCAAGGAAAGCAAACATACCATCTTCATATCTGATTACCAAAGTGCAGTCCCATTTACAAACCAACAAGGAAATGACTCCAAGAAGGCAACCACAACTTCAAGGCTTGGAACCATGGAGAAGACCTACAATTTATCATGCATTTAGAAGGAATTATGGAGTGTATATTAGTCCTTACTCATGGGACATGAGTTCTTTTCTAGGGGGATTGTATGGTGCAGGAGCACGTAAGTTGCCATCAAGCCTCCATGACGCAAATTATCATTTTTTTGTGTTTAAAAGAGTGAAAGTGATAAATAAGATTTTATTAGTTAAAATGTGGTGTAATAATTTCATTAAGACCGTTGAATGTTAGATTAAGTCCCAGTAGTGTCATGTTGTCAATATTGCTAAAAAAATGTCAAATAGTCAAAAGTTGTCATTTTGTGGGAAATAGGTCTCAATGGGTCAAAATTGTTGTTTTATGGTATGTAAGGGTCTTTTTGGACTATTTGTACCTATTTGGATAAATATTGAGTCATGGGAGTCATGGATCAAGTCTAGGTGCAATTTGAAGCAAAATAGTCAAAATTATTAACAAGTTGTCAAGGCAACTTTTGTGTTTGAAAAGGGTAATTAAGTGATTGTTAGTGAAGTTGGTTTCCAAGGTGGTTACAAATTATGGGAGGCCTGAAATTATTTTAAAAGGCCCTTCCCACGTTGAGTTTGTGGTTGGATGGAAGTTAGTGTATGAAACAAGAAAAATCAATAAGAATTATCACCGAGTTTTTGCATTTTCTGAGTTTTTCCATACGTAGCAGTCTGATCTTATTCATATTTCATTGTGAAAAATTAATAATAAACTTTGGAATATAGTTGTATATGTTTGAGGGTTGAATATACTTCATTTCTACCTTTGTTTCATTTGATTTCATTAAAATTTGACAAAGTTGTAAGAGTTTTTGTAAAAACAGTCCATACCCTAACGTAGGGTAACCAGACACTGTGCAATAATGATTTTGTTTTGTTTTCATGTTAAATAAACCACTTAAAAGGGTGGAAAATATTTGTATATTATTACTTTTATTGCCTTATGCTTTGCAGGGTTCCATGACTTGGTTTGCACGTGCTACAGAGGACACAAGGACTGTTCTTTTGTGTCTCAAACTGACAAGACAATGAGTTACTGAGTTTTGGATTGTATGAATGAAAATACAGATCCTTATAAGGTTGATGAAGGTTTAGGAAGGTGTGTGAGGATCCCAAAACCATGTACGCACAGTTGACAACCCATGAACAAAACCAAATGGCAAAACAACTATGTTTGTCATAAACATGTGTTGGTTATCACAGTTTGATAGTGCTTTGGACCATAGCACTTTGCTAGGTTGAAGAGTAGTTTGTTGAGGAGTTTGGTGTCAAGAGAAGGAGTAAGAGTGTTCACCTTCATTGTGTCAAAATTTTTAAGTGTTAGAAGAGGGAATGGGCAATGGAAGCATGATTGTCCTAATGTAAGTTTGTGACTATCTAAAACCAGTGTTATAGTAGTAGGGTTCTTGTATCTTCTAGGGTAGTTGGGGGGGTGTTGTAGAGAACCAAGTTTGTTCATGTTGAGGAGGCCTTACAAGAGTGTCAAAGGGTGTTTTTTCTTGTGAGTGTCTATTACATGTTGTTGGTGGAGATTGAAGCCTAATGGGGGTTTGGTGTTGGGTGAGAGATTGCCAAAAGGGTGTGGGTAGTGATTAAGTGTTGGAAAGTTGAGGTTGGGGTTTGAACATGTTGTTTGGCCCTAGTTGAGTGTATGCCAAGGGGTTGGAGATGTGTTGTGGAGCATGGGTGTGTTTTTGGGGTATGTAAGCCTTGTGAGTAACTTATCAACCTGTGAGGGGTCTTGTGAGTCATAGAAGGGTTGACACCTAATGGAATTGGTGAGTTGGTAGAAAGATCTCCCCTATTGGTTGAGTTTGTTGGATGCTCTGCATCAGAAAAATTCTTCATTTTGTCAATCATATCTTATAAATTCTTTTTTAGATTAAATTGATTCTCTTCCATATTTTAAAGATCTAGTCAACAAGTATATTAACATTGGTTTCACTTATCTCTTTGAGGTCCCTTATAACCCATCACTATCTAGATTCTTCTTTCTTGGTAGTTGTCAACTCATATTCTACTTCTTTATTAGTTTCTTTTTATTCATACATTTTATTGCCTTCATTAATGAATTTTGGTCCATCTAATACTATCCTCTCAGCCCACTATTCAGTAACTTCCCATATGCTTGATGCTTATTAATCTTTTCAATGGCTTTTTTTATTGAAGTCGCTTCTAGGAGTTGAATAAGAAGAATTATCAATGTTGTCCAAAGGTTGAGTATTTAATGCTTGAATTGTTCTTTTCTTTTTGCTTCTTTTACTATTGTTTCCTCGAATTTTATAGTTGACACCTAAAAATTATGGATGTCACCCTCATGAGTTGAGGGACCAAGGTCTACTTTTGAGATGCTGCCATCTAGTTATATCAATTCCTCTTTATTATTTGCAAATATAGGTTTAGCAAGTTCAACATAAACAACTCTTGAAGAAGGGCTAGCCATTAACTTGGAAGTTTTTTTGGCCTTCTATTCTGGGGACATTTGGAGCAATTTGGCCACAATATCAAAAGTGAGTGGTGGCCAATTGAGTAACTTTCCTTTTTTGACACAACTTGTAGCCAAGAAGTTTCATAGAAATATGGACACCATTGTTATCAACATTTTTAACAAAAGAAGTTGCATAATCAAATTCAAAATGCTTGAAATTCAACTTCAAGAGATGCTTGGTGATTTTTCATACATGTCTTGGGGGAATTGCTTTAAACCATACAATTATTCTATGAGATTTCTTACTTAATGTTCTTAATTATTGATTGCATATCCTTCTAGTTGAGTTGTATATACTATTTCTTTGAGATCGCCATTAAATAATACAGTTTTGACACCCCATTTGATGTACTTTTCACCTATTTTGTGTTGAAAGAGCCAACAAAGAATGAATGGTATTCCACTTCACTATAGATGCAAGTTTCATCATAATTTATGCCCTCTTTTGAGCATAACCTTTTGCACCAATTCAAGCTTCATGTTTGTCAAGTAAACAACTTTACATTTATTTCTAAAGATCCGCTTGCAACCAATAGGTTTAAACCAAGTGGGGGATCAATCAACTTCCATGTGCATTTTTTTAGAATAGCATCATACTCATTTTGCATAACTTGTCTCCACATTACAATATTTGTAGCTTCTTTACATGAAATTTTCTCTAAGTCCATTGTGATATTTAATTCATCAATAGACTCAAAGTTACCTTAAATATTAGATTGTGCATATTGCCTTGCTTTGTAACAACTTCTTGTGCATGTTTTACCTATTTCATTAGATCTTAAATCTTTCAAATTTTGTTGGACTTGTTTTTCCCACTTGTGTGAAGTTGTTGGTGGAACCAAAGGTGCTTCCATTTCTTGACTAGAAGTTCCAATAGTGAGTAATTATTTTGAACTCTCATATTCATAAGAAAATTAGAAATCATTATTAAATGGGGTTTCTTCTTGCAAATCTAGAGATGAAGCATCTTGAGTTTTAACATCTTGGGACAAAGATTCTATATTTCAATGACCCCCAATAGAAGGGGCTCAAAATTTAGAATAAAGGAACCATAGTGAAGATGAGTTCTAGCCAAACCAATGGGAGTTTGTTGTGAGAGTTATAATAGCCATGTTGTTATGAGAGTCGATGTTGTTGTAAGGATATTTTGTTGTAAGGGGCATGTATGGATTTTTTATTATAAGATCTTATAGTGCTCATGTGGATGAGGGCCTATATTGCCCATATTAATTCAATCATTGTACTCTTGTTGTTGATAAATAAATTGAAGCTTGTTGTGGCTATGGATATTTAAATGAGTTATATGAGTTGTTTTTTAATTTTTTATTGTGTTGGCTACATGATAGGGCAATATGATAATATGCCCTATCATGACTGCACTATTGTACATGAGTTTACTTAGCATGTTACTAGTTTGTATGGTGTGTGAACTAGTTTATACACGTGTTCAGTTTGTATGGTGTATAAATCAATTCATACAATCTATAGAGGGTTATATGGTCTATAAAAGGTTTATATGATATCAATAAGTGTTTATGTGATTTGTATGGAGGTTTATTCAATTTATAAAGGGTTTATATAGTATGTAAATTGTTAATATGATCTAAATGAATTTATGTTGTGTAGAGGTTTATATGACTCATAGCTTAGATTTATATGATATTCAACTTGTTAATATGAGCTATATACACAATTTATCAAGACTCAAAAAAAATATTTAAGATTTTGTAAACTTCTATTTCAATGAAGTTTCAAACTATAAAAATCTATATTTAATTTTTCTAGTAAATTTTGAATATATAATATAATATATCAATATAGAATATTTATTTATTTATTTATCAATATAATATAACTTAAATAATGCTTTGATGCTATGATAAAAATCTGATGTTATTTAAGCTATTCAATAATTGATAATACAAAATATTGATTTAATATTAAAAAAATAGACATGATGAAGATAAATTAAAATTTACAACACAATACATATATTTAATGGAGAAAACAATAAAAATCCCCAAAATTAAAGCCTTAAGTATTAAGAAAACTTATAGTAATATCTATCAAAGATAGACCAATCTTGAGGATATACTTCACTACACTTCCCTCAACATCAACATCTACACTCCTAAGGTTATGGATAGACATTTTTATTTTTCTTAGCATTGACTAATATGCAAGGCGGGAATCGGGTAGGCTTCCCTTCCTTAGCAAAAAAAGGTCCAATGGTTATTGATGCACTACAAAAAGGATTAGAATGGTGATGGAAACACAACACAAAAGAAGCAAATTTAAACGTTAGTGTTAGCAACAAAAGACTATCCTAAGCAAGCATATCAAGAGAGATATTAAACATGAAATGGAAAGCATGCAAATACAAAAGAGATAAACTACACTCCTCCAAATGCTAACCAAGATGCTCATAGTTGCTCCTCCCTTTTTCCTCTCCTCTCCAAGTTGCACATGAGTGTATCTATCAACTTTGCACTACTATGGAAGTCTTATGGAGATTCAAGATTGAAGATGATTATGAAAATATGCAAATGTAAGCTAAGAATGAGAAAACATGAGTTAATTAAGCTATTATCAATTTTAACCAAAAGACAATGTGGATTATGATTTTACTCTAAAATGCTCTCTCAAATTCACTATAACTTAGATGCATACAAGATTTCTGGATTATGGCTAGATGTTGTGAAAATGAGAAATGAGAGCTCTATTTATAGGTAAAATATGGCAATGGATGGTTGAGATGGAGTAATCTCAACAAGGGCCAGGATTGAAAGGTTTATGATCCATGTGAGGGCTTTCAACTCAATCCCAGGATGACAAATGTCAACATGAGATGGCTTGAGAGGAGAGGTAGGAAGCATTAAATGCTTGACATGACATGAAGGTTAGCTTGGGAGGTAAGGTTAGGCTTGAGTTGAATAAATAAAGCCATTATCCAATAAATAATGCCTTTATGTAAGGGATAAACTCTTGTGCAAGATTTAGTGGGGATAACCATGGTCAAAGCAATGAATGCTTGAAGAGACCAATGAGTTAAATTGAGGTTGAGTTAGAGGAAAAGCCTCTAACCATGTGGGCAAGTGGAATTAACCATAAATGGTTATGTAAGAACCTTTAATGGTTTGGAAGACTTTAGGGGTTAACTTGTTGAATACATAAAGCATTAAATGTTTTTCAAAGACTTTAGAGGCTTTGAGAAGTGACTTCAAGTTGCTTAGGAATGTGACAATAATTAGGGGATGGATTTAGGCTAATTAGGAATGGTTAGAAAGTGGTTAGAAGAGTCTAGAAGGGGATTTAGGATTGCAAGTGGGTTTGGTGCATGAGGGAAAATAGGATTTTAATTAAAATAAAATTTATTTATTTCAGTTGTGGTTGCAACTTGCATTTGTATGAGAATGCAAGTTGGGAGAGAGGGGGGTGGGTAAGTTTAGGGATTTAAATAAATGTTTTGTTATTTATTTAAAAGAGGAAAGTGGGTTAAATTAAATAAATATGCTTTATTCATTTAATTGATTTAGAGTGTGGCTTAATGAATTAATTTAAATAAATTGAACAATTTATTTAATTAATAGGAGAAGGGGTTGAGGATGAATTAATTAAATATTAATTTAATTAACTAATTACTGAGGGTTAAATAATCAAATATATAATAAATATTCATTTAATTAAGTGGACAAATTTATGTGACTACAATTATTTTAAGAATCATCATTTGATACATATGGGGAAATAATACTTGACGGGTTGGAGTGCATAAATCAAGGCCACAAAGAAGTTTTAATAGCGCAACAATAGAATCAAGGTCATGGCTGCAAACATCCATACAACAGTTGCAAGCTTCAACCAAAAAAGAGTGAAGGCTAATTTCTAGTGTATTAGATATTAAGTGTCACATGTACGATAGTATAATAAAGATTTGTATCACCAAATGTTCACTATAACAAAATTTCCACTTTTCACATCTAGATCTAAGTATACCTATCTATCATTTCGATTTTTTAAAGACTTAGCTCCATTAGGTAGGTTAATTAAGTGATCCTTAGTTATTTGATTAGTATATAGACAACTTTAAAAGAATGGTTTTATTATTTATTACTTGGTTGAATCTATTTGATCCTATACCCGTAGGTTTTGACTTTAGGATTTAATTGTTTAATCTATGTTTCAAATATGATTTTTAATATTCTTTTAATTTTTAAATTATTTAATTTTTTTTTTAATGTTCATTTCCTTTTAATATTTTTTCTTTTGTATATATAACAAGGTCTCATCATACTTCTATCTTTTCCTTGTAGAGAATTCTTAAATTGAATCCTACCATGGATTTAGTAAAGTTGAAGTTATGATTGATTATTTGAAATTCTATTGATTAATTCCTTCGGGGGGAATCATTTGATCATGTTGTCTATTTGGAAAAATGGATAGGATAAATTTGTCTCTAATTAGAAAAAAAAATTTCATCAAATCTTACAAATTTAGACAATGATTCTAATAATTTTGCTTTGTTTGATTTCAAAATTTGTTGATTAACAAGCCATGTGGAATGGAAGTCTTTTGAGTTTAGACCAAAATATAATCTTATCAAGGCCTCTCTCTCTCTCTCTCTCTATCTATCTCTATCCTGTCTCTTCTTCTCCTAGCTTTGGTATGCCACATGTTCTATGCTTTGTTGACATTTCTACTTATTCTCTTATTATTTGCACTTCTAATACTCACCCCCTCATATTGCCTACCTCTCACATGCAACCTCGCATTGTTACTACCTCTCAGCCCACTTGTCTTGTGCTTTATTCTCTCATTTTCATCCTATGTTTTATCCATAAAGGATCATGAAATTGTAACACTTTTTTTTTATATATATGAAATTTTATGAATGTTAAAATGGATTAAAAAATTTAGAAAAATGTATAGTTAGGTGTTTAGAAAAAGAGTAAGAAAATGTTAAGACATTATGATTTGGGTAGTTTATATGCCATAACAATGACAACAACAATGATCCTCAATTGTGTAATTTATAATCTAAAACAAATATTCACCATTTTACTTTTTTGTATACACATGAACTCTTTAAGGTTTGGGAGAATGGTCTAGCATCCAAAGTTCTATCATCCTCATGTCCTCCAAAGGACATTTCACAACTTCTTCTACATCTTCATTGACTACCACACCACCCATAGTTGCAATCACTTTCTTTTCTTCTTTCATGTCTTCCCAAAGGCATGCTCCTTTATCATCAATTGATGTGAGTTCCATTCTTCCTCGACTACTACAATCCCATTCACTAATGCAACTTTTTCTTTACCTCCCTCTTCTACCATCAATATTTTCAATCCTTTGAAAATACTTACCTTTGCTACAATTTCTTCAACTTTCTTCCCATGTTCAACTTCTAAGAAGCTATTGATTCTTTGAATCTCCTCTAAGATGACATCATCATATTCGTTGATCAACTCATCAATAAAGGACCCTCAAAGTCCACCATCATCTTTGTATCTATTCCAACCTCCTCTATCTTGTTTTTCGTGCCTCTTAATAGACAATGTCTATCACAAAATTTTCTTCATCTTCATCAAATTTTGGACCTTCCAAGTCCTCTAATGTAGCATCTTGTTTTGAGCCACATGCAAGGCACACTACTACATCTTCCTTCTTTCCGGCAATCAAAACATTGTTGCCTCAAATTCCCTCTCTTGTTGAAATTTTAGTCTCTTTCCTCTCTTGTGGGCTTGGATATGATAATTCAAGTCTTAGTGTGTACACATTCATTTTTGAAGTGTGTTGCAATTTTGCCTTGGTTAAAAACCTTTGTCAGAGTTTGGCAAGCCTCCTTGTACTTGTCCAAACCCCCTTGTAAGTATTTGTTTAACATTGGTAGTTTTTATCCTAAGTTTTAAAGGTCGTGTCAAACTTTGACAAAGTTTCCTAATTGTATTGGATCCCAACTATTTAAATCATACTCTAACATGTCATGTAGTACCTGATTTTTGAGCTTGAGGTTTTCTAAAGTTTAAGGTTTAAATTTCTTGTCGGCACCCGACAACCAAACTCAAACTCAACCTATGATTGGTCCTTGTGTTTAAGTTTTATGTCGAAGCCATCGGGTCTTAAATTTAAAACAGGTATCAAACTCTGACATAGTTTCCTAACTGCATCAGAGCCCAACCATCTAAGTCATACTTAAAGAGAAGAACAAAGAAGACCAAAGTAACACATTGAAACTAAAGGCAAAGGTGGGTATGTAGAAGAGTTATAAAAATTTGTTGGGTCCCAACTTTCCATCTTGAACTAAGGAAAAAATGATATAAATAAAGATGAAGACACTTTGCATAAGGCACAGGTGATATGAAATTTTAAAACCCTTGGCTAAGTATGGCACCCATTCCTAATTGAAATAAGCAGTGATAAATAAAAAAGGGAACAACTATCGTTAGGTGGAACTAATATCAATTTTTAAAATTTATGGTGGAACCCAACAAGTTATCTTAACATAATTGAACCCAAAGTGGTGACACAACTTTCAGAGAGTACTAAGAATTCATTATCTAAAGTCGAAGTGGCTGACCATTGAATGGATCTCTAAATTAAACTTTTAAATCCTTTTTTCTTCATTTGAAAAGTTTCATTCGAAAGGTCAATTATGCATAAGGTAGAAAGACATGTGGGAATATGGGTGTAGTGTGTGAAGATTGCATTGCCACCATTGTTATAGAAGAGGTGAGTTGTTTGAAAGCCATCAAAGAACTTGTTTTTCATAGAGCTAGGATTTTTAAACTTAGAAATTGGAGTTTGGTTGCAATAAAAGGGGGAGAAATGTAGAGTATAAATATTAGGGTTATCAAAACCTAAATGTGCTAGAGAGCTCATTGTGAAAAATTGGAGACACCTAGTTGGGATATATAAGTTTAGATGAGTTTTGGAGATAGATTAAGAACCCAAACCGACACCTTGTGATTCAAAAATTGATGGAGAGTGGGTTACTAGAAGTAGCTGCATTTCTAGTAGCTATACAATGCATAGACTTGGTGATGCAGCACATTAATAAATATGACCCTAACATGAGAAAGATCAAAACTAATGACAATAGAGTCCTCATAACCCTAGGAAGGGCTACCATTCAAAAAAAAAGTTGGCTCTCGAATAAAGCATGAGAGCACAGTACACACAACACCAATATTTTGATGTGGAAAACCTGGTAAAGGGAAAAACCATGGTGGAAAACCCTACCCACAATCAGATAATACTTCTGCAGCAATATGTGAAATAATTACAATGGGGATTGCACTTGCAATCAGGCCAACCGCCTAGAGCGCACTGCTCATCACAAAAGGGAAGTCTCACAGACTTACAAACACATTGAACTAGAATCCGGAAAGAATGAACTGTAGGAGTAGCATCTCCTAATGCTTGATACAGTTCTGGTTAAGCACAAATGTCTGCCTTGCAACACCAAATCCTTCACAACCTTATGTCGAATGATATATCACTGTTTGCACATAAACCTTTCTCTTATAATGCAGACATAACCATCGATCCCGAGAATACATGAATAAGTTGCCTATAAATACAATTCATCAACCTTAATGATAAGGTCGGCTAAACCCTAAACCTATAAACCCATAATTACAAAAAATACATCACATGATATCACCAGACCAATATTATGATTTACATTACATAGCATGGACCTAATTCAAATTCTTAAACAATTACATCTATCGGAAATCACGTTAAGACCAATCTCCAACACGTTTCACCAACCGGTAGAAACCCTTAGTGCAATAACACAAAATAATCAACCGGATCTGAATAGGACCACCAAATCAGCACGCTAGCCAATGCAAAACCACCAAACAATTAGAACATGATCAAGAACACCTTCAGCATGATAAGAAACCATTTCCATAAGTCAGACCAAAATCACTTAACCAGATCATCAGGTATCGCCAACTGGTACCAAGAAAGATTAACCGGGAACATAAGCGATAGCTTCCAGAGCACCAAATCATGAGCCAATCGAATATGACAAGCATATAGCCAACCTGAATAACCATCCAAAACTGAATCTAAGGATTTGATCATACCGGATCAGAATCACAGCCAAAACCAAGACAAACACCAAGTCTAACCGGGATAGCAGGACCATATCCAACTAGGATATAGTGTTGACATCAATGACAACACTTAACCAAATCCAACATATTGCCAACAATGTACTCATTGCTAAAAGGAATACTTTTTTCTTGAAAATTAATGGATCTTTCCATAGTAATGATTCTTTCTTCAACAACTAAAAGGTCACCTAAAATGACTATTCAACTACCAAGATATGGACTACTAACCAGAAAATCCCATATAAATACTAGAACCCAAACGACCATGAAAATGGGCTACCAACATGGAGAAGTGAGTAAATATCATCCATACAATAAAACATTTCCTACTCAAGGAAATTGGGTGTTGGCCAACAAATAGCAATCTAGATCACTTGAATGAAATTGTAATGGTCACCAAGTTTTGAAGAAAGTGGAACAACCAATGTCAAGAGAATTGATAACTATCCAAGTGAAATGATTTCATGCCCTAGCATTGCTAAATTGGGAAAAGATAAAAGCTTATTCCTTTGAAGAAGTCCAACAATCACCTACATCATTTCCATAACCTTCAATATGTAGTCAACATCAAGGCATACTACTAAAAGCAATGCAGTCATACCAATCATAGTCTTAATTGATGAATGTTGCCATAGTGACTTATATGAGGTCAAGAAAACACTTGTCAAGAGACCTTTAGTACAAAATTTAACATTTGCGACAACCCATAATCAACATTCCAGCAACTTGTATCATAGTTATGATAGGTAGGTCTATAGCCTAAGAGAACACTTGTAGGTAACCTATAGGTAAACTATAACCAATCTTTAGCAATTTATAGTAACATTTCGAAAATGTACTTTTGACAAAAATGCACATAAGAAAAACAACAAGCAAAATTTTAAAATTATAATATAAACCATTTGTAAATAAAAATACCTGAAGACATACCTTTTTTAATCAACAAACTAAATAAATCTTTTCTACAATTATTCATTAAAATATTTGAAATAGACGAACCCATATTAATCACCTAATTATTATTTTTTGCCAATGTGATTCCTCACAACCTTGGATAATTTAGAAGTGAGGATAAAATTTTAGTTTTCTAAGTTAATGTGCACATATATATATTTTCACATAAGCAAATCCACTCCACCTCAACCCATAAAAAGATATGGTTGTAGCTAATCTAGCTCCAAAAATTACACGATTTTCGTATAACATGAGGATAAGTTGAAAATTACAGATTCCGACCTGCCTTGGCAGAGTCTTTTATTTTTCGACTGTATATAACACAAAAGTTAATCAGTCATTTTGGAACCAGATTAACCAGGTCCAAAAGATATGGACATAATTTATTAATACTAATTATTTTATGATCCTTAAAAGAGCGATTCATGGTCAAATATTCCTTCATCGTATTTACTTATTTTAACACTAAATTCCAAGGTTTCGAAGATCCAAGCTGTTAGTGTTATCGTCCCCCAAGAATTCAGTCCCTCGTATTACGTGTCGTGTTGACTTATGCTACCAATGGCATGATTTTTTTTAATAATAACTACGCTTAACCTTAAAATATGCATCACACATTATATTATTTCTTACTCTAACATGAAATGTGCTTAGAAGTGCGGGAAGTACCGAAACAATTCATTTGAAGCCAAGTGCAATTTGTTTTTTCGATTCGTTATATCTGGAAAAAATAAATTTAAGCGAAGGCGGGATTTTTTTATTCTCCCAGTTTATCCTTTTGGCAAAAGTGCAATCACGTGGTTTAGTGATTGCAGAAAGCGTTAAAAAAAGTGGGGGAGGGCAATACTACTTATGTGGTTGAGTACATATGTTTGGTGGGGACAAAATACTCAAAAAATAAAAACAGAGGTGTTGGACATTGGAACATATTTAGATAATATTTTCTCCAATGTACGGTACCTTCACATGCGAAATCGTCGGATAATCCCGTTGATGCGTTCCAATCAATGATTTTGTTACTGCTAATTTGTTCGTTTTCTTTTGTTTTCGCAACAAGAAATGCAAACCCTTTGCTCTGTAATCCCGCACTTATTGATGTAAATCAAGAATGAATTTATGTAATCTTGGCCAATCGGGCCTGCAATTTCTGCTACGGCAATGGGGCTTGCAGGAGAAGACTTTGAATTTGAGGACACGCATGGCGGATCTACCACCACTTCTTCCATGATTTCGTAGCATCTTTCAAGCTTTTGCTGAAATTTTCACACAGATGAGAGTTCTGTCAATGAAAGTTTTTAAGAAATGAATGCTAAGAGATTTTCACAATTCATAATAAAGTGCAAAAGTAATTTTTGGATTCAAATGAGAACCAAAGGAATTAAAAAAAAATAACAAGAAAATATTCAAGAAACAAGAAAATTTGTACTTCAATGGAAAATTTTACGCTTGAATTTCGAAATTTAGCGAGTGAATGACTGTAATATTTACCTTATCCACGGCGATGATATTGCAGAGATTTGACTTGAGAAGATTTGCCTGTGTCGGAAGCAATTCCTCCAGTGCACAGTAAATCGATGAGAGAGCTATTATAGACGGTCTGTATTCCACAAACTGAGATTCTGTGACAAGAGTGCATATAATGACTGTTAATGATGATCGGTACCTTCCTTGCGTTGACAAAAATTGAAAAAATTGTGACGAGTTCTTGAGGAACAGTAAATATTACTTTTAACTTTTATAGATCTTGAATGCCTTCGCCTCGATGGACGAAATATATTTATTTCTTGTGGCGTAGCGTACAGAATTTTATTACAAATTTGCTGCTATGTACCGAAGGCTTATTAATTTACCAGAGAGAGTCTGAAGCAATAATTCTGTAACTCGAGCACGTAGGAAGGTCTTCAAGATGGGAGGTATGTTTAAATATGGAAGCACTGCATCGGTGTAAGAAAAGGCCGTAACGGATCTAAGTCGCCATTCTAGCCTGTTTAATATCGTCACCTCCATGCGCTGTAATGTCGTTGAATTGAACGTATACTCCACTCCCTCGACCTGTTATTGCCAAGGCAAAGATTAAGAGGAATCTTTCATTTCTAAATTTGGAGCGAAAATAATCGAGATATTTAACAAAATAAAGCTTCAATTAGCAGGAAATATTCGTGGAACTGTCTGAAATTGAATTTTCGCTGCACTAAATAGGGCATTCTGAAAATAAACCAGGATCCGTTAACCGTAAGGGAAGATAATCCCGTGGATTTATAAAAATGAATTGCTTTGCTATGAAATAATGGTCAAGCGATGCTGACTTTACGGTAAGATTAGAGCGTCGTACCTGTAAATCTTGCAGAAGCGGGACATGAACCTCATCCTGCTTTGCAGCAACCGATAAGCATCCAACAGCGAGCAAATCCGTCATCCATGCTTTCCATGGCTAGATCGGCATCCAAGCAAACAATCTCAGCAACAATTTCCACTCGAACGCAGAAAATTTAACAAAATTATCGATACGGGCTACCTAACATCACAATTCTCACCTTGTCAAGACTCCTGGCTAGAAATCGGTCCAAGCAATTAACGGCAGAACTGACAGTATGAGGACTGAAGTTGAAATGACCGCTGGCCTGACATCAGTAAACACAGAACAACAAAAATAACTTAAAGTCCTTCCCAATTATATCGGCGAAAATGAACAACAACAACAACAAAAACTTACCTTAAGCATCCACCGCACAGCCCTGCACCGCGTCCCGCGAAGACCAGCAGACTGTAAACGGCAGCAATAATCATCTCCAGGCATGAAGCTCGCTTCTTTCGCCAGCAAAACCCTCACAATTCCATCATCTTCCACAACCGGTGAAGAAAAATCAATTACTTCCTGCGAAGCCTCGAAAGCAGAACCTAAACCTGCGTCATCCTTGGACGGACTAAACTCTCCGATTTCCTCCTCACAGAACAGACTCTCACTACTCACGCTAACCATCCTTGTGAGACTCGATCCTGCAGCTCCTAGTACGGCGATTCAGAAGCTGCGAACCCCAATGCTAACGAACTGACCACGTATATTAAAATAATGGCGCAAGCTCCAGTGCAGTAAGGGAGGAGATCGAAGAAATGGCCGAGAATTTAGCGGCAGAGAGTCGAACATACGACCACTTTGCTTTAAAGATATTGGCGCGGACGATCACAATAATAATGTCAAATCAGCAGCAGCTCTTACATTGGGACAAGAAAGATTGCAGAGAAATTAAAGAGGGGATTTTGTTGGTAGCGTGAAAAACCAATGCAAACAACAAATTAGCACAGATTAGCAATGGCAATGACTGCTTTTTGACTCAGACTCCTGTCAGCCATTTCTCCAGTACTCACTCAGACAGTCCTTTTCGTCCAAGATAATTCTTCAAGTAACTTCTCTCTCTAACTATCTAACCTGGGGTCAACATTATTTTATTCCTGGTAGAGTCAAGTCACACGTTGGTCACCATGAAACATAAATGTACATTCCATCAATTTTAACCTGGCACACGTGTGCCCACGAGAGTTCACATCGCCCAGCCTGGCACAAACGCTTTATTTCCCGTTACTTGAAGGCGAGAGTATTTACTTTACTTCTGCCTCTTTAAGGGCAATGTGACCAAGATTTATGAATTTCTCAATTTGCTGCATGTGACGGTGAACAAAAAGAGTCCCTCCCGGTCCCCAACGCTAGAATTTAACCACGTAGTCAATTTTATTTACTGCTCCCGCCGGTAACCGGGGACCGGTTCTCTGACTGCTCGTCCGGTTTTGTTTCTGTGCTGACATGCGTTAGGCCAATGGTACCTACCTGCCACTGCCGGTGGACGTAAGTCATGGTCGGCAGGTTCCTTTCCAAATTTGGCGGGACTTAACTGGCGTAAAATTATCTGACTGCTGTTGGAGGAGCCGCCAGATTTGGTGGTGGAGATAGCGTTTATCTTGTCATCAAGATGTATCAATGGCCCGGCCCCACGCAGGCGTTCATCATACATATTCATAGTTTTTTTTCACCGAGGGTACTTAGGGTAAAGATATTATTTGGGTGTGATAGGGGGCAAGAGCCGCCGGCCAAATGTTCCGCCAAACTTAGCAGTGAAAAAATGGACGGAAATTTTATGTTATTCTTGGACCTTTCTATATATATATATATTTTGCTTTTTCATTTTTATTTGAGCAAGCAAAGTTTCACAAAATTGTTGGCCTCTTATCAAGTTTCATTTATAATAGGGGAGTCTATATCTAAAATGACTTGAAACTTGTTAAGGCTTTAATTCTTAGTTCCTTAGACTAATGTTCTCATGGATGTTATTATGTCATAGGTGTATTACATTCAGGGTGTAAAAGAGTTCGTTAATATAAACTAGAAGCATACTTTACCTATATTCCTCTAAAGATAGGTATGGTAGTTAAAATGCCTTCTTCATTCATTCTTTTTTATTTGTTAAGGCTATCACACGAGAAATTATTTGCTCAAAAGTTTGTGGGATTGCAATCAAATTTATCAATGGGTATGTTGATAGGTATTTGTAACAAGTGAATTATGTAAATAAATATAAAATTTGAAGAGATTTTTTTTTGTTACGATATGACAATAAAAATAAGGAATGAAGTGTTGTTACAAAGGGTTTAGAGCACATTATTTTTTGAGTTGTGAATGCATGCAATAGGTCTCTATTGTATTTAGACTGTTGTCCTCCCTCTTTCCAGGGGAGAAATATTCACACACAATAGATCACTATTGTTAATAGTTGAAAGTTGGGGAGATGCACAAATTTTCCAAGTGCATCGTGGTCTCAATCCCACATTGTTTCTAGTTTGAAATTGCTTTTAGAGTCGAATTTTATTTCCTTGCTTGCATATGAGCTTATTAAAATAATCTTAGGTTTGAGTGGTTGGCAATCTTGAAAGAGACATTCATTTAAAATTTGTTTAAACTTTGTCATGTTTAAGGGTTTCAAAGTTAGAAGTTTGTGGAGTTGTTTTAGAGTTGAGTCCCATTTGATTACAATTTGTTCACACTATGAAGTTGATGTTTCATCTCTTCTATATGAACTTGAAAGATTAGCCAACCTGTATTAAGTCATTTTCTCACATCCAACAATATGAAACTTGGGGACCAAAGGAGACTATTAGACTGATCCAAAAGAATCCTAGGTCAAAATTTATATTAAGTGGATTCCCTAGATTTTATATCCATGAATGTGTAGTGTTAGTAGAGAAAAAACAAAGTTGGGTTAGTGGCGCAAATTTTATCACAATCCATCGCAAAAAGATTGTGGAATTTTGAATTAAAGATACATTATCTACACTAGTAGTAGTATGTAAGGGACACATCCCATTAGATAGATATTTGTATAAACAAAGATATAATGTAACAAGAGACGAGAGAGATAAGGTAGGTAAGAGGATAGGATTAAGGATATGCATAGTAGCGAATACATGAAATATAAGGATATAGTAAAAGGAAAAAGCCATATATATCTATAACCTGAATGGTGTGTGTGTGTGTGTGTGTGTGTGTGTGTGTGTGTGTGTGTGTGTGTGTGTGTGTGTGTGTGTGGATTTCTACATATAATGTGCTATGGTTTATAATAGTCTATTATGTATTTTGTTAAACTAGCTAATGTACAATCTGGACCAACTCCTTACTCCCTTTGTATGATTGTGTTTGGGGTATAAATACAACATACAAAAATTACTTGGGGCTTAGAACTTCAGTTTATGTTCCCCCAGTTTTTTTGCTAATATCGGTTACATTGTTGAGACCCTGATATGAGCTTGCACAAAGGACAATAAGGATAAATTATTCAAAAATCTAATTTTAAACCAAACAAAATGAGTAGAAGCGGGAACAAAAAAATTTAGAAAAATTGTGGCATTGTCTTCTTGGTGTCTATCTCTTGAGAGGGGGTTAGACACCAAGTGGATGGAGAATGGAAGGGGGGATCTTCAAAAGGAATTCTAGACACCTAAAATTAATTAAATTAATATTTAATTAGTTTAAGCATGTCAACATAATTAACCAGTTTAATTGTGTTAATTCCCTTCTTCTTAAGGTTAATTAAATCAAATTTAATCAATCTTATCACTATAGTCCAATAATTAATTTATCAATAAATTAATTATTTCCCCATTCTTCTAAAGTCACCTCAACCATTAAGTCTTATAAATTCCTCTTAGTTAATTAATTTTAATTAATTAACCTAACTAAAGTGATTCCTACAAATCACTTCTTCTAATCCCCACTTAGCCTAATTAATTCTTCCTTAAAGCATGCCTATCATCATTCCTCAATTTTATATTCTTCCACTCATTCTCTCTCCTCATGTCACATCCTTCTGACTTTCCCACTTGCACTCTAATCACTCATTAAGCAACCTAATCGATCCCATTAATCATTTGCACATCCCTAATCACCTTGATCTTTTCAAAGAAATTCAAATTCTTTGATTCTCCCCATGCATCCTTTATTTTGGAATTTTTAATTCCTCTCTCCTTTCCCCAAGGAATTTTATATTCCTTTTTATTCTTCCCATGCACCTTGATCCATGTTTTCCCTCTCAAGTCAATCTCAACCCTTCTTCCCAAAATCAATCTTAGCCCTTCATTTTGGCCTCCTCCAATCTATCAATTGGAGTCTCCTCTCCTCACAAATCATCCACTTCCATCATACTCTCATGTTGTCCATTTGAGGATGAAAATCATCTATCATGCCATCATAATGCCAAAATCTCTCCATAGTCAATCCATATCCATCATCATTCAAATCCAAATCCAATCCAAATCATTCAAATCTTGTTGTGTGTGCAGAGCAATCCACATCCCATCTTGGATCCCAGCCATTCAAGTGGAGCATTTGGGCCCATTCCACTTTATCAAAGGCTTTATCAGAGGAACAAGAGAGAACTCTCTCTCTTGCAAGATATAATTGTGTTGTTGGTTTATGCTTTAAACTTGGATTCCTTATGCTTATTTGTACTTAAACTAACAATCTAGCCTTGCATGCTTTCCCTTGGTTCATTTTGGCATGCCCGATGGGACTCACGTCCCTAATTTAATGATTTTTGTGAAGTTTTTATAAGTTTTTAGTCGCAGGTATCAGATTAGCGCGAGTGACTGCACTTTGGCGCGAGCAATCCAGATTCAACACAGGTGATACATGCTTTGGTGCATGTGAGCACACTTCAACGCTTCCAATTCAAATTTAAATTTCCATACCCTGCCTTTTTGCAGGTTTGTCGATCAGCGCGAGCGCTTAGGGAATAGCACGTCTGACTCCAACATTTCTCCATTCACTTTCCCTGTTTTATTCTTATTAATTCGGCTTTCTGTTATTTTTTAATCAGTAACTAAAATGCACATAAAAAAAATAGTTAAGCTGTTATATCTAGCATTTTATTTTTACAAACGCCGCATTAGCGCGAGTGCTCTGTGAATAGCGTGAGCGCTTTGAAAACATCCGGCGTATTTTTGAAAATTTGAATTTTCAAATTTGTGTTTAACCGCTAACCCTTTTCTGTCTTTGGCGTGACCGACATCAGAGCAGCGCAACTGCTCCAGGTACAATCTATGTTTTTGGGGATTTTTTCGCATTTTCAGTATTGATCAAATTTTTTAATTTTGCAGGCTTTATCCAAGTGGTCCAAGACATGATTTGAGACTACCAATCTAACTTTTTACAGGTTGTAATGTAGAAGACCAAATTTTCACTAGATTAGTCTTGTGTGTGCTTTTATAGATAGATAAGACTTGGATTTGGGGCTTAAAATTAACCACTTGTCTTTCGTGTCTTATTTTCATTTTGTTTGCATTTTTTTTTTACCTTTAGCGGGCCTGCCCTCTTGATTTGTCTGGCACACTAGCACAGGCATTGGTGAGAGGGGAACAACCCAAGTGAGTATGGTTGAACTCGAGCATTCCAACTCAATAATCAAATCGCCTTTTGAGATGAAAATCTTGGAGGATGGAGCTATTTGAGTTTATACTCATATAAAGCACTTTGTAGGGCCCTTGAGGTCTAAATCACACTTGTGTGACTACCATTGTGCTTGGTACTTTGTAGGGCTATAGGCCTCAATCGCGCTTGCGCGACTACAAAGGGCAGTCTTCGAACAAAAACCCTTACTAAAAGATTTAGGAGTAGAATCCATCTGGTTCACCTCTGAAAGGTGGATAACCTTTGTGCAAGGGAGATAGTAACTCCCCCTAGAGACTTGCCATATCGTGCCCCCCATTAGCGTTTGGAGTCGGCTAATACGGCGTTGAGAATCCATTGTGTGAGACTCAATGGTCGTATTCTAATTAGCTATTAGGTGTGTACCTGATTCAGCAAGCAAAGGCTTTCCTCCTCAACCAACTTCCTAGGATAGCATGATGTGCTTGAAGTCTCTATTTGCATAATTGGCTAATGAGTTTTCTATGTCTTCTTGCCAAGAGTAGAATTAATATAAAACACTACCCCTTCAAATTCCACTTTGTCATTATCAAACCCCCTTTTTCCCTCATCAGCATCCATATCAAATCCCTAATCCATTTTCATCCCTCTAAACAATCATCAATCCCCAACCAATATCTCTATTCTATCATTAATCCTTCCCCTTCCTCTTCATACCATCAACCCATTCTTCCACAATCATTTTTATTCCATCCTCGAGGATTTAGCACATCAACCTAATCAAATCTCCAAAAGTCCCAATCAATCAATCAATATCCATTTAATACAATCATCAATAATCAATCCTAATCCAAAGTCAACACTTTGTGAAAGTTTCATTTAGACCTTTATCTTTAATCAATCATCAATTGCCTTTTTGTGCTTGGGAAAGAATCTCCCCTAAGTACCATTTCTTAATCATTTGGTGTGATCAAAACCCTAAGTATTTTGCCCTATTTTTCTTAGGCACGCAAGTCCACCCTAAGTAGAAGAAGGTTTAATCATTTGGATCCTTTTGCCCTATTTTTCTTAGGCACGCAAGTCAACCCTAAGTAGAAGAAGGCCTAATCATTTGGATCCTTTTGCCCTATTTTTCTTAGGTACGCAAGTATACCCTAAGTAGAAGAAGGCTTAATCATTTGGATCATTTGCCCTATTTTTCTTAGGCACGCAAGTCCACCCTAAGTAGAAGAAGGTTTAATCATTTGGATCCTTGGCCCTATTTTGCTTAGGAACGTAAGTCCACCCTAAGTAGAAGAAGGTTTAATCATTTGGATCCTTTTGCCCTATTTTTCTTAGGCACGCAAGTCCACTCGAAGTAGAAGAACGTTTAATCATTTGGATCATTTTCCCTATTTTGCTTAGGCACACAAGTCCGCCCTAAGTAGAAGAAGGCTTAATCATTTGGATACTTTTTCCCTATTTTTCTTAGGAACGTAAGGCTATCCTAAGTAGAAGAAGGACTAAGGTTTCATTTTAATCCAAATCAATCTTGTCCTAACCCAAGTACCAATCCAATTCACCCAATCCAAGCAAATCAAATCAAATCAAATCAATCCAATCTAAAGTTGCTAAGTCCTAGCCCTCATCTTCATTGAGCATCATCTCATTACTCTTTTTTGATCAAGCTTATCCAATCCCAACTTATCCCCCAATATTCTTGCACTCTACACTTGGGGGAAAGCTCCATCCATGCTATCCTACCATCTTCTTTATCCATATCCATTATCCTCTATCCTCATCCTATCCGAGTTCATCCTCCTTTCCTATCTTTGGTCTTGACTATCATATCCATATCCTCCATCTCATATCCCTCATTCCTACCTTTCATCTTGATCGTGTCATTGGTCCCCCTCCATTTATCCTATATCCACAATCATATCCTATCATATTCAATTGTATTCCCCATCTCATCCAAACCAATCCCATCATATCATATCATATTCCCCATCCCATCCTATCCTATTCAATCATTAATCCTCCTCCCATGCTATCCAATCCTCTCGCCTAGAGATCCCACACACCATCTTGTCTCTTGCATCTATCAAACTATCTGTACCCTACCCATCGGGAGGCATCCTTCCCATGTCTGGCAGTTTATCCAAATCCATCTTCCTACCCATCGGGATGTATCCTTCCCATGTCTGGAAGTCTATCCAAATCCATGTCCTACTCTTGGCAAGAGATATCAATTGGTCATGTGCATGTTGTTCTCATGATTGAGATTTTCGCTTTGATTTTTTAATCTTGTGTCCCAAGACCATACCTGTTCAGGGTTTCCTTGATCATCCTATATCTTGGTATTTCTTGGTTGGTGTATAATGGGGCATAGTTTTTATCATTTGGTGTGTTTGACGGTTTCTCTTGTATGATCCTACAGTCTCGCATTTACATCATCGATGTTTGTGAACCTGTGTACATAGAGATACCTATTGTTTGAGAGTCTATTCCATGCCTTAGATATTCAAAACATCTTGATTCTTATAATCAGTGGTGTGGATAATCTGTGGCAATATCAAAACTAGGTTTTCTCTCCACATCTACACAACAAGAAATATCATCCAATCCATTTCAACCATTCATCCCATTTCACTCGTTTACCTTGGAGACTCCAATTTATTCATTCACTCCCCCTTCATCATCTTTATTTTTTTTTCATTATCTAGTCCTCCTATCCATTTTGAGAGCACGCCCATGTTCTTAGAACCCGCATGTCCTCTCGAGGGGGCATACCACTACCTTCTCATCATCCTTCCTCATCTCACCTATGACTAGGGAATCATGCTACTAGTCCTTATTATTTCCATTCACTATGTTTTATTCTTCTTTAATATAACATCACTTCATGACGCTATATCAAAGAGGGGCCAAATGTAGACACGTAAAATTAATTAAATTAATATTTAATTAATTTAATCCTGTCAACATAATTAACCAGTTTAATTGTGTTAATTCCCTTTTTCTTAAGGTTAATTAAATCAAATTTAATCAATCTTATCACTATAGTCCAATAATTAATTTATTAATAAATTAATTATTTTCCCATTCTTCGAAAGTCACCTCAACCATTAAGTCTTCTAAATTCCTCTTAGTTAATTAATTTTAATTAATTAACCTAACTAAAGTGATTCCTACAAATCACTTCTTCTAATCCTCACTTAGCCTAATTAATTCTTCCTTAAAGCATGCTTATCATCATTCCTCATTTTTATATTCCTCCACTCATTCTCTCTCCTCATGTCACATCCTCCTAACTTTCCCACTTGCACTCTAATCACTCACTAAGCCACCTAATCAATCTACTTAATCATTTGTGTTGGTCCTCACAACTAGAATGGCAACTAGGTAATAAAACACAATTCAGAGATTGGATATCTTTGAATAGCTAGCTTTCCTGTAGCAAAGGCTCATTTACTTATCGACCAGGGACATAAACTTAAAATGGGCCAGCACTGTATGTGCACCAAGTTCATATCTCAACCATTCTATATTACTGCAGGAAAGGAAATTCTTTGAAGTAAACATGCAAAATCGCAATGAACTAATTCTTAATCCGAATTCACAACTAGAAATTACTCAAACAACTACTACTAAATGATAACGTTTTGGCAAGCGGATAGGAACTACTCTGTTGTTGTGGCTGCAGGAATAGACACAGGAACTGTTTCCAGTGGCTGCAGGAACAGACAATTGTCGAAACAACTACTACTGAAGAATGGAAACTAACTGGAAAACACGAAGGATTACTCACCAAGTGGGCCCCCTTGAGTGAGCATATCTAAAACTTTCAGATTACAATTGTTAAGCTTTTAAAATCACATTGATCTCTTTATTCCATTTTGACTATGAAAATACATAAAATACCAGAAGAGTGAGTATTACAAATATGATGGTCGTTCTCTACTATCCTCGAGAAGAGAGAGAGACCCCTTTATTTATAAGGAAGCTTATAACAGATTCCTAACTGATCAGCCACATTCATACAGAATAGGTGAACGAGATTCATTAAACAAAAGAAGAAAAAGTCAGCGTAGGAAAACAGAACAACATATGTCCTGCAGTTGAGAAAATATAGCATGGCATCCTTCCTAGATCTAAGCTCCACTAAGAATAGCTATAAATGTTCCATAAATCATTTTGCTGAAGAACCAGTCAAGTGGCTTTGATCTCCCTTATTACTGCTTTCCTTTGACTGGGTCTACATTGCGGCTATATACTTGGCGCTTCTTTAAACTACCACTTAGTCTTTCATTCTCCTTTGTCGACCCTGCATCATGATATTAACGTGCATAACAAGCATGTGTATATACTAATGCTAACATGATATTTGATTTTAGATATTTGCATAGATAAATCATTAAAAAACCATTATATGACAACCTTAAGTATAAGTCAAATCAGTTTCAAAAACACTTAAAAGGTATCAACTAGGAGAGTATCCTGATCCAAATGTCATCTAATCACAAGACCTAGGCAGGAGTATTATAACAAAAATCTATCAAAATAGAGCCATTATTTAGGCTCATCATCTCCCCCTAACCTAACTTCTTGTTGATCCTCCAACAATAGGAAAATTTTGAATTCGGGCATTGATTCTGAAATTGCCAAGAGTAACCTGCCCAGAACCTCCTGCAGACAAACTCTAGTAGAATCCTTTCATTTTCTCCAATCTCGTCCACCTGGTACGTTATGTTGCTTCATTGTATGGTGGATCATTATCCCTACATCCCATCAATGGTCATAGGAGGATTGGACGCTGAAAACTGAAAGGCAACCAATGTCTTCCCTTTGTTCTTCCCAAGTGCATATATTTGGGTGCCCTCTTTAGTGTTGCATGGTAGTTTTGAATGGAGTGTGGCTCATATTGCCTTAGGTCATCTAGTAAGCTATTCCAACGTTGGATCAAATGTCCTATTGCTACTTGTCCTTCCCTTCTAGCTATTTGTTCACATTCTTTATACACCTCCTCTCTTAAGGGTAGAATATCTTTTGCAAAATCTGGCTCATATATAATCTTTTGCCAGTCAAAATAAAGTCTTCTAGGCTCTCTTGATTCAACCCTTAATGGCAGTGAAAGGTCAAGTTCTTCCTTTCTATATACCTAAAACTTCTCTCCTCTTGCTATTTTGTTCTGCATCCATGACATGAGAGTTCTCAATTGGATATCTCTAATGTAGAGGAGAGGGTTCCAATCGACATCATCTGGAATAGCACAGTTATGTAAATAAAATTCACAGAGTAGGTTCTTAATGGCTATAGGAGATGTCTGATAAACATTGTAGAATTCCTCAGGTGTCTGTAATAAGGGACTTAGATCCCTGACAATTTTCATCATCTGGAAACTGATATGTTGTTCTTTTAAATACAAAGAGTAAACATGAGGAGGTGCTCGACATTGCATTAGTTGTGGTACCATAGTGGCTCCCGTTTCCACCCTAGTTTTAAGCTTAGCAATTTCCTCATCCTTTTGTTCAAATATTTTCTCTAGTCAGTCGATTATCATCTGCATTTTTACCTTTTCCAATTCCCACTCCTGATAAAGGGCAAGTGCCACTGCATGACTGGTAAGGGAAGTATGTGGTTTATGAATAGGTTCCCTAGGTTTCATCTTTTTCAACTTTTCTCCCTGCTTCAATAACCTGTTCTACAGCAGATGCTAAGATATCCAGCCTTTCAAAACCTACTTTTCCCTGCGGCTGCTCAATGTTTTGTAGTTCTTCCTCTTCATGCGGTTGCAGTTCTTGTTCCCTTTGGATTTCCCTTGGTGGAGAAGGAGGAACATGATTGTGAGGTGGACTGTGTGGCTCTTGTTCTGGAGAATCAACCACAATGATAATATTTGGCTCCACTGATTGATCTTGATTTTTAAGATTTTTCCGGAGCCTACCACTTCTTCTCTGAGATTTCCCTTTAGTGGTTGCAGGACTACTTCCTGTCGCTAACTCCTCAACCACTTCAGTGGTTATAGGAGAAACTGTTTTTATAACTTTCTTTTTCTTGGCCATAGGAGAGGGTATATTCTCACTTTCATTTTTCTCCTCCTTCTTTTCTATGTCAACTTGGTTTTCTTTGCCTTTTTCCTTTTGTATGGAAGCCCTAATTTTTATCAGGTGAGAAGGAACCCCTACTGTAGCTTTTTCTTGTAAGGGTTCCTCTGTTGCAGGAACATTTTGTTCTAATGATATTCTGGAGGATGAGGGTTCAATAGGGAAACCAGGTTTTTCAAGATTTTCTAAATTTTCCAGTTCTTGAGATGGAAGTGGTTCCTCTGAACCCACATTTTCTACCCTAAACCTTTTAACTTCAACAAATTCATACCAAGACATTGGAGAGACATCTTAAAGATCTTTCAACCAATAGCTTAATTAGGCAATGATGAGAAACGGAGTGAGGCCTACCTTTCTAGGTTTCTATTGCGCTTATAGAAAGAAGGTTGTACAATATGTTTGGAACATTCATCCTTCTCTCGTGGCGTAGATGACTCAGAAGCTTGAAATGATGGGAATGCAGACACAAGAACCTTCCTTCACAGGTTAAATACTTCAAAACATATAATGCTATAGCTCTCCATTCAGGCGGAAGAGATTCTTGCCTAGCTCCCTGTCTATCTATTACAAAGGGTGGGTCTCCCTGTCATGTAAACTTTTCTCTTGCACTTTGTGCATCCTTAGATTTTGGGTACTTTTCTCCATCTATTGGCAACCCAGTTACTTCTGCAATCCATTCCTCTGTCACCACAAATATCAAACCTTTTACCTGGGCTTCTCCATCTGAAAGTGTGTGAGTAAATTCCCTTGCAATTTCCTCATTAAACTTAGTCAGCTTCAGAAAACAATCCAACCACCCACTGTTGTGGAATATTGGCTCACAATCTTGGTCCTGAAGAAGGACTTCATGAACTTTCGGCTCATGACGAACAAGTGGACCTCCCATTGTAGTGATAACACTTTCTACTCTCTAATGGCGTAAATTTGTCCAATTTCTACAACTGAAATATACTCAATGTACTCTTACTTGGTCAGAACCCAGCTGCAATCTAAAATAACTCTAGGAAGACAGAAGGACAAAATACAAAATATCACTTCAAACTAAAAATTTGAAAAATTAAAACACAATCTAGGATGACATAAGAATCATCTGCTAGAGTAAAGATTAGCGTACTTTCCCCCCCCAACCTAAGGTTTAACAGGTGTCCACACATGCGGAGGAGGACTAAAAAAGGACATTATGCAAAATATCATAATGATAGTTAATATGGTTTAATTATATACATGCAAGAAAAATAAATACACATGAGCGTTGACATCACGTGATAATGACTGCAGTTGAAAACATTGAGTCATCATGCATGGAAAACGAGGCGGAAACGAATGAAGTGAGTGGAAAAAATGAGTGAATACGGAATGGAATATTTATTGTGCAAAAATATACTTCCTATAGATATTGAAGTATTTATTATGAGCATGTAGCAAAGATTTAGGATAGAGAGGTAACGGCAAAGTCGTCGCTAGTTGCTACAGGAATCTCGGTATTTTCGGTTGTGGAGAACTGATGTAGAAATTCGTCCTTGCTAAGAGGCTTGTGGTAGAGGCGTAGACGATGACCATTGACTAACAATTAAAATTTGACAAGATCAATTGTGGATAATCGGACGACACCATTAGAGAATGTTTCAACTATCTCATAAGGTCCTAGCTATCGTGTCTATAATTTTCCCAAGTTATATTTATACCTTGAATCATAGAGAAGGGCCCAATCACATGGCTTGAATGATTTATCTTTGATATAGCGATCATGCGACTTCATGCATTGATTTTGAATTGATTTGGTGTGCTGCAGGGCTGACTTTCTTATCTCATCTAAGGCATTAAGCTGCAGGAGTCTTTTCGCTTGTGCTGCAGAGAGAGTCATATCCAAGGCAATGGTCTTTCTCAAGGTTTTATGCTCAAATTCCACAGGCATCATTTCTTTTGTCCCATATACCATTTCAAAGGGTGTAAACCCGTTGTGGTTTTCCAAGTGGTTCTATAAGCCCATACTGCTTCAAATAACCCGCTAGACCAATCCTTGCGGTTAAGAGCTACTGTTTTGGTCAACATTGATTCAAAGTCCTTGTTAGTGATCTCTACTTGTCCATTAGCCTGAGGATGATAGGGAGTGGATTTTTATGCCTTACATTGTATTCATTAACCAAGGCGGTAATCAAAGTGGAAGTGAATTGTACCCCTTGATCAATTACAATTTCTCTAGGAACTCCATACCGAGTGAAGATCTCTTCATATAAAAAATTTGCTACCTTATTATCCTTAGCATGCTTGAATGCTTTGACCTCTACCCACTTTGTGACATAGTCGGTACAAACAAGAATGTATGACCGACCATTTGATGATGGATCAATTGGACCAACAAAGTCTAAGCCCCATTTGTCAAATGGTGTAACAACCACCTTGGGTGTAAAGGCATTTCATCAAACCAAGTTGGTCTTCCCATTCTCTAACATCTATCACACTTCCTGGTATATTTGACTGCATCCTTGTGCAAGGTTGGCCAATAATACCCTGTAGTCAATATCTTGAGAGTTGTTCTTTTGGCAACAAAGTGACCTCCACAAGACTCATCATGACAGGCGTGAAGTATATCATATGTCTCATCTTCTCTAACACAGCGCCTCATAACTTGATCTGGTCCTATATAAAATAAGCAATTTGTTATCCATGAGAAGTTGAAACTCTTTTCTACCAGCAATCTTTTTTCTTTTGGTGATAAATGAGGAGGTATCTTGTTAGTTGCTAAGTAGTTAGCTATGTCAGCATACCATGGACTATTCAAATTAATTGAAAACAAATGCTCATCTGGAAAAGAATCATCAATGGCTTCAGGATTGTCTAGTGTTTGAATTCTAAACACAAAATCTGCCACTACATTTGCTTTACCTGGTTTATGTATGATAGTAATGTCAAATTCTTGCATTAACAACAACCATCTTGCCAACCTCACTATAATGGAACTTTTGTTCATGAGGTACCTGATGGCTGCATGATCAGTATGCACAAAGATTTGATAACCAGTTATATAGTACCTAAACTTATTGAGGGCATAGATGGCAGCTAACATTTCCTTTTCAGTGACAATATAATTAAGCTTTGGTCCTTGCAAATTTTTACTGATATAATAAATTGCATTTTCCAAAACTCCTTGTTTCTACCCCAAAACTGCTCCTATTGCAAAATCGGATGCATCTGTGTGAATGTGAAAAAGGAAGAGACCAATCAGGTCCTTTAAGAATAGGGGCCTGAGTTAAGGCTCCTTTTAGTTTAGAAAATATCTCTTCACATGTAGTTCTCCATTCAAACTCAGCATCTTTTGTTAATAGAGAATACAGAGGTCCTGCTATTTTACTAAAGTCCTTGATAAATCTCCTATAGTACCCTGGATGGCCTAAAAAACTTCTTACATCCTTTTGTTTTGCAGGGGCGGGAAGAGCAAGTATTACCTCAATTTTGGTTGGATCTACTTGAATACCTGATTGAGAAATACGATGCCCCAACACTATACCTTCTTGCATCATCATAAAACATTTTTCACTATTTAGGGATAAATTTTGATTCTCACACCACTGCAACACTTTGGCCAGATTTTGTAATGCTTCCTTAAAGGTGGCCCCATAAGCAATAAAATCATCCATGTAAATTTCCATACAATCATGGGATATATCTGAAAAATATACTGAGGACAGCTCTTTGAAAGGTTGCAGGAGCATTACATAAACCAAAAGGGAGAACTGGATAGGCATATGTGCCCTAGGGGCAGGTAAAGGTGGTATTTTCCTGATCTTTCGGAGCTATTTTGATCTGATTATAACCACTAAACCCATCCAAGAATGAAAAGTATTTCTTACCTGCTAGAGAATCTAACACTTGATCTATGAATGGAAATGGAAAGTGATCCTTTTTGGTAGCAGTGTTGAGCTCCCTATAGTCCACACAAACTCTCCATTTCCCTCCTTTAATTGGAACTATAACCAGGGGGAAACCCATTGACTCGCTGAAATAGGGTAAATGAATCTTGCATTAAGCAACTTTTGTAGTTCCTCTTTAACTATTTCCCTTAGGGAAGGATTAATCCTTCATTGAGGTTGTCTAATTGGTTTGCAATCTTCTCTGATATAAATCCTATGGGTACACAATGTAGGATTTAATCCCTTCATGTCATGATAATCGCATGCGAAGGCTTGTTATTGGACTTTGGGTAATTCTATTAATGGCAATCTTTGATCTGCTACTAATTGACTATTGACATTCAGATTTCTTCTTGCAGCAATCTCTATTTGAGTGACTGACTCAACATTAGATATTTCAAACATACAAGAGGTTTGAATCTCTTGTGGCAGTATGTATGAAATATGTCTGTGGTTGTAGCAGAATCTAAAGAGCTTGCAAATAGAAGAAGAGTATGCAAAGGACTTGCTAGTATACCTGTGGACTATTGAGCTGCTCCATAATGATTTCTTATGATGTTAGAGAGTATTGTATCATCCTCTTGAAGTGATATAAGTGGTTCCCTTGTTAACATCATCATTTGTTGAACAAAATTAATTTCCTCTGCTTCTTCTCCTATATCTAGCCATACTACTTGTTCTTGATCAAGTTTTGGTTGTGCTGGAGAATAAAGTGTAAAAGTTTTAGTAGTAATATCGTCTGAAATGGTCATGTCCCCTGATCTGCAACCTATGTATGCATCAGCTGTAGCAAGCCAAGGTCTTCCCAAAATGATTGGATATCCCCCCAATGTTGCCTTAGGAGAGAGTATTATAAAATCGGTTGGGTATTCCCAAGAATCTAATGTGACAACAATATCTTCAACCATCCCTTCAGGTCGGACAATAGAGCTATCAGCAAGCTGCAGGACTGTTGGGGTTGATCTAAGACTACTAATGCTGAGTTGTTGCATGACATCCTTAGTAATCACATTTATGGCTGCTCCTAAGTCTATCAAGGTATTTTTAATTTGAGTTCCATTAATAACTACCTTCACAATAGGGCTACTTGGGTTGGAATATTTAGGGACAACAATTTTTCCTAACATAATATCAACCAGTTGTCCTACTACATGCACTTTTTTTGGGTCCTTTTTCTTTCTCCTAGGTTTCTTCAAACATGATTCCTTAATAGATTTTCCATATATGGGAATATCCTTAATAGCTTGAAACAGTGAATTTTTTACACACAAATGTTTTAACTGGTCAATAAGATCAAAAGCTATATCATCTTGTTGCCTAGACACTTCTACCTGCAATCTTTGAGGAAACGGGGGAGTTCTTACATGTGTATCTGGAGTCTCAGACTAATGAACCTACTTAGGGTTTCTAGGTTGATCAAGTGTAGTGTCTTGAGCAATCTCCTCGTATGGTAACTTTGTTATGACTAGAGGAGATGGAGTAGGTAGTGTTGTTCCTGATCGTAAGTGAATATCACTTAAATTGAGAGAATATGCAGGATAGTTATTAGGATCAATTGAAAAAAAAAATTGTTACTGCTAGGGTTTGTCATTTGGATTTGGCACATACTGTGTTGGCGGTTGGGTTGGCTTGGGTGGAATAGCATTAGGAGCTAGTGGCATTAAAGCCGACTATTGGGACTGTTGTTGTGGCTGCAAAAAACTTGATGATTGGTTCGCTCATTGTTATCCTCCCCTCCATTGCGGTGACTGTTGCCAATTACCTTGCGGAGGTGACCAATTCCCTTGTGGCTGCTGCCATTCAGAGGAAGGACTCTGATAATTAGGCCAAGGGTTTTGAGAGTTATTCCAAGACTGAGGAGTATAATTTCCAAAATTTTGGGAGTATGGAGGTTGCCACTGATTGTTCTGTGCATTGAAGTTCATATAAGGATTAGAAAATGACAATGGATCTTGTGGCATACCTTGTCTCAGAGGCCAAGGCCTTCGTTGTGCAACATAAAAAAGTTGTTCATCATCTCCATATACAGGTTTGAAATCTAGGGAAGTTTGTTGGCTATCAATTTTAGCTAGCAATTTACATTTATTGTCCTTCTTCTTTTGTCGACAGTGAGGACAAAATTCAGCAAGCATAGCCTTTGCCTCCTCATGCTTCTTTCTTGTCTGAAGTGTATCCAACTGAGTAGCCATATTATTGATAATATCCTCCTTAAAGTCCTTTAACAAATGAGTTATTTCCATTCTTGAAACTGTTGTAGATGACTTTGAAATTGAAGAACTAGGCCTACAGTGTTTTCCCCTCTTGGTTGCAGTTCTGGAGTACTTTTGATAGATTTGTCTGATGTCATCCCATTGAACTTGAGTAATATATCCTCCTCCCATGAGGTCTAAGGAGTCAACACAATCTTCATTGATTCCCCTTAGAAAGATCAACTTCATGGAGACTTCACTCAGAGTGTCATGCTTAGATTTTCTGATACTAAACAAAAACCTCTTCAAATAATCTTCCAGGCTTTCATCTTCTTTTTGTGTCATCCTGAAGATATCATCACCATGTCGGTACATTCCCCTACAATAGTCTTTATACTTATCCAAATTTGATTCATCTCCTCCCAAGTAGTGATTACATCTCTTCCTAGACTCATAAACCATCTCAAGGTAGCTTCTTTCAAATTAGCGGGGAATAACTTGAGTTTATGGGCATCAATGGTATAATCATAACTTCTACAAAGGATGTCAAATTCAAACAAAAAGGTATCCGGATCTTTTGTTACCAAACCATGAAATTTTGGAAGAGAAGAAGTTGGTATATTCTTCAAATTTGCATTATCATGTTGGTCAGGAATGGGAAACTCAAAGGTTGGGTTTACAGGAGGAGGTGGAGGATTTGCTGCCATTTGTCCCTGATAAAGGACTAAAGGTAAAAAAAAATTGCTCCGGGGGTTCGTTTAGGAAGTCTAGGTCTCCTTCTGACAGATTAAAAACAACTCTATTTTGAAAGTTTCTGCAAAAGGGTTTACTTCAGGTGCTTGATCTGATCTTATATCTTGAGTGGAATGTGAGGGAAGAAATCTTCCTAATGCATCTCTTCTCATCTTATGCATGTAGATTAATGAAGAAATTAAAAAAGATAACTAAAAACTTAAAACTAATGGTTACAACAGGTTCTTAGTTTGGCACAATCCCCGGCAACGACGCCAAAAATGTTGGTCCTCACAATAGGAATGGCAACTAGGTAATAAAACACAATTCAGAGATTGGATATCTTTGAATAGCTAGCTTTCCTATAGCAAAGGCTCATTTACTTATCGACTAGGGACGTAAACTTAAAATGGGCCAATATTGTATGTGCACCAAGTTCATATCGCAACCATTCTATATTACTGAAAGAAAGGAAATTCTTTGAAGTAAACATGCAAAATCACAATGAACTAATTCTTAATCTGAATTCACAACTGGAAATTACTCAAACAACTACTACTAAATGATAACGTTCTGGAAAGTGGATAGGAACTACTATGTCGTTGTGGCTGCAGAAACAGACACAGGAACTGTTTCCAGTGTCTGTAGGAACATACAATTGTCGAAACAACTACTACTAAAGAATGGAAACTAACTAGAAAACACGGAGGATTACTCACCAAGTGGGCCCCCTTGAGTGAGCATATCCAAAACTTTCAGATTACAATTGTTAAGCTTTTAAAATCACATTGATCTCTTTATTCCATTTTGACTATGAAAATACATAATATACCAGAAGACTGAGTGTTACAAATATGATGGTCGTTCTCTACTATCCTCGAGAAGAGATAGAGACCCTTTTATTTATAAGGAAGCTTATAACAGATTCCTAACTGATCAACCACATTCCTACGGAATAGGCGAACATGATTCATTCAACAAAAGAAAAAGAAGTCAGTGCAGGAAAATAGAACAACCTGTGTCTTGCAGCTAAGAAAATATACCATGACATTCTTCCTAGATCTAAGCTCCACTAAGAACAACTATAAAGTTCCATAAATCATTCTGCTGAAGAATTGGTCAAGTGGCTTTGATCTCCCTTATTACTGCTTTCCTTTGACTGGGTCTGCATTGTGGCTATATACTTGGTGCTTCTTTAAACCGCCACTTAGTCTTTCATTCTCCTTTGCCAACCCTGCATCATGATATTAACATGCACAACAAACATGTGTATATACTAATACTAACATGATATAATTTAAACCATACTTAAGATTGATTTTAGATATTTGCATAGATAAATCATTTTAAAACCATTATATGGCTATGATGCTAAAAATGTGGTAAATAGAAAGGCATACACATATAATGAGACAATAAAACATAATGAAAAGCTTAATTGAAAAGTAAATTAAAGATGCAAACCATAAGCCTTCCTTGGAATGTCCCATTTTCCTCTATTCTTGAGGACCTTGAAGGTGTTGGATTGATTGGCTCTCAGCGGAGCAATGACCTCCAAAGTGGCAACTCAAGAGTTGAGTAGCTACTTGATCATGATTGATTATGCAAATGATATGAAATGCATGATCCAAGAAACTAGATTAACATGCTATGATTAATCCAAAATGCTAATTACTAGATGATTGAAATGAAAATGCCTATAGTAGTGATGCTGAAAATATGAATGCAAGGGATCAAAATGGGGGATATTTATAAGAATTCCAAGGCCAAAGCTGAGGTGGCAAGAATCAATGGTCCAGATCTGATCTAAAGATATCAAAGGCCAAGATTGAGGAAGTTGGAGAAGAGGTTGGAGGAAGGGACACTTGTCATCTCTGTGGTGACGAGTGTCATGGAGCCTTTCTCATGAGAGGGCAAGTGTCCAAAGGAGGAGACATGTGGCAAAAGTGCCATGTGTCTCAAGGGGATAATATCCACACCTTAGGAGGTTAGGATAAGGAGGTTAGAATGTGCAAGACAGGATAGGGTTAGTTAAACCCAGGGTTAGGTGGAATGGGTTAGGTTAGGGGATGGTTAGGTTAGGTGGTTAAAAGTTAGGAGGCATGTGGGTAATTTGAATTTAAAAATTCAAATAATAGGAAAGGCTAATTAACTTTCAACAACTCACAAATTGGTTTGTTTTAATTGATTAGGGGATTAGAAGGAATGAATCAAAGGGGACTATTGAACTGAACCTATTAAATAAATCCTTAGATTTATTAATAAGTAGACGAATAGGAGCATTTAATCAAATTGCTAATGAGTTCAATTAAATTGGGAAGGGGGATTAATTAAATAATTTCTTATTTAATTAATTATCTTCAGACCATTTTTAGGCGTATACATTTTGCCCCTCTTTGAAGCGAGGTGTGATGACGCATTGATTCAAAGAATAATCTCATTTTTTATGATGGTGATGTGATATTGGTTTAATAGGATGCCCCAGACATTGATTGATAAATTGTAGTGCGATGATGCCCCCTCGGGAGATCAATTGAGATAATGACCTTTGGAGTGTTTGGATCATTGCGAAATTGATTTCCCGATTAGAAATGATTTGACTTCCGTAACGTTGATTGATGAAAGTGCAAGTTCTTTGATCACTATGATGTGGTTCTGGATGTGATGATTGATAAAGCTTGATTGAATTGATAAGATTGATTAGATTTATAAGATCGAGATTTAGTCTAGTTTCAAGAAAGACACCTCTTGTATAAGACAAAGATGATCAAAGCGTCTGGTTTCAGGAACGATATATCCTGTATAAGACTTGATCAAAACGCCTGGTTCCAAGAAAGATACATTCTATATAAGATGTGATAGAATAGATCAGATGAGATCAATTGATAGAATTGATTGGATAAAGAACTGTCAGTTTGTTGATATGATGATGCAGGAAGATGCATATATGTTGATGTGGGCTCATTTGAGGGGGTAGCATAAGATTTGTGTTGGGTTGACAATATATGAAGAGAGATGAGTCATCATTTTGATTGTGTATACACCTATGATGATACATTGATGATTCCTGCGATAGATTTGGCCTTGGATAAGATGAGAGTTTGTGATCCCATGCAAAATGAAATGCAAATCCACTTTTAAAATGCAATGCGGCAATCGGAGCGGTCATGTGGTCATTGCTTTGTTTCATCATTGAGCCTTTAAAATGTGGGAAGTGAGTGCAAACATCGATGCTATAACTGAACCATGATGACCTGAGTACTACTTTCCTATGTTTTGATATTGCAAGTTAGCACAAGCATCAAGGTATAATTGAACCACGATGACCTAAGTGTTGCTTGCGTAAAACATGCAGTATTAACCATTTCTATATGCAAGTCTGAAATGTCTTCTATGATATTCTGATGATCATGTCCTAAGACAACTTTGCACATATTAACAATTAATTTATAGACAGTAGACAAGAAAAATGTCATGTTCTGTCCTTGTTCCTCTAGTCAAAGACATCCTGGAGTCACCCAAAAATCATGATAGCGAAAATCAAGATAAAATAGTTGAACCATTATTGTCAAAGTGTTAAAATCATGAGTCAAGATATATCATCCATTGATATGTGTTTGTCATGTTCTTAGACTGACATGTGATAGTTTGATGGTTGACAATTTGATCTTGTGTTCAACGTTGGATGTGTCTCAGTTTTTCTCTTGACAAGTGTTGCCTAACTGTTGTTCTACCTGTTTGATTAAGCTCAAAATGATCAAAAATTTTGCCCCTAGCTAGGTTTAGGATTTTGCCCCCAGTCTAGAAACAAACTTTATTATGATATATACAATGATCCAAACCATGACGAGAAATCACCTGGGATGCCTGCGTATGTACAAAGGCTTTATTATGGATATGAACAACGCAGATGGAAATGAATGCAAGTGGAAGGATGCATGAACCAATAGATGGAAGAGCTAGCTGACAGATAGTGCCTATTTGCCAGGTTTTCACCATCTGCTTTTATTGCACTTTTTCCTCATATTTGATTTTTTTTTCATTGTTTTTCACTATTTTTGTATTTTCTATTTTTTCATTGTTTTTGGATTTTCTGCTTTTTCACTGTTTTTGGATTTTCTGCTTTTTCACTATTTTTGGATTTTCTGCTTTTTCACTGTTTTTGGATTATTCTGCTTTTTCCCTGTTTGTTGGATTTTCTACTTTTTCCCTGTTTTTTGGATTTTCTGCTTTTTCACTATTTTTTGGATTTTTTAGCTTTTTAAGACATAAAAATTCTTCACATGCATGATATTGATGGGTTCCTCGATCTGATCCTCGTCGTGTGCTGATAGCTGATATGCTCCTGACCCAAATACTATTGTGACCACAAACGGACCTGACCAGTTTGGTTCAAACTTCCCTTTCTTTTATCGATTTGACTGGTTTCATGGATTTTCCTTTAGTACTAGTTCTCCAACTTGAAAGACTCGTGGTTTGACCTTGTGATTATTGTTTACGGTGAAATGGATACAACAATAACAATGTTGAAAGACTAAATGGATTCAACCACAAAAACCCTAGCCTAACAACAGCAAAGATCCACCATAACATATGAAGATTACCTAAGACAATGCAAATCAAATGAAATCACAAAGATTATACCATCACATGTCCAATAGGGTTTGGATCTCCATTCTTCCTATCTCCATTGATCTTGCTTGATATATTTGCTCTCAGATTTTGTGTGCACAAGAGCTCAACAAAGAACGGAATGTGGTTGCAAATAGGATCTCATATGCCAAGTAGTAGTTAACTTGATTCATTAGCTGGGTAGTTAGGGTTTGATAATGAAAGAAGCATCTCCTTATATAGAAGACACTATATGAAATGGAGGGATAAGATTGAGAGGTGTAAAAGGAGGTCGGCTATGATTAGAGGGTAGGTAGAGGAAATAATAAAATAATGAAAGGGGTAGGTAGTGTATGAATTAAGAGATGAATGACATGTGTCATGGGTAGAAAAGGCTAATGAATTAATTAAATAAATAAAGATTTATTTAATTAATAGAAGAAGTGGGATCAATTAAATAAATAAGATATTTATTTAATTTAGGAAAAAGGATAATTTAAATAAATAAATGTATTTATTTAAATGAGAAATAAGGGTAGAAGAGGATAAATGAATTAATTAAATAAATAAAGATTTATTTAATTAATAGAAGAATTAGGCTTAGATAATTAAATAAATAAAATATTTATTTAATTAGACATGACAATTTTAGGTGTCTACAATTATAACTTTGGCACATTCTTTATTGATATACCTTTAAATGATCAAAGGCATTTTGTCTTAGTTCATGGATCAATTCTAACTCTTGCAATCTAGATACTCGTTGTTCTTCATTTGGGATAAGACCTTTTAATGATACTCGTAGAGAAGGTATCTCTACTTCTATTGGCGGTATTGCTTCTGATCCATAAACAAGAGAGAAAGGTGTGGCACCTGTTGGTTTGCGGATATTGGTACGGTAGGACCATAGAGAAGGGTTCAATTGAATATACCAATCTCTGCCAGCATCATTCATTGTCTTTTTGAGGATTTTTAAAATTGTTTTGTTTGATGCTTATGCGTGCCCATTCCCTTATGGATAGTAGGGTGTGGAAAATCTATGTTCGATTTTGAATTTCTCACATAGCTCTTAGACATCCTGATTCCTGAACGGTCGCCCATTATCAGTGATAATGGTCATGGGTATTCCATAGCGATAGATGATGTAGTTCAAGATAAATGCAGCAATTTGTTTTCCTATGATATTAATGAGAGGTACTCCCTCAATCCATTTTGTGAAATATTTTGTAGCTACAAGGATGAATTTGTGACCATTGGATGAGGAAGGATTTATCTTTCCTATTAGATCAAGACCCCATTGGAAGAAAGGCCAAGATGTTGCCAAAGCATGAAGTTCTTGTGTTGGTGCATGAATCAAATTCCCATGCATCTGACATTGTTTGCATGTTTTAGCTATTTGAAAAGAATCTCGTTCCATAGTTGGCCAATAATAGCCCAAGCGTATGATTTTTTTCGAAAGGATAAGACCACTTGAATGAGTGCCAAAAATTACATTATGGACTTCATTTAAGGCCTTCTCATATTCTTCTTGTTCGAGACATCTTAAAAGAGTATCGTCTAGAGATTGTTTAAACAGGGTATCCGCGACAAGAGTATAATGGGAGGATTGGTGAATAAAGTTTCTCTTTTGATTTTTTGACAAATCAAGAGGGAACGTGTTATCTTGCAGGTATGTATAAGTTTGGCCATATCGGGAGGAATCATGCCCAACAAGGTGACAAATAGTTTGGGAATCAGGACAATTATGAGCAGGGTAAAACAACTCTTCCACCAAAAATTCATAACGCTCTTGATTTTCCTATGTCTGAAGTAGAGAAGAAAGTGTTGCCATGGCATCTACTGCTTTGTTGTCATTCCTTGGAATTCGCTCAAAATTTATTTCTACAAAATACTTCTTGAAATCATCCACCACCTTTTTTTAAGGCATTAGTTTGTCATCCTTTGTTTGGTAATCGTCATTATTTGATTAATGATGAGTTGAGAGTCTCCAAAGACTTGGAGTTGTGTAATGTTCCATTCTATAGCCATTTTGATACTTGTAACCAAAGCTTCATATTCTATTGTGTTGTTGGTGCATGGAAAGCTTAATTTGTATTTTTTCAAAATTGTATGACCTTGTGGTGTGATGAATAGAATACCTGCTCTTGATCCATGTTGTGTATATGAACCATCAAAGAATCTCGTTCCATAGTTGGCCAATAATAGCCCAAGCATATGAGTTTTTTTCGAAAGGGTAAGACCACTTGAGTGAGTGCCACAAATTCTGTTATGGACTTCATTCAAGGCCTTCTCAGATTATTCTTGTTCGAGACATCTTAAAAGAGTATTGTCTAGACCTCATTTAAACAGAGTATCCACAACAAGAGTATAATGGGAGGATTGGCGAATAAAGTTTCTCTTTTGATTTTTCAACAAATCGGGAGGGAGGGTGTCTCATTATATGTGTATGCCTTTCTATTTATCACATTTTTAGCATCACAATGACAATCTTAAGTATAAGTCAAATCAGTTTCAAAAACACTTAAAAGGTATCAACTAGGAGAGTATCCTGATCCAAATTTCATCTAATCACAAGACCTAGGTAGGAGTATTATAACAAAAATCAATCAAAATATAGCCATTATTTAGGCTCATCAATTTGCACATCCCTAATCACCTTGATCCTTTCAAATAAATTCAAATGCTTTGAATCTCCTCATGCATCCTTTATTTTGTAATTTTTAATTCCTCTCTCCTTTCCCCAAGCAATTTTATTCCTTTTTATTCTTCCCATGCACCTTGATCCATGTCTTCCCTCTCAAATCAATCTCAACCCTTCTTCCCAAAATCAATCTTGGCCCTTCATTTTGGCCTCCTCCAATCTATAAATTAGAGTCTCCTCTCCTCACAGACCATCCACTTCCATCATACTCTTATGTTGTCCATTTGAGGATGAAAATAATCTATCATGCCATCATAATGTCAAAATCTCTCCATAGTCAATCCATATCCATTATCATTCAAATCCAATCTAATCCAAATCCAAATCCTATCAAATCAGTCAAATCTTGTTGTGTGTAGAGAGTAATCCACATCCCATCTTGGAGCCCATCCAATCAAGTGGAGCATTTGGGCGCATTCCACTTCATCAAAGGCTCTATCGGAGGAACAAGAGATAACTCTCTCTCTTGCAAGGTATAATTGTGTTGTTGGTTTATGCTTTACTTGGATTCCTTATGCTTATTTATACTTAAACTAACAATCTAACCTTGCATGCAAGTTTTCCCTTGGTTCGGAAATCACTAAAAGGATGCGACCCATAGAAAGTGTTGGTGTTTGAAATAAGCCACACCCATACCGACGATGGACTGGTCCAAGAGGGGCCAGTAGCTCAGTGGTAGAGCACTCCAGCAGCATATGGAAGGTCCTAGGTTCGAGTCCTAGTTGGTCCATGTCTCAACATGGTATCAAAGCCAGGTCCAGGCTAGGAGCCCCAAGCACATGAGAGGTGTGGCTTAAGGGGGGGGGGGGTGTTGGTGTTGGAAATAAGCCACACCCGGACCGATGATGGACTGGTCCAAGAGGGGCCAGTAGCTCAGTGGTAGAACACTCCAGCAACATATGGAAGGTCCTAGGTTCAAGTCCTAACTGGTCCATGTCTCAACAGAAAGAAGTTAGAAAATAACTACTATGGGAAAAGATAAAGGAGTAATGCAATCCCAAATCGGACACATCCATAGCCAAAGGAAATAAGAAAAAATCAAGAGAGATTAGAGAACAAATTGAATTGACAAAGAAGGTTAACATGGAAATTCCAAATGGTGAGCAAAGAAGGCATAAACAAAACATGGAGATGGAAGAAAGACACCACATAAGATTGGAGAATGTGAATAAGGTGAGTAATGAGTGCACCAATGAGGATGCTATTGAGTGTGCCAAGGTGAGTGTTATCATAAAATAGAAAGAAAAGGAAACCAAATAAGAAGCTTTGTGGGAGACTTTGGAAAACTTGAATTCATGTTGGAAAAGAGCATGACAACTCTTAATAAATTTGGAAAAGAGCATTGATGAATATGGAAAAACTAAAAAGTTGTTGATAGGATATTGTTGTAGCATGGAGTCTCCAACCCTACCACAACTCTCTAAAAGTCCAACAATCAAGCCATATCTATCAAACTAAAAATTAAGTTATATAATAGATTCCTGGAATTCCTAAAAAACTCCAAAGAAATTTTTATCCATTCAAGAAGAATATTTAAACAAATTCTTTAACAAAAACATAAAGAAATTAAGGAAAGAAGAAATAGATAAAGAAAATGGCATTTGTTGTGTTTAACTTAGGAGAAGAAATATTTCAATTAAATAATTAGAAGTCGTTAACAAATAAGAAAAAGAAAAGGTACTTTGAAGAGTCACTACCCCCAAACCAAGATCCATCCCCTATGCCATATAAAACTAGGAGGATATCAATTGAAGCAATAATGAATAGAGAACAAAATAATAAGAAAGAAGATAGTAAATTGGGGAGAGATTTTGGGAAAAGAATATTTTGACATAAAGTTGGCAAGTGATAGGAGAAGAGAACATAAGCCTGCTATAATTAGAAGTGTTAAAAAAGGAAAAAAAAAATAGACACTCCACCACTCTGCAAGCCCAAATCAAAGAAGGAGAAGCCCAAAATGATCTCATCAATCAAGCTTTCGGTATTTGGAAACGATACTATATAAGTTGTAGAGCACATCTTCCTCTAAGATTCACTCTTGCAAAGGAGGGACATTGAAGAAGATAATATAAAATAGTTGGATTTTGTGGCATCCCTCCGGAAAGAAACCTTAGACTAGTATAAGAAGACATATTGTAAACATGATAAAGAGTGGGAGGAGGTGCAAAAGGATTTCCTATCCAACTTTGACACTTTAGACATCCCAACTAAGAGTGATAGCAAGATGAGGGACCTAGTACAAAAGAAGGAGAGTCTATGAATGAATATGATAAAAGGTTTAAAGAGGTATCCTAGAAATTGGAAGAACCATTAACAAAGAAGAAAAAGATAGAATAGTTTATTTCCAAGTAGCAGAAAGATATTACAGTAGGACTAGATGGAAGGATATTTGATACCTATGTGGATGTGGTAACTATGGATTACTGCATTAAGGCACAAGCATGGAGAAAGACTGATAAAGAAGGACAAAAAGAAGCCATAGAAAAGTTACAATTGGCTATTGAGCAATTAACTTTGCACCAGGACATCATTGCAAGAGAAGAGGTTGAGAATATAAAACAAAATATCTAGTTCTCTTATTGTTCAAGAGAAGGACACCAAAAAAATGAGTGCCCAAAGGCACAAGGAGAGAAAAGGGCAATTGCCACCAAAGTCAAACTTTAAACAATACCAATTAAGCTAAAATCACTATATAGTGGAGCATGTGGAGAATGCCCGATAGTCACACAATATAAAATTGTCCATCTAATGCACTCCATCTCTTAAATATGGAAGACCATCCAGATCCTAGATGTTCAATACACTAGATACATGTGACAAATAGATAGATAGATAGGAATATGGCCTATGTTAAAGGTCTTGTGGATCAATCCATGTACACAAATGATGGCCTATGAATATTCAATAATATAATAGATTTAATTTATGAATGAAAATAGGATGATGCATATTTCGCTAGGTGATGATGAGTATAAAGATTATGTGGAGGAAATTGCTCAAGATGGAAATGAAAAAGACAATCCTAGATTGATCTATTCATTTTTTTAAATTCCTACCGCACTTCAAACAACACAAACTTATAAGGTGTGCAAATTTAGAAGAGTGTTGATCGTACAAATCAACAAAAATATTGTGCAATACATCACACGATACAATTTTACTAGGTGAGACTCAAACCACAATACAAGATAATACAAAATATGTAATCATATTTAAAGGAGGATCTCACACATTAAACTTCTTATATTTTCAAGAGTTGAAAATATAAAGGATGTTAGGAAAATCGTGTCTCAACCATGCATTTACATAAGGATACTATTTATAGGAAGTTTATATTTGAGCACAAATTGGCTAAATAAGCATGCTAGTAAATTTTTGTTGCAATATCATGTATGGATTTGAAGATACTAAAGTTTCATTTTTGAAAGGTGTGAACAAAAGTTTTGAAGTCAATTTTGAAGGCCTTAAATACTCTAAAATGGTCTGGAAGTGGCCATAATTGGTGTAGCTAGTTATATCTTGATAGAACACTTCATGAGATTTATGGTGGTTCAATGGTTTGTCAATCAGACACCTGGTTTAGGAGTTATGGCCTTCAAAAATTGGGTCTCTTGAAATAGGAAATATAAAAAATGTGTTGGACACAAACATGTTGTAAAAGGGGATTACACATATCGGTGTGTGTTTTCACACATCATAGGGCATCTTGGATTAGAGATAAGTTGGGCACCAATTTTTGGGTGGTTTTATCTCATGGTTTTGTAAAATTGTTTGACGATTTAATGTATTGTATCTCTTAAATATTAGATGGGTGAGATGGAGGTTGTGTAAAAAAAAAATTGGTCATTGTGGACTCAACGTCGATTCCTATTTTGCTCCAAGATGAGCCAAATTTCCCTCAAGGTTGGATCTTTCAAAAATGGACAACATATCACAGATATGATATTATAGTACAATGTTGGAGTTGATAATGAACCCCACAACTCCCAAGAAGTACCTATGACCAAAATTCCTATCATGTGAAGAAAGAAAAAGCCATTGATTATTGCATTAAGAGAATTAATCCAAAAAGCAACATGATTGAGTTGTTGCATTAAATGATCTAAATGATTATAACATACAATAAAGGATGCTTATAAAAGACTAGATGAAACCCTAAGTGAGGTTTATATTAGATTATAGCAAGTGTCCTCATCCTATGCTATGAGACAAAAAGTGTGACTTAAATATAGAAATCACTCCAAAGTTTAGCTTACATGAATAAAGTAAAATGGGACCTAATAAATAATGATTAATTAATTATTATGTGATTACCTATTTACTCTAACATTAATCTGGTGAAGAATTCCTTAAGTTGTGACAAAACTACTAGGACTCGGTCTAATAAGTTCATTATGTTACTAGTGTCTTCTCATGACATCTTAATACCTAAACATACTAGCCAGCTTAGTCAAAATTTGATTGGAAGAATCTAAGGACTCGATGTGTAATGGAATGTTACGAGATATAGTACACCACAATCCATAGGCCTCACATTTTTTAAAATATTTTATTTTCATTCCATCTACAATAAGCTTTCTCTCTATATCCATATTTAGTATGAATAATCCCTTACTCTTTAACAAGCTTAGAATTATAGATTTTTGCTCATAATATTTGTATGTTATAAGACAAGAAATAGGGAATCAATCCATAGTATAAGAAAAAAAAATATGACAATGTAGGAAAAAACAAGAGAACATATGAAACCTCTCTAACTAATTGTTGAAGTGAACCCCCAATAAAATTTTAATGTGGAAACTACATTTATAAATATTTATACGGACCTAGTTACTGAAAGTGTAGTTCATATACAAAATGAGAGGAAATGAAGAGCAATAATGCAGAGTATAAAAAATATAGAGCTAAGAATTTTAGAATATTTAATAATTTTTTGAAGATACGATATAGGTATATGATGTAACTAAGTATAAAAAAATGCCTCAAATTTAATAAGGTTAGATTTTAATTGTTTTAGAATCAATCAATATGTTTCAAACACCTTTTAAATGTAATGGTGTAGTTCATTTGACCTCAAAATGCCTAGAAAAATAATTATTTTCCTAAGACCATGCATTTAAACCATCTATCACAAACTTGCTTCCTAAAGTCGAATTTTAGAAAGATAAAGTCTATGTTGAACACATAGCAAGACTAAGAGGGGGGGGTGATTTAGTTTGAAACTTCAAAACAAATTAATTATAAACTGCTTCAAATAACATAGCAACAATATTTAATAAATCATCAACCCATGAACACCAACCATCAACACATGAACACCAGATTTACGTGGAAAACCCAAACAAAGAAAAACCACTATGAGAATCTAACTCACAACATGAATATTAATGATTACAAAGTTTTAAGATCACTACCAAGGAGCAAAAGCACCCGATGGACTTGCAAGGCTAAGGCACACTGCCTTAGGGAAAGATAAAAGGACTTGCACAACCGAGGCCCACTTCTTTAGGGAAAGATACAATATGTTGCCGAAGGACTCGCTATCAATCAATAACAAAAGAAATAGTAGAACTGAAACTGACAAGGGTCTCCTGAACATGAAATTGTCCTTGAAATGTTGGATAAAGTGACCAACATTATGGAAAAATGATGCAAATCAGGGGTAGAAGTGATGTCAACCTCTCAGCCAACAACTTGGAAGGGCTTTTGGGGCATCACACTACACACTTTCTTCACAAACCTTCACTAGGCCTTGTAGCCCTCCTAATAGGACTGATTCTTCATAAATTTTGATATAGGGTTGATAACAAAAATGTAAACATAGATTGAGATACCCTTTTGTCTCTTACAATGTATTCTTTCAAATGAGGTAGGGTTTCTTTGGACCGATTGGGCCAAATTTTGATTGTCTCGACTGGAACTAGGCTAATGGGCATTTAGGCTTAATGACAACTTTGATCTCTTATCTCCAAATGACTCCAAAATGGGATGCAAGAAAAAATTTTGGGCTATGAAAGGTTCAAAAACATCTACTAACATTCCACAATGGTCCAATCCTTTCTTGGTTTGGTACAATGCAATTTAGTCCTTCTCAACTATGGTTTTCAGATTGCCATGTAATCTGAAAATAGCAGTCATTAAAAACTCACAAAAATGAATGAATCAAACCCTTCCCTTTGGAGTAATTGAATACCATATAAATATAGTCCTTTCCACCAATTTTCACAAATTTCCAATCATGGAAAGTTGATTTATGGATTTTTCTGTCACTGGGAACCTTAGTTTCTGTAGGGTTGTTAGGAAGATTGATTTATTAGACCACTCAAACAATCTTTTATTTAGGACTGGTAAGAACAAAAAATATCTGAAATAAAATTATCTTTCCATCCATATAAGTTTTAGATCATAAAATGAACCTTACAATCCATACCAATCAATTTTCTTATTGTTTCACAGTGAAAATTTGAAAGTGGCAATCACTAATTTGATCATAACTTTAACAAAACTCAATTAAAAACCACAAAACCAATTGAAAATGAAATTTAGTTTATTTATCCATCAATAAAAATCAATTTAAGGAATTTATCAGACCATAAAAGTCCATACAATGCAAGAGAGAAGCATTATTGTAGGAAAACACAAGGAAGATTACTCCAAAATGATTCCATTTTCATTCAAAAACCTTCTCCAACCCCCAAATTCGAGTTAGCATTACATATTTATGGTATTACAATCATTTCCAACTACTCAACCAACCACCATCTACCCATAACTAAAACAAATGCAATGTTTACATGACAACATTGACAACTAATAAACAACTTTTGCAATTTTTGTCCTAATGACACAAAAACTTCACAAATGACCCAAAATGACTAGAACTGGTAAAAAATGACCTTATTCCATGTAGAAACATTAATTGAAGACAAAATTTCAATTTTCACCTATTGGACCTTGTAATGCCCCGCCAGGAACCCTAAAGGAAAACAACACAACTAGGCAACTAAAAGGTGAATTTTATTTTTTTTAAAGATTAAGTGCATTAATTATAACCATTGCACGTTTAATAACATAGCAGAAGTCTAACACATGATTTCCTAAGGGTTACCAACGAAGATTAATTCATAGATTATATTAACACCATGGTTAATCCAATTGTCTATTTAATTAGATAAATTAAAAGCTTAAGTTAAAAACTACACATACATCTAAATTCCATAATGAAAGAATCAAAGTATTCCAATGCATTTATTTATCCATAAACCATTTATACATAAGATCAAAGCAACTGAATTAACATACATTCCACTGACATAATATTACAATATCCATAAATACATGGTTTCCAAAAATACCACGGAATCCAAAAGTTACAATATCAAGGTTACATAAAAGTCTGATACAATGACCACCAGGTCTCAACTGAACAATGATCACAAACAAAAGTTGGTACATGAACCACGAACCAAGAAACACCAGCGAAGCCCTTCCTCGCCTGAAGATACAATCCAGAACATCCGATGGGAACTGGCACTACCACCCAACCATGTGATCCCAAAATGGAACCACCCCACCGTGCTAGGAGATAGTAGAAAACCTCAAGCAAGCAAAGTAAAACAAGTACAAAAGAACTACAAGAATCCGCAAACATCCATGTGACTCAACTCACAAACACTAGTGACTCTAAGGAGAGAGTGTCATCGCATAGCTTAAGATGGATACCATGGTACAGCCGCCATAGGTCCCGGCTCACTGTCTTGGTAACCTCTCCCGAACCTCCAGTTCCAACTAAGTCTCATGCGGACCCTGCCAATCCTTTCGTGAAGACAAGGTGGTAAGTTTGCCATTCTAGGACTTCTTGCAACATTATGAGCCTTGTACTAGCACTCACCTATGCACGAGGTACATTATCTTAATTAATATTTAATCTACCCACTCCCTAATCAATTATTAGGTTATCACTTCTTAACTGACTTTCGAGGGGTTATCCTGCCATCCACTTCGGGCACGACCCCCGCTCGAAAGCCACTCTCTCTCATAGGACACTAACAGGAAAGGTCTCTCTACGGGAACTCTATGGCGAAATAGACAGCCATAACTAATCCTGACAAACCACAGGTGAAGGATACACATTCACTAACCCAGGATTGACCATTTGGAACAAAACACACAATGGCTCACATCAACAGGGTTATACAACAACACCTGACCAAGGGGGTACAACAACATATGACATAATGACAACTCAACCAGAATTACAATGAAATTAAGCTTGACTACTAATACCATTTACACAAGATCCTAATACAAGCAATCTTTTCTTTAAACAGCCAAAAGCATAAATAACTTGCAATTAAAGGTTTTTCCAGAAAATAGAAAATACAACTATATTAATACAAGGAAATCAACGTTGTCATTTGTCCAATAAAGTTAAATAAAATCATATAAAAATTAACCCCCTAATTATATGTTCATGATTGATTTACAAATAAACTCGATTAGATTATATCAATAATCTAAATTAAATTCCAAATTAAAAATTATATATAATAATATAATATAATTACATAAATATATATATTCTACGAATATAATATTATATAATTATATCACATTAAAATATATAATAAAAAGAAGATTTAATTTTGAAATATCTTTCATTTCCAAAATAACATTTAATTAAAACCACAAAAAATAATATATACATATATTATTATTATTATTATTATTATTATTATTATTATTATTATTATTGTTTTGTTTTTGTTTTTTTTGTTTTTTTTTACATACAATAACCTAAAAACCAGTAATTTCTATTTTCAACCAAAATTTATTTCCAATCAAATTTATTAAAACGGAAATTAATTAATACATAATTTCTCCAAAATAATATAATAAAACAATTTCCTTAACTTTTAATAACATAATAAATTTAATTAATGATTAAATTTATTTCTAAAATAACTAAATAATTCCACAAAGATACACAAATATTAAAAAGGACTGCCATAGCCAAGTATCGAAACAAAAATCAAACAAGAGGGAATGATTTCTCTGGTAAATCTCATTCCTCCCAAATCTTGCAATTTCCATGCACAATAAAAATCTTGGCAAAATTTGCCATAATAACTTTTCCAAATCTTCTCAAAATTTTAATCTAAAAACACCCATAAAATAACTTCTTTCCATAACCAAAAATTAACTTCAGGAATGGACTTTAGCCAAGAACAAGAAATAATCAAACGGGATTTTAGATTTGACAAACATCTTAACACACACGTCATTCAAAAAGAATAAATAAATAAAATATTTTCTTTAAAACAAACAATCAAACGAAGTCACCCAATCTGGTATAGCTTTCCTGGAAGAAATTTGTAGAAGAGAACCAATCCTTCAACAAGCTTCCAAATAAATTTCTCTTCACCTAAATCCCTGACCTGTTTCCTGTGTCTCCCTAAAATAAAGACATATTCCCCTTTTTAAACTAAAATTCTAGGTTGAATATATTTTTCCCAAAAACCTAAATTTAGTAATAAAAGCAATTTTATTTTCTTTTCTAATTTTCTAACAAAGATAAGTTAACATGAAATAATTAAAAATCATTTTTCTTTCTTTTCTTTTCTCATGCAAATTAATTAATTTTCTAAATAAAGAGATTAAAGCAATACTTTAATTCTAATTAATTCTTTTATTCATCTATTTATTTATTTATTCTTTTATTCTTTTATTTGTTTTAAATTTTAGGAAACAATAAATGAAATTAATCTAATTTATTTTTCACTAAAATTTAAATAAAAAATATTTTTAATATCATGCAGCTTGCAACTTAATTTAATAATTTCTTTTAATTAACTAAATTTATAATCTCAATGCATAAAATACATAATTCAAAAATATAAACTATGAGATAACTCCATAAATTTAATTAATTAATTAAATCTACTAAACACACAAACTGAGCAAACCTCAAGCAAATACTCATAAAAAGATCAAATGACAAAATACGAAGGCCGAACAAACTGACAGGACGACCAACTGACAACACTCACAAGAGTGTAACTAAGTAAAATAGGGTCAACTACTACCTCCTCCACTTCCATCGGAAAATATAAGGCACGCCCAAACCTGTGAAGCCAGGTGGAGATGATACCCCATACCAACCTGATACTTGTACCTGCAATATCTTGCATCACTAAACCACACATGCATATATATAATATAGAAAACATGGCATACACATCGATGAAGGAGAATCACGACGTTCCCTATCTCATCGGAGTGAGTGAAGGAAAATCGACCCCTTGCATCCAATACACTCGCAGACACGCAACATATAATTACACATTGCATAGATAAAGTAAAGTGTCAGTACATAGCAATAATCCATAAAATGCCATAAATCACAAGTACTTAAATACTGCAAATAAATTATACATCTCATATCCAGATAAAGCATGAAATAATGTCATATAAGTCTGATTAACACATCATGGTAATGTATCCACTAAAAGTAAACAATAATAAAATATGAGTATAATAAGTTCAAACGAGGAAGGGTACTACAAACCTAGCCTGGACCTAGGGTGCTCTTGCACCATACTCAAAAGGGAAAAAGATTCAAGTTCCAATTGAATAGAGGTTTTCAACAAGGGAACCATGCTTGAGATCTTCATGTCTGGTGATGTCAAAGTGTCATCTTGAACATTCAGCATCTGCACCAATTTATTGCTTTGTGCTAAGCTTCTCAAACCGCCTTGTGCATCCTCCCTCCTGGAAGCGATTCAATAATTGTCTCATTTTGGCTTTAGGTCTGTCTAAGTCTTGGGAAAGGTGTTGCAACCTGACAATAGGAGGAAGTCGACCCTTATCTGCACTTCTAAGTTCCTCTTTCAACATGTCTCCAACAACTAGAACTTGACTATTCAATTGTGCAATTGGAACAGCAAACTGAAAAATTCTTGGTTGCCTTGTCTTCATCTTCATCATTCGAATACAATTCGGCAGCATATCCATCATCCAACCATTACCTTCATTGTTTTTTGTAACTGTGATGCTAAAAATGTGGTATATAAGAGGCATACACATATAATGAGACAATAAAATGTAATTGAAAAACTAGATTAGAAATGCAAACCACAAGCCTTCCTTGAAATGACCCATTTTCCTCTATTCTTGAGGACCTTGAAGGTGTTGGATTGATGGGCTCTTAGTGGAGCAATGACCTCCAAAATGACAACTCAAGAGTTGAGTAGCTATTTGATCATGATTGACTATGGAGATGATATGAAATGCATGATTTAAGAAACTAGATTAACATGCTATGATTAATCCAAAATCTAATTACTAGATAATTGAAATGCAAATTGCCTATAGTAATGATGCCTAAATTGATATGAGATGGGATCCTTATTGCTCCAAAATGGGGGATATTTATAGGAATTCCAAGGCCAAAGCTGAGGTGGCAGGAATCGATGGTCCAGATCTGATCTGAAGATATCAAGGGCCAAGATTGAGGAAGTTGGAGAAGAGGTTGGAGGAAGGGACACTTTTCATCTCTGTGGTGACAAGTGTCAAGGAGCCTTGCTCATGAGAGGGCAAGTGTCCAAGGGAGGAGACATGTGGCAAAAGTGCCATGTGTCTCAAGGAGAGAATATCCACACCATGGGAGGTTAGGATAAGGAAGTTAGAATGTGCAAGATAGGATAGAGTTAGTTAAACCCAAGATTAGATTGAATGGGTTAAGTTAGGGGATGGTTAGGTTAGTTGGTTAAAAGTTAGGAGCCATGTGCTCATTTGAATTTAGAAATTCAAATAATTGGAAAATGATAATTGATCTCAACAAACTTGAGTTTGTTAATCTTAATTAGGGATTAGAAGAATTGATTAATATGGGGAGACATTAATTAATTTAAAATTAATTAATCAAAGGGGGATATGAGATGAACTATATAAATAAATCATTTAGATTTATTTACTAGTAGATGAATATAGAAATTAATTAAATTGCTTGTGAATTCAATTAATTGGGAAGGGGGAATTAATCAAATAACTGCGTATTTAATTGACTATCTTCAGACCATTTTTAGGTGTATACAGTAACATCTTCTTCACCATATTGTGCATAAAAATCTACATACACTGCATTCACTTATCCTTCTTCTTTATACCCTTTTACATCATCATTTGTATATGCTACACCTATAAACTTATACTCACAAATATTGTTAGAAAATAATGTTTCCAGTCTCAATGGACTCATTTTCTTCATATTTTCCCTCACCCTCAAATGGCCTAGGTTCTTCCACCATCAACAAAGACTTTCCAAGGTCTGGTTATGTTGTCCTCTCTTGCCTTCTTCTCCTCTGAATGATCTTTTGGATGGGCCACTTTACCTTTTTTTCTTATTAGCCAATGCCAACCATTTTCTTGTTGTGCTTTCTCAAGACATTGCCACATCTCAAGATTCGTTATGTCGAGAATTCTTTTTTACTTGTTCCAAGGTGTGCCTCAACTCTATTATATCTTGTTGAACATTTTTTTTTGTCCTTCTCATTTTTCTCTCTTCTCACCACTTGTTTCATGCTTGGTAACTCCTTACTCTGCAAGTCTCCATGGACTAGTCTCTTCAAAATTTCTATTCTTTTGGTACCCCAATACCTACACACACACAACTATCCTCTACCCAAAAGGATTCTGGAAGATGCTCTCTCCAATGCCTCTTCTACCCACTTCCTCTTAGTGCAAGAAATATGCACACCTTCTACCTAGTTTCATCACTATTGGAGGATATAAGTTACCAGCTCTCTTTCATACCTACAACAAACTTTCTCTCACAACTCTCTTGTCCTAGTGCATACCTTGCACTCTCGGGGACTTCTAACTTTTATATAAATTTGATGAAGAGCAGGGGTAGGAATGATCTCAACCTATCAACCAACAACTTGGAAGGGATTTTGGGGCATCACACTACACACTTTCTTCACAAACCTTCACTAGGCCTTGTAGCCCTTCTAATAGGATTGATTCTTCATAACTTGTGATAAAGGCTTGATAACCAAAATTTAAACACATATTTAGATACCCTTTTGGATCTAACAACACATACTTGAAAATGAGGTAGGGTTGCTTTGGACTAATTGGGCCAAATTTTGACTGTCCCAGCTGGAACTAAGTTCAATGGGCATTTAGGCTTAATGACAACTTTGATCTCTTGTCTCCAAACGACTCCAAAAGGGTATGCAAGAAATTTTTTGGCCTGGGAAGGGTTCAAAATAATATACCAACATTCCACAATGGTTCAATTCCTTCTTGGTTTGGTACAATGCAATTTAGTCCTTCTCAACTATGGTTTTCAAACTGACATGTTGTAATCTAAAAATAATAGTCATTAAAAACTCACAAAGATGAATGAATCAAACCTTTTCCTTTGGAAGAATTTAATACCATATCAATACAATCCTTTCCACCAATTTTCACAAATTTCCAATGGTGGAAAATTGATTTATGGATTTTTCTTTGTCACTGGGAACCCTAGTTTCTGAACAGGGTTGTTAGGAACATTGGTTTATTAAACCACTCAAACAATATTTTCTTTAGGACTGGTAAGAATAAAAAATATCTGAAATAAAATTATATTTCCGTCCATATAAGTTTCAGATTATTAAATAAACCTTACAATCCATACCAAGCAATTTTCTTGCTATTTCACAGTGAAAATCTGAAAGTGGCAATCACTAATTTGATCATAACTTTCACAAAACTCAATGAAAAACCACTAAAGCAATTGAAAATGAAATATAGTTCATTTCTCCATCAATCACAATCAATTTATGGACTTTATCAGACCATAAAAATCTGTACAATGCAAGAGAGTAGTGTTATTGCAGGAAAGCACAAGGAAGATTGCTCCAAAATGATTCTAATTTCATTCAAAAACCTTCTCCAACCTCCAAATTTGAGTTGGAATTACATGTTTATGGTTTTACAAGCATTTCCAACTACTCAACCAACCACCAACTACCCATAACTAAAACAAATGCAACTTTTGCAACTTTTACATGACAACATTGGCAACTAATAAACAACTTTTGCAATTTTTGTCCTAATGGCACAAAAACTTCATAAATGGCCCAAAATGACTAGAAATGGTCTAAAATGACCTTATTCCATGTAGAAAAATCAATTGAAGACAAAATATCAATTTTCACCTATTGGACCTAGGGTGCTCCTGCACCACAAACATATCTAATAATCACCACTGTCACAACACACTATATCTAATAATAACCATTGTCACAACATGCTATCTTTCTAAATATGTCACCTTCAAAACTTTAACTTTTGCACTTTTGCAATCTCAAATCTTCTTGCACGTCATTTGCATTGTCTTCTCATCAATTCACACGCAATCCATCATACAACTTCTCCAACCACACTCCTTAAATATGAGATAGATCATTGAAAACTTAATTAGGGTCGGCCAAGAACTGAATAAACATTATTACACAAAATAAGCCACTTGAACCAAAAATACTCAAGGTAGTTCACTCCAAAAGAAAAAGAGAACCAAAACACATCACAATACACCCTTCCAAGACAAATCCAATGATCTACACACACTAGTACATTATCCAAAGACATTACTAAACGTAATGTGTAGACTAGCAATCAGTCGGTCAAAAAACATCTTCCAATGAGAAATACATCACACGAATCTCCACACACCATGGTGAGACCCATAACAACTTCTCAATACATCCTTCAGTGCATATATATACCAAAGGAATATGATCCAATCAAGATAACTCAATTAGACACATCAAATCATGACACAACTGAATATCCCGAACATAAATCAACAAAGCTTTCTTGTGGAACAAAGAAACCACTAGAGAAACAAACTGAGAATACTACACGAGCCATAAAATCACATCCACTAAACCGCAACACAATCTGTAATATATTCAAAGGCCACCAAAGACTTTTTGAACCAATCTAACAAACACACTTACTACCAAAGAACATAAGTAACCATCTGAATCAAAACACCACAACCAACACCAAAAATACCAAACTCAATCTGCAACACAAAACAGAACTACAACAACCAGGAGCATATCCAAACTAGAATCCATCGGGATATCCAGGTTTGACATCAATGACAACCATACAAATTCATACTTCCAACAATCTAGACATGTGTTTCTCCAACCTTGTAGATATAATGTAATTATAATAAATGTTACTTGGGCACACCTAGAGTGTAATAAATAAGTACATAAAATCGTAGAGATGCTGTCTTTTTTAGGTTTCATTTTTTTAGGATTCTCTAGATCATCTTCAAATGCAAGAAAAGAGCATACTAGATTTTAAGAAGAATCTACATGAAAATTATACAGCCCCCTAAGTCTTAGAAACTACAAATTAAAACATCTATCCTAACATAATAATTTCTATTACTATGTTAACTTCAAGATTAAACTAAATCTACTCAAAACCTAGAGTAAAAAATAGATCAAATAAAACTATTCTAGTAATCATAGGAAATTAAACTAACAAAATATAGTTAGCTCCCACAAGTGAAATGTAAATATTCAAAGAGCAAAATAATATTATGAGAACTCAAAAAATCATAAATAAATAACAAGGTAGAGGGGTTGAAACATATAGGTAAAAGGGGAGGTAAAACCAACCGATGAGAAAAATAACTCTAATTACTTGAAAATAGGTGGGAGTTACACTCATAGAAGATGATATCTAACCTTATTATGATCCACTCACTATGATTAAGCTAAAATAAATGTGTAGCAAAATACATAATATTCAACTACAAAAAATAAAGTACTTTGCCAATAAATTTGATCCCATGAAAATGAAACTTTGTTTCAAGTAGAAAACTCTTTGTGCTTAGCCTTTGCCTATCTCTACAAATGAAACTAGAGGACTCGCAAGTGATAGGGAAAGTTGATCAACAAATTTAGCCTCATCAAATCAAACTTTTTTTAGATGCGGAAACCTCTTTTGCTATAATGAAATTGATGTTAAATTTACTATTGATGACCATTGGACCAATAAGATTTAAATATTTATCATTATTGAATGAATCATTTTTTAAATTAGCAATATTATAGATGAGAAGATAACCCAAAAGATTCTAATCCAATGGATTATATTAGGACTATGTAATCTCTCATATGCGAGCATTTTTACGAGATCCATATAAGAAACTATCCCACGAATTTTTAAATCTTATAAATGATATTATAGAATGCATTCTAATCATTTTACTATACATTTTTTTAAGTTTTGTATACATCATCTTTACAACTATAATAAAATTATCTTACCCGTATCTTAAAAGGTCTAGTTAAGAGGCCTACAATCACATGTCACTTAATCCAAAAGCTTTTAAGTTTCACAAATGATAATTGGACCCACACTCAAAGGAAATAACTTAGACATAACATTTGGACTTTTGAACTTATATGTTTCATATAATGAAATTAGAACTCTTGTTCTCATGTGGCATGTAATACAAGACCTAGATAAAACATGAGCCCTTGATTTATTGGTTGGAGGGGAGGATTAAGATCTCTCTTTTCATGTGATGTCTTATAAGATTTTTTATAAAATAAGTTGGAAAAACTTGTAGTGGGGACAAGACTCAAGCCATGCTCATGCCTTCCTCTAGTCACTTCGTTAATATGCCAAATCACTTTGTTATTGTTTGACCAAATAACTCAACAATTTCTCAATCTACATTTTACTTTTTTTTAATCATGGACAGTAATGAGAAAATGTTATGGATCAAAATAGGAATATATACAACACAAAGAAGTTGATTATCAAATAATCAAAAAACTAGTTACAAATAAAATTATATAAATAATAATAACAAATGATTCTTATTGTTTAATATTTTTATATGAATGTAATACTATTAATTTTTTAATAATCATTAACTCATGACTAAATTCAAGTTTTGAATTGAGTATTACACCCTTAATCTTTGAGTCTCCATATAAATATGAATAATATTGCTTCATGTGATGCTTTTTCCAAATCGAAGTGTTGATTAATGACGATAACATTTGTTCATAATTGTGTAATAACTTCTATTAAAGACAAGAATTAACATTCGCCTCCTACAATTAAAAAATAGAAAACAAGTATTTACAAACATTAATTATATACCACTTACATGGCAAGTTTTTGAAACTATTTATGAACCTCAACGTTGTCATTGCACTAGACCATAAATACTACATAACGAAACTATCAAGAACAAGTAACATTCAACAATTCAAAAAGATGGATCAAACAGATTTTAGCATGCCCATAGAACTCATGCATCCAAATCAAATAAAAAATCATTATCGCCATAGAACTCATGCATCCATATACAAAGATAGTAATTCAAATCAAAGAAAAAATCATTATTGCCATAGAACTCATGCATCCATATACAAAGATAGTAATTCAAATCAAAGAAAAAAATTATTACTGCTTTAGCATAGATATATGAAAATATGAACAAAATTGACATAACACTCATTACAACGATTGTACTCCTATCATTGTTGCTCAAGATGGTCGACATTGAACTCAATCCACCATTAAAACCTCCCCCACCATAAGCAGAAGAGATCTCCAACTGATATCATGGCGTCCATTTCTTCAAAGGACTAGTGTTGGGAATCATAACTAATGAAAAATCCTTGCTTTTATGTCGTCTCTCTTCTTTATTATGTCGCCAAGAAGAAAACAGAAAACTGAGATTGAAGGGTGACAGAGAGTTGAAAAGGACAGAGAGTACGAGGGGATGACAAAAGAGTCATTCCTACGTTAGGTATGTTTGTCCATAGCAACAGACTGCCACTTTTGCTTTACCAATGCATGGTAAAGCTTGTACTGGTACCCCTGCAATTGGCATAACATTATTTGTCTTTCTCAATAGAATTGCCCGCCTCTTGGGAGAGAAAAGCGTCGAGGAGGAACTTTCATAGAGATATGGTTTTAACGTTGGCTGATTAAGGAATGTACGGCATAATCAATCGTGGGGCTTGCTCCATTGCTTACCTTAGCCTTTTCCATTGCACATGATCTTCATTCAAGATTGAACATTGGAGATGATGTGATAAGAGGATTTGTATTTTCTTTTTGGGAAGATTCTATATCATTCACGGGTTTGTTATTGTTATGTTTTTTATATGAAAGGATAAGTTTATGTTGGTATTTTTGTGGGTGGTACCCATTTTGTGGGTGGTACCTTATGTTGATATTTATGGATTTAAGAGGTAAGGACGGAGGGGTATTCGTTTTGAGAGCACGAGTCTGTGTTGATACATTTGTTTATAAGAGTCAAGGATAGAGAGGTACCCATTTCGAAAGCACGAGTCATAAGACTCAAGGACTGAGTGGTACCCGTTTTGAGAGCACGAGTTTATGTTGATACCTCTACATTTAAGAGTCAAGGACGAAGGGGTACTCATTTTGAAAGCACAAGTCTATGGTAATACCTCTTTAGTTAAGAGCCAAGGATGGAGAAGTATTTGTTTTCCCAAATCATCTGGGACATGATCCTAGTTGCATCCTTTATATTGTATCTCTTGGGGTTTTGAAACTCGGTAGTTAGCGTAATCAATGAACATTACCATTACCATTACCAATTGTGCTCAAACAATTGAGCTATAACTCTTTGGTGAATTTGGCTATTTGGTTTAGTTGTGAAGAGGAGAAAAACAAACCAACCATGTATCAATCAAATAATTAATTCAATTAACTTGATAAATGAGTTGATATTAGATAAATATAAAAATATATTAACAATGACATATGAAAAAAGGTGTTTAGTTCTTTTTGTGACAATATACTATTGAAGTACATGTTTTTGTGATCCAACTTGAGATTCTGCTATTAGATCTATAATTGTGAGGTTTTGATAGAGTAAGAAATTGATTGTTCTTCTTTAGGGGTTAGAACTACACATGCAACCAAAATCTAGAAAATTATGACAGTGACCTTGAAATGGCAGACTTGGACTTTGTCTTTTTTCTCTTTAAAAAAATATGATTTCTTCATTTGTACTTATACACAGTGGTTCTTAAAGCACCAATAGGACATATTATCAAGTGGGAGAATTTGTGGCTTGCCTTGATTGTGATAACATCTAGTGTATCATGTCAACAATTTTTGAAACAGATCAAAGATATGCCAAGAGAATGCAAATACTTATGTCTATGTCCTTATTAATGCAAAGGTTGATGTAGGGTTCTCTATTGATCAACTAATATGTTAATGATAGTCTAATAATGGATGTCTAAATGACACGGAGGAATTTGTCCTCGTTACAATACCTTGGTATTCAAATGTTGAATATGTTACACTTTAGTCAATAGGTAATGACTATATATAATCAAGTTGACTTCAGCCCATGATTAAGTTTGATTTTAAAAGATGGAGGTCAAGGATGCCCTAGCACTCCTAAGTCAAGTTCAAGGCCACCCAACAATCTTGACCCAAGACTAAAAACAACAAGATTAAGGGTTAAATATGTACCATTGGGAATTATTTGGACTTGAGGTATGTTTAGGTTTAGGTTGAAGTCCAACTCATGCACCCAAATATGCAATTTGAGTACTAGAAAATTGCATTAAAAACAAAAGGTTAAAATGGGCCTAAAGCAAGTGGGAAAATACACTAGGGGGCACTTTTCACCTCTAAATTTTCCTCCCACTTTAACTTACATGTGAACTATCATATATCATAAAGAAAACAAGAAATCAACATGAAAGTAATTGGTAAGCATGCAAAAAAAGGATATAATATGGATGGCATTTCATTTGTGCTCCATGTAATGACAATTTTATCTTTGGACTTGCATGCACCAAATAAAAGATGTATAGGATGCTTGAATAGGCCAATGTAAACCAAAAGAGATAAGTTAGAGAGATGGGTTTAGGATCCCTAAATAAACCATTGTAACTAGCAAATGAGGAATTAAATACCTAAATGGATCATTGCAATCATGCTCCTAATGACAAAAGATGGTGTAGGAATTGCATCAAACCACTATAACCATACAAGCATGATGTAGAACCCTTGATTAGTCATTATAACCATGAGTATATGATGTAGGCCCTTAGAGAGACACTATTCTCTTATGGATCTAGATAAACATGAATGTGCTACAAATAGCTTAAAATAGATGGTTAATCTTAAAGATGAAAAATGGCATGCTAATTGTAGGTATTCTATTTAACAATAGTAGGGACTAATCATTGTTGTTTCTAGGACTATTTTGGGGGGGTTAGATATATATTTCATCTAAAATGAAGCACAGGTGCTGAAAACGCTTCCTAACACTAATCTCTAGTGCAAATTTTATTTACAAATCTTGACTATTATAGAAATAGAAACACATTTAGAAAGAGATAATGAACATGCAAATATTATACCACAATAAACACACGATGAACATGGAAAAAACCCTTTTGGGAAAAGAAAAAAAAAAAAAAAAAAACCCACACTCCAAAAGCTCAGTACTTTGTATTAATGAAATAGTGAGTGCATTGCAACCCCAATATAATAGAAGCGTAATATTTCACCTACAGAACAAGACTTATAATTTTATAATGAATAGGAAAAAGAGCCCAAAATGAATGCCTAAGTCCAAGTGACACTCATCTAAGCTTGTAAGGAGTCCCAAGACATGCACAACACTTGCATGCAACCTGTCTACATGTGAAGCACTATCATAAACCATCATGCAGGAATCTTCCAACTTGGGCACCTCCCTTACATGCAATTAGATTATTCAACATGCAATCACCCTCATACATGCAAGAACCTAGCATGCATGGGCTCTTATCTCCAATAATAGCCAGTTGTCATACGTTGTCATAGAATATTGTCATTGGTTGTCATAAAATGTCAAACTCACAAAAGTCCAAGATCCTCTAAGTAGGATGCCTACCTCCATGTGATGACAAAATACTCCATGTCACCTTTCCACTAGATGACGAAATAGCATGTGCAAACAAAATTGCCTAGTAGGCTAGTAAACCAAATATTAAATAAATAAATCCAAATACCAATGTTAGGACTTGCAAAGGTTGAGACACCTTAAGCTTGTCTTTAAAAGGAAAATGCTTTGATAACTTTTAGGATGAAAACTATACTTTTGTGGCATCAGAGTTTAAATGTTATTACATATTTCTGTTCCTCTAACTACAATTTTTTTTAAAAAGACCTCTCATTACAAACCCATATGCAAAAGTTATGGCTTCTAGAAGATGAAGGGTAAAAATTGTCAAAAAAATGGTAGTTTTGTAACTATTAGGAAGTTGTTTTAAAAAATGTCACCTATTGAAAAAGGGTAATTTCATCCTAACTTTACAAACATTTAAAGCATTTCAATTACATTGTCTATTGGATTTATGTAGAAGGCTATGTGCACACATGAAGAGTGTTCCAACACTTTTGTAAAGCAACAAGGAGCCCAAAGTAAAGGAGAGGATGATTCATAAAGATCAAGATAAATCAAAACTTGAACAATAAGTTGAATTCAACAATGAAGTAGAGAAAAGAATAAAATGATAGAAAAACTTGTAGAAGGAAAATTGACATTCTTTTCAAGCCAAACCCACATTTGTAAAATTGACTCCCATCTATTGAAAACTCCAAAGTAAAATAAAATGGCATCATTTCCACCTAGAGATTTTGGAGTATTCTTTAAGGGCTTAAAAAATAATGTTCCAAAATCACTAGCAACTATAAATAGAGGTGGAGAGCATGTATTTTGGTAGGAGAGAATTGATATGTGTGTTGTATTGAAGATAACTAATGAATTTTTGTAGTGTCCCTCCTAGGCACAAATTCCTTTTTGATGCATTGATAGACTCTATAGACTTTCTTAGACTCTTTGATGATGCTTTTGATTGATACTTATGGCTTTATTTATATTTCGAATGCTTTTAGTTTGATGCTAGACATTGCATATTGAAAGTTGATATACTATGGTTTTATGTGGATGGTGATATATTCAGGACTATTATGATGGTTGGACACATGCTTGGTTATTCACGAGCACTCATTATATGCACATGGTGGTTTATATTTACTTATGGTGATATCTTGCTATGAGCTAACCTTACTTCATGTTTATATTGGATATGATGAGGACATTGATGATGTTATGGATGTCATGATTGTATTATTGTTGTGATCGTGGAAGGGACGATGTTATACCACTCAGTTATGAGTAGGATGTGATGTTGTGATTCTCTTTCATATGTTTAATTACTCCGTGTTATATGCAATGTATATGTCGTTGTATAGATATTTGGTGTTACGCAGGATTGCAAGTACTAAACATTGACTCCACCTGGTTTCATAGGTTTGAGCGTGTCTCTAATCCCAATGGCAAGTTGATCAGAGGTGACATGAGGTCCTATCACACTCTAGGCTTAGTTGATACCTTGTTAAGTCTAGTGTGTTGGTTGGAGTTGCTTTGCTAGGTGTTATGCCGTATTTTATTCAATCCTATGTTGGGATATTTTGTGGAGTTGTGGTTATTAATTAATTTATTAATTAATTAATTTATATACATAGTTTATTAATGTTTAAATTATTATTGACAATTGGTATTGATATTTAATATAAATATATTTGATTATTGGAGTTTGTAATAAATTAATGTTTAATTTGTGGGATTTATATTGGTTGAGCATTTATATTATTTGGGCATTGATTTATTTGATTTAATGGTTATTGGTTTATTTTATTATTTAATCTTTTTATTTATTTATTTACTTACCCTTTATTGCTATTGGCTTTTGGGCGTTGCATTTGGTTAATAATATTTTTACCTCGATTTTGGGAATGGTTGGTAAAGTTTACTATTATTTTCATTATTTTTTATTTGTGTTGTGGTGAGATATGATTTTTGAATAATTTTAAATATGGAGTTTGGAGATTGTCGTAAGGTTCTTTTTGGGCTGGAAATATTCGTGATCCTTAGAGATTTGATTTTTAATATGGGAAAGATTTCTACGAATGTTTGAGGATTAGAGCTTTCGCTTTTGATTTTGGATTGTAGCTGTGATTGTGTTGGAGGATTGGTTGGTTGTGGACTATTTGGCTTGGTTGTGTCTTTTCTTCTGCAAATTATTCTTTGTCCATGACTTCAAATTCCAAGTTGGTGGTTTGAATCCTTTTTGTGTCTTTTGTTTTATAAAAGATTGTATGTTTCATGATTGTTTTGAAAGGGAAATATGTTTGTTGTGTGTTGGAAGTTGTTTTTGTGCATTATGCAATTTTGAAGCTTTGGTTCTTTTAGTTTGGATTGGTAGAATTATGGAGTCTTTGGGTCTCTTATTGTCGTGAATAGACTTGAGATTGTGACTTGAGGGCTTTGTATTCTTTTCCTTGGAAAACTTTATTGTGTTGTGATCTTTTGTTTCTAATTTCAATATTTGGAGTGTAGGCAATGAAGTTTTGTATGATGTCGAAGAAATATTTGTCTTTCGATCTGGTTTATTTATCTTCTATTTTATGTTGTGATTTCTTGTGCTTGGTCGTAAACACCTTATGCTCTTTCATTTGATGTCAAAATTTGTATCTGAGATCATTCTGGACTTATTTGTTTGATTTTATTTGCGTCGGATTCGTATTCGACTCTCTGACTTATATGCGCTAATCTAGTCAATGGATGTGCTAATTCCTTGGTTGTATGCGCTACTTAATATGTCATGTGCATCATTCTGAGTATCATATGCACCACTCTATTATGTGGATGTGTTATTCTAAGTATTATATACGCTATGGTTTTGGATAAATGTGTTATTCTGAGTCATGTATGTGCTAAGAGATTTTGTAAATGTGCTAGATAATTGTGTAAAAGCATCAGAGTTTTGTGTAAATGCACCAGCTAAGTCTGTAATAGCGTCATTCTACTATTTTGACTTTGTCAATCGATTTTTTAGTTTGTGTTAGACTAGAGGGTTATTTTTCAGGTTTTTTGTGATTCCCTGTGTTGTTCTAGTATTGAGTTACTTATCCCAGACTTGGATATTTGTTGCATTATGGCCATTAGGGAGAGATTGTTATATTTGCAGCGAATGTTGGAAATCATCATATTGATTTTGCCTTGCTATTGAATTATTGGAATCCCATTTTAGATATAACATATTGTTGGGATTATTAGTTCCATGATATGGATTATTGTATAATGTTGTCGATATGGTAGTATGGATTCAAATGTGATTTTGGATCAGTTTTGGATATTGGAACCCATGGATGGTTGTATCATGTGATTCTTGAGATTCTATGTGTATTTGTTATGATGATGTTGGTACCCTAGGTTCTAGGAACATGATAGGGGGAGTGGCTTCCAAGTGGGTGTTGGGGCCCCAAAGTGGCTACCAGAGAATCTCATTGGAAGTTTTTGATAATCAAGTGATAATCTTAATAAATTAATTTAGGGGTTTGGGTAGTTCTCACATTAAACAAGATAATTTGTGGATCCCCACTCAAGGCCTAGCATGCTAGTTTAGGCACAGGATAAGATTGGGAAGGCCTTGTTGGCATGACTATACTCTTTTGTCTTCACGAAAGGTTGAATTGGTTCTGCATGCGTATCACTTGGGCGTTGGGGTCTAGAGAGAGACTGTCAAGGAAACCCTTGTTGATGGGCACCAGAGTCTAGAGACCACCAGGGAAACCCTTGTTGATAGCATGTGATGACACTCTTTCCCTATATGTCTCGTACTACCTTAGCCATGTATTTTGATGGTAGGCTCTGGTGTTTTGTGCTTTTGAGTTGAGCCTTGTAATTGAGTATTTTAGTACAACTTGTTTTGCCAGTGAGGTGGTTATTTATGTTTTATGTTCCTTGGATATTAGGTGTCAACCTAGGTTTAGAGTGTATGTGGTACCTTATGTCATTCTCTATAGCATGGGGGGTGGACCTTGTTGGTTCCTCATGGTCGGGTAGTTTGATTCCTTCTTCCACTGGGATTTTCCTTCGTTGGATGCTCGTGTACGTGATTGAGGATTCTTTATCTCTTCAGTTCTTCATGCTATGGACACTTGGAGCAATTATGGATTATTCTGTGTTTGAGAAATATCATTGTATATGTAACTTTGGATAGTTATATTTGTAGCTAGGAACTATGATTCATTTTTGGAGTAGATATTGTATTCAAGTGTTTATTATTTTGTGAAAGACATGTTATGAGATTTGGATAACTATCCTTGTAGATAGAGTTTGTATTTCCTTGACGGATTAGAAGATGTAGGTTGTAATTATTATCTTGTATGAGTAGTTAAGTGTAATATGTGATGATAGGTTATATGGATTCTTCTATTTAAAAATGGTTTGATTATGAGTTGTATGGAATACTTAATTGATGGAAATATTGATTATGAACATTTGGATTTGGTGTATTAAAATGAATCCATCGTATTAGTAGTATTAATTTGTTTAGATTCGTGAGAAAATGATGATGTGGTCATTGGATATTGTAATGGAGTATATCTCATGTATGCGTAATGGTTTAGCTAAATGGTTACTTTCCTATGTTCTTTAGCTGAAATGAATATTAGAATTGATGAAAGGAAACCATGTGGTAGTATGATTTGATAATGCTCATAGCTTAATGTTTTGTGTTATTAAAGCAACGTTAACTAGGGCACTAACCCTTTACATAGTCAAAGACTATCAATCTGAAACAAACAACACCAAAAACATGATGTTGGCAACAAAAACAACAGCCCGAAGGTAGTAAGAAACAAAACACAGTCAAACAGGCCAAAGAAAACCCTATCAAATCAGAAAACACCCAAACCCAGACAAAGGGGGCTTTGGGGGAGGGGAGAATACTTCCCCTTCTGCCTCCAAGAAACCACTGTCCAGGTGATGTTGTCATTAGGACCATCCAAAGAGAGATCAATCGGGAGGGACCCCACAAGGTTACAATTAGTAGTGTCAATAGAGTGTTGCAACTGAACAGCGGGAGGTTGTTGCAGAACAATAGGAGGTTGTTGCAAAACAACAACAGGATGTGGCGAAACAACACCAAAAGCAGGTCTAGTAGGAGTAGAACGTGGTTTCCAAACAAGAGAAGCTAGTGTGGGCCTCAAGAATAGAGGAGAGTTGGCATGATTGGCATAACTGATGTTGATGGAGAATGTTGATGAAATCGGTAAAGGACTATTGGTATGATATAGTGATGAAGAGATTGAGATTATTGACTTAATGACATTGATCAGTTATTTGTGTTGTCATTGATGGCAAACTATGTGGCAACTATGTTTTTCATGTTTATTTTGGCATCTAAGTCTTTTTGGTCTACTGGAAATGACTTATCGGTATTGAGGATAGTGAACTAGGAATTAGGACCTTAACCGGTAAACATGGAAATGTTTTGATTGGTTCTGGAGATTGGTGATGAGTCAAGTGTTGAGAATTGGAACATATATTTGTATCATTGTAATGTATCTTTGACCAAAACCGCATCATGCTTTGATTACCGGAAATCATGTTTATGATTTCAGTTGTATTTTCTGTAGAGTTTAAGAAGGGTTTTAGAACCGGTATTCAATTCTTTTAACTGGTAATGATTTTGAGTTCGGCGGTGTATTACATTATGTTTGAATGATGTTTTGGCATGATCAAAGAGTGAATTTCTTCGGAATGTGCAAAGTGCTTAGCGGAATGAGCTAAGGGTTTGAAAGAATATCAGATCGAGGTGCGGTGATCATTCAACAGTTGTAATTGATTTGTAATTGATTGTAATGATGATCTGTAATGAGTTGTAAAGATTTGTGATGATCTATGTTGTAAGTCTTAGGGTTTTCTAACCGACTATGTTGTAAAGGTTATTTAGGTCGGTATAGTTGATGTTTGTTGTGTCGGTGATTTTGAGAAAAGAGTGTGAAGTCGAACTAGTGTGGTGTATCTGCCAGAGTGGAGCTAAATTGTATCTAAACAAGCAAGCAATTAGTGTTATTTCCAAATCATTCATCTATTGTTCCCTAACAGTTGCAGCAGACAAAATCCCTTAACCGGGTAGGTTCTAACAGGCCTTAAATTGTAAATCCCTTACCGAGTAGCTCAACATCTGAGTGATAAATCCTCTTGTTAGGTTGCTTCTAACCGAGCAAAGCTCCTAACAGGGCTCATCATAACAATCCCTTAACCGAGTGACTCCTAATAGGGTCTGCTCCTAATAGGGCATCATTGTAAGCTCCTAATCAGGCTAGGCTCCTAACAGGGCACATTCTAAAAGAGTGCTCAATTTTTGTGGGTACCAATTCCCACCATGGTTTTTCCATATTTGGGTTTCCACGTGAAAATTCTAGTGTTCATGTGGTGAATGTTTTTGATGTGTTGATTTGATTTACTTTCCGTTTATGCATGTTGATGAACACTTAATGAGCAGTTTTGATAATCGGTTTAACTGTTGGATATCAGTGATTACCAGTACTAGCAAATAGTTTATTACTGGTTTGTGATTGATTTGGTGAAGTTTTATCAGTTCAAGTTTTAAGTTATGAATTGTTGTTAATACCAATTCAACCCCCCCCCCCCCCCCCCCCGCCCCTCTCAGTATTAACTGGATCCTCTCAGATTAACAAGGAGGCCACAATAGGAGGATCAAAAGCTTTAGTAGCAGTGAGGGGCACAACTTCCTCTCGAGAGGAGACATCATCCTCATGAGAGGAGTCATTGGAGATGATTGGTTAGCCAAAGGGGATTTACACTTAGTCAAATTATTCCTTTGCTGAGCTATTTATAATAAAATTTTATAATGTTAAGTTATAAAGTTACTTTTTTCTAAATTTAAGAAAAGTTAATAAAAAGTAACTTTATAATTTATTTTATCTTGGAATAAGTAACTTTATATTAAAAAGTTACATTGCACACTTCCTAAAAGGTTTTAATAACTTAAAAGGTGGTTATTATTTCATGATAAGACCCCCCCTCAAGATGGCGCCACATTTAGGGAGAGAAGATTCCAAGGAATCTTTGAAAGATGCCACAAGGAGTTCGATTTAGGGTTGAAGTGATAAAAGAGCCTTGTATGTATCATTTTAGAGAATTAGAGTTTATTGTTTTTTCAGAGCATTTTGCAATTGTAGGTCTGCAACGTCTATTGCATGTATCTAAACTGAATTTGGAGATGGAAACCTTCATGTTTGGGTGAGAGGACGAAATCCCCCTCATATTTAAGCTATCGATTTGCTAAGATTGTTTATATTTTGTCAATAAGGGCCAAAAATCAGAGTTTGTTAGCAGCTACATAAGGGTTACAATCTTATTATCATATTTGAGCAGGTATTTGGAGTTATTTCAAAGCTTTTGTGACATTTATGGACATCCAATCATACTCTAGTTGAATTGTACCAATTGGAGCTTCCCGGGACTTCAAAAAAATAAATAGAAGGGTTTTAACTTGGCTCTTAGGTACAAAATTCATTGTTAGCAGCAAATAAGAAGATTCCTCATAGTTATTTGGTGAAATCAATTCATATTGGAGCTACAGGAGAAAATCAGTGGGTAGAAGGCACACCAAATTGGGGTTTCTCCTGAGGAAAGTTCAGGAAGTGCATTGGAATAAGGATTTCTTCACTAAATTATTTTAGATAATTATCTTGTAGGTGAATAAAGCTCATTGGAGTCAATAAATGCAGTTGGAGGTGCTTCGTTCATTATTTCCACCTGTTCAGGGCAATAAATCACCTTCAATTCCCAGCGTTGGACTTCTAGTAGGCCATTATTAGCTTGGGTTGTTGAAAATAATCATTTGTTCTTTGCTGATAAATAAAATCAGAAGTCTATAATTCATTTTCAATCAATTATTTTATGTATTGCGTTTGTTATTCATTTTGCATTGTCAAATTCCAAAAGTCAATAACACGCAAGTTATCCATAAACCTCAAACTACATTAAAATACCAAAATTACAACCGCTAGTCAAAGAAATCGGACTCAGAAAAAATATCAAATTGTTCCAATCAGAATTCGCGATCTTTCAATGGTATCAAAGCGATGATCCTGCCAGCCTAAGGGTCATCGAAGTGATTCTATGCATCGGGCAAGATTTGGTAATTACATGTTTTACACACGCAGAAGACCATGGGTGGATTTGAACTTTGTTACTGAACAACCAACAGAGAATAATATGGCTGATCAAGAGAATAACAGGGATGAGGAAAGACGGGAGCAACTTGATCCTGATGAGATTATGAGAAGCTTGGCTGATGCGTAGCCGATAATTGTCCAGGTTATTAACAGGTTACAGGATACACTGGATAGGATGGATTTGGGAAATCACAGGGGTAGGCACAGAAGTCATAGCAGATTAGTTTTAGCTGCAGGGATTCGTGGCAACAGTAGGACTCCATCTTCCCTAGGAAGTGCATCTATCTCACCACGGAGAGACAGGACACATACTAGGACAGCTGATAAACCTATGCTTCCTCGGTTCACTCCTAAAGATGAACCACCATTGGTTCTTCCCCAGAATGGGGTGACTTTTCAGGATACAGTTATGGCTGTCGACGATGAGTGGGCTCGACTTTCGGCACACGTCAGAGATGCTTTCCCTTTGCATCAATATTGCATGCAGTGTAGAGATTCTATGAGGGGACAAAATGATAGATGGCCCAGACAGCAGAGGAATAATGATTTGAAGAAAGCCACTGATAAGCTTGCCTTATCCACATTTCATGGTAGTGGCTACATTTAGTGCACGAGCATGGGTCCATAAGTTGGACATATACTTATCCTTGAAACCTATGGCTGAAGATGAATCCATTCAGTTTGTTAACCTGCATTTGGAGTGTGTCGCATACGATTGGTGGCACCATGGATTGGTCACTCAGAACCATGCTCTCATTCACTCATATTCAGAGTTCACAGAGAGACTGATTGCCAGGTTTGACAGGAAGGATGTGGAATTATATTACAAGGATTTAGCTCTCCTACAAAAGTCAGAACATGTGGAGTCTTATATTAATGAGTTTCAGTGTGTAGCAGCGATGGTGCTTGAGATGCCCGATAGAAGGGTAGTGATGCTTTTCATTGAGGGTCTACATGAGAGACTGTGGGTTAGTCAAGGCTTTGAAGTCTAAGAATCTGTAGGAGGCTATACAAATTACATTAGACTTGGATACCTCACCTCCACCCTCCACATTTCAACAAAACAAAAACTTTCCCAGGAACTCCAAACCCTTCCAAAAGACTTTTACTCCACAAAAGGGAAACACATCTTCTCCTAAGAATGATCAAGAATCTAGGAATGAATTGAGAAGAAAGAAGATGTGTTTTACTTGCAAGGAGTCTTGGGAACCAAGTCACAAATGCCTTGGCAAGGGCAAAGCCCATCTCAATTAGGTGAACTCAGACATGGAGGATGAGCATATATAGGACATTGATGATGAGGAGGTACATAATGAGCCATCACAAATAGAGCTTAATTCTACGGATGCTCAGGCTAAGGCCAATGTCACTCTAGCCACACTTTCGAGCTATCCTAAGTTCTGCGCCTTCAGATTGAAGGGGACTATCCAGGGGCAGCGTGTAGTGTGTTTGGTGGATACTGGAGCAACCCATAATTTTATTGATTGACACCTGGTGGAGAAACGTGGGTTGTAGTCAGAGGAATTTTCAGGATTTGGAGTGAAGGTTGGAGATGGTGCAGTGTTGGGATGTACCAGGAGGATTCCCCAACTCAATATTCAGATGGGAGACTACACCTTGATAGATGATTTTTATGTCCTACCATTAGAGGATTGTGATGTAGTTATTGGTATGCAGTGGTTACAGGGAATTGGCAGATATGTCATAGATCACTGCAAGATGCAATTGGAGTTTCTAGTTGATGGTAAGAAGAGAATATTGAGGGCATTGTCAGATGGAGGCCCCAAGGAGGTTTCTTCACGCAGGATGGAGACTATTATCAGGCACCGAGACATCCTCTAGGCTACTCAGTGCTTTATCTCATCTAAGGCACCTTCATCTTAGGATGGCAAAACTTATCATATAGATATTTAGTAGATTTTAGATAAGCATGGGGTGGTGTTTGGTGATATACCACCTGGTGTACCGCCTAATAGAGGCTTTGAGCATGTGGTAGAGCTAGAAGAGGGAGTAAAGTCAGTCAAGACCACTCCATATCGCCATCCTAAGGCCTACAGAGATGAGATAGACAAGATCATCAAAGAACTTCATATCGCCATCCTAAGGCCTACAGAGATGAGATAGACAAGATCATCAAAGAACTTCGAGACATGGGATTCATTAGACCTAGTTCTAGTCCCTTTGCTTCTTCAGTAGTGCTGGTGAAGAAGAAGGATGGGACCCTACGCATGTGTATTGACTATTGTGCCCTCAACAAGAAAACCATTAAGAACCAGTTTCCCATTCCACGCATTGATGAGCTATTGGATGAGCTTCATGGCGCAGTTTATTTTTTGAAGATTTTTCTTCGATCGAGGTATCATCAAATTAAGGTGCGAGAGTTAGACATTCACAAAACAGCTTTTAGGTGTCATTACGGTCACTGTGAGTTCTTAGTGATGCCTTTTGGTCTCACTAATGCCCCTGCTATATTTCAGTCATGCATGAACCACATATTCAATAAGCATCTGTGTAAATTTGTTTTAGTATTCTTTGATGATATCTTGATTTACAGCAAATCATGGGAGGAACATTTGAGGCACTTAGATGAGATGTTGATCATTATGGAATCACAGTGTTTGTATGCTAAAATGTCCAAATGTGAATTTGGACTCACAGAGATTTTATACTTGGGTCATGTGATAGGTGTGGATGGAGTCAAAGTTCATCAAGAAAAGATCCAAGCCATTCTTAACTGGCCACTTCCCAGGAATATTTCAGAATTGCGTGGTTTTCTTGGGCTATGTGTTTATTACAGGAGATTTGTTAGAGGTTATTCTTAGCTTGCAGCACCTTTGACAGATCTCACCAAGAAAGGGGCTTTCAGATGGACTTAGGAGGCACATGGGGTGTTTGATAGGCTTAAGCAGGTGATGAGCACTTGTCCTATGTTGGCACTTCCTAATTTCACCCAACCTTTTGTGCTTGAATGTGATGCTTCAAGAGAGGGTGTGGGTGCAGTACTCATGCAAAATCATCATCCTATTGTATATGAGAGTAGGAAATTGAAAGACAATGAAAAATTATACTACATTTATGATAAAGAAACGTTGGCTATCATGCATGCACTAACAAAATTCAGACAGTACTTGGTTGGAAGGGAATTTATTGTTAAAATTGATCATAACAACCTTAAGTGTTTTTTAGAACAAAAGGATCTCAATGAGAGGCAGCAAAAATGGGTCAGTAAGATCCAAGTGTTTGGTGTGGAGCCTGATCAGTCTCCAAGTGGGAGATTATTGAAATGTGGCAACTGATCAGCAAAGTATTGTACGGGGTTCGGGGGCGGCAGCCCCCGAGAAAAATGGGGGTTGGGGGGCGAGAGTCCCCGAGAAAAAAAAAAAATTGGGTATTTTTTTTTTGATGAAAACCGACATTGTAATAAAACCCTAAAAAGGCCGACTTTGTTTTTGCCCTAAAAATGCATGTTATAAGCGATTGGGATGCTTAAGACATTGTAATGTTGATGTACTGTTTTTGCTGGATAATAAGAAAGATTGGACGACTGTGTATGGTGGACGTAATCCATTCTGGGTGAACCACGTTAAATCTCTGTGTTATCTATGTCCTGTTTTATTTCTTTATCTTTTGTATTTAAATCTGCATATAATTGTTAGTTCATATTTGCTTCGGATCTGCTTGAAACCCTAACACCAAGCATATGATTTTGACATTGAATATATCAATGGGGAAAAAGAATGTTGTTGTTGATGCATTATCTAGGAAGCCATCTATTGTTGCCCTTTGTTCATTGAGTGAGATTTCACCTGATTGGAAATCTCAACTTTTGGTAGAATATTCCAAAAATCAGCATGCTTGTGAAATCATGGATGGAATCATTCAGGATGATAGATACACAGTTGTGGATGATGTGATTTACTATAAGGGAAGCATATATTTGGTTCCAAAATCTAAACTAAAAAATCAGATTTTACATGCTTATCATGACACTTCTGTAGCAGGACACCAGGGGTATGGCGAGACCTATAGGCAGATTAGAGAGAGGTTCACTTGGAAGGGCCTCAAAGATGATGTTTTGCAACATGTGAAGGAGTGTATTACTTGCCAACAAAATAAAACTGAATATACATACTTTGTTGGTCTGTTGCAACCTTTGCCTATTTCGGAGCAAAAGTGGATAGGAATTTCGATGGATTTCATCACTGGACTTCCCAAGGTGCAAGGGAAAGATTGCATATACGTAGTAGTGGACAAGTTGACTAAATATGCTCATTTATTTCCCATAGCAGCAGATTATACAGCTTCACATGTTGCTGATGTATTTTTTAGAGAGGTATTTTGACTTCATGGTCTTCCAAAGACCTTTGTCAATGACCGTGATAGCAGGTTCGTGAGTTCCTTTTGGCAAAAATTGTTTAGACTCACTAGCACAGAGTTGACTCCTAGCACTAGCTACCATCCCCAAATTGATGGGCAGACTGAGATTGTGAATAAATGGATAGAGGGGTACTTGCGCAACTATGTGTTAGGACAGCAACGTGCATGGGTTCATTGTTTGTATTTAGGAGAGTTTTGCTGCAATATGACATATCATACGTCTATTGATATGACTCCTTTTTGTGCACTATATGGTTATGATGCTATGACTTTTTATGGATTTGGCTCTTGGGGATAGTAGAGCACCATTGGCATAGGATTGGCTTCAGGAGAACCAAGATATTCTCCTATCACTCAAGGAGAACATTCAGCGAGCCCAGAATCAACAAAAGATGTATGTTGATCGCCATAGGATTGAGAGGTCATTTGAGATTGAAGACATGGTGTTCTTGCATCTCAAACCTTACCGGCATAATACTTTAAAGATGAGTGGGGAAGAGAAACTCAAGCCCCGGTTTTATGGACCTTACCATGTGTTGTGGAGAGTTGGAGAAGTGGCATATGAGATTGAGCTATCGCCAGAGAGAAAAATTCATAACATCTTCCATGTATCTTGCCTTAAGAAGGCAATTGGACAGGGCACAATGACTTCATCAGTGTTACCACCCTTGGATGAGGAGGGGAAGTTGGTTATGGTACCAATTGAGATCCTGGATCAGCGTGAGAGAAATTTGCGGAACAGAGTGATCAGGGAATACTTGGTTAGATGGAAGGATTTGCCCATAAAGGATGTCGCTTGGGAAGGAGAAGCTATTTTACAGCATCCACCTCTTCAGTTGCTTGAGGACAAGCAATCCCGGGAAGGGAGGACTGTAATGTCCACACTTCTCTAATTGTTATCCAGATGCACAGATTCACCTGTCATCCATCTCCACAAGTGAAGTTCAGTGTTTGAAAATGATTGGTTAGCCAAAGGGGATTTACACTTAGTCAAATTATTGCTTTGGTGAGCTATTTATAATAAAACTTTATAATATTACGTTATAAAGTTACTTTTTTCTAAATTTAGGAAAAGTTAATAAAAAGTAACTTTATAAGTTACTTTATCTTGGAATAAGTAACTTTATATTAAAAAGTTATATTGCACACTTCCTAGAAGGTTTCAATAACTTAAAAGGTGATGTTATTTCATGATAAGACCCCCCCTCAAGATGGCGCCACATTTAGGGAGAGAAGATTCTAAAGAATCTTTGAAAGATGCCACAAGGAGTTCGATTTAAGGTTGAAGTGATAAAAGAGCCTTATACATATCATTTTAGAGGATTGGAGTTTATTGGTTTTTGAGAGCATTTTGCAATTGCAGGTGTCTGAACTGAATTTGGAGATGGAAACCTTCAGGTTTGGGTGAGAGGATGAAATCCCCCTCATGTTTAAGCTATCGATTTGCTAAGATTGTTTATATTTTGCCAATAAGGGCCAAAAATCAGAGTTTGTTAGCAGCTACAGAAGGGTTACAATCTGATTATCAAATCTGAGCAGGTATTTGGATTTATTTCAGAGCTTTTATGACATTTGTGGACAGCCAATCATACTCTAGCTAAATCATACCAATTGGAGCTGCCTGGGACTTCAAAAAAATAAATAGAAGGGTTTTAACTTGGCTCTTAGGTACAAAATTCATTGTTAGCAACAAATAAGAAGATTCCCCATAGTTATTTGGTGAAATCAATTCATACTGGAGCTACAGGAGCAAATCAGTGGTTAGAAAGCACACCAAATTGGGGTTTCTCCTGGGGAAAGTTCTAAAAGTGCATTGGAATAAGGATTTCTTCACTAAATTGTTTTAGATAATTATCCAGTAGGTGAGTAAAGCTCATTGGAGTCATTAAATGTAGCTACAGATGCTTCATTCATTATTTCCACCTGTTCAGGCCAATAAATCACCTTCAATTCCCAACGCTGGACTTATGGTAGGCCATTATTGGCTTGGCTTGTTGAAAATAATCATTTATATTCATTTGTTCTTTGCTAATAAATATAATTAGAAGTCTGTAATTCATTTTCAATCAATTATTTTATGTATTGCGTTTGTTATTCATTTTGCATTGTCAATTTCCAAAAGTCAGTAACATGTAAGTTATCCATAAACCTCAAACTGCATTAAAATACCAAAATTCCAACCGTTGGTCAAAGAAATTAGACTCAGAAAACATATCAAATTGTTCCAATCAACATTCGGGATCTTTCAGCATTGACCATTAAATAATTATCAGTAGCATTCTTCCACCAAGTAGCAGCACCCCTATGACGTGAAATAGAACAGTTTGTAGCAAGATGGCTTGTAGAATAGCACTTAAAATAGTGAAAGGGGAGGTCTTCATAATCCAACGGTTGTGTCCATGGTTGATCACCAACCATAAGAACCACATCCCTCGAGAGAGGTGAAGAGATGTCGATGTCGATTAAAATGTGGGCAAAAGTACAGTGCCCCATAGAAGATGTGGCATCATCCACTTTCAAGAAACGGCCAACAAAGTTGCCAATAGCCTCATAGCAAGATTGTTCCCAAAAATGGAGAGGAAGATTTGGAAGGCAAACCCATACTGGACGCACATTAAGTGGTTTGGTAATGATGTTGAAAGAAGATGTCCGGGGCTTGATAGAATGAGAGTGCTCTCCCCAAGCCCACGGCTTCCCCAGCACCAAATCTCGATCCGAGAAAGAAGTAAAGGAAGCAATGAAAAAACCTTTAGCACGAGGAAAAAGCTCAATGCTAAAAGCAACCAGAGGCTTCCAAGACTCACTCACCAAAAGATGGAGATCTAGAAGAGAAGGCTAGAACCCAACAAATCTGCACACCAATGCACAACATTGATAGAAGTCAATATTCTCCACAACATTGTGACCATAAACCACCACAAGGGAGGATTTGGCACATGGGAGAGGACGAATCTCCTTAGGAGGATGAGCAGCAGATTTGGCCACACGAGCAAAGCTTCGTCCACCAATGAAAGAGGGAGGTTGGGGAGGAACCACGATAGCACCAGAAGCATTTGCACCCCCGGCAACAATAGCGAGATGACCCCCCGAACCAGCAGCAGTGACACCAACAGAAGAAGTCACCACACCACTCGGAAGGGTGTCCGGGGAGGGGCGAGGGCATGTTTTGTCTGCAACAGCACAGTCGACGAGCATAGAGGCACAAGGGCCAACGACGTCATTGTCATCAACATAGTCATCAATGTGTGGTGCATAACCCACACCACCAAGCGCACCAGGGAAGGAACCATTGCAAGCCGTTGCAAAGGCCGAATTCAAAAATGCCCTTCGAGCAAGAGAAGCGAGAGCGCACATTTTTCGCAAGAGCTAATTGCTCATATCTTAATGTTATGTTAAGTAACGATGTTGGGATACCCTAGCGAATGTGAATCTTTATGTTAAAAGTTAATTTCGTTTGTGTATATTATGTTCATATGATCATTGGGTAGTTAATGTATGTGTTGTAATTGTTCTTTTAAAAAAAAAAATTATCTCTATTTCTTAGTATATTGGTTAGTTTCTCTAGGGTATTTTTGGCGAGCATTACAATTTTTCTTTTTTCTTATTTTGTTGAGGCTTGGCATAGTAGTAGAGGACAACTATTATTGTAATGGAACTTGTTGTGTTTGTTCTTTCCACTAATTCTATCAAGGATGACAAGGAATCACTGCTATCAAGTTTGTTTTTCCCTCACAAGGTTTCCAAAGTAAATTCTTGTAAGAGTCATTTGAAGATTACAAAAAGGAAAAGAACAAACCTTGTTTAAAGTAGAAATTTAAAAAGAGATTAAAATTTTTGATGATAAATTTAATGTAGAAATGTTGGATTTATATATTAAACAAGTGGAAGTATATTTTAGTTGTACATTAGGTTAACAAAGCACAAAAAATCTCTTTTATACACCCAAAACTAGAAAGGTGTGCCTTTTTACTCTACGAAATTATATAGTTAAATGTGAAAAGAAGAAAAAAACCATTGTAAATAGTTGGGAATAATTTAAGGATGGTAGGAATTTCTATCTTAATATGCACAAAACCAACCAAAAGATTAATGGATGTATTATAGATAAACAAGTGGGCAAAGTGTGCAAGATTTTACTACCAAGTTTTGAAGGCAAACTATGTTGAATGGAATAGACTTGGATGAGAAGAACATGCTAATGAAGTATCTCAAATGGATCTAGACACTTCATTCAAAGGAGGGTGATTACCACAATCCAAAGGTCTTGGATGAGAATGTCTTGAAGCATATCATATGGAGGAGGTTAAGAAGAGGGATGAAGGTCTTCCAAGCAAAAGAATAAGAATTTTAAGGATAATTAAACATTAAAGAAAGCTAATAATGTTGTGCAAAAAGATAATGATTTGATTTGAGCACAAGAAGAAAATAAAAGAATAATGTACAACATATCTATAGATGTAGATCATGTAAACATTTCTGTGATTCATAGAATGCATAATGGAATTTGTTAGACAATATACAAAAATCCATAACACATTTTAAGACAAAGATTAGTAGAAATATTACTTCTAATCGCATATGAAAATAGGGACAACTACATGTGTATTCATAATAGAGAATGGTGAGAATGAGAATTATCACTAAAAAAAGGGATGAGATATCTCTTCTAATTGTTTTAGATTGTGTAGAGTAGAACACTAAATTCACAAAGTAGGTTGACGAGATATAGTTGAGATAAAGTGCTAGAATCACTAGAATAGAGTGCACAAGTACCAAATTAAATGTCCCAAAGGCTTTTCTTTGATGGTTATTTGTTGTACAAGGTGTACACTACTAATATTTGCATATAAGGCTAATAGTTGATAGTCATGTCTATGTTGACAAGTTTCATGCATGAAAGGTCACATTAAATGTATGCATAAGCTAACTTTTGCCAAGTGTTAGACCCATATGATCTAGATTGCAAGTGGCACAAGATGCCACCATATATCAAATGCAAAGGGTAATAAATGTTAGACTTGTATGGAGCTAATTCTTGTGGAATAGTCCTATTAAGGGTTGTGCACATATGGAAGCTTAACATGTTGATGTTAATGTACCATGCATGAGACATGTATGATCTAATATTAAGTTGAAAAAGCAAAGAATGTACTTGTAGTGCACAATGAAGGTATGAAGAAAATACAAGGCATAACACTTGAAGGATAGAAGATGCTATGAGGAAGTTGTGAAGACTTGCACTCAAAGAAGTTTTGAGTGTTGTATGTAGAACTTAGAAGGTCCATTCTTGTGGGGTTAGGTGTGAATTAATACTAATAGATTTGCACAAAGAAACTATGTGCTAAGCTAGCATACACATGATTGTGCAATAGTTATAGGTCAAGAATGACTTATAATGATCTAATGCACGAGGTTATACTTGGATCATACACTCTTTCTTGAGGAATAAGTTTCCCCATTATATTTTGGTGTATATTAAAGAAGCTTGTAAAAATTTGATGATGGCATGATGAACTAGTGTGTGATAGTTCTCAAAACATTCACCTCAACTTGATACCATCTAACCTAAAGGACCGAAAAGCTTGGCAACATTAACATATGCTGACATCACCCCAAGCAATAGCTTCTTCATGAAGATCCTTGAGAGCTCTGGCTAGCTTTTACAAAGGCAAGAGGGTGTGAACATGGCAAGGACTTCAAAAAATTCCAAAAACTAGAAAACAACAAAAGAGTGAGGTTGACAATGATGTCAAGCTCGATATAGCATATAGGAGAGTTGTGAACTAAGATCCACACCAATGGATACTACCTGAAATCTACGATTAGCACAATTGAGAGGATGCCATCATAGTGAAGGTTAAGGAAAACCTCTGAAAAGAGACTCAAAGGGTAGGGCTTCCCACAACTGCTAGAAAGTCACTTTAAGTCGAATGCGGCTAATCTGGCTCCAAAACCGCAATGTCGTACAACGCATAACTTTCGTGTTATGCAAACAGAAAAATTGCAGAATAGGCACAGAATAGTTGTAAGACTTGACATTAGCGTTGTGGCCGCTGACAACCCTGTTGTATAACACGAAGGCTATTTTCGGTGTACGACAATGCAATTGGGGCAATTTTGGAGCCAAAATAGTTAGAGCCCTTTAAGCCAAGGGAGAGAATATGTAAGATCTATCATGCAAGATGCTCAAAATACAAAATCTTCCAAACTTGGATTCAATTTTGAAAGCTCACCAAAAGAACTTGTCAATTTAGCCTAATAGAGCAAAAAGGGAGTTGTGATCGACACTAAAGAAATTAAAGCCAAGAAAGCATTGCTAATAGCATGTTGCCCAAAACTTGAACATTGAATCACACAAATCGATAAAATGATCTAGGACTTAAAGAAGAGAATCCCAAAGTTTGTAAAAGACATTCCAATGGTCAAAGAATCACAACACAAAGGGAAGGAGAGAAATCAACCTATGGAAACATAGATTACCTAAAGGAAAGATGCAAAAACACTACAAATTTGTCAATACTCTAAATTAAATTAACTAGATTGCATTGCTTGTTATATTTCTTTACAACTTATTAAATAGTTATCAAACTTCAAAATAGTCTTACAATTTGAAATGTACTGATATAAATTAATTTATTGATATAAAATATAAAAAATATTTCACAAAATTGAAAAAAAAAAAAGAAAAATTTGTTAATAACAAAATATACTACAGTTCTAACATAGAGCCCATCTTGTGACTGCAAATACAAATAAATGTTTAATTAATAGATATACTGTATTAATGTATCATTTGAAAAATTAAAAATAAAAGCAAACCTAACAAACATAGCATGATATAAATCCTAGTTCTATTTTCTAATGTAAATTAATAATAGGAAAAAAACAGCTTTTATATTATAGATGTATATGAGCACTTAAAAACTCACATGACCTAACCTCAGTAAGAAGGATCCTTATGAGGTCTATGATGTGAAAGACAATGGAGCACAGATAACCCACTCCTTGAGGCATAAACACCCCATCTTAATCAAAAGCGAAGTATGTATATTAGCCTATTTGGAAACATCAACTTTCAGATCCAATATTACAAAATCTATGCCATTCTGTTTTGGTTTCACATGATTTGAAATATTACCTTTAAGATTTTTCCAGAAAAGCAAAGCATAAAAAAGCATCGGATACAAAATGGAACAACCTCCTCAAAACTGTGTCCATTTTTTGTGCTTTTTAATCCACGGCTTGAGTATGAATTCTGCAATATCTCAGAACTTTGAGAGATTAGCAATGTAAAACAACTGATAGTGATAATGCAGGCTTCAAAATGTAATAGCTCTTTCAAAATACCGAGAGACAACAAAATTGTCAACATTAATCACAAACATCTGCACTATCCTGCCAGACTGGAAACAACTGAGTGATTTGCTTGCCTGCCAACCACACTCTCTGAGAACTAGATCTGTGTTTAACATTGCACATAACCAAGTTAGCGTCATACCCTACAAACCCCCTGCTTAGAGCCCTTCCATTACTTGTGCTGTATAAAGAGATCTGCCTTGATCCCTGCCCTGGTGTGGCAACTGCCATCCCATTGGCAACAAATGCTGGCCTATAAATTTGAGAACATCTCTTATATATTGGATCTACATGTCCCTCAAGCTTGTGAAGGGGCTCTTTACAGCTTCTGATATCATATAAAAGAAGTTCGGGGTCTTTGCTTGCTGACAAAATCAAGAATTCTTGATTTGGACACCACTCTACTACATTTACACCAGTTCTGTGATTAGATTCAATGGTGAGTGTGCAAGAGTTTGCCAGACGAAGATCCAGGACACAGATTCTATTATCTGCTCCACAATCGGCCAGTATGTCGGCATTCCTATAGAATTCAAACAATGGCAATATCAGGTCGAATTCAATCCAGCTAAGGAGTCTCCAAAGAGTGCCGGACCTTTAAAAAAAAAAGCTATACATTAAAAATCACAGTGAACATAGGACACTATCTTCTTGCTTCCATACATAATACGGCATCAGCAAAACACTAAAACAGTAATCACTAGCTATTGGATAATGTCTACTGTACTGAATAACAGAATGTATCAGGATTATTTATAAAATCTGTGTTCAATTGCATGACAGATTTGGTGACATATCTATGAAACTCTTCAATGAAATGAGCAAAAAATGCAACACAGAAACATTTGGACAATTACGTGAGGTGATCATCTGTTGTCAAATAGTAGTTCAGGTCTTCATCCATTAGGATTTGATGTATTTGTAAAAGCCAAGGTTCAGAACTGGCATTTTGTGCATCCATTCAAAGTACTGCAAAAATTCTCTACAGCCATACCTTGAAATTGAGTTTCCTTAAAGTGCTTAGGTGCTGGGCCTAAACATCTCAAATTACAAAAAAAGAATCAAGTTTCGCGATCAAGGGGTTTTGTTAGTTTGTAAATAGTAAGGACTTGAAGAGGGTGTCCATTCACTATATACTACATACAATAATTAGCCAGTACAATGGGCACTCTGTTAAATTGCATGGATTTCAACTCGTATTCCAATTCAAAAGTTTTATAATAATAAAAATAAATCAGGGTTTGAGTATTTACAGAAAATAGAGGTCTGTGGTCAAGAAGTTTCTTTGTCCATTGCACCATTGATGGGTTTATACATCCAGAGAATTCGCCGCCCAACAAGGTTCAAAAACAGGCAGACTGTGCCAGTGAGGATAACGGCCGGTTGCGAGCCCATGAGTAAATTTTGAGTTTTCACAAAATAAAGACCCCTCAGAAGTGGCATCTAAGCCAAAAGACATGCAGCGCATTGTCCAGAGGGCCTCCAAGATGCCTAACTAAAACAAAAGGCTGCCTCCCAAGTCATGAAGCTTGCACATCTAGATCAGGGATTGGATACAAGGATTTAAGCCTTTAGGTCATTTCTGTTCAGGAACAGGATAATATAAACCTTGCTAATCTGGAGGAAGTTATTAAGTTTCAGGATTTTGCAATATAATCCTTAGTGACGTTAATAAATAATTGTTGACAATCAATGATTCTTGCAAATTTGATGAAGAATCAACACATGAAAATTTTGATATTGAATTTGAATTGGGGGTCATGGCCTCAGTTGTTTATCACTTATTACGATGACCCAGTTAGCAGCAAGCAAACAACTGAGGATGATAAAATTTGCACAGACAGTAAAATCCCCATAGTCACGTGCCTAAGTACCTGCTAATAGGATTTATGCTACTGTGAGTTACACTTACATGAAGGGCATGCCTGCTATAATCAACAATGGGAAATTAATTTACTTTGATAGATTTCAATAGATATTTTATTCCGAAGAAGAACTAAATCCAAAAAAGATAAACACGAATAAAACAAAATAAACAGGATTTTGTTTCCTGATTCAGTGGACATAATGAACCGCAATCACAAAATAAACAAGGATTTTGCTTCCTGATTCAGGAGACATAATCGACGCACGATCCTCTCTAACAGGATTCTCCCTATCTGGAGATTATGCTTAAAAGAGGCATGACCAATGGGAAATCAGTTTTATTGGGGTAAATTCAATGGGTTTTCTTTTCCAGTGAGAATTTTAAATAGAAAGAGACGATTACAAAAATGATTAGATAATGAACGCCTTACACATACCTGAAGCAAATTCCTCTAACAGGGCCATAATGATGCCCAGAAAAGCTCCTCTCCGTGACGATCGCAGAATCCATAAAGCTACAAAATCCCACGGAGGAATCCTTAGAAACAGTAGCGATCCTGCCATTGAACTCGTCTATCCCAAAAATACCCCTCGAGTGCAAATCATCGAGCTGAGCCACAATTGGAGGAGCCGCCAAATGTACCTGAGGTTGCTGCTCCTTACCAATATCCCACACAATAAGCCGCCCATCATTACAACTGGAGAGTAGCAACGGCGCAGAGGCAGAAGAAACCTGCCGCCTCAGAAACTTCACCCCAGAAATCCAACCAGAGCTTGCCTTCCACGTCATCAGAGGGCCCTCTTCCCCACAGTCCTCCGAACAAATGGAGGTGCCATACACAGAAATCCTGCCACCGTGGCCACCGGCGGCCACGAGAGCATTATGGCTTCCGTCCAGAGCCGCCACATCAACACTGTAAATCCGCGTCAGCAAACGGTCGGCTAGGGTTTTACCGACCTGGCGGTATCCGACGAGGCAGGAACCAGAATCGGCGGCACTGGCAGTGCCTAGCCCGCCGTCCGAAGTGGTGGCAGAGCAAATGTATTTGAAGACAGAGGAATCATCGTAATCTTGGGGAAGAAGAGGAGAAAGGTCAGGAGTTCGATCCGGCGGGGTTTCAGGGACTACTAGGGTTTCAGAGATCACTTGTGGGCACCTGCGGGTGCTTCTTCTGAGGGGTACTTGGGGTTTTGGAGGCTTGGGGGGTTTGAACCTGGGCTGCCGCGCTGTTGCTTTCTGCAGCATTTGGAGCTGCGCGGGGATTCCCAGCTTCTCTAAAAATTCGTTCTTCTTGCGGATGTTTTCCTCCCGCTGGCGTTCGTATTCCGTCATAGGAGGGTCGGGGCGCTTCCGCTTGATTTCTACAGCATTGGGTGTGCTTGGATCCTCCGCTGGAGAGCGAGGAGGACTGGGCTTTGGATGTTGGTTTCTTTGCTTTTGCTCTGGTGAAAAATATGAATGCAGAGAGGACTGTCGAACGGGAATTGTAGCCATTGTCCCTGCAAACACAACTAATATTCGATCAAATGTGTCTCTGCTAATGTTTTTCTGTTTGTATAACTGTAGTCGCAAATGTGAACATAATATGGCGGGAAAATTTTTGAAATATAATAAAAAAATAACCCAATGCTGGGTTTTAGAACGTCACTAAACTAAAAGCCTGCTAAAATTTTAATATATTAATCTCTAAGGTAGAGCACCATGTTCTCTTCACTCTCGGTAGTTTTTAGTTTTTTTTTACCTTAATTAGTTCATTTGTGCACTTTTATTGGTACCCATTGCACACAACTACTGGGGCATTTGTGCATAAGTATTGGCAATTTTAAGTGCACGGTTATTATGGCATCTTTAAACAAGTATCAGGCGACACTTTGAATAGTATACTTTTTTACCTTTGGGTGCATAACAGATCCCATAACGTACATCGTTACTACACATAAGCCAAAACAATAGCTATAAGCAAGACAACAACAAAAAAAATCATCAAAATATGATGTAATGTTTAGAATGTGTGGGTGCTCGAAGTTAGCTACTAGTATGCTTCCCCTGATGAGTAAAAGGTAAAATATGTGGGGTGACCCATGTAACGTAGTGGTGAAAACACTTTTTTGGTGAAATAGCCACCAACGTTCAAATCGCTGATGAGAAGTTATGCAATTGTGCAACTAGTACATCTATCTAAAACCAACCACATATTAGTTTTGATTTACTCTATATATTTGTCAATTGTTTTATTTTGTTTTTTAAGAATTTGAGTTTATTTACATTGTTTGTTTTATTTTTATTTGAAGAACTGTTTTTATTTACTTAAAAAAGTTATTTTATTTATTTAAGAATGTTTAAATAACATTTAAGAATTATTTTTGTTTATTTCTATTGTTTCGACTTTTATTTGAAGAGTTATCTTATTTTATTTTATTTGTGTAATAGTTATTTATAGTTTTAGTTTTTTAAATATATATCAATTGTGTTTTAGTTTTTGTCAACTCGCTCACCCATTACATACTAGAACAAGCCTACAAAAACCCTTCTCCAAACCACCTACAACACACTACAATACTTATGCAAATATGATTCCTAAATCATAAAGATAAATTTGAATCAACACCAAACATACTTAGTAAAACCAGTGAATTTATTAGTGCAATATGAAGTAAAATTATATGACAAAGAGACTAGCCTATTGGCTTCCCATATCAACATTCAAATCAAATTTATCTTAGACTTGCAACAGCAATACCAAATTCCCACCCTTAGAATCCAAAAAAAAACAATCTCCAACCTCTCTACCTTTTTTCCAAAATTTGGAAACTCTCTTCTCTAAAACCCTACCCCCAAAACAAAGAACCCACACACTTAATACTACCTCCTTTCAAATTCCTAAACTGTTGCTCTAAATGCTCTGCAGCCTCTCTAGCAACACCCACCCCAAAATTGAAAAAGTATTGAAGCCCAACAATAATTCCCTTACGTTACTTTTCACCTCAACTCAAATTAGCTAAAATCAAGTCCTCGCAAGAGGACTCCACTACTCTGCCTAGCACAAGAGAAATTAAAATTTGGAAGAGATTCTCTCCCACTTGGAGGATGCTCTGCATTAGACACTTATGGTAGAAAGAAAAGTGACCCCGTCACTGCTCAAGAGGAAAACCATCGCCTTTAACTTCATCGTCTGATAGCCAAGAACAATCTTCAATAGGTCTTCCAAGCCATTTTACCAAATATTCAAAGTATTGCTTGTTCCTTGTGCTCTTACTCACCCTACTATCTAAAATTGTTTCAATTTCACACCTTCCTGAAGTGGGTTCTAGATTGCTCAATTGTGCCTTTGTGACATCTCCTTGAAAATCAACTTCATGATACTTTCTTAAATCTGAAATATTAAAAATGGGAGATATATTGAATCCTTTAGGCGGCTCTATTTCATATGCATTACCTAAATTATGTTTACTTACTATCTTACATGGACAAAATTTCCTCATTTTGAGCTTATTGTAAGTACCCATTGGAAATCTTTCCTTCCTCAAATGAACCATAACATCATCTTCAACTTGAAACTCCTTGCGTCTCCTCTTTGAATCAGCTTTAAACTTATACTAAAAATTCATTTTATCAATATGCTTTCTTACCTCATCATGTAGGCTCTTCATATGGTTAGCAAAGTCCTCTACTTCTAAATTGTTTATATCACCCTTCTCCAACTTTTTCAAATCTGAAACAACATTTGGATTGCTCCAATAAACAACCTAAACTAGTGATCTCCCTGTACTTCTATTTATGGAGTTGTTGTATGCAAATTCAGCTTGCAGTAGGATCAAACCCCACCCCTTTGACCTGGCACCAACTAGACTTCTTTGTAGATTACCCAAGCCTTTGTTTACAACTTCTGTTTGTCCATCTATCTATGGATGGTACGCTGAACTAAACTTCGAATCAATTTTCATCTTCTTCTATAATGTTCTCCAAAAGTAGCCAAAAAATTTTGTGTCTTTGTCTGAAACTATGCTCTTCGGTAAACCATGAAGCCTCACAATTTCTTTGAAGAACAATTATACAATATGGACAACATCATTAGTCTTTTTATATGGTATAAAACGTGCCATTTTGGAAAATTTATCAACAACTACAAAGATGGAATCATAACCCCTCTATGTTCTTGGTAATCCAAGAACAAAATTCATGCTAAGCTCCTCCCATGGCCTCTCAAGTATAGGTAGTGGATGATATAATCCAGTGTTTTGACTAACACCCTTTGCTACTTGACAAATCCTACAACTTTAAACATATTTCCTTACATATTGTTGCATTTGAGGCCAATGATACTTTTCTCCAACAAGTGTTATGGGCTTATCAAAACCAAAATGTCTTGCATGACCTCTACTATGTTTTTCCTTTATCAAATCCAATCTCATAGAACTCCTAGGAATGCATAATTGATTACCTCGAACAACATGCCATCTTGGATCAAAAAATCTAACCATTTCGATCTATCTGCTGCAATGGGCTCTTTACAAGCCTTTCATATCTCTCCAAAATCAGGATCTTCTTCATACAACTCCTTGAGCTCATCAAAATCAACAACTTTGACTTGCATTTCAATCAACAAAATCTACTTCCTAAACAAAGCATCTACAGTCTTTTTATATTTACGACTTAGATATGCTTTAAAACAAATGTATAGCTCTATAAAAACTCTACGGTCAAATTCATGTGCCTCTGATTCAATTTAACTTGACTACTTAAATTTTGTAGTGCTCAATGATCAGTGTACAAAACAAACACCTTGGGTAAATGATAATGCATCCATTTCTTAAGTGCTTGAACTAATGCATAAAATTCTTGATCATAAATAGAATATTTTTTCTTTGTATCATTCAATTTCTCACTGAAATAGGCAATGGGTTTAGCTTCTTGGCTTAAAATAGCCCCAATAGCATTTCTACTTGCATCACAATCTACCTGGAACACCTTGTTGAAATTTGGGAGTACTAACACTAGTTGCTTTGTCACCTTTGCCTTCAACAATTCAAAACTCTTTGTTGCCCCTATTGTCCACCTGGACTCCTTTTTATCTCCCCTCATTGTTTTAGTCAGTGGTGAGCATATACTACTGAAATTTGTAATAAACTTTCTGTAAAAACTAGCTAGACCATGAAATTTTATTTGGGAGTGCTAACACCTGTTGCATCTTTTGTTTCAATTAGAGAGTTGGTGTTGACCATTCTAGGATAGCCTTCACCTTCTTGGGCTCCATTCTAATACCATCACCTAATACAACAAAACCCAAGTACACCAACTCTCTCTTTGCAAAGCTACATTTCTTGAGGTTAGTCAACAACCTTTCTCCTCTAAACCTTTCAAATACAAATCAAATGTGCATCAAATGTTCATCCATAGTCTCATTGAATATCAAAATATCATCAAGGTAAACTATGACAAACTTGCCCAATAATTCCTTCAATACCTCATTCATTGACCTCATAAACATATTGGATGCATTGGTTAGTCCAAAAGACATGACCAAACATTCAAACAAATCTTCTTTCATCTTCAATGGAATCTTCCACTCATCTCCTTCTCTGATCCAAATCTGATGGTACCTACTTTTCAAGTCAATCTTAGTGAAGTACTGAGCTCCACTCAAGCAATCCATGATATCATCCATTCTTGCGATTGGAAATTTGTACTTGATTGTAATCTTATTGATGGCTTTGGAATCAGTGCACGTCCTCCATTCTTTGTTCTTCTTCGATGATAACACCGCAAGCACTACACAAGGACTCAAGCTCTCACAAATCAAGTCCTTCTCCAATAACTCTACTACTTGCCTATTGAGCTCTTTTGTCTCTGTAGGAGTCATTTTGTGGGATGCCTTGTTTGACAAACTAGCTCCTCTAACCAAGTCAATTTGATGACTAATCTTCCTCATTGGGGGGAGTCCCTCAGGCACATTATCTGAGACAATGTCCCATAACTCCTACAACAAATCTGCAATCTCTCCCAAAAAATCTCCCACATTTTCAATGTTAGTTTTTGGAATCAAAGCAAAACACACCTTTTCATGTCTTATACCTTCAAGGAATTTCCTAGCATCAACTAAACACACTCTTGCATCACTACAAACTTGAACTAAATCTTCCTTTAGAGGCTTCGACTTATGTGTTTTTCCATCCTTGGTTATTGTGCAAACATTATTATAACCATCCTGCAAAGCATTTCTATCATATTGTCAAAGTCTTCCTAACAAGATATGGCATGCATCCATTGGCTTTATATCATTGTATCACATAATATCTCATCAAAATAACCACCTATTTTAAATTTTACCACACATTGCTCATTTACCAACAATTTGTTGTCATCTTGCACACATGCTATCCAATATGGGCTTGGATGCTTCTTCTTTTCCAGCTTCAGTTTCTTCACCATCTCTTTGGACACCTCGTTGTCAGTGATCCCATTGGCAATAATGACATTAAAAACTTTACCCTTACACTTGCATATTGTCTTGAATAACTTCTTCCTTTTGTACCAGTTCATTGTCTTCACTTATCAGTGATCTTCTAGTTATCAGGATTTCTCCTCCTTCAGCTTCTTCTGACTGGGATGAATGCTCTTCTTCTTCATTTTTGTTCGCTGCCCTATTTTTATTTTTAGACCTTCTTCTTGGTTTCTCCTCTTCACGAGGAGACTCATAGGACTTATGACCTTCTTCTTGGTTTCTCCTCTTCATGAGGAGACTCATAGGACTTATGACCTTTTCACTATATTTGTAGCAGTTTCCTCTGAAGGTTCCTCTTCTAAAACCTCTTATGGATCTTCCTTGGGCTCTTAAACTTTGATCTCTTGACCCATATGTGTTTTCATATTTCTGATTTTTATTGTTGCCTCCCTCATCAAATTTCAGATTTTTTTTAGGTTTATCATCATTTTTTAATGTTCTTCCACCAATCTTTCCTCCTCGACTTCTATCCTTCTGTTTATTTTTAAATCTTTTGTTTATTTTCTCCTCAACTTTAAGGGTAAATTGGAATGCATCTTCCATGTTGGAAATACTTATTAAGGACATTTCTTCTTGGATGCTTGGTTTCAACCCATTGATGTAGTGGGATAACTTCTCCTTGTTGGCTTATGAATTGCTTGTTATGATCAAAGTCTCGTGAAATTCTTTTGTGTATTCTTTAACAGTCTCGATTCCTTGTTTCAAGCCCTGCATTTTCTTTGATAAATCCAACTCGTAATCAACTAGAATGAACCAACCCTTTATCTTTTCTACCATCTGGTCCCATTTTGAGATCCTTTCTTTGCCCTTTATCCCTCTTTCTAGTTGCGCTTCTTTCCACCATATTGAAGCATGGTCTTTCAATCTAGTTTTGGCTAGCCTTACTCTTTCACATTATTTACCTCTTCATATTCAAAATGTTCTTCCATTTCATTAATCCAATTTACTAGTTCCTTCGGATTCAAGTTCCCACTAAAAGTAGGAACATAAACCTTGGGTCTTTTCCTCATTTTTGTAATTTTCTAACCAAGTGATCGTTAGTAGCTACTCTTTTCTACTTCATCTTCAACATATTCTTCACCTTCTTTTGTATTTGCTACAATTTCATCCTCTTCACTTCCGAGTTATCTTCTGCACACTAATCCTCTTCTTATTTCTTCTTTTATGGCTTCAACTTGCCTACTTAGGGCTCTAAAATCATCCATACAAACAACATTTGGAGGGTTTATTCCCCTATTTCTCACTCCATGTCTACCCCAACCATGTGGGACTCCTCTTGCATACATCCTTCACAATACCCACAAGCTCGATCCTGGTGCAAGTTGTCTCCCTCTGATGAATATGCATGCACACTCAAAATCTTTTGGCTTTGACACCACTAATACAGCAACACACCTACAAAAACCATTATCCAAACCACCTGCAACACACTATAGTACTTATGCAAATATGGTTCCTAAATCATAAAGATAAATTTGAATCAACGCCAAACAAACTGAGTAAAACTAGTGAATTTATTACTGCAATATGAAGTAATTTTATATGACAAAGGGACTAGATTAATGGCTTCCCATATCAACATTCAAATCAAATCTCTCTTAGACCTACAACAACAATACCAAATTCCCACTCTTATAATCCCCCCCAAAAAAAAAATTAAATAAATAAATAATCTCCAGCCTCTCATCTTTTTTCCCAAAAACTGAAAACTCTCTTCTCTAAAACCCCACCCCAAAAACAGAGAACCCGCACACCTAATACTACCTCCTTTCAAATTCCTAAAAAACTGCTCTAAATGCTTCACAGCCTCTCTAGCAACACCCAACCCCAAAATTGAAAAGTATTGAAGCCCAACAATAATTCCCTTACGTTACTTTTCACCCAAGCTAAAATTAGCTAAAATTAGCTAAAATTAGGTCCTCATGGGAGGACTCCACTACTCTGCCCAACACAAAAGAAATTAAAATTTGGAAGAGATTATCTCCCATGTGGAGGATGCTCTATATCAAGGGAGGAGGACTGGGCTTTGGATGTTGGTTTCTTTGACTTTGCACTAGTAAAAAATATGCATGCAGAGAGGACTATCAAATGGGAATTGTAGCCATTGTCCTTGCAAACACAAATAAAATTTGATCAAATGTGTCTCTGCTAATGTTTTTTTGTTTGTATAGTCGCATTTGTGAACATAATATGGCAAGAAAATTTTTGAAATACAATTAAAAAATATCCAATTCTGGGTTTTAGAACATCACTAAACTAAAAGCCCGCTAAAATTTTAATTTATTTGTTGTATATTGGTTGTATTTGCAATTTCAAAATTCTACAAACAAAAAATTATTAGGTACGTACATTAAAAATTAATCTCTAATGAGTAAAAGATAAAATATATGCCAGGGTGACCCACAATTAAAACACTTGCTTGGTGAAACAACCACCAACGTTCAAATCTTTGTCGACCAGTTATGCTTGTAGGCTTTGTGCTTTTGCTAGGCTAAGAAGAAAATGTGCTTATTCATTTTTTTGGGGTAAATCTTACAACTAGTACATCTATCTAAAACTAACCACGTATTAGTTTTGATTTATTATATGTTTTTTGTGAAAAAGAGGTAAAGATTTATTCAAATAAACTCAAAGGTACACCAGGCCCACCAAAAAAGCAACAACAACTAAAAGGTTCCCAAAAGAAACCACCATCACCGCCACTGCATAATCTTGTCCTCCAACATTAACCTCACTAAAGTCTCAAGATAATCAGGAGGTAAACCATCCCTCCCACCAATATCCCATCCATCCACATGCTCTAAAGCCCACTTGGCCAAGCAATCAGCCACTCTATTCCACTCTCTGGGATATGGCAAAAGGAAACCGATTCCAAAGAGCAGCTCAAACTCAAAATCTATCGAACCATAGAGGCTAATTGCCAACTAACATCATCCAAATTTTGATTGTTCAACATATCCACAATAATCTAAGAGTCATACTCACATATAATCATCCTCCAACCTAAAGAAATACCTTTCTCAACTGCAATCTTAATAGCAAGAGCCTCCATCAAATTATTAGAGTGTCGTCCAATGTAGATAGAGAAGAAAAAAACAGCAGCTCCATCATTACCCCTACCAATACCACCAATACCAGCATGCCCTGAGTTCCCATGAGAGGATCCATTAGTATTAATCTTCAAGACACCGCCTGAAGGAGGCATCCACCTCCCCTCTCTACAAACCCTCTTCTTAACATGACGTGATCTTATGCTAGCAAAACATCCCCATCTACTATCTCCCAAACCCAAATTCCTCACAATAGCATAGTCACTAGGATCCACATTTTCAGACATATCACACTTTGCATAAATAGACTCTTGGAGCCTGCTAACGATCTTCTGCCACAATTGAGGACTCCCTAGTTTGGAATCGCAGAAAATCCTATGGTTCCTTTCTAGCCAAAGATTCTAGATGATGAGAGCAAGCCCAACAACCCAAGCTACCTACAAGAAAGATGTCTTCGTTGGAGGTTTGCCCATACTTTACCAAAATTCAACAAAAGAGGTAGCATGAATATAGGCATGTTTCTATGCCCCCCACCACTTATTCCATATCTCACGAGAGAACGGGTATTGAAAAAACAAATGAGAGATACATTCTTCACTACTCGCGCAAAGAGCACAGATAGAAGGGCCTTGAAACCCACGCTTCTGAAGGTTATCCCAAGCAAGGCATTTCCTTTGCACAACTAGCCATAAGAAGAAGTTACACTTAGGCCAAGAGAAACTATTCCAAACCTTCTTCCACCATTGCTCATCAGCCAGACCATGCCTTTGGACATCCAACAATGCATATAGTATATTTACCTTTTGGGTTGGGACCCCAAGCAAGAATTTATCTTTCTTTAAGGGAATTGCATAACCTTCTCTCCAAGAGTTTAGCCATCTCAATATGATTCTCAGGTGAACCACCCATGGGCCACTCATGTGGCTCTTTCCAACAAGTAATCTCAAATAGACCATACTTCTTAATGGTTTTAAAATTCTCCACCTTGACCCAGCCAACATTAGTAAAAATATCACAAAGAGAATGAAGATGAGGAGAGCTAAAAAGAATAGGAGGGTGACCATCCCAAGAGTCTTGCCAAAAAAGAGCATCAAAACCCTTATTACAAATCCAAAAGAGGCCATCCTTAATGAGTTGTGCCCCTTTTTAAAGAGTATCCCAAATACAAGATCATTTTCCTGTCAAAACAAGTCGAGGCACCTCATGGCTATCTGTACCTGGAAAATACTTGTGGGCAAGAATATTAGCCCATTCTTGGTCTTGACATGTACACCACCTCCAATACAACTTGGGTGCTAGGGCTTGGCCAACCAGACCCACAGACCGAAGACCAAGGCCCCCAGCATGCTTCGGTCTACAAACAAAATCCCATTTGAGTAAGCTCCACTTAGAAGAAAGAAGATTACCAGACCATAAAAATTGTTAGGATAGACCATCAAACTCCCTAACAAAGTTAGAAGGAGGAACGTACACAAAGCATCTGTAAATAGGGAGATCTTGCACCACAGTCGTAAGGAGAATCACTCTCCCAGCAGAAGAGAGCCATCTAAAAGTCCAGTAACCAACCATACTTCGAAACTTATCCAAAATCCCTTGCCAGAAATCTCTACATTGAGATCCCAAGGCCAAAGGAATCCCTAGGTACATCAGAGGGAGAGAACCAATATGGAATCTGATAATCCTAGCAATCTTGCTTTGAATAAACCGAGGAGTGTTTAAGAAATAAATAGAAGATTTGGCTTCATTGATTCTCTGAGCAAAGGATTTCAAGTAGATATCCAGGGATCTCCTGAAATTCACAGCCTCATTGATTCTAGCCATACCCATCAAAGTTGTATCATCTACAAATCGGAGATGAGAGTAAGGAGGCAAATTTCTATTCCAACTCCAGACCTGAATAAAACCATGTCACACCTAGGATTTGATAAATCTGCCGAGTCCCTCTGCCATGATGATGAATAAGTAGGGGGATAAAGGATCCCCTTGTTGAAGCCCCCGAGAACCATTAAACAACTTTGAAGGTTCCCCATTTATAAGAACATAAAAGGAGGTAGAAGTAACACATATGAGAACCCAATTGACCCAATCCTCTCCCAAACCAAAGGCCAAGAGGAGTCTCTGTAAGAAATCCCAGCTCACTCGATCATAAGCTTTAGCCATATCAAGTTTAATAAACATGGCCTTTTCCTTAGAAATTGCCATTGAATGGACAACCTCCATCACTATCACCACCCATCCAAAATCTGTCTTCCACCAACAAAACCACCTTGCTCCACCGAAATCAAAGCACAAAGAAGTGGCTTAAGCCTTTCAACAATCAGTTTAGTAATAATCTTGTAGATCACATTACACAAATAAATAGGCCTGAAATGATCCAAACTATTATCCCCATCCTTCTTAGGAATAAGAGCCAAAAAAGTAGAGTTCATAGACTTATGCATTTGTTTATTCCTATGAGATTCCTAAACCACTTCTAGAAGATCAAATTTTACAATCTCCCAGAATTCCTGAAAAAATTCAACCAGAAACCCATCTAGGCCAGGAGCCTCACCTTTCTTCATATGAAACATAACATCCTCCAATTCTGACAGCATAATGGGTCGCATAAGAGCATCATTTATCTCTCTGGAGACCAGTGGGGGAATATAGTTTAAAATGGCCTCCACCTCCTCCCCAGAAATAGGATCATCCTTGGTGAACAACTTTGAGTAATAACTAACAACTTCCCTATAAATCTCCACCCTTGAAGAAAGTTGAGCCCTTCCGAAGATATAAGAGAAGAAATGGAGTTGTCAAACCTCTAGGCCTTAACAAAATTATGGAAAAAAGTTGTGTTTCTATCTCCTTCCTGAAGCAAATCAACGGGAGACTTCTGCTTCCAGAAGATCTCCTCCCACAACTCCCACTCTTCTAACTCCTTAAGGGCCAAGGACTCATCCCTACCAAGATCAGAAGTCATCCCCTGATCTCGAATTTGGTGAGTAACATTATCCAGCTTAAATTGTGCAACCATCCTCTGAGAGCGCAAATTACCAAAACATTGTTTGTTCCACCTCTTGAGTTTGTATTTCACATGCTGGAGCCTTTTCCCAAACATACACATGGCCCTACCATGAGCAGGCCTCCCTTCATACCACCAGAAACTCATAAGATCCTATAGAGACTAGTCCCGCAACCACATCAATTGAATTTTAAAAGAGGGATTTTTGGACATATTATATGAGATAGCAGAGAACTTGAGAGGCCAATGATTTGATCCTCTCCAATTGAGAATTTCTAAACTAGTAGACCACATGTCACTCACCCGATAGAAAGAAACCAGAAATCTATCAAGTCTTTCAGAAATAGCCTCAACACCACTTCTCCTATTATTCCTTGTGAAAATACCATTAGAAGATTTCACATCAATCAGGTTCAAAAGGTCAATATTATCTCTAAGCAAATTTGAGGAAGGGTCCAGTCTAGCTAACCCACCTCATTTTTCCTCCAAACTAGTAATAGAATTAAAATCACCAGCAACAATCCAAGGGAGGAAAGGACCCAGGGAGCGAACAAAATTAATGTGGGCTGAAAGATGTGACTTACCTAGAAGATCGGTGGGGGCGTAAACATTAGAGAAGAGGCACAAATCTCCTGTCTCAAAGCTAGAAGCAACCGTAGATATGGAATAGCGGATAGAAATCCACCATAATGGGGCAACCTTTTTAGGGTTCCGGCAAGAAGCAACCCCTCTTGAACTACCATGAGAACCCACACCTTGCCAGTAGCCAAGGGGCTAGACAAGAGGAGCCCTACTAAATAACCCATCCACTGTCAGCTTGGTTTCCTAAATAAAAACTATGTCAAGAGAATGAGAATCAATTAATCAACGAATAGCTTTTTGTCTAGGGATGTTATTCATACCCCTCACATTCCAGGAGATGACTATCATTTATGAGACTGGGAAAAGTGAGATTCAATGGTTTTCACTGACCCAAATTCCACCAAAGTATCCTTAATTAATTTTACCTTCTTATGATCTGTCTTACGACCTATCCTCAACGGTTTCTCCTATGATCCTTTCTTTATAGCTTTTTTTTGTAGACCCAAAACTTGATTAGCCTTACTACTCTTCCCAAAGTCTACAACCCCTTTAGTTGAAGAAGTCACCTACGAATCCAACACCACCCCAACAATGGGCTCCACCATCCCACCGATGCGAGGTACTTCAGGGCTTTGGGGATTCAACTATGTGTCCATTAGTCCTTCTTGCTGGTCTTGCGATACAAAACTTCGATTATTAATCTCCTCATCCTCAGGGTCAACCCTACCCAAAGTCATTGCCCCTGAGGTTAGGTCCATAGGAATTCCCTCTTCCTGATTAATATCATCCAGGACCTCAAACCTTTTAAAACTCATATCACTTTGTCTATCTAACCATGTTTTCTTTTGCCCTATACCCTTATTTAGAGGCTTAACCGGAATGAACCCCTCCTTATCTACATTAACATCTGTCAACAGAGTTTTGCCCTTATCAACCTTAGAGTCAGATCTGGAAGGAGCATTAGTTGTTGTTGAAGACAAAATAAACCAGGGACATTTTCTCTACAGATTCCCATATTCTTAATAGATTCTACATCTGAAGGGGATGGTTTCATAGTCCACTTGTTGAATCCATGAAGAGGAACCTAAAAATAACTCTATAGAGTCTGGCAAGGGTTTACTCAAATCAATTTCTACACATATACGGGCAAAAGAGATTACCTTCTTGTCTTGGGTTTGAGAACAAGATCCAACCGGCTTGGCAAGCAATAGTGCAATCGAGTGAAGAATATCTTACTTCCAGAATTCTAAAGGTAGCCTTGGGAGGCGAACCCAAACAGGAACCTTGGATGGAAGTTCTTCAGTAGAATTGAAACCCATGTGCCAAGGCTTAATGAAAAGTCCAACTTGATTAAAGAAATAAGGGCCTCCCTCAAAAGCTTTATTTCTATCTGTCATGTAGGAGAACACCACAAAAAAACAATTATTTGCAACAACTAAAATCCCCATCTCCTCCTCTGGATTCCAAGTCTGTCGGGCCTAGGATTCCAAAACCGACAGAGAAAGTCTCAAACCCATAAACTTGCAAATGAGGGCATGATTGATCCAATATGTCACATCATCATAGATCGAATCAGGTTGGATAATCAAAACTGGATGATCCTGGCTCCTCTCCAAACAACCGTTAACTTTCTTGAGACCAACAGGGCGTCTCGAGGGTACATATCCACCACCCTACATGCATGTATCCCCCGACTCCATGGCCTTTGCATGCAGCGTAGAAAAAGGAATCGAGCCTTCTATTATGCTTGCCATCATCCGATCTGAAATAAAACCACCTCCCAAAAGAGGGGAACCCCAAAGGGGAGAGAAGAAAAAGACACGGGCCTTCAAACCTCAACACCCTTGAACTCCCAAGAGTGGCATGCAGAATCGATCCTGAAAGAAAAGAAAAAACCAGCAATACTACTGGAATCCGCCACAGCCAAAGACAGAGAAGAAAGGGAAGGGCAGCGACCAACACAAACCCTTGTCATCCCCATGCCCCACTCGGCACCCCACAACCCCCGACAACCACCCCACAGCAAAACCCCCCACACCGTCGCTGAACACCTACCACCACGCACAGAGCAAGAACATGAAGAAGCATGACTAGGGTTTCGCCTAGCTCGTGCCGTGAAGTTGCTCGCCAATTTTGATTTATTCTATTTATTTAAAAGTTGTTTTATTTTATTTTAAAATAATTTGAGTTTATTTACATTGTTTATTTTATTTTTATTTGAAGAACTATTTTTATTTAATTAAAAAAGTTATTTTATTTATTTAAGAATTATTTTTGTTTATTTATATTGTTTTGACTTTTATTTGAAGAGTTGTCTTATTTTATTTTATTTGTGTAATAGTTATTTATAGTTTTGTTTTTTTAAATGTATACCAGTTGTGTTTTAGTTTTTGTCAACTCACTCACCCATTACACCTGGCCGTGGATATGGACATAAATATAATGATTAAAAAAATTAATGCAATTTGTAAATCTAGGTTTTGAAGTTATGATTCCATTTCCATTAACAATGTCTTTCATAAAAGGTTTGTCTCCTAAAAGATTTGGTTCAATTTTAAATTTATTATTCCAATACCATTGACAATGTCTTCCATAGAAGATTTGGACCTCCTCTTTGAAATACACGCTTTCTATTTTCATGATCTTTCTAACAAAATAGTTGACAAATAAAATAACCATTTGCATCCAAAAATATCCAACTTAAGCACGTTTTTACTTTATCCAAAAGAAAGCAATAATAAGTTTTGAACTTCTAATAGCTCAAACTAACCAATATAGATTCAATGATACAATGTATAGCAAAGTACATAATTGTTTCAAAGTATGTTATTGTCCCAAACCCATCAAACAAAACCAATAAAATCATATATATGGCATCAAACAAAACCAATAAAATCATTAAAAAGTTAGAAATGAAAATATTATTAATGTTCATAAATATCCATAAACGACAATAGGGTTGAAGATAACTTACAATGTTATTAGATCAAGAAAATGCCTAAAATGTCTCCACATGAAATTTAAGAAATAAAACAAAATAAAGATTATGTACAATAAACAATGCCACTTACAAAATCATTGCCAAGATTATTGTTGAATGCTTGAAGAAAATTTTAACTATTCTTATATCCCCCGAACAAGGTGGTTTAAGGGTCATCAGATTTTGGATGGTATTGTCGTGGTAGCTAAATTCGTTCACTTTATGACTACTTTGAAGGAAAAAGCTATGTTCATCAAACTAGATATGTCAAAGGCTTATGATAGGGTAGTCAACATTTTATAGACATATGGCTTTTTTGCATGGTTGGTTGAGTGGGTTATGAGTTGTGTGACACTAGCATCTTTTGTTGTGTTAAATAAATGGTATACCCTCTTCCCCTTTTTAACTTCCAAAGGCCTTAGACAAGGAAACCCCCTTTATCCATGTTTGTTCACTTTAATGATTGAAGGTTCATACAAGTTGCTAAGGAGCTTGAAGATAAAAGGATTTATTCAAAGTTGGTCTCGGGCAAAGAAGTCTATTTTGAAGTCTCATCTTTAGTTCATTGATGATACAACTTTGATGGGGTAACTAGAGTTGAAGAGGCTATTGATTTGAAGAAGGCTTAAGATATTTACTTGGCTATTTTTGGTCATTTGATCAATGAGGATAAGTGTATAAATTAATTTTCTTCAATACAAATGCAAGTACTCAATGCAAGATAGCATATTTTTTTCATTTTCAAATTGGGTCTCTTTCAATGAAGTATCGAAGGATTCCTATTTCAATAAGTTCTTAATTTTGGAAACTCCTAATAATTTTCTCTAAGAATTGGATTTTCTCTTCATGAAAATTTATGGGTCAAGAACTTGGATAGACATGAATGGAGTCTTATGAATTGGAACATTGTAGTCCTTAAGAGGTTAGAGGCTTTGGATTGCAACAATCAAAATTCAATTGTTAAGCTTTCACTATCAAATTATATTGGAGGTGGTGCAAAAATCATGTTCATCCTTGAATTAAAATCCTTGGTTCTAAGTATCTCAAATGGGTACTTGAGGAGGACATTCCGAGAATGGATTCAATCAAGAAAGGATCCATAATTTGGAACACCATAAAAAAAGGTGTCATTTGTATTAAAAAAAATGGATTCAATCAAGAAAGGATCCATAATTTGGAACACCATCAAAAAAGGTGTCGTTTGTATTAAAAAGAATGGATTCAATCAAGAAAGGATCCATAATTTGGAACACCATCAAAAAAGGTGTCATTTGTATTAAAAAGATTCTCCCTTGGATAATAAATGAAGGTAATAATGCTTTATTTGGGGAAGATTCTTGGGATAATCACCCCCCTATCCTCTCATCTTTCACCCAACTCTAACCTCTTTGTAATATTTACATTTTTTTTTAATTGTTTTTTGAAGAACTATCTTTATTTACTTAAAAGAGTATTTTATTTATTCAAGCTTTTTTTTAAGAACATGTAAGAATTGTTTTAATTTATTTCTATTGTTTGAACTTTTAATTTGAAGAATTGTCTTATTTTATTTTATATATGTAATAGTTCTTTTATAGTTGAGTTGTGTTTTAGTTCTTGTCAACTCACTCACTTGTTATACTCCACAACTTTCTATGAGTCTATCGACATAAATATAACGATTAAGAAAATTAATGAACTTTTTAAATCTAAGTTTAAAGGTTGTAGTTACATAACCATCAAAAATGTTTTACATGAAAGATTTGGTTCAAATTTGAAATTTATGATTCCATTACCATTGACAATGTCTTCCATAGAAGATTTGGACCTCCTCTTTGATGCATACACTTTTTATTTTGGTGATCTTTCCAACAAAATAGCTAAAAAATATAATAACCATTTACATCTAGAAAGATCCAACTTAAATACATTTGTATTTTATCAAAAAGAAAGTAATAATAATTTTTGAAATCCTAATAGCATAGATTGACCAAATATTGATTCAATGATACAATGTATCAGGTGGTGTACAACAACAAAGTATATACTTATTTCAAAGTTTTTATTATCCCAAACCCATTAATGTTTGTTGAGTTGAATTCAATGATTTCAATAAGAAAAAATTACTATAAAAAAATGCATTAGGCGCCACACAAAACTAATAACGTACTTAAAAAAGAAAACCAATAACATCATTAAAAAAAATAAAAAAAAAATTGAAAATATTATTAATTTCCGCAAATACGTACAAAGGGATAATAGGATTGAAGATACGTATAATACAATAGGTCAAGAAAGAGCTTAAAATGTCTCTACGCAAAATTTAAGAAATAAAATAAAATAAAGAGAATGTACAATAAATGCTTGAAGGAGATTTTAAGTATTATATATCCCTTGAACAAGGTGGATTAAGGGTCATTAGATGCTTGATGGTATTGTTGTGGTGGCTAAAGTCATTCACTCTATGACTAATTTGAAGTAAAAAGTTATGTTCATGAAGCTACATATGTCAAAGGCTTATGACATGGTTAATTGGCGTTTCCTATAGAAAATTTTATAGGCATTAGGTTTTTCTACATAGTGGGTTGAGTGGGTTATGAGTTGTGTGACATCAACATCTTTTGTTGTGTTAATCAATGGTATACCTTCTTCTCTTTTTTATCTTGCAAAGGCCTCAGACAAGGAAACCCTCTTTGATGGCAATCTTGCATCAACCAAAAATATTTTTCCTTTATTGTTTTGCTTCCTATTTACAGTTTCAGTATTTCTTTCTATGTACCGGTTTTGGCTCACTGGAACCTATGGAGTTGGATTCTACTCGAAGATTGATCATCTTTCTCTCTTCAAAACCGCATCGCATTTGGATCACTTTCCGGCAAGATATCGCTACCGGTTCCCATGACAGTTTCTTGCTACCGGTTGCTCCTTTGTTACCAGTTGCCTAAGACCTATTCTGGTGATCTACCAGAACCCATTCTGAAGCTTGTGGAGCCTTGGATGTTGATCTCAATGTTTCTTAGCCTGTGTCCGACCTTCCATGTTTCAACCTTTGGATTTTCTGAAAGTCTCTTGGCTGAGGCTGACCTTGATTGGTTGTATATGTTAGGTTTTGTTCTTCGGGCTTTAATCCTTTGGGCCGACCTATTTTCCTTGGATTGTATATATATATCAATGTAATTGAGCAATAGGAAGACAACAAATAGCGAATAGTAGAAGATAGGAGATAGAACTTAGAAGATAAATCTCTTGATTCAAGGTCCCGGTTGTGACCTATTTTGTATGTCCTTGCAGGCCTGTCTGCCAATCTATGTAACCCGGATAATTATCGGTTGATTGTATTAACAATTCATGATATAATTCCATTAGTTATGCATTGCCTCCATCATATCTCTATGTTTTTATGTTGTGTTTACTCTTGTTGACCGGTAGGACAGATCTCTTTGAGGTTTCTCCTTGTCGGTGGCTGCATCAAGTGGTATCAGAGCAAAGTTTCATTCCGAAGGTTGCGTGTCCTGAATTTTGTTGTAGGGTGGTGGATTGTGGATCCGACCTACAATTGCAGAGGACTAGCATGAATCAATGGCGCAAAGAGGAACTAGGAATGGTGGAGCGTGTGGGAATGCAGACCCAACAGTGATGGAGATGTTGCGAGGTATAGCAGCTCGGTTGGAATCCGTGGAGACAACACAAAGAAGAGGTCAACATATTGAGGATCTAAGTGAAGATGAGGCAGAAGAAGCCCCAGTGGAACAAGCAAACCCACCAGTGGTTGATCTGGATGAGGAAAGGTTTCTGAGGGTTTTGAGTAGGGCTAATACTAAACCCCATTTTACCCCACCGGAATATGATGGAAAGCTGGATTCTAATTAATTGATGGATTGGATCTCATAAATGGAGAAGTATTTTAATTTTTAAAACACTGTAGAGGAAAGGAAGGTAAAATATGCCTCTACCTGATTGAAAGGTCATGCATCTCTTTGTTGGGAGCATTTGCAAGTTGATAGATAGAGGAGAGGTAAAGAAAAAATTAAGACTTGGGATCGAATGGTTGCGAAGTTGAAATCAAAATTTATGTCAGTTGATTATCAAGTAAACCTGTTCCGAAATATGTAGAATTTGAGAAAGAAGGAATCTAGTGTGAAGGAGTACACCAAAACCTTTTATAAGTTGAATATCAGATCCGAACATGTAGATGATGAAGTTGAAAAAGTTGCTAGATATTTGAATGGATTGCGGATGTCTATACAAGATGAAATTAGTTTGATCAAATTGGAGAGTGTTGAAGAAGCTTACCAGTATGCCTTAAAAGCAGAAGAGAAGTTAAATAAGAGACATGAGCAGAGGCAGAGAGGTAGAGGTGGAAGGTTTACCGAAAGTAGATTTCAAGGAGGATGAGGATGTACTGGAGGAAGAGGTACTTGTATAGATTAGAGCAAGGATAAAGAAGTAAGCAGGGAAGGTAATTCATACCGGAAGGATGGTTCGTATCGGAAGGATGATAGAAATTTATACCAGAGAAGAGAACCGGATGGCTACCAGAATGAGAATTTTGGAAAAGATGACATAAGACAAGATAAGAGAGCATTTAGAGGATCTTGTTTTAAGTGTGGAAGAGAAGGACATAGTGCATTTGAATGTAAGAAGATGGAGAGTACCAGAAAAGCAACAGTGGTGGAAGAAGGCCCCACCGGATCAGCTAAAAAACTGAAAGATGGAGAACTGTTGATGATGAGGAGAGTTTTGTGTCATACCGAAGAAGAAGAGGAACCCTTGTAGAGGAGAAATTTGTTCAAGACCAGATGTAAGGTATCTAGTAAGTGTTGTAAAGTTATTATTGATAGTGGTAGTTCAGACAATCTTGTTTCAGAAGAGATTGTGAATAGGTTGAATTTGGAAAGATTGAAACACCCTAAGCCTTATTAGATAGCATGGATTGAGGATGAACACAAGTTGTTGGTAAGTGAGAAATGTTTGGTGAAATTGAAAATTGGGAATTATCATGATGAAGTCTTGTGTGATATTATGCCTATGGATATTTGTCACCTTTTGTTGGGTAGACCTTAGTAGTTTGATAGACAAGAAATACATGATGGAAGGAAGAACATATACACCATTGTGGAAAATGGGATGAAGCAAACCTTTTTACCTTTGGAGGAACCTTTGAAAAGTGAAGTTTGTACGAATGCTAGGATTTGTTTGGTGGATGGAAGGAATTTCCTAGATGGAATGAGACATGAGAATGTGTGTTTCGCCATGATTCCTAGGAAGACTGAGAGACTGAAACCAGAAGAAGAACAATCGGAGGAGATAAAACATTTGTTGACAGAGTACGAAGACATCATTTCAGATAATGTTCCTGATGGATTACCACTGGTAAGAAGTATCAGTCATTCCATGGATTTGATTCCTGGAGCTAGTTTTCTTAACCAAGTTGCACACCAGTTGACACCAGCAAAGAATGAGGAGTTGAACCAACAAGTGCAAGAACTCTTGAAGAAAGGTTTGATCAAAGAAAGTTTGAGTCCCTGTGCAATACTAGTAGTATTGGCACCTAAGAAGAATGGAGAATGGAGAATGTGTATTTATTCCAGAGCAATAAACAAGATCACAGTGAAATACCGGTTTCCCTTACCTAGAATGGATGACATAATGGAATGTTTGAGTGGAGCAAGATACTTTACAAAGATAGATTTGAAGAGTGGATATCATCAGATTAGGATCAGAGAAGGAGATGAGTGGAAGCCAACATTCAAGACAAATGAAGGACTGTATGAATGGTTGGTGATGCCTTTTGGGTTGACTAATGCACCTAGTACTTTCATGAGCTATTGAAGGAATTCTTGGGTAAGTTTGTTATTGTTTACTTGGATGACATTATGATTTTCAGTTAGACAAAAGATGAACATTTGTTGCATTTGAGACAAGTTTTGTAGAGGTTGATAGAAGAAAAGTTGTTGATAAACCTTAAGAAGTGTACTTTCATGAAGGAAGAGTTAGTCTATTTGGGATTTGTGATATCTGTCGATGGATTGAAGATGGACCCTAAGAAAGTGAAAGAAATCATCGAGTGGCCTACACCAGAAAGCATTGGAGAGGTAAGATCATTTCATGGATTGGCTAGTTTCTACAGGAAGTTCATTAGAAATTTCAGTTCAGTTTTAACCCTATGACTGAGACCATGAGAGGAGACAAGAAGGAATTCAGATGGACCAAGAGAGCAAACAAAAGTTTTGAGTTATTGAAGCAGAAAGTGATAGAGCAGCCTGTGTTGGTTTTATCAGATTTCAACAAAGTATTTCAAGTTGATTGTGATGCAAGTGGAACAACAATAGGAGCAGTTTTGAGTCGAGAAGGGAGAGCAATATCATATTTCAGTGAGAAATTGAATGATGCCCAGAAGAGATATTCAGTATATGATCAAGAATTTTATACCATAATTCAAGCCTTGAAGAAGTGGAGACATTACCTATTGCCTAAGGAGTTTGTGTTGTATACAGATCATCAAGCTTTGTAGTATTTGAACAGTTAGAGTAAGTTGAATCAGAGACATATGAGATGGGTATAATTTTTGCAAAGTTACACCTTTGTGTTGAAGCATAGAAGTGGGAAATCTAACAAAGTTGTTGATGCATTAAGTAGGAGAAGGGATTTGCTGACAAAGATGAGAGTGACAGTACTAGGTGTAGATGTATAAAAATGACCATATTCCTAAATGAATATTTAATGTTCATTTTATTTTCATTCCTCTATTTAATTAAATAAATTATTCAATTTATTTAATTAAATTCACTTAAACCCTTTTTGTCATTTAATTGAATAAATCATTTAATTTAATTAAAACCCTTCTCTCTACTTTTTAATTAAATTCACATTTAATTAAATAGTTTACCCCAATTAAATAAATCTAATTTATTTAAAATCCCCAACTTGCAACCAAATTGAAATAAAGCAATTTATTTTAATTAATTCTGTTTTCCCTCACCCACTTGCATTTTCCTACATCTCCCACTTGCATCCTAAACCCTATTCCTAATTTCTTCTAGAATCCATCTAATCCTAATCAATTAGCCTAAACCCATCCATTATCCCCTTTCCCTAAAATTGAGGAGGTCACTTCTCAATTTTGGAGTAAAGTCTTCGAAATGCATTAAATCCTTTATCCATTCAACAAGCTTGTTGAATGCCCCCAATTTTGGAAGGACTCTTACAAATTTGTCCCCAAAGTCTTCAAACCATTAATGGTTAACTAACCCTTAGTAGCATGGCTAGAGACTTTTTGCCTAACTCAACCTCCATCTAACCCAAGGGTCTCATCAAGCATTTATTGCTTTGACCATAGTTATTCCTTTAACCTTTGCACGAGAGTTTACCCCTTGGATAAAAGATTTATCCAATGGATAACCCTAACCTAACCTTAACCCTTACCTCCTAGGGTAACCATGAGGTATTCTCAAGCATTTAATGCTTCTTACATCTCCTATCAACCAGCCTTATGTTGACAATTGTCACCATTTCATTGGTGAAAATTTAAAACATGGATTGACAACTTTCAAACTTGACCCTTGATTAACTCTTTCAATCCTGACCATCCATTGCCCTATTTTCACTATAAATAGAGCTCTCATTCTTCCATTTTAAGGATCCATGCAAGCTTTAGTATCTCATTTATGATCAATTTTATTAACACGTCTAGCTTCTCTTTGTTATAAGAATACATTTAATAAGCATTTTAGACTATTTCCTTTATCATTAGCTTAACTCATAAACTAGCATATCATGTTAGGATAGTATTGCTACTAATATTGTCATCTTATAATCTAGTTTATTGCATTTGTAGAATCATGCATAGATAAGATGCATTTTCATGACTAAATCAATCATAAGCATCCCTCGTTCTTGCATTTGTCATCCCTAAGCCACTTTGCTCAGTGATCTGAGAGCAAAGGCATTGGCTTGAGGGACCTTGTGAGATAGAGAACCGTGGAACCATCCTTGGGAAGTTGACTCATTCTTCATGACTCCATAACTTGCACCAAGAAGTCATGTGGGTGTGTGGACAAGCCTCTTGGAGCTTCAATTTTCACACTTTAAGTTTTATCAACCCGCTTTTCTCGTTTACATTTCTGGCGCCCATCGTGTGGCTCTACCCCATTAATCAAATCGATTTTAAAAAATAAAAACTTTTGCAGGTACGCGGGAAACAAGACTTAGCGCGTAGGGAACATCCCTTAGCGCATTTGGTGGATTTTTTAGCGCATCCAGTGCACTTTTTAGTGCGTGGGGTCTATTCTCTAGCGCGTGTGGTCTTTACCTTAGCGCATCATCCCCACTAATACTTTCCTGTAGGTCTCAGCGCGGGAGAAAAATAGAGTAGTGCATTTGAAACACAGTTCAGGGTGTTTTCGATAGCGCATCCGGATTACCTTGTAGCGCGTACAGTTTGTTCTGTAGCACATCACAAACTGAAGCAAAAACTAGAAATTGTAACCGAATGTGAAAAATTTAGACTTGTTGAAGTCCACATATTGTCTACCAATTTCACTTGTTATTTTGCAGGGTTCTAACAAATTTCTTGCAGATAGGAGCTCAATTTAGGACCATTAAGATAGTTTAAAGTTTTTACTAACTTAGTTAAGTTAGTTAAAATTTGAGCTTCTTTTAGTTCTTCTTAAAACTGAACTCACTTTTATTTTGGGCTTTAAAAAGAACCAAAAAACAAATTTTTCCTTGCTTTTCTAGGAGAGAATTTTTTTACATTGGGTTGTAAAAGGAACAAATTAATTCTGTTTTTCAAAGTTTTGCAAACAAATGGATTAAAAAGAACTTCACCATCCTTTGGTGTATAAAAGGATTCATCTTAGGTTTTAACAAAGTAAAGAATCACACCAAGTCTCAAAAGTCTTTTATTTTGCAACTAAAGAGGGAAAATCTTCCCCTTTTGCTCGATTTCTTTTGTTGACGAAACATCGTGTTCATTTTGTTGACCAAGTTCTTCTTTTCAGATTAGAAAATCATTGCCTTGAAAAGTTAAAAAGAACACCATGTTTTCGTGGAGCAACATCTCCATTTAGGATTAACAAATCATTGCTTTGAAGGGTTAAAAAGAACTTGTGTGCTTTGTCTCGAAAGTGGAAGGTATATGCTTTCCCCTTAATTGGGTGATCAAAAAGCCAAACCACTCTTAAAGCTTTCTTTAATTCAAGCAATAAATCCTTTAACAGGCCTACCTTCCTGAGGGATTGAAAATCTCTTAAAGCCATTTTTGGTCGGTGTGAAGGGAACGACCTAAGTGGGAAACAACTTTGAAGCCAAGTGTTCAAACCCACTATAATCAAAAGTGGAAAGTGACGAAAGTCCTTTTCAACGGTTGCGCGCAGCGATTAGCCTTCCCCCAGTATCCTTGAGATACGTAAAGCCTTTGTTCTAAAGGTTGGGAAGCCTCCTGAGGGAGTTTATCGCTGACGGCCGAATAGGAAGCTTGATTACAAACCTTAGCATAGAAACTTTGAGCTGAGTCAGTAACCTGACATTTGCAATATCATAGTGCAAGGGTGGGGAAGAATCCGCCCCCAAGATAACTACTCAACTGTGAAGTAATTCACTTTGGGTTAATTTATGGCAAAAGGCAAAAAAACAAGGCGCCCCCTAGGGGGTGACACAGCTGTTTGAGCTGATGGAGTATCGAGACTAGTGGGCTATGATATTGCTTATGACCCTTGAATAAAGAGTCTGATTGAAGTGCATGTTGTATCTAAACCTGTTGAAACATTGGGGATTTGAACACATCCTCGCAGAACATACACTTATTGTTTAGATTAAGAAAAATGTTTGTCTCTTTGGTGTCGTGCTTTCATTCGTTATTTCAGAAAATCATCTATCAGCACTAAAAACTCAAGGCAAAATTCCAAAATTGTAGAAAAACAACCAAGTCAATATATTTCAGGGCAGTTTAATGCGTAAGAGCAACTTCTTAGTGCATAGGAACCATCTTTTAGCGCATTAAACCTTCTCTTTAGCACGTCAAGTCTTAACAGTAGCACTTCACCCAGATCTAAAAACAAGCAGTGATAGTTAGCGCGTCTGAAAAATAGTTTAGCGCGTTGAAGCATCAGCTTAACGCGTGGAAATCAAACTTTAGCGCGTAGGGTTTAACCGTTAGCGCATAAAAGGCCCATATTAGTGCATGACCTTTTAAACCAAGGTTGAACCAAAACTGAACAAAATTAACCAGTTAGTGTGTATCATGGGGCAGCGTAGCGCATAGTCTTTTCTCCAGCGCATAGAGAAGTTTTCATAGCGCATTGTGTCTCTGTTTCAGCGCGTAGTTTTTTCAGAAAACCAGGGGGCAAAATAGAGGTCAATTTGGAAAATTTTGAGAACAAATTTCAGAAGCTTTCCTTTATCAGCCTGAACTTCATCAATCAGAAAATCAAAAAGAGAGTATCAAAAGGTATTTCTAAAAGCAAGTTTCCATCAAGCAAAGTTGCCTGAAAATTTAAACTAGTCGCAAGATAAACATATCTATCCTATCAAAATCGGGAAACATCATCACAAGTAGCAAACAGGTCCTTTAAATCAAATGGATTTTTATCCCAAAAACACACTTGTTTAAAACTCTAAGTTATCAAATCGAGTTTCCATATCGGGAAAGCTCGTATTCCATATCATTTGACGCACTTTGTCATGAGGGGGCATCTAAACCTTCACTTTGATAAAGTAAAACTTGAGTTTCCTAAACAAGCTAAACTAAATCCAAAACAAATCAAAGGAAACCATTGATCACTTGTGCATGACTAATCCTCATATTCTGAGAAGAAAGAATATTTATCATAACACTAAGTTAAAGAAACAACAACCAAGTTCTTAGAAACTTGCCAAAAGAAATAATTTTTTATACATCAATCGTCAACTCTTCAAATCTCATCGCACATTCCTTCATCATATACGATTATATCTTCAAAACAAAACAAACGAATTTGACAAGGAACCCTTGAGGAGTAGGGTATTCTGTCAAAAATCAACATTCAGTCAACACATAAATCAAGGAGGGAAGATCAATCCGACCTTCTTTCCTGAAGAGTGCATCACTTATAACATACCCTGATTTGAACCACCAACCCCTGAGCAAAACATTAAAGAAGAGTTCATTCCCTTTGTCATAGAGAGCTTCTACGAGATGTCCGTTGTTACTCGCTCTCAACAAACCAAACAAAGCGAAATGCAATCAGAAACTAGCATGAATTGAAGATTATCAAATCCTTTCGAATGTCCAAATCTAGAGGACACCGAAATTTCTAAAGAACTTCTTCAAGAATGTCAAGAGAGTGGTTCGTTTCAAAAACTTGTGGAACGACCCATGGAAAATGACAAGGAAAAATACCTACTCATGCTCACAAGCAAAGGGGTTAAAATTCCTGAAGACTTTGACACGGACATTTTTAAAACAAGATCTCAACATTACAAATATCAAGAACAACAACAAGAGGAAGAGGCACATGATCCTGAGCAAGATATTCCTGAACAAAATCTACAAGAACAAAATATACCCGAGCAAAACATCCCCAAGCAAAACATACCGTTCCATACCCCATTTCAACCTAGAGTTAATGCGAGGGAAGAATTCTTCCCTTGGCAAAATAATGCACCTTTCATTGCTCTTACTCAATAAATGCAAATGTTACAAAGACAAATGCAAGGCATGCAACAAGGTACAACAGTACAGTACTCCTTAACTAAAATTTGTCCTTATCCATTTGACAGAAGATTAAACATGGTACCTTTTCCTCCAAACTCAGATGTTCCCAAATTTGACAAATATGATGGGAAAAGCAATCCACATGATCATGTTCAATAATTCTGCACAATGAGTCTTGAATTCGCTCATGATGATACCTATTTGATGAGGTTATTCCCAAGAAGCTTGGGAGGACAAACAATGGAATGGTTATCCAAAATCACACCTCCCGTCAGATCATTCGATGAACTAGTCAACAAATTCATAACTCAATACTCCTATAACATTCAACATGCTATCACCATGTTAGATGTTTGTAACACCAAACAGAAAAACAATGAAATATTCATGGTTTTCCTTCAACAATGGCGGCGTATGGTTTCAAGATATCCTCATGATGTACCCGAAAAAGAAAAGATGGGAATTTTCATCGACAACTTGAATAGTGAGATGAGTTACAGACTCAAACTCCAATGCATACCATCTTTTGCTAAATTGATTGAGAATGGCATCCAAGTAGAAGAGGCATGTGTCAAAAAGGGAACATTGAAATTTTTCAAAGAAGGAACAAGTTCATCCAATTACAACAACCAAAACAACAACAACTTGGACAAATCCAGATTCTAGACCAGAAACAAAAACAATGGAAATGAAGGAGGAACTAAATCAAATGATCCAAAATCAAAATAGCCCATACTCGCATTATCAGGTAACCCTCGAGCTACAAAGAATCCCAAAGGTGCTAACCTAGGCACTAACGCTTATGCACCAAATACCAATCAAGATCAACTCAACACAAACAACACCAACAATACCCAAAACAATAACACCGATAGAGGACCTAATCCAAACTCACTGGGTAACACAAACAAATTTCTAAAACACATTTATACACCACTAGGGCAATCACTGAAGTCAACATTTAGAGAACTCCTGGCAAACAAAATTATCTCTTTACTCGCAATCAACAACTTTGAACCACAAATCAAACCACCCTGGTGGAATGACTCACACTTTTGTGATTTTCATTGCAATAAAGGTCATCAAACAAATGATTGCATGAGGCTGAAAAACATTGTTCAAGACATGATCGACAAAGGTGATTTAATGGTCGATGGTCTCAAAACAAATGGTGACCATGGAGCTTTCAAAAATCCTCTTCCAAACTACAACAAGGATGGAGCTTCAACCTCAAACGATACACGCGAAGCTCGTATCAATCACATATACAATAACACCATCAATCACATATCAGCTGAAGAAAATCAAGTTAATGTTATCACAATCAAAGACAGGCGTGAACATGAATCCATCAGCGTAACAACCCGAGCTCAAAAACATGTCTTGAAGGGACATATGCCAACAACAAATACCGTACCCAAAATTCAATATGATCTCGTTAGTCAACTATGCAAAACTCCTGCTCAAATATCTATACTTGAGTTGCTGAAACTTTCACCAAAACACAAAGACATATTGGAACAAGCGTTACTCGAAACAAATGTACCTCAAGATCTGGATGCTGACAAATTCCAAGCCATGGTGGCTCATATGACAGGACCTCATAACCTCACTTTTTCTGAGCATGATAATATCTCATTGAGCCATCCACATAATACTCCACTCCATATTGAAGTCATGGTCTATAAACACCGAGTTAAGTGAGTATTAATAGATGGATGAGCTGGACTTAATATTTGTACCTTAAAACTTATCCGTGCATTAGGCTTCTCTGAGGAGTCTATTGATCCACGCAAGAAGATCACTATAAAGGCATATGATGATGAGAAAAGATCATCTAAAGGAACAATGGTGTTGCCAATTCAGGTAGGACTGATACAAAAGGATACCATGTGCCAGGTCTTAGACATAGACCTCACATACAATATCTTATTGGGTTGACCCTGGATACATGAAATGCAAGCAGTACCCTCCACATATCACTAGTGTGTCAAATTTCCCTACAATGGGCAGGAGGTTTCTATATCAGTTGATCATAATCCATTTCAGCATTGCAATGCTATAGGGGCAGCCCAAGATAGCTTGGTTCCACATAATAGAGAGAAACAAAATTCATCAGCACAAGATCTTCAACAAGAAAAGTCTAAATCATTACCTAGAGATTTCAAGCAGAAAATGAAGATCAAAGAACAAGGCATGGGAGAATACTCTTTGGAACCCATATGTTTGGCCAACTTACCAACATCACCTAGATCTCATGGATTACCTACAACATCAACACATCAAGCAACTCAACCCATCACCAAGTTTGATGGCACATTCATTCGACTCGGCACTCTAGCACATGAATCCGAGGAAAAGGATATCCTTAGTTGGCTATACAAAGATGAGGAAGAAGATAGAGAAGCTACTGTAGAAGTAGCTATACCCACACACCTGTATGGAAAAGGCTACTTAATCATGCAACAAATGGGATACAATGGCAAAGGACCTATTGGTAAGCGTCAGGAAGGCGTCACATAACCATTGGATCCTCCTTCACAATTCAGTAAAGGCAAAAAAGGATTGGGCTTTGAACTCACTCTACCACCAAAGAGGGCACCACACAAATACCAAAAACCCCAGTGGAAAGCAAAGAAGAAATACAAAGAAGACTCTTGGCATGAGGCACTGTTCGAGTCAACTGAGACAATATGTAAAGAACGTGAACATCAAGAATGAGAGCAATGTCAAAATCAGCCTATCAATCAAAAGAAGGAAGCATCTACTGCAGAAGCACAACATATTCAAGGATAAATATCCAATAAAGAAGAGTCACCTCCAAACTACATCATTCCTCCCCGAGGAGAGACAATATATGAACAAATGCAAAGAGTGGAAGCAGGATTTGACATAGAATCAAAGAAAATTATCAAACTTGTCTCAATTATCAAAGACTTGTTCTCACCCTTCAACATACCAGTTCACAACACTGCTAGAATCTGGGATAATACCTCTGATACTGATTCCAATGAATATGAATGGGGTACTTGTTCTAATGTTACTGAAGATATTTGTGCAAATGACAGTAATACACCCATCTCTCAAGAAGAACGCAACACAAAATCTATACCACTTGAATTTGGTCCACAAAATATCTATGACGCCAAGGAAAAAGAGCAGCAACATTATGCGCAAGTCTATACAGAAGATGATACCATCGAAGACCTCGATGAAATCCTTAACTTCTTTAACACTCAGCCAATCACGATGATACTTCCATCCTGACACTGACAACAATCAAACTTGATCCACCTAATGATCCCTTACCACTTGTCTTTCCTGATCTCATAGACTGGGACGAACTTGAAACTCATGATATACCAATTTTCCCAAATGACGAATCCATTATCCATTACTTATGTACCGTTGACCCAGAAACAAACTCTACCAGTGAACAAGGTAACGATGTCTGCAATCAGGGGAGTGCCAAGTCTCTCAGTCGCAAAAATGAGCCAAATAAAAGATCTACTGTTGAAAACCAGTCAATGGCAGTAATAGGTCACACAAAAGTAAAAATAAAGGACCCATCTGAGGGTGAAAACCTTTTTAAGGCACCTAAGGATGGGAGACTTGACACTCTTCTTGAACATTATCACGAGTGATCACCCATATTGATTGAACCCACTCAATCAATCAACATTGGTACTACAGAAGCAACCAAAACTATACACCTTGCAGAATCTCTGACAGAAGCAGAAAGATCAGAATTTATCAATTTTTTTAAAGAAAAGCAAATCAAATTTGCTTGGTCATATGCATATATGCCCAGGATTGATCCATAATTTATCATGCATCATTTGTCCATTGCTCCAGGAGCTAAGCCAGTCAAGCAAAAACTGCGAAAGATGAATCCACATGTGGCACTCATGGTTAAAGTTGAATTGAAGAAACTATTAGATGTCGGATTTATTCGACCCATTGACTATGCTGAATGGATTTCCAACATTGTACCAATATCAAAACCAGATGGCAGTATCAGAATCTGCACTAATTTCAGAGATGTCAACAAAGCTTGTCTAAAGGATGACTTTCCTTTACCCAGTATCGACATAATTGTAGACCTCACAGCAGGCCATGCAATGCTATCACTAATGGATGGTTTTTCAGCCTATAATCATATCAAGATAGCCCCAAAGGATCAATATAGAACAACATTTACCTGTCCATGGGGAGCGTACTGTTGGAATGTCATGCCTTTTGGCTTAAAGAATGAAAGAGCAACTTATCAACGAGCAATGACAACAATCTTTCATGACATGATGCATACCTTCATGGAAGACTATGTAGATGATTTACTAGCTAAATCCTTCACCAGAGCAGAACATCTAAGCATCCTAGAAAATAGTTTTGATGGATTGGAAAAATTCCAAGTCAGGCTCAACCCTAAGAAGTGTGTCTTCGGGGTTACATCAAGCAAATTACTAGGCTACATAGTTTTAGCAAAAGGTATTGAAGTGGATCCAGCAAAGGTACAAGCCATTATGGAAATGCCACCACCAAAGAACATCAGCCAGCTTAGATCTCTACAAGGATGACTCCAATCAATCAGGCGATTCATCGCTCAACTAGTAGATAAAAGTCTCCCATTTAATCATTTGCTACATAAGAATGTACCGTTCAGATGGGAAACCAAATGTGCATAATCCTTCTATCAAATCAAGCAATATCTGATGAACTCACCAGTTCTAGTACCACCAATAGCAGGGAAGCCACTCATTCTCTACATTTCAACAACATACATATCATTGGGAGCATTGTTAGCACAAGAAGATCAACAGGGCAAAGAGCAAGCTATCTATTATATCAGCATGACATTGAACGGATATGAACTCAACTATACATTCATTGAGAAAGCTTGTCTAACAACGGTATTTGCCTCTCAAAAATTCTGACACTACATGCTAGCTCACACAATTAAGTTGGTTGCAAAAATTGATCCTCTCAAATATTTACTTAGCAAAGCAGCTCTTACAGGAAGATTGACTAAGTGGGTCATGATCCTCAATGAATTTGATATCCACTACATAGAACGACGAGCTATCAAAGGACAAGCAATTGCAGATCAACTAGCAGAAGCACCACTACTTGGAAAACAAACTGTGGAGATTGAATTTCCAGATATAGACGTTCTTGCTATCTCCACCAAACAATGGAACTTATATTTTGATGGATCCTACACACAACATGGCTCGGGTGCTAGAATTATGTTCATCACTCCTGAAGGACACACTATACCAAGATCATATAGGCTTATGTTTCCATGCACCAATAACATTGTTGAATATGAGGCATTGGTTATAGGCATCAAAATGGCTATAGAATGGTGGATCACCGAATTAAAAGTCTACGGAGATTCACAACTCATCATCAATCAAATCAACAATGACTATCAGACAAAGGACGACAAGCTGCTACCCTACAAGCGAATGGTGGATGATTTCAAACAATATTTTGTACACATCATCTTCGAGCAAATACCAAGGTTGGATAATAGAGCAGTTGATGCCATGGCTACTATCGTTTCACTACTACAAATTCCAGAGCAACAGAATCATTACGAGTTTCTGGTAGAGCAACTGTTCTCCCCAGCCTATGACCATTCAGAATCCCATGTTATCTATACCTTGACTGGTTCCGACTCTCCATTATATGGGCCCATCTATGACTATCTTAAAAACAATATCCTACCCATTGACCTGTCCTGAAACCAGAAACGCAACATTATCCGACAAGCCCCCCTTTATACTCTTACTATTGATACTTTGTACCGTCGAGGTCTAGATGGTACTCATCTTCGTTGTCTTGATCGTAATGAATTTGACTCCGCTTTATACGAGCTTCACGAAGGTATCTGTGGCACACATTCAAGTGGTACTACTCTTGCTAAAAAGCTTCTAAGAATGGGATATTATTGGCCAACAATGGAAAAAGACTCTTATCACTTTGCAAAAAAGTGTCCTAAATGCCAAATCCATGGCAATCTTATACATGCACCAGCACAGGAACTACAACCATTCATAACATCCTGGCCCTTCTGTCAGTGGGGACTAGACTTGGTCGGCAAAATTCATCCTTCATCTTCAAATGGACACAAGTTCATTATAACTGCAACGAAATACTTTACTAAATGGATAGAAGTAGTCCCCATGACCACAGTGACTGGGAAACAAGTTGCTTCTTTTATCCTTAATTATCTGATCTGCAGATATGGCATTCCAAGCTCCATCATCACAGATAATGGACGACCTTTCAAAAACCAAGATGTACGAGAACTATGTGAAAAATTCAAAATCCAACATTGTTTCTCTACAACTTACTACCCACAAGGGAATGGTCAAGCGTAAGCATCCAACAGAACAGTATTGAAAATCCTAAAGAAAACAGTGAATGATGCAAGCAAAGATTGGCATATACAACTCAATCCAGCACTTTGGGCCTACAGAACAAGCATTCGCACACCTACAGGAGCTACACCCTATTCATTGGTATATGGATCATAAGCAATTTTACCCTTAGAGGTAGAAATTCCATCTCTCAGAGTCTCTTTGAAAGGCTTAATCCCAGATGAAGAGTATCGAGTTAACCGACTGCAAGAGCTCGAGCTTCTAGATGAAAGACGTCAACATGCCTACACTCATCTCAAAGCATATCAACAACGTATGTGCAGGAGCTAAAACCACAAGGTCATTCCCCGAATTTTTAAAATTGGTGACCTAGTACTCAAAGAAAATCCTAGGAATCAACAGGATCGAGAAAGAAAGGGAAATTTGAACCTAATTCATTAGGTCCCTATGTTATCATCTCAGCCTATGGATCAGGCGCCTATCAGCTAACAACTTCAGAAGGAGATGTGCTCGACAAACCAACTAACAACATTCATCTAAAGAAATACTACACTTAAGTAATCTAATGCACAGAAAAAGTTGAAAAAATAAAAAAAATCAAAAAATCAAGAAAAAGGTACAATAAAAGCAACTGGTGAAAACCTGGCAATAGGCGCTATTGTGAGAAGACAACTCCTCTATCTATATCCATACCATTATACCCATAGTAAAGCACTATCGGCCATCGCCCGACATTTTTATCACAATATCCATCTAGGCCATACTTAGCGTAGTCACTATCCTGGTTTATCTGCATATCCTTTCACCGCATCTCACCATGGTTTGGTAATCACTGTACATATCCACATTAAGAAGTACACTAGACTAGGGGTAGTAATCAAAACTTGCAACACGTTCAAAACGTCAAAACTTGTCGCAAACTCATAACTTCATATCCAGCAAAACAACACTCACAACATATCATTATCATACATCTCATTTTCAAGATACATCTCACAGCATATCATTATCATATATCTCATTTTCAAGATACATCTCATTTTCAAGATACATCTCAAACATCCTGTATTATCACATCATATTCATCACATATCACATCACATACATCTATCTAAGCATTGCATCATCATAGACTAAAGCATATAGAAAGCATAATCCATAACGCATCACATGAGGATCAAAGAAAATGGTGTCATATATATATATATATATATATATATATATATATATATCTCAAAAATGATCAATGTACAAAATATGTCATGTTTGTGCCAATACAACAAAATGATCAAAATACAATAGAGACAACGTCTCTAAGGTATGACTATCTCCTGAGGGAGACGGTCTCGCTGCAGATGTCCCAACACCTGGATCTCCAGGTGGATCCTGTCTAGGAGAACCTGTCACGCCTCTACTCTCCATCCTCGACCCAGTCTCTCGAGATCGACTAGATCTCAACTGTGTAAAACTCTACACTCGACGCTTAATGTCTCTTGTAGTACTCCGCCTCCTTGGCTCTCAAAGCCAACTCTCTCAAGGTGTCTCTCATCGAATCACCTGTTGCAACTCTCTGCAAACTCGCTGCGATCTCCTCTGCTCGACCCCGTCGCTCTATCTCAGTATCACGCTCTATGGTCAACCGAGTAATCTAACACTGATGCACCAGCAACTGTGTCTGCAAGTGCTACACTGACAATTGCGGCGATCTAATATGCGCATCCTCCACATGCGTCAGAATCCGTATCTGCAAGGGTACCTGTGAAGGGGTACCCCCTGTCCCTCTAATTGTCCTCGGTGCAGGCAGAGGTAAAACATTTGACCTCCTCCTCTGGGTCGGTCGTCTGAAATCATCATACCCTCCCACCACCGCTAACACCTCGCCAACCCGCTCCTCCTCTCCAGCTCTGATAGCCAAACCTCCTCTCCCCCTATCCATCGCCACCTGCCGCCCTACCCTCTCACCCTGTATCCCTCTGGCACCACCATCTCCACCTCTCCCTCCTCTCCTCCCCCGATCCAATCTCCCTCTATCTCCTCACCGACCTCGGCCACCTCCTCTGCCATCTCCTCCTCCATCACCACCCCCCTCATCTACCTCCTCATTGTCATCAAAAGCCGGAATCATCTCCGCTGGATCTGATATCCGGGCCACTGCACGCACTGCAAAGAGTGTTGCAAACTCGTCAGTCATCCCTGCATCCACTATCTCAGGGGCATAATCCCAAATCTGGCTGGTTGCATGAAAGAACTCCTCTATTGTCGCCATGCTATCAATCTAGGTCCCCAATCCGGAATATCTTGTCTCCGTCGAGCATAAAAACATGCTCCCTATGTAATCCCCTACTGTCGACCATACTGCCGCAACACCCGGCTATGCAGAAAACTCTCAATAACAAAGGGCGTCCACCCTATCAAATATCTGGTCATGTAGACATAGGGCATCTCCATCGCATCCTCGGCCCATATCTTGCAACCTGTATATGGTCGCCAGGTGACCGTATCAATATCATCCAACACTCTCCTCCAGTGCTCTAGTTTTCCAAGCTTACGCTGGACAACTATCCCTCTATATCCATATGCATAGGCACACCCAACAGGCCTATCTCTATCCGCCAATGGCCTAGCTGCGGGAATATGCTCCCATGCCCATACCTGTAGCAGTGTCACTCCAACTGATAAACTGTCATAACCTAGGTATACCACCTGATGTAAATCCCTGTATAAGTGAGCCAGCATAGCCGACCCCCACGACCCTGCGTCACCATATCCTCCATAACCAATCACCACCCCACTGCTAGTCCCTTCGACCTACGGTCGGGACATAAGAAACCACCTATGAAGCTTGCCAGAACTGATGGTAGAGGCGCGTAATCCAAATCTAAAAACTCCTGCCAGGGGATCTCATACCTGCACACAGTATCATCCTGAAAGACCCGGCGAAGTGCCTCAGTCCCACCCTCCTCGGTCTACTCATAGGGAGGCAATGCACCTACCACATGAATCTGCAGAATCCGGTAACAATCCTCAGGCATCACTGTAATCTCGCCTGTCGCCAAATGGAAGGTGTTCGTGTTACTGTGCCACCTCTCCACCAATGCAGTTAATAAACCCCGATTCACGATAAACTGAGGCATATCTAACAACGAGGTCAGGCCACACCTCTCAATAATATCTCTATCTGCCTGTGTCAATCGTGGTATCAAGGACCACGGTCTTGGAAATCGCTCACGTGACTGAACCACTCCTAGTTGCTCCTGTCAAAAAGCAAAACATGTCCAATATCAGTTTCCTCCTCGCAACATAGATACCAAAATCAAAATCATATAAAAACTTGAAACTTTGAAAATCTAAATCAAGTTCCACATCATATCATCCATTTTTCATATCTAATCATAACAGCTTGTAACACAACTCAAGTTTCACATCCATATCAACTTGTAAAACAACTCAAGTTCCACGAACAAATCAACTTGTAACACAACTCAAGTTTCACATCCATATCAACTTGTAAAACAACTCAAGTTCCACAGTCATATTAGCTTGTAAAACAACTCAAGCTCCACATTGATATCCAAAACCACATCATATCAAATTTACATCAAATCTATATCAACTTGAAAATCGCAAATCAAATCAAGTTATATCAAAACTCATATTGGAAAAACTTATCAAAACAATGACAGCAGACACGCAGACTGACAATTTGCACCTATCCCGGCAAAACTGGCAAAAACTTACCTATCTTTCTTCATCCAAAATCCTACTTTACCCAAATTTTTCTGCTTATGCGCTATACTGTTTTATCTATGCGCTAAACTACTTATCATGCGCTACCCTGTCCTTGACAAGCACTACCCAACCTACCCTATGCGCTAGCCGAAACCTATGCGTTACCCTTTTCTTCCAAAGCGCCACCTAACCTACCCTATGTGCTAAACGTACCCTATGCGCTATTCTATCCTGCTCTTGTGTTGCATATCTATCCCTATGCACTAGCTCATACCTATGCGCTATCAAGACCTACCCATGTGACCCCCTAGAAACCCTATGCGCTAGGTATCTCCGATGCGCTACCCGTTTTACCCTCTACACTACCTTGTGACCCCGGTGCGCTAAACTAATCCTACACGCTATCCCAACCTAGCGATGCGCTACACAAAACCTTTCAAACGCTACCCTAATTCTTTAAAACCTACGCGCTACGAAATTTATCTTATGCACTACGCTTTGACCCCGACGCACTAAAACGTAAAATCCGCGTGACAAAATAAAAAACATGATAAAAAATGACAAAATAAAAAATCCAAAAGGGGTCAAAAAGGTTGACTTACTGGTGATCCATATGCGGTAGGCCTCCGATACCTTTGAACGCGCTCAAATCGATGAGAAGAATACGAAACCGGCATATTGACTTCTCTCCAAGTGTCACTTTCTCCAAAGTCAACAAGCACAAATGAGACAAAAGAAATCACTTTTTCCCTTTATATAGGGTAAATCAAAATTAGGGTTACATGGAGAGATGCGTAAAATTGCTCGTGGTATCTCCTACAACCCTACCAAATGGCAATATCGGGAGATGAATCAAATTACCACATTCAACATAGACGAAATTGTACAATGCAATGGAATTTATCAAATTTATCTAAATCAAATCAAATTTTCAAAAAAATTGATTCATCTCCCTAGGGGGCATTATCAACATCGTTTATCAAATCTGGGGCACGACGTGAAAATCTCAAAACGACATAAAAATTGATCACAAACAAATCATAATGACACATCATTTTCTTTGAATCAACATGTGCACACACGTCACTTCAAAGAGGGGCAAAATGTAGACGTATAAAAATGACCATATTCCTAAATGAATATTTAATGTTCATTTTATTCTCATTCCTCTATTTAATTAAATAAATTATTCTATTTATTTAGTTAAATTCACTTAAACCCTTTTTGTCATTTAATTGAATAAATCATTTTATTTAATTAAAACCCTTCTCTCTACTTTTTAATTAAATTCACATCTAATTAAATAGTTTACCCCAATTAAATAAATCTACTTTATTTAAAATCCCCAACTTGCAACCAAATTGAAATAAAACAATTTATTTTAATTAATTCTATTTTCCCTCACCCACTTGCATTTTCCGACATCTCCCACTTGCATCCTAAACCCTATTCCTAATTTCTTCTAGAATCCATCTAATCCTAATCAATTAGCGTAAACCCATCCATTATCCCCTTTCCCTAAAATTGAGGAGGTCACTTCTCAATTTTGGAGTAAAGTCTTCAAAATGCATTAAAGCCTTTATCCATTCAACAAGCTAACTAGTTGAATGCCCCCAAATTTGGAAGGACTCTTACAAGTTTGTCCCCAAAGTCTTCAAACCATTAATGGTTAACTAACCCTTAGTAGCATGGTTAGAGACTTTTTGCCTAACTCAACCTCCATCTAACCCAAAGGTCTCATCAAGCATTTATTGCTTTGACCATAGTTATTCCTTAACCTTGCACAAGAGTTTACCCCTTGGATAAAAGCTTTATCCAATGGATAACCCTAACCTAACCTTAACCCTTGCCTCCTAGGGTAACCATGAGGTCTTCTCAAGCATTTAATGCTTCTTACATCTCCTCTCAACCAACCTTATGTTGATAATTGTCACCATTTCATTGGTGAAAATTGAAAACATGGATTGACAACTTTCAAACTTGACCCTTGATTAACTCTTTCAATCCTGACCATCCATTACCCTATTTTCACTATAAATAGAGCTCTCATTCCTCCATTTTAAGGATCCATGCAAGCTTTAGTATCTCATTTATGCTCAATTTTATTAACACATCTAGCTTCTCTTTGTTATAGGAATAAATTTAATAAGCATTTTAGACTATTTCCTTTATCATTAGCTTAACTCATAAACTAGCATATCATGTTAGGATAGTATTGCTACTAATCTTGTCATCTTATAATCTAGTTTATTGCATTTGTAGAATCATGCATAGATAAGATGCATTTTCATGACTAAATCAATCATAAGCATCCCTCGTTCTTGCATTTGTCATCCCTAAGCCACTTTGCTCAGTGATCTGAGAGCAAAGGCATTAGCTTGAGGGACCTTGTGAGATAGAGAACCATGGAACCATCCTTGGGAAGTTGAGTCATTCTTCATGACTCCATAACTTGCACCAAGAAGTCATGTGGGTGTGTGGACAAGCCTCTTGGAGCTTCATTTTTCACACTTTAAGTTTCATTGACTCGCTTTTCCCGCATACACTAGATTTTGAAGAACTGAAGACCTTGTATGATGATGACCCAGATTTTGGAGAACCTTGGAAAGCATGTAGAGAACCGGTTATGGCGGAGTAAGTGGTTGGACTATTTCATGCAGGATGGAATGTTGTTCAAAGGAGTTCAATTGTGCGTACCTAAGAGTTCTATGAGGGAGAATCCGATTAAGGAGAAACATAGTGGAGGTTTAGCTGGACACTTTGGTATTGACAAAATAGTAGCCTTGGTAAGTGAGCAGTACTTTTGGCCCCAGATTCATAAGGATGTTAAGAGATATGTGCAGAGTTGTAGAGTTTGTCAAGTTGCAAAAGGTAGTAGTCAGAATGTGGGATTGTATAAACCTTTGACATTACCGGTTGGACCTTGGGAGGATATAAGCATGGATTTCATACTAGTATTGCCTAAGACACAACGAGGGAATGATTCAATATTTGTGGTGGTGGATAGATTTTCTAAGATGGCTCATTTCATACCTTGTAAGAAGACATTAGATGCAATTCACGTAGCAGACCTATTTTTCAAGGAAGTGGTGAGATTGCATGGATTACCTAAAAGCATAGTTTCAAATAGAGACACTAAAATTGTTGGCTATTTTTTGAGGACACTTTGGAAGAAGATGAAGACGGATTTGAAATTCAGTTCCACTTTTCACCCACAGACTGATGGACAGACATAAGTAGTTTACCCGAGTTTGGGAAACTTGTTGAGATGATTAGTGGGAGATAAAACCGGAAGTTGGGATTTAATCCTTGTACAAGCAAAGTTTGCCTATAATAATTCAGTGAGTAGGAGTACTGAAAAAACACCTTTTGAGATAGTTACCGGAATGCATCCTAGAGGTATATCAGAATTAAGGGATATTAGCAGTGATGACCAGAGAAGTTCAGAAGCAAAGGATTTCGCATATCACATGGCAACATTTCACATTCAAGTTAAATAACATTTGGAAGACATGAATAGAAAATACAAGGAGAAGACAAATGAGAAGAGGAGACATAAGGAATTTGAAGTTGGCAATGAAGTAATGGTCTATTTGAGAAAAGAGAGATTCCTAGTTGGAACTTATAATAAGTTGCAGATGAAGAAGTTTGGACCCTGTAAGATCTTGACAAAGTTCAGTTATGGAAATGCATATGAAGTGGAGCTAGCAGATAGTTTCAATATTTCACCTATGTTCAACATTGCAGATCTTCATGAGTACCATGAACCAGAATTCAATAAGGATAGTATTGCAGACTTGGAGAAACAATTTCCCCAGAAGGAACTAGATCAGATTGAAGACATTTTGGATAGTAGGATTGGGCGCAGTACCCAGAGCAGTCAGTATCAAGAGTACTTGGTAAAGTGGAAAGGCAAACCAGTTGAAGACTCATCTTGCATTTCTTAGGAAGAGGTAGACTACCTTGGTTTTCCTCTGGCCCCAACAAAGTGAGAGACTCACTTTTTTCAACAACCTCGGATGTCTAATGCAGGAGCATCCTCGGTTCATAGCAATCTTGCATCAACCCAAAACATTTTCCTTTGTTATTTTGCTTCCTGTTTATAGTTTCAGCGTTTCTTTCTATGTACTGGTTTTGGCTCACTGGAACCTATGGAGTTGGATTCTACTCAAAGACTTGATCATCTTTCTCTCTTCCGAACCGCATCGCATTTGGATCACTTTTCGGCAAGATATCGCTACCGGTTCCCATGATTGTTTCTTACTACCGGTTGCTCCTTTGTTATCGATTGCCTAAGACCTATTACGGTGATCTACCAAAACCCATTCCGAAGCTTGCAGAGTCCTGAACGTTGATCTCGATGTTTCTTGGCATGTGGCCAACCTTCCATGTTTCATCCTTTGGATTTTTCAGAAGTCTCTTGGCGGAGGCCGACCTTGTTGGTTGTACATGTTAGGTTTTGTTCTTCGGGCTTTAATCCTTTGGGCCAACCTATTTTCCTTGGATTGTGTATATATATCAGTGTAATTGAGCATTAGGAAGACAACAAACAACAAACAACAAATAGCGAATAGTAGAAGATAGGAGATAGAACTTAGAAGATAAATCTCTTGATTCAAGGTCCCGATTGTGACCTATTTTGTATGTCCTTGCAGGCCTGTTTACCAATCTATGTAACCCAGATAATTACTGGTTGATTGTATTAACGATTCATGATATAATTACATTAGTTTTGCATTGCCTCCATCATATCTCTATGTTTTCCATTATGTTTACTCTTGCTGACCGGTAGGACAGATCTCTTTGAGGTTTCTCCTTGTCGGTGGCTGCATCACTCTTTCTCCTTATCTGTTCATTTTAATAGTTGAGGGCTTGGGAAGGTTGCTAAATATTTTTTATCTAAAAGGATTTATTCGGAGTTGGTCTTGGGTAAAGAACTCTATTTTCCAATCTCATATTTATATGGCTTTGATATGGGGTAACTAGAGTTCAAGATGCTATTGACTCTAGAAAGGCTTTTAAATATTTACTTCGTTATTTTTTATTGATTGATCAACAAGGATAAGTATAAATTCATTTTATTCAACACAAATTCTTGTATTCAATGCAATATAGAAAGTATCTATTATTTTAAAATGGGGTCTCTACCAGTGGAGCATCTAAGGATTCCTCTTCCAATTAGAAGTATATTTGGAAGAAGATCCAGGATAGATTTCATTCAAGAGTCAACCATTGGACCTTTTGGGAGGTATCTTTTTTTGGTCGATTAACTCAAGCATTTCATATTTGTAGGTTATTAATTTTGACAACTCTTAAGAGTTTTCTCAAAGAATTTGATGCTTTCCCTAAGAAAGTTTTATGGGTCAAGAAATTGGATAGACATACATAGAGTCTCTTGAACTAAAACATATTTGTAGTCGTGGAGAAGTTAAAGGCCTTGGATTGTAAAAACTGCAACTCAATTTCCAAGCTTTAACTATCTAATTATATTGGAGGTGGTACAACAATCTTGTTTAGCCTTGGGCTCATATCCTCAATTGTAAGTACCTTGAAGGGGTTTCTAAGGAGGAAATTTCAAGAATGGATTTAGTCAATAAAAGATCCATAATTTACAACACCATCAAAAGAGGTGTCATGTTTATTAAGAGGGTTCTTTTTTGGATTAATTGAAGGTAATGATGCTTTATTTTGGGAAGACTCTTGGGATAATCATCCCCCTTTCCTCTTGTATTTCACCCAACTCTGGAACTTATCAGTAATATTTTTTTGGAAGTTAGATGGTCCAAATTTCTTGACTTTAAATATTAGGTTCTCCTAGGTAGGTCCACTATCCATAGGTGTTGTGAGTCTCAGAGATAGCCTAAAGGAGGTCTCTAGAAGATATTTGGCTTCTATTATGTGAAAATTTGCCAAGATCAAGGGCATAATGAAAAGCATAAAAGAGAGACAATAGTATGACAAGAACAAACTGTATTCTCATCAATATACAAATGATCAACTGGATTAACCAATACAATGAAAATAGGCCTGCATATATAGGCAAGGCCAAATGGATATGCGAGCACACAATCAAGACATGTAGATCAATAAGAAACAAGGGTAGGTAACAAAAAGTAGGGGTAGGTAGGAGAGATAATATAATATTCCACAAGAGGTGGATGACCCACTGAATGTGGAGTGTAACAGCAAGATAAGACCACAAAAGGTGGAATTTCTCCTACAAGCATCATCCCTATGTGCACACTTCCCTAAGTGTCTCATATCCAAACTATGATGAGATGCATTATCCTAGGTTAACTCAAGTAAAGTGTAATTATATCCTATAAGAATAAATAATTACACCAACACCCCCCGCCTTCCTTAAGTGCAACTTAGGGGAATGAAGACTCAAGTCAACAATGCAAGATGGGTCCCAACTACTAGGCAATGATAGGTACCCATGTACAATATGCAAATGCAAGCAAACCTATACAATGAAATCTCTCACAAATAGAGAAAGGGAGAAAACCCAGTGGGAAAAAACTCCCCCCCAAAAGAAAGATAAATGTACAAAAGACTCTTAAAGAAGAAGGACAAAACCTCAAAGAGGAAAAAGTTTCCCCCATAAGAGAGGAAGGTGAAGTTAGCTGACCCCCCCTAACGAAACATCCCGCACCCCCAAGAGAGCTTACAACTGTTGGAACTTACTCTCGGTGAAGGTTTTGGTGAATATGTCTGCAACCTGCTCTGTTGTAGGACAATACTGCAAATCAATGACCTACTCCTAAATCATCTCTTAGATGTAGTGCATATGAATCTTGATGTGTTTAGTCCACTGATGCTAAACCGGGTTCTTCGAGATTTCAATAGCACTCTGATTGTCACAATGCAGAACTGTCGGCTGTGGAGTGGAGAACCCAAACTCTGTGAGAATATGTTGAAGCCAAATAGTCTCAGCCATTGCATTAACAACCCCTTGATACTCAGCCTCAGTTGAAGAGAGAGCAATAGCATGATGTTTCTTGCTCTGCCAACAAATGAGGCCCAAACCAAGGTGAAATTTTTAACCAGAAGTAGACTTACGATCATCAAGATTGCCAGCCCAATTGGAGTCTGTGTAGCCAACCAAGTGAAGTCCTATGCCTGCTACATAGTGAATCCCATAATGATGTGTACCCTGGATGTAGTGTAGGACGCGTTTGGTAGCTTTCTAGTGAAGCTCATGTGGTTCCTGCATGAAGCGGGAAACCATGCCAACCGCAAATGAAATGTCAGGGCATGTGTGAGTCAAGTAGATGAGACTACCCACAAGTTGATGATACAATGCAACATTAACTGGTGGAGAAGAGCACCTAGCCTCGAGCTTGACTCCTGAAAGAAAGGGAGTTGACAAAGGCTTACAATCAGCCATATGAAAGCGTGCAAGTAGATCAAGAGCATACTTGGACTGCGAAAGAGTAATCCTAGAAGATGACTGTGAAATCTCTATCCTGAGAAAGTAGTGCAAAAGACCCAAGTCTGTCATAGAAAATCTGTCATGCAAAGCAGATTTGACATTTCTAATGATGGATGTGGTGCTCCTTGTAATGAACAAATCATCAACATAGAGCACAAGTATCAAGTGTGAATCATCCTATCACAAAATGTAGTCATTCGGATCAGAATGACAACTGGTGAACCCTGTTGACAGAAGAAAGGAATCCATCTTGGCATACCAAGCCCTGGGGGCTTACTTAAGGCCATCGAGAGATTTCCTCAGTTTGCAAACCAAGGAAGAACCCTGGATGAAACCCTGTGGCTGCTCCATATATATCTTCTCATCAAGATCCCCATGAAGAAAATCACTCTTCACATCCATCTGATATATAGCCCAACCATGAGCTGCAACAATAGCAAGTGTCAAGCGAATGGAGTTCATCTTGGCTATGGGCGCAAAGGTCTCAGTATAGTCAACACCTGGAACTTGAGAGAAACCTTTTGCAACAAGTCAAACCTTATACTTATCCACACTACCATCCCCTACAAACTTGGTCCGATAGAGCCACTTACATCAAGTCATCTTTCTCCCCTTAGGGAGAGGGACTAACTCCCATGTGTTGTTCCTCACCAAGGAACTATATTCTTCCTCCATAGCTTTGTCCCACTCGGGAACCCCTGATGCTTACTAAAATGTCTGTGGATCAGAAGCGATAGCAATGTATGCATGTGGAAGGTCCCGATGCTGTGATCGAGTCCTCTGTGTATTTGAAGGATCCCCAACAAGAGAACCTACTGACTCAAGTGTTTGTCGAGCCCAACGAGGTCTAGGTGGAGATGGAGAAAAAGGATCCTCAACTGCAAGTGGACCCTACAGAGGTGTAACCCTGCGAGTCGGAGTTGAAGGAGTCTCACCATTTGAATCACTATCATCACTATCCACAATGGAGGAAGATGGAGGAGGAAGAGAGGCTAAGATAGGAGATCTTTCCTCAAAATGAACACTCCTCTCAATAAACACCTCATGTGTCTCAGGATCCATCAATCGATATGCCTTAACACCCTTGGGATATCCAACAAAAATACAAGGCCGACTCTGAGGTTCCAATGCCTTGCGTTTCTGCGAAGGAATGTGAGGCCATGTTGGACACCCAAAGACTCTGAAATGTTGCACAATCGATTTCCTACCAGCCCAAGCCTCAAAAGGAGTAATACCTGTCAAAGCTTTGTGAGGAACCCAATTTTGGATGTGTGTGGCACAACTGATAGCCTCTGCCCAAAAGGCAGGATCAAGAGAATGTGCATGAATCATACAACTAGCGATTTCTTTGAGAGTTCTATTCTTACGTTATGCAACTCCATTCTGCTATGGAGTGTAAGCAACAGAATGCTGAAGATCAATCCCCTCAAATGTACAAAAATCCTCAAGTTTTTTGTTCACATATTCCCTTCCATTATCTGTGCAAAGAATCTTGACCACTTTCCCTAATTGCTTCTCCACATGAGCCTTGAAGTCTAGAAATTTGTCAAACACTTCACTCTTATGAACAAGAAAATAGACCCAAGTGAAGCGGGAGTAGTCATCAATGAAGGTGAGGATATAGCGGGCCCTACTAAATGAAGGTGATGGAAATGGACCTGCTACATCGTTGTGAAAAAAGTTGAAGAACTTCCAAAGCTCTTCAAGCTTTCCCCTTATCAAACTTCTCCTCGTGATGCTTGCCCATGGAACATCTTGAACATACACCCTCTAAGAAACTAATTTGAGGTAGACCCGTGACCATGTCTTTAGTGCTAAGCTATTGAAGATAGCTGTAGTTGAGGTGACCAAACCACTCATGCCATAGCTTACTTTTTGAATTTGAATGAGTAAGCAAGGCCCTATAAGGATAACTTGACACAAAGTGGGAGAATGAATAAAGCCTTGAGTTGTCATTGACTTGTCCCAGTACTACTAAGGCATCATTATCAAGTTCCTTTACCACAACTGAATCAGGTGTAAACTCAACCTTTTTCCCACTCCCATAGTGAGTGATTTGGTAGATAGAGAGAAGATTGGTAGACAAGTTAGGAACACAAAGAACATTCTCAAATGTTCCATCATCCATGTCAACTGAACCTTTCCCTTCAACCTCTACTTGTGTATCATCACCTATGTAAATGTGAGGTACCTTTGATGGCTCCAATGAAGAAAATTGCTCCTTTGTAGAACCCATGTGATAAGAGGCGTCGTAGTCAAGTATCCACTGCTGTGAAGAACCTGTTTTAGCCACAAATGCTTGCCCTTTTCCCTTAGACTGTGAGATAGAAGGAGATGATTCCTTCTTGTTGTAGGCAGAAGGGAAATTAATGTTGTTCTTCTTAAGAATATTTGTCAACTCATCAACTTGCTTGGTGTGGCATCGATGCTCATCATGACCATACTTCTTGCAATAAGCATAAGTTGGTTTATCCTTCTTAGGTGGAGTCCCCTTCTTGGAAGAGGATGAAAAATTGCCTTGTGATGGAGAGGATGATTGTCCTTTTTCCTGATGTGACTTTGACTTAGATTGCTTCTTCTTCTTGTTGGAATCTTTGCCTTGACTCTCTTGACTCCCTTGATTAGCCACCAAAGCCTTGGACTTTGAAGACTTGAGAATCCCCATGTTCAACAACTTAGATTCTTCCAACATCAACATTTATGTGAAAGAATCAAATGAAGGCATAGTGTAGGAACTCTACACTGTCAAACGATGAGTTTGGAAGATAGAAACAAATGTTGTATATTCAGGTGAAAGCTTGTCCAACAAGATGAATATCAACTAAGCATCCTTTTTGTCAATTCCACAATCCTTAAGCTTTGCTCTTAGCTCATTTTCTTTGGTGACATAATCTTGGATTGTATCAAAACTCTTGGGATCCAAGTTGGTGAGCTAATTGTCAATCTTGTAACCTTTGATTTCATCAACTTCACCATATAATTTCTGAAAGATATCCCAAGCCTCTTTGATTGTAGAACACTTCTCAATGTGAAAAATGAGGTCATCTGATACATACTTATGCAAAGTTCCAAGAGCCATGAAATTTTTAGTGATTCATTCTAACTAAGGATTAGGATCAGCCCGAGGATCAGGTGGTGCTGCTATTGTTCCATCTATGTAATGCGTGAGTCCTTTTTCCATTAATTTGCTCCATGCTTTAATTTTCCAAGATGCATAATTATGTGAAGTTAAAGGTGGAAATTTATGTGGACTCATAGAAACAAAAATGAAAGAGCCGAAGGAAAGAGAGGCACAATCACACAAGACAACCCCCCCCCCAAAATTGATGATTTGACACTTTATACTTAGTGCTTGTACAATGGGCCACTTGCAAAAAATGGCAAAGTGGACTTCTAATTTCAAATTTACAACTGCCTCAAAGAGGCCAGAGGAGACTCAAACTGAAAATGCAAGAGATCTAAACTAAGATCCAAGCAATTTACAAGTACCAAATAGGCCAAAAAAGACCAATATATGAAAGTAAAATATCCACTCAAAACATCTAAAAATTGATCATATATTATGAAAGTAGACAAAAAAACATGCACTTTCGAAAAAAAAGGCACCTGAAAAGGAGGTCATACGAGCCCAAACGAAGCCTTTGAAGTTGCAAAATTGAGGATTGGATAGCTACAACTGAGAGAATCTGAAAATTCTGAAAAACCTGTGCACCAAAATCAGAAAATAACCACACCACTGCGGAGAGCACAAAAATAATCCCAAATAAAAAAAATTTGCACCCAAAAAGGAGCAAAATTGAGCAAGTTATGGGCCTCCAAAGTTGACCCAAAAAACCAAACTGCTCAATGGAGAGGGGTCTAAAATTTTCAAAAAAGGAGTTGACGTTAGCAAATCATTGTGTTAAATTTGACGGTCGTATGACCATCAAAATGGTCGTCGCACCCCATGGTTGACTGTACAGAAAAGCTGACGTGGCGACTGACCGTACTGTATGAAAATGTTGATTGTGTTTCCCACGGGCCAGTGGCCTCCTACCACGTGCCAGGCGAGGGTTCGCTAGGGAAAGGTGCCACTTGGTGGGAGGTTTCCTGTTGTCGGAGTAGCAGTGCCGGTGGCCAGCGGTCTGCTATTTCCGGTGGTCGGCGGGCTGTAGGGGTCGTTAGGGCCGGAGTTGTGGAGACCGCCAGGGCCAAAAACCGGTGGCAGGCTGTGGAGTTGTCGATGCCGGTGAAGCAAGGTGCCGACGACGACGTAGCAGCGAGAGGTATGGTCTACAGTACGCCCTGCAAGCTGAGTAGGGTACGGGGGGTGGTGACGGGAAACCCCCCCCCCCCCCCCCCCCCCCGAAACTCTTAAAATATATATATATATATATATATATATATATATATATATATATATATATATATATATATATATATATATATATATATATATATATATATATATATATATATATATATATATAATTAAAAATCTGCAATAATTTTTTCAAATAAATAAAAAAATATTTTCCAAAAATCCGTACCGTACCGCCCAAACTGGGCAAAAAATTCCTCCAACACCCAAAATTTGACTTTCACCAAAATAGGTCAAGTTTATACTCAATTTTTATGGAAACACCTCCTGGACCCAATGGTGATGTCGAAAATGCTCTAGGATGCCTCCAAAGCACAATACCTCATATCCGAAAATAGAAGCCTTCCAAGATGTCTCCCAAAACCAATCAATGAAGCCCCAATGACTCTGATACCATGTGAGATTTTGCCAAGATCAAGGGCACAATGAAAAGCATAAAAGAGAGACAATAGTATGACAGGAACAAACTATATTCTCATCAATATGCAAATGATCAACTGGATTAATCAATACAATGAATATAGGCATGCATATATAGGCAAGGAAGCACACAATCATGACATGTGGCTCAATGAGAAAAACAAGGGTAGGTAAGAAAAAGTAGGGGTAGGTAGGAGAAATAATATAATATTCCACAAGAGGTGGATGACCCATCGAATGTGGACTGTAACAGCAAGATAAGACCACAAAAGGTTGAATTTCTCCTACAAGCATCATCCCTATGTGCACACTTCCCTAAGTGTCTCATATCCAAACTACGATGAGATACATTATCCTAAGTTAAATTAAGTAAAGTGTAATTATATCCTATAAGAATAAATAATTACACCAACATATTGTGGCTAAGAGACCTTGTTGTTATCTAAAGGACTCTAACATCCTTCTTGAGCCCATGAATTAAAAGGTGGGTAAATAATTGCTCTTGGATATCAAAATTTTGATGAGTAGAGAATGGAAGAGGTTGAATTTCCAAGGTGGAGGATAAATTGGATCCAATTCAGATGGCCCAAGTGCAATTTATTTTTATGTCTCTTGAGTCAAAACAAATGCCTCACTTAGGATAACAATTGAAAAAGAGGCTTCTAGGGACCTTTTATATGCTTTCTCAATTGTAGGAGTGAGAAATGCATTTCTCATCTTTTCTTTCAATGCTTATTTTTCTAAGGAAATTTGGGATCTCTTGTGGAAGCTCTAGAAAAAAACTTGTGATTCATGTTGCTTTTATGTTTAAATTTTTGGATAGTTTGGGTCACACTCTTGCCTCAACCTCTTTTCTTCTTGTTGCTTGGGACATTGGTCCTTTCATTGTTTAATAGATTTGGTTGGAGAAAAATCATAGTTTCTTTCATAATTGCAAGTGTAGAGTCTTATATGTATGGTTTAAAGTAAATAGGACAATTAAGGACACAACTAAAGCCAAATTTGATATGTTTGATTCCCTCACTTCATCAGATTGGCAGATTGTCAAAAACTTGGAGATTTCTCTTTCATCATGTATTCAACATAGATTTAGTAATAGGAATAAAATTTCAAGGAAGGTTAATAGATTTAAAAAATGGAGTCTTTCACATTGCAAAGTTTTTTAAATTAATATTGATGGCTCGTCCAGAGGCAATCTTGGCAATGCAAGTATTCGGGAAATAGGTTGAAAGATGGTGAAGGTTTGGTCCATTTAATTTTCTCTATTTTTATGAGTTCTCATTTTAATAATCAAATGGAATCATGGGAAATTCTTAAGTCTTTGGAAAGATATTATGCTATGAGATAGAAAAGGGTCATATGAAAAACAAAATCAATTATTTTGGTGTCAGTTATGAACGGTAGAAATTTCCAAGAGGTTTCCTAGAGATTGGTTGTAGTGTTTAAATAGATCTGGTGGCTAAACAGAAATTTTGATGTAATTTCCTTTGTACATATCTCAAGATAATGGAATAGGATGGCAGACTGTCTTGCTAAGTGTGCTTCTTTAGGAATTCAAGGTTAGAATGTTGATAAATAGAGTGATTTATATCATGAGAAATCTCAATAACTTCTTAAGCTTATTCATGAGGATCATGAAAGGTAGTTTGAGTTTGGTGGGGTCTAGGTGCTAGTGGAGTCTTTATCCCTCAATGAGTATTGTTTGGTAGTTTTATAGACTTCTTTGATGGATTAATTAGTCAATAGGCTATTATTATGGAAAAACCCCATCGGGTTTGCATGATGTCTCATGTTGACAATTTTTCCGATTGTTGTGTAATGGTTTTACGCCACTGCATACTCATTGAAATTACAATAGATATTGTTTCCAAGTTAATTATTGGTTTACATTTGAAGACTTTGTTATAATTGGTTAGCAGTTGTATTTGTTGTTATCTTTATTTCCAATTTTTAACTTGATTATTTTTATAAGTTATAATTTATTTTATCAGAGTACTTTGTACACAAGTTTATGGAAAATATTGTTTGTGAGTTTTTTAGATCATCGTTTCAGATCATGCTCTATGATCCATCATCAGGATGATGGAGAGAACAAGATGCAATTAAATTTATATTATTGTTAAAAATAATTTTAATTTTACAAAATGTCATATCACTAATTGCATTTCTATTTGAATGTGATTTGTGGATGATACCTCTTTCAAATATCACCTAGCTGCTGAAAAAGCACATTGATTTCTTTGCACCCTTTCTAAATGTAAACGATTCTTGCATGGATTAGTGGAGAATAAAATAATTTTATTAATTTAGACCATGTAATCAAGCAAATTCTAGACAAGTATAGATGCCAGCATGGCATTGCCTCTTCATTCCATGTCAGAGCATTAATTTTGGTATTGATTGGAAAGTGTATAGCTTCACTTTTTCCTGTTATTTTAGTATTTTTGGTATGATAATACTATTTATTGTCATTTTTATTCGAAGATTAATCATTTTTTATAGTGTTGTAGACAATTATATTATATGAAAGGTTGTTTTTATGTTTTAAACAAATAATTTTCTTAGACATAAATTTAAGTTAATCAAATAAATATTTTTTGTGAAGTAATGTTTTTTTTCCCTTGGTAAGTGTTATCTTATGGGGATAGCTCCCTATATCAGCTTTAAAAGTAAAATTACATTTATGAGTAACATAGATTTCATGCTCAACCTGCTATAACCAAAATGGCAATGAGACCTAAACCTAATATCTCTTCATACATTAAGCCATTTACTTTGCCATTCATCTATACAAGAGCGCAAGACCATAACCCATGTCCAACAATTTGGATGCACTTGATTTGGAGATCCATTTTTTAGTCGAACCAAGTATTACTTTCAGCACAAAGAAATTAGTGTTTGTTATTCCAGCCTTGAACACTTCCCATGTCGTCTCCATAGAGTTTTCATCCCTCATTTTTTGCTTTTGGCTAGTGGATTCCGAAGTACCTTCTACATTCTCTTCATTCTCCACATCCTCTCCCACACTGATTTCTAAGAAATAGGCACATAATGGTAGATTCAACTGTTTGATCACATCCAAATCCAAAATAGCATTGGCCACAACTGACTAGTTGTAATGAGCCACAAACCTGTTACCAATCTCAAAATATTTCTCCCTTGATCCCAAAGCATCCACAAGTGGGCTAAAGATGACCTGGTAAATTTGTCCATCATGCTAATGCCAATGCTTCCCAAGACTTGCAAATATAACCATTCTTAACACTACCAGAACTTCCTCCCTATCAATGTTAAACAACCTTCGACACTGCTCTTCTAAGCTTTCCTCTTTGCACATGCAATTTAGTCCAAAAACATGTGACATGGCCTCTTATTAATCTACACAGTGTGTCCCGAAATATCTCAATACCAGATACCCAACTACACTTCTTGTCTCGATTCACCATATTTATGCTAGATTCGCCACATTCCCCAAAATAATAATAATTAAGTGTAGATAAATCTAAATATTAAATTAATTTGAAGAATTAGATAATATTAATGATGAAGAATTATACTATAAATGAAAAAAATGATTTATTGATATTACATGTTTTATAAATAATAAATCTTACAATAATTAATATTGTATTAAAAATTTAATTAACATTATTTTCAAAATACTCATCTATATTTATAATCGATGATTTATTTTATAATAATTTAATGATATAAATTAATTAAGTAATATAAATATATTAAATATCATTTTTAAAAAATGCTAAAATAAAAAGAAAAATAAAATAACTTTTTATATACAAATAGAAAAAGAAGACAATTGAAAATTTGACAAATGATTAATGAGTTCAACTACAAGAGTACTATATTTATATTATTTTTACTAGTTAATGTTATATGTGTTTTTATTTTCTTTATTCCCTCTCTATGTTTTAATTGGTATTTTTTTTTTAAAGGAATGGTCAAATAAATTTTTTTTTGCACTTGTTGGAGGTGATTGAAAATAGTTTTCTTAACATAAATTTAAGTTAAAACCAAATAAATATATTCTGTTAAGTAATAATTAAGTGTAGATCAATGTAAATATTAAAATATTTTGAAGAAATATTTAGGTAAATATCGATGATGGAGTTATAAGATAAATGAAAAAGTATGATTCATTAATATTATAGATTTTCTTTTTATAGTTTTAGATGGATATTTAAGATTTATAAATTTCAACATTCGTAGGTTAAGTTTAAAATTATGCATACAAAATTGTTAATAAATACATAATGTTGGCATACTCTGTTCTAATCAATGTCCACGGAGAGACCTGTACAAAGAAGTTATGGAAGAATCTTGGTGAGATGTATGAAGACAAATCTTTATCGAATAATATTTTTTTGAGGAAGAAATTGCATTCCTTGATATGGAAGAGGTGGACATATTACAAACCACCTAGAAGTGTTTAATATGGTGGTGACTCAATTGTCGTCTGTTGGTGTCAAGATGGAGGAGGAGGAAAAATGTCAAATCTTGCTTTGTTCTTTGTTTGATTTGTGGGATTATCTTGTTATAGTTAACATCGATACTTCTGTTGTTTTGAAATCTAAAGATGTGGTGGGTGCCTTTCTTGGTGAAGAGATGCAAATGAAGGTATCCACTAGTTTAAAAGAAGCCCTAATTGTTCATGGAAGACCGAAGGAAAAATGCAAGAAGAATGAGAAGCATGATGAAGTCAAGTCCAATGGGAGATCCAAATCTATTGGAAATTCCAAAGTTATTTGCAAGAATTACGTTAAATTTGGACATTCTGTAAGGATTGTAAAAAATAAAAGAAGAAAAATAAGAAGTTTGACTCTAATGCTTAGTATGAGAAGGAAGATGGCGATGCATTGATTGCAACTTTGACTACTCATACAAGTAATAATGCATGGTTAATTGACTCAGGTACATCTTTTCATATGAATTCCAATAGAGATTAGTTTTTTGAATGTGGATAATTTAATGGAGGTAAGGTGTACTTGGGTGATGATTCTCATTTAGATATTATTGGTCATGGTAAAGTTAGAATAAGGTTTCCCAATGGTAGAGTAAAAAGGATTAATGGTGTGTTGCATATCCATAGACTAGTGCAGAAGTTGTTATCAGTAAGCAAATTGATACATGCAGTGTGCAAGTAGTCTTTTCTAATATAGGATGTAAAATGGTGAAAGGTGCTATGGAGATTGTTAGAGGTGTCAGATTGGGCACGCTATATAAGCTAGATGCATACATTGTTAGGTGTAATAATATTTTTGTAAAAAGAAAAACTATGGATACTTCATTAGAAGATGTGAAGGTTTCACCTTCAACAAATGGTCATGGCTTTTGGGTATCTAAGGGTGCTCTTTCTTTCGAAGCAATGTTTCTTGCAAAGAAGACTATGCTATGACACCAAAGACTTGGCCACATTGGAGAAAAAGGTCTAAGGACCTTGAAAAATAATTTCCATGTTGAAAGTTTGAATGATTATAATCTTGATTTTGATTTATGTGATTAATTACATTTATGGAAAACAAAACCATGTTTAGTTTTACTCAAGTTCTCATAAATCTTGTTTGTTGGATCTTATTAATTTTGATGTGTTTGGTCTTGTAGATGTTCCTTCCTCTATAGAATCCACATATTATGTTTCATTTATTGATGATTATAGCATAAGGACATGGGTATATTTTCTAAAGAGAAAATATGAAGTTTTCAGTCGATTTAAAGAATTTAAAGAAACAGTTAATTTGTAGATTGGAAAGAAAATAAAATGCAACAACGGCGATGATTTTTTTTTAATGATTTGGTAGATTCTTGTAAAGAACGTGTCATTAATAAATAGAAGACAACTATATATTCTCTGCAATAGAATGTAGTTGTAGAAAGAATGAACACGACACTAATGGAGAAGGCTAGGAGTATATTGAGTGGTGTTAGTCTGGAACTAAAGTTTTGGGCTGAAGCTATTGCCACTGCTTGTTACCTAATTAACAGGTCTCCTATGTTGATTCTTGCTGATAAAATGCCTATGGAGCCATGGTCAAGTCATAATCCTTCAGCGAGATATCTTAGAGTTTTTGGTTGCAAGACATATGCACACGTGCCAAAGGAGAAGCAAACAAAGTTAGAGAACAAGGCTCTAAAATATATCTTCATGAGATACAATTATGGTGTGAAAGGATACAAGCTTTGGGATTTTGTTGCATAGAAGGTAATACATTTAGTAAAAGTGTTATTTTTAGAGAAACTAAGCCTCCTTATGTTACATTGCAACCAAAATAGACTAAACAAGAAGATGTGATTCAATTTCCTTCGATGCCTGAAAGAGTTGAATCAAGGTCTCTAGATAGGCAAGAAGTTGAGGAGAGCTCATCCAACTTTGAATCTTTAGAAGAGGAGGAAGAATCTCCATCTTAGCTTGTTTGAAGGTCTACAAGGCATAGACAACCACCTGAAGGGTATTCACTTGATTAGAGATGTATTTTTGTTTTTAATACTAATATGGATGAACCTAGATTTGTAGAGGAGGCATTGGGTATGAATGATGCAAAATATTAAAAAAATGCTATGGATGAAGAAGTGTTAGCTTTGAAAAAGAATGATACATGGAATCTTGTACCATTTCTCGAAGGATGAAAACCTATTGGGTGCAAATTGGTGTTCAAGAAAAAGATTAGTTTAGATAGAAGCATTGAGAAGTATAAAGCAAGGTTGGATGCAAAAGGCTACTCTTAGGTTGAGGGTGTTGATCATGGTGAGATATTTTTTCCTTTTGCAAAAATGTCATCCATTAGATTTTTGCTTTCTATTGCTACTACTTATGATTTAGAGGTTGAGAAAATGGATGTGAAAATTGATTTCCATCATGGTGATTTGGAGTTATGGATATTTATATGACGTAACCAGAGCACTACGCGATAAAATGTAAAAGTAATTTGAATTGTAAATTGAATAAATCTTTGTATGGGCTAAAACATAATCCTAGGATTTGATACCAAAAATTAGATACATATGTGTTAAGATTGGGATTTGAGCATTCTAAGTCAGACCACTGTGTTTATTATAATTATGATGGTGATCATTTCCTATACATTGCTTTATCTGTTGATGACATTTTATTCATTGGTAAAGGGAAAAGGTATGATTTTAGAATTAAAGTCCTAGATTGCTCCTAAATTTGAAATGAAAGATTTGTTGCAACTAAACACATTCTTGGGATATAAATAAGAAGAGATAGTGTGAACATAAAGATATGGCTAGGCTAGAATAAATACGTGAATTCATTTTTATAGAGTTTAAAGTACAATATTGTAGACCAAAATGTGATCCCTTTGTAGTTGGAATGAAGTTATTTGTTTCATATTGTCCTACATTCCCATCAGAGATGGAAGATATGGGCAAAGTGCCTTACCAATGTATGCTATGTTCTACACTAGACTAAACCTTTCCCAAGCACTGGGAGTACTTTCCAAATATATGTCTAATCTTGATAGAGTTCATTGGGATGCAATTCAAAGAGTCTTCAGATATTTGAAGGGTGCCTTAAAGTATTCTTTGTGTTGTCGTGATAATTTGATAGGAGAGAAGGTTTCCCTTGATATTCATGGTTATTTGGATTTAGATTGGGCAGATGATGTTGATAGCAAAAGATCCATCGATGCCTATGTGTTTACTATTTTTGGTGGTGCAATTAGTTGGACGAGTAAGCAATAGGTTGTGGTTTCTTTGTCAACTACTAAAGAAGAGTATATGGCAACTACTCATGTCCTTGTAAAGAACTTATTTGGCTGAAGAGACTACACTCAAATATTGGAATAAAACAAGGCGTAGTGATAGTTTATTCTGATAGTCAAAGTGCGATTTGCCTAGCTAAGAACCAAACATTTCACCCTCGAACCAAACACTTTGATGTTCAATATCATTTTGTCAAAGATATGGTTGAAGGTGGCAGGGTGAAGTTGGTCAAGGTAGAGACTTTGATGAATGTTGTAGATTCTTTAACTAAGTCCGTGAGCATGGAGAGTTCAAACAGTGTTCAAAGTCTATAGGCCTCATGGTCCTAATAATTAAATTAGGGTGTAGATACTCCCTTGGCTCTTGCAAGGTGTTTGACAAGTGGGAGAATGTTAAGAAAATGATGTCTCTGTTAGGTCCCAAAGACAACTAAGAGGGGGGGGGGGGGGGGGGGGGGTGAATCAGTTGTCTAATAAATTCAAACCAAAAACTTATTAACCAACTTAATGCTTAATACCGGTAAGCCAGTTAAGTATGTCGGTAGACAGTATTAACAGTAAATTGCCATACCGGTAAGAATTAATGCATGAAACATAAACACAAAGTCATCCACAACACATGACACCAATATTTGTATGTGGAAACCCTGTAAGGGGAAAAACCACGGTGGGAAACCTTACCCACAATCAGATGATACTACTGCAGATAGTAAGTGTACAAAGAGGGGTCTGCACATGTAGAAAGGCCAACAACCTAGAGCTCACTACTCAATCACAAATGGGAGTCACACTGACTACAGTTGGATGGTTAAATCCAATAAGAATGTACTATACAAAATTGCATCTTCATACGCTGAATTCAGTATCGGTGTAATGCTGATATGCTTCTACAAAAACCTAACTTCACCTTCAGATGATGTCTTCGTGTATGCCTCTGCTTGATCTCGCATATACCTTCACTCAAATCTTTTTCGCATTCCACACTTGATCTTACAAATAAGATCTTACATTTATACCATACCCTAAGACCAATTTTAGTAGGTCGGCTCTACAAGATATTACAATAAAACATTTTACAAATAATATAATATCCGATGCAATAACTGATAAAACATGTCGGCTTAATGCATTTATAACAATAATAAATCATCTCCATAGCATGCCATGCTGATCTGGAAAAGATAAACCTGCCGGTGTAACCCTAGATAACCTGTACCTATTTGCCGGTAAAGGCAAATATGCAAATAAGAATATATCAATGATTAGTACTTCAAAATAAAGTGTCCACATGATGTCTTCGACATTACCAAGTGTCTTCCATGTCATTCCAGGTACCGGTGAACATTATATCCTGCTGGTTGATCATATACTAGTAACCGTTGCACAGATTACTGCTTGCCGATGAATGTTGCTGGATCTCCAAAGTATGTGTATTTAGTAGGTGTTGACATCAATGACAAAACCATACCAAAATACCAACAGTCTCAACCTTACATTTATATAAAATTACTATTTATAGTAAGTTTTTATTTGAGCACGAATTGGTTCAAAATTTTCCCCACAACATGCCAATAAATTTTTGTTGCAAGATCATGTCTACTTTTGAAGATATTAAATTTTTATTTTTGATGCTATGAATGAAAGTTTCAAAGTCAATTTTGAAGGCCTCAGAGGCTCTGAAATGACTTGAAAGTGTTTGTAATTGGTGTAATCGATTGCAGTTAAACTAGCATATATACCTTAAATTTTAATTTAATCTATATAAAATACGCCGAGAGATATCCTTCTCAAGGCGCCTATTTGACTCTAGGGTGTAATTTCATTAAAAATAGGCGCCTCGAGAAGGATATCTCTCAGCGTATTTTATATAGATTAAATTAAAATTTAAGGTATATATGCTAGTAGCAATCGCGCGACGCGACATGGAAAACATAAAATAAATCAATATATAATTATATAGTATCTTTTTATTAAAACAATTATATTATAATATTATTATATTATTAAGTGGAGATATATGAAATTTTATATATCTATTTAGACTATTTTTAATAATATATATGTGTTGCGAGATCAAACCAAATACTAAAATGTATATTAAACTTTATTTAATGGCAAGTATTATGGCTATGGTTAGCGTTAGGGTTAAGGTTAGTGTTATGGTCGGGGATAAGTTTTACATCATGGGTCGGGTTAGGGTTATGATTAGGGTTAGGGTTTGGGTTATGATAATGGTTAGGGTTTATATCACAGTTAGGGTTAGCATCAATGTTAGGGTTTGGTTTTGATTTAGGATTATGGTTAGGGTTAGGGTTAGGGTTATGGTTATGGTTTAATAGAAGGTTAAATTTATGGTTAGGGTTTAGTGTTAGGGTTACAATTATCTTTAGAATTTACATCAAAGGTAGGGTTAGGGTAAGCATAACTACAATTAGGGTTAGGGTTATAATTATAATTGGGGGTATGGTTAGGATTAGGATTCAGTTTATGGTTATGTTTTAGATCAGAGTTAATGTTAGTATTATGGTCAAGGTTAAGGTTTACATCATGGTTAGGGTTTTGATTAGGGTTAGGGTTTAAGGTTAGGTTAGGATGATGGTTAGGGTGTAATCAAGGTTAGGGTTTTGTTTTGGTTTAGGATTATGGTTAGGGTTAGGATTTACAATTATGGTTAGGATTATGGTTAGGGTTAGGGTTTAGCGTTAAGGTTAAGTTTATAGTTAGGGTATAGTGTTAAGGTTACAATTAGGTTTAGGGTTTACATCAAAGTAATCCGAGTTAGAATCATGTTTATGGTTATGGTTCAATTACATTAAGGTTAGGATTAAATTAGTATTAAAGTTCAATTAGTATTAGGGTTTGGGCTAGATTAATATTAGGAATAGATTAGGATTAAATTTCAATTTGGGTTAGGGTTAAGTTCAGGGTAGGATTATTGTTAGGGTTGGGGTTTAGATTTTAGTTAGGTTAGCCTAATGATTAGGGTTAATTTAAGGATTATGGTTAGGGTTATGGTTAGGTTTATTGTTTACATCAGTTGGGATTAAGGTTAGGTTTAGGATTATAGTTAGGGCTATAGTTAGGATTATGGCTAGGGTTAGGGTTAAGGTTAGGATTAGGGTTAAGGTTAGGGTCATGATTAACATCATGGTTAGGCTTAGGTTTAGGCTTAGAGTTAGGATTTATATCATAATTAGGGTTAGGGTTTAAGATTGAGGCTAGGGTTAGGGTTATGGTTTGGGTTAGGGTTCAAGGTTAGGATTAGGATTATGGATAGGATTTGTAACTCTTAGGATTAGGGAAAGGTTTTGAGTTAGGGTTAGGGTTTTGGTTAGGATCATATTCTAGGGTTAGGGCCAAGGATTATTGTTAGTGTTAGGGTTAGGTTTATGTTTAGGCTTAGGGTTACAGTTATCATTAGGATTATGTCTAGGATTAGTGTTTACATTATGGTTAGAGTTAGCGTTAAGGGCTAGTTTTAGGATTAATGTTAGTTTTTATATCATGGCTATGGTTAGGGTTAGGATTTGCATCATGGTTAGGGTTAGGGTTTAGGGTTTGAGTTATAGTTAGGTTTAGGGTTATAATTATGCTTATGCTTAGGGTTAGGGTTTACAACATTCTTACGATTGGAGTTTAAATCATGGTTAGAATTATGGATAGGGTTAGGGAGTACATCATGGTTAGAATTATGAATAGGGTTAGGGTGTACATCATGGCTAGGGTTAGGTTTAGGGTTATTTTTCAGGAAACAACTATCCAACACTTAGGATGCACAAAGATATCAATACCCTTCATTTATTATCAATACATTGTAATAGATGATTGGTGGATCCTAAGGGTTGTAGAGTCATTCCCTATTTTTAGAGTTAGGATTTAGGGTTATGATCAAGTTAGGTTAAGGTTAGGGCTATGATTAGGGTAATGGTTTAGAGTTGTGGTTAGGACTATGGTTTATGGTTATGGTTACAATTATGGTTTACATTTTGGTTAGGGTTAGGGGTAAGGTTATGATTATGGTTAGGCTTAGGTTTTAGGGCTATGATTAGGATTGTTGTTAGGGTTAGGGTTAGGGTTATGGTTAGGATTTTATTTAGGATTTACATAATGGGTAGGGTTAGGTTTAGGTTTAGGGCCAGGGCTAGGGTTAGGATTTACATCATGGTTATGTTTAGTTTGAGGATTAGGGTTAGGGTTAGGATCGTGGTCAGGGTTAGGGTTAGGTTTAGGGTTTGTGTTGAAGTTAGGTATAGGGTTACATTTATGGTTATAGTTTACATTTAATGTAAAGGTTAATATTAAGGCTAGGGTTAGGGTTTAATATTAAGGTTATGGTTTACATAATGGCTAGGGTTAGGTTCAGGGTTAGTGTTAAGGTTAGGGTTCTATATACCTCATGGTTATAGTTAGGATAAGGATTGTGCTTAGGTTAATGATTTAGCATTATGATTACAATTAATTCTTAGGATTATGGTTAAGGTTTACATCATGGTTAGGGTTATGTTTGGGTTAGGAGTTTGGGTTAAGATTAAGATTATGGTTTCAGTTTACATCGTGTTTAGGGTTTGGGTTGCAATAAAGTTTAGGGTTAGAATTATGGTTAGGCTAGGGTTAGGATTTGGTTTTATTACATAAGGGTTCAAATCATGGTTAGAGATAGGGCTATGTTTAGGGTCTAAGGCTATGGATAAAATTATGGTTAGGGTTTACATCATGGTTAGGGTTAGTGTTAGGGTTTAAGATTATTGTTAGTGATATGGTTAGGATTAGGTTTACATAATGCTTAGGGTTAGTGTTAAAGGGTTTAACGTTAGGGTTAGTATTATAATTAGGGATAGGGTCTACATCATGGTTAAGGTTAGGGTTAGAGATAAATTACGGGTTATGGTTAGGGTTAGGTTTTAGGGTTAGGACTAAGGATTATTGTTAGGGTTATAGTTTAGGGTTATGGTTAAGTTAGAGATACATTTAGCGTTAATGGTTAAGGTTATAGTTAATTAGAGTTAGGGTTCAATTATGATTAGGGTTTTGGGTTATGATCAAATTTAGGGTTATAATTATGGTTAGGTTAGGGTTAGGGTTATGTTTAGGGTTTCATTTTATTTATAAGGGTTTAAATATGTTTAGGGTTGCGATTTACACCATGCTTAGGGTTAGGTTTATTGTCTAGGATTTGGATTAAATTATTGTTAGGGTTTACATCATGGTTAGGGTTAGTGTTAGTTTAAGATTTTTGTTAGTGATATATCTAGGGTTAGGTTTATATCACGCTTACAGTTAGCATTAGGGTCAAGGGTTAGGGTTAAGATTATAGTTAGGGATAGGGTCTACATCTTGGTTAATAGTTAGGGATAGGGTTTTGAGTTAAGGGTTAATGTTATAGTTAATTAGATTTAGGGTTTAATGATGATTAGGGTTTGATTATGGTGAGGGTTTAATTATGATCAGGGCTTAGGGTAGACTATGGTTAGGGTTGAAAAAGTATTAGTGCTCAATAAGTATTAAAGTTCAATTAAGGTTAGGGTTAGAGTTGATTAGGATTAGGGTTAAATCTAGGGCTAGGGTTAAATTATTGTTAGGGTATAGTTTAACTTGTATCTAGGGCTTAATTCTAGGGTTATGGCTAAGTTTAGGGTTAAGTTATGGTTAAGGTTCAATTAGGTCTAGATTAGGTATACTGTCAAAGATAGGGTTTGATTATAATAAGTGGTTAAGTATAGTTACAAATATAATATATCTTAATTAGGGTTAGAATTATGATTATGATCCGATTACTTCAGGCTTAGGGTTAAATTAGATTTATAGTTTAATTAAGGTAAGGGTTTGCGCTAGAAGTAAATTAGGATTAGGGTATAGTTAGAGTTAGGGATTGGTTTAGGGTTAGGGTTCAAGTTGTAGGCAATGTTTAATTATAGGGTTAGAGATAAGTTTTGGTTTAGGTTTCAATTATGGTGAGATTAGGTTTTTATGGTTAAAGTTATGGTACAATTGGGGTTACTATTGTAGGATTATGCATTAATAAAAATCTTCATTACGTACAATTCTTATGATTTTTTCCCTTTATTTCACTAATTTTATGAAATACATACCTTTAAAATTTGTTCTCATAAAATAAACACATTTTTCAATAGCTTAAATTTTTTTAATTAAAATTATTTTCTTTTAACCTTTTAATTTTTTTATAGATTCACTTAAAATTTTATAGAAAACTATTATAATGGAACTAATTTTTCAAATTTTCATAAAAAGAATTAAACATATACATGATAAATTAGAAACCATTTTTAATAATAATAATTTTCTATATTAAAACATATATTATTTTTAAATTTTTTGTGTATATATGCAACTTTGAGTTTTTGAATTTAGAAATATTATATTTATACAATTTAAATTATTAACATAAACATTGTTTTTCATGTTTCTAAATTAAAAATTATATGTTATTTTTTAAATTTTTGTGTAACTCAACTAACAATAAATAGAAAAATAAGATAAATTAGAAACTTTATAATAAATATATTTTTATATTAGATATTACATAGTATTTTTGAAATTGTTTAGTATATTTAGATTTTTTGAATTTAGAAACATTATATTTTTATTATATTTGTATGGTTGAAGTTTAGAAACATAAAAATTCTTTTTTTTCATTTTTTGAATATACAATGTTAAGATTTGGAAACATGAATTTTTTTATTGATCTTTCTAAATTGAAAATTAAGATATTTTCCTCTTTTTTTTTTTTTTTTTTTTTTCAAAATTTGCTTCTATTTTCATTATTCCTATTTTAACTTTTCTAAAGAAAAAATAATTAACAATAATATCCTATGTAGGCAACATTATCTTAATAAAAACCAAAAGTTATTAATATAAATTCAAAATATAGTAGACATTTTAAAATAGTTCAAACAAAATAATAGCGTAAAGGATTTCTTGTGGCAGACATGCATGCCTAATGGGGAAGCATGCATCCAGACATATGTTCATGCAAAGCTAATTATAAGATCCTCACAATACTTGAGAATACCCAAATAGATATATGATTGGCAAAACCAGAGATAAGAGAGAAAAGAAATGGACAAAGGGTAGAGACTGAAGTGATGGGACAATCATTCAAATAAGTCCATAAATGATTAATACAAGGAATAATTTTTTTTTTTGGGAATCAATAACTAACCCCAACTTTTAACAGGAAGAAGGATGGATAAGTAGAATTTTATGGATTTGTTGTGGCTCATACTGCAAGTAGCTCATATTGCAAACAACCACTTTGTCATATCCTACATGTGATCTTAATTGATATGATTCACTGTATGATGCCCAACGATGCTCAAATTATAATATTCAATATAGCACATGTATATCTTGAGTTCTCAGGATAAAGAAGCTCATAAATATGGACTACGATTTTCACGAGCTTATTTATCGTGACAGGGACGAGGGTTCTTATAGTCACTGATCTTTACAACAAAAAATGGGTGTCTTGCGATTATTCCTGATTCTGGAAATCAATGTCGTATCTATTCACTGGGAGTGGCCATCTTCAACTATGTGCTAGATATGAAAAAATATTGAAAAATAATCTTTTTGGGCTCAAAAGCCCACAATTTACCCTCTCTCTCCTATATGGCTTCCATTAAAGGGAAACATACCTTACTCTAGCTTCTCAAGTAATCTCATTATTTGCGTTCGGTTACTGCAAATCCATTGGTTGTTGTTGTTGATTGTCACTCACATTAATGGAACCCAGACCCTGCAATTAGGGCTTATGCACATTGAATTATGAAACTCCATGGGAACTGAAACTGTGGCCATCTATTACAATGTTATATGAATAACAACCAGATTATGTCAACTACCATACTAACTGATTATATAAACTTTAATACAGGTATTATTGCTAGCACTCATATGACATGCATTCACTGGAGAGGAAGACTATTTTTAGGCGTCCAAATATTGTAGCTGTTCATAACCTATGAAAGAAAAGTAAGCTCAAATAATATGAATAATGAAAGAAAACTAAATTCAAAGACAAACATACATTGTTCTTTCAGGAGTTCCAGTATAACAAAGATTGTAGCGATTGTGAGTTAAAAATAAAAAGTCTTTACTTCATTTAAATACATGATATCGAAGATGAAACTATAACGTCTGCTCTTCCACCACGTGGTAACGTTTTCTCTTCCACCTCAACAATAAAATGTAACATTCACGCCAACTAAGTGATTTTCAAATATAACATAAGTGAATTCATATTGTATTCGGTTGTTGAATGTGTGATTGTAATTGCCAGATTGTCTGTTGCGTTTGTAACTGTGAGAATGTGAATCATATAGCCAGATGATTCATTTTGTAACTGTCATTTGCACGACCACTTTGCATTTGTAGCTATCGTTAAAGAAACTACTCGGGTTGACAGCTTGGACGGTGACAACTCAGGTTAATCTTCACTTCCTCAGGAATACAAAGCACTTCTTTTTTCTTACACCGTTACTGGTGATGACCCCTATATGATGCCATTGTATGTTATGCCTCTCGACGTAATAAATAATGTCACAAGATTTTTGATGCTTCAAATTGTTTGTTAATCAGACACCCAATTCAAAAGTTATGGCCTCTGGAAGTTGGGTCTCCTAAAATAGGAAATATAAAAATGTTCGAGACCTATAAATGAGTTGTAAAGGGAGCTACACGTGTTGGTGTGTGTTTTGACACATCATAGGGTATCTAGGATTGGAGATAAGTTGGGCACCACTTTTTGGGTGGTTTTAGCTCATGATTTTGTAATACTATTTGACGGTTTCATGTATTGTATCTCCTATATATTAGGTATGTGAGATGGAAGTTGTGTAAGAGTCTTATAACTATTGAGTTGCCTTTGGATCTCTGTTGGTGATACTCCTATGAGAAGTTTGCTTTGCAAGTATATTGCAATATGTTGTTGATTTTTGACTAATAAATTGGACAACTTTTGGAGTGTGGGGTTTTTCCCTCGAAAGGGTTTTTCCCACATAAATCACTATGTTGTGGTATGCATGCTATTTATGTTTATTTTTGAAACTACTATAAAGATCTATAAAAGTTTACATTACCCTCCTCTCAAGATTAGTTTGGGAAGTTGTTCTGCTACCTTAGCTTCCTTACCGAATCAAAATAATATTAAAATTAATAAAAAATATAATTCTTTTAATAAGAAATCAAATTATCATATACAACTATCTTTAATTTCAAAATATGACATAATACAATAAATATTTTAATTATTTTCTAACCTTGCACATATTTCTTACACAATACATCTTTGTACTTTTAAATTAAACAATAACATAATTTAAACCTCCATACTACTATATGCACTTCCTATATCACTAAAACAAATATAAACTTTAACATATTTTTTTTTCAAAGTACAATAATATATAAATTTCCCCCTCTCAAAATTCACAAAAAACTATTATTCTCTTTGTTATAGGGGAAGGGGTCAATTACCATTCATTAATGTATATTGGAACATGCTAATTAAAAGCTTATTAAAAAAACATCTATTGGGTCAATAGTTACCCATTTGTATACCTAGTTGAGAAAAAAGTAACTAATTAGAAGAATTCTACAACTTTATTGATATTCATATCACATAATTATCGGATAAGTTGTGCAAATTTTGTGATGGTTAAAGTGAACGATCTAAAAGACAATAGAAAATATGTACCAGACTTTACCTCAAAATGATCACGTTTTGACCCTTAAGTACATAACAAATCCTACAACAAGAAAGAATTCAAAATAATAATAATTAGATTAAAATACATAAAAAAAAATATCATCAAAATGTAATTTAAAAACTTAAAATGTGCAAAGTTTAGAGATTATGTTGTAATAATTATGGGTTTGAAAAAATCAATCTTGCTCTAATAATTATGCTGTCGAGGTTTGTTTTCTTCTAATAAAAATTAGGAGTTTAATTGTCACAGCTCATATGCTGATTATCTGAAACGGTCTTAAGATCACTAAAACTGTTTAAATATCATTCATGGAGCGACGCCCAGTGCACTGTAAAAAAACACTTCTTCTCCAACTCAGGTAAGCCCCACTTAATCAATCGAGGCTAGGAATATTTATACATATTCGAGACCGGGACTTGGTTTTTGGTTTATTTGTTTTTCTGCTTCAATTCTCTTCTTACGCCTTGTGCTAGATTTTTGAAGGGGCCTTTTGATTTTCAGTGCTAAAGTTTTCTTCCTATAAGGTACGTCTTCAAATCTACTCTTTATAGGCACATTTGAAAGGAAAATTCTGTTGACCATAGGATTTGATACTTTGTTTGATTCCGTACATAATTTATCAGTGGACAAGTACGGATTCCATTCCACTCTTTTAGCTCAGCCCTAAATCAGTTTAAGGATCTGTATGTGTTGTAGTTCTTTGATGATGTTTCAGTAATAATAATGATACGAAGGACTACCTACGAAATTGCATTTCACTGCTGACAGAAAAAAAGACATATTGGTTAACTTTTGGTGGCAAGAACGGGTATATAGTAAAGGAAAATATTAAAGGAATGCTTGTCGCAAACATTTAATATATATCTTGCAGGAAATATGAAAAACCTTGATGTTAATGATCTCCGTTTCTGAAAATGTACATTTCTTAAAGGATCAAGCAATGAAGTCTATCACCCTGTTCAGTCACTGTGAAAGGGTTTGATGTGATGGCAAGAAAATTATTTCATTGAAGAAGGCTTGAGGTTGGTAGGATCGGTTATGAATTCATCACAGATTACCCTGGATCAAATCTTCTTGTCAAGGAAATAATAGTAGAATTGTAAACGAAAATCTGCCCATTGCCTGTTCATTGGGGGCACCCCCAAAATCGTAGGGACATGGATGAAGGAATGTAGATTAGAGGTTTAGGAACATGTATATTTGTAATTTGTAAATATGCATGATAATTTTAAAATTCATTGATGATGTATATGAATAGTAAAATGGATGAAATTGTGCAGCTGCAGTTAGGTATCGAGTTGCTCACCAAAATCATAAACTATACTGTAAGCAACTTTTGGTTAGATTTGCAGCTTTCTGTGATAAATGGCATCGCATACAAAGGTCCTAGAAACAAAGGAGATCAAGTACAAATTGGAATCACTTTATGTGTGATTCAGCTGCAATAACGTGTTTGCATAAAATCAATGCAAACTGTTTTGTTTTGTAAGGTATATATCTTCCACAATTCCCTGGAGATCTAACAGGAACACTACAACTGTTTAGTTTCATGATGCCATTAATTTTCTTACTTCAATAGCCAAGAAGAGAAAAACATCATACACAAAAAAGTGAAAACAAAATCAAGCAGAGCATATCACAGAAGATTTACACTGGAGAAAATAATTGTGGAAGAAACTTAAGAAGAGTAAGGTAGTTTGCCTCTTATTGTCTCTATTTATGTTGCAATTACAAGTTTACTGCCTTCTGGAGGCCTTCAAATACACAATCTTCCCTTCAAATGCACAATCTTTAGTGTAGCAGTAACCTAACACTCACAAAGCTTTTCAACTGGCCCTGATGCACACTTATCTTTATTGTACTCAAGTACCTATGTACAAATCTTAAGAAAACTGACTTGGAAAGAAGAATTTGTTGAAGTTTGCAGAACATGCACACCAGCAAGGTGAAAGAGCAAACAAAACACCTTCCACGAATAAGAGCTGCAAGAAAGATTTGCTATATTCCTCAAGTGCAAAGAGTATAGAATGAATTAAAAAAACAAAAGACTTGCTCTATAGAAAACACAGTGAAAACGTAATCTAAAAATAGGGAACTAAAATTATCTCCAAGAAGCCCTAAGTGAGCTTAACCTAAAAATAACATGCCTCCTAAAAATAGAATCTACCAACATCTTCTGTTAAGTGAAACTTTAAGGTGGCACGAAAAAGCTTGAAAAAGCAAAGATAGGTTCCAACAACTAGGCTTGATGAGGTACCCATGAACATAAAGGGAAATCTCTCATAACTAGAGAAAAGAAGAAAACCACATGAGACAAAACTCCTCTCCAAAAGAGAGATGCAAACATAAAGCATGAAAACAACTGAAGGAAGGAAGGCCCCATGAAGAGTTCCCAAGGACAACTTCCTTCACCCCAAGCATCAAGTGCAACAAAAGGTAATGAGGTGATGCTAAAGGTTTTGTGAAGATGTTTGCAACTTGCTCCTCTGTAGGTATGTAATCCAAGGTGAAAAAATCATCTTGAATCAACTGCTGAATGCAGTGCATGTGGATCTCCATATGCTTAGTCCTCAGATGCTCCATTGGGTTGTGAGAAAAGTGAATGGCACTTTGATTGTCACACCAAAGAATAGTGGGACTATTAGGATGGAAACCTAACTTCGTGAATAATTGATGAAGCCATTAAACCTCTTGGCTAGCTAAAACTACTGCTCGATACCCAGCCTGCATAGATGATAATGCAATAGCAGATTGCTTCTTGCAAGAATATGCAATTAGGCCAAAACCAAGGCAAAAAACAAAGCCAAAAGCAGACTTCCAATAATTAACATCACCAACCCAATATGAGTCAATTGAGCCAACGATCCGAGATTCTCTTGATGTATAATGAATACCATAATGAGAGGTGCCCTAAATATATATCAAAATACACTTGGTAGCCTTCTAGTGACTCATGTAGATCGTGAGAGAAACAAGAGACCAGACCAACTGCAAAGGATAGATCAAAACGAGAATGTGTCAAGTACAAAAGACTGCCAACCAACTACCTATATAATGTAGCGTCAACTGAAGAAGAACAGCTAGAAAGCAATACAACACTTGATTGAAATGGTGTGGGAGCAAGCTTGCAATCAAGCATGCCAAATCTTTGAAGCATGTCAAGAGCATACTTATGCTGAAAAATGGAAATCCCATCCAAAGACTAAATAACTTGTAAACCAAGAAGTAATGCAGAAGGTTGAGATTTGTCATGTCAAACTGCTCCATCAATGCTCTCTAAAAACTTTGGATCATTGAAGAAGAACTGCCTTTAAGAATCAAATCATCCATAGAAGCACAAGGTTCAAAAGATCATCCTCCTGTATTTAAGTGTACATCGTGGGATCAATATGACAACATGTGAAACTAGAGGAAAGCAGAAAAGTGTCGTCTTCTCATACCGAGTCCTAGAGGGAGACAATATAATGAAATATGAAGTCTACAAACTAGTGAATAGTCCTGCACAAAACCGTATGGCTGCTCCATATAAATCTGCTCATGAAGGTCACCATGTAGGAAGGCACTCTTCCCATCCATCTAATAGATTGACCATTCCTGTGAAGCTACAAGTGAAAGTACAAGACGAGTAGAATCCATCTTGGTAACATGAGCAAAGGTATCATAATAGTCAATGCCTTAGATTTGTGAAAACCCCTTTGCAACAAGACGAGCCTTGTACTTATCAATGGAACCATCAACAACATATTGGTGAAGAATACTCCTCTACTATGTTCCACCAAGTTTCCGGGATGCAAGGACGTGTTTCAGGCATGATATTTTTTGAGGTCATTTTTGGGGACACCAGGGGACAACAAAGGGGACAGCTATATATTTATTTTAAAAATATATGAAAATTTCAAATGTTCATATGATGACATTCAGCACATCATTTGAAGATGCAAGGTTGGGAAAAACAACAAATTTGTTGATCAAGATCCATTGTCGAAGAACAAATACCTATTGTTGAGGGGTTTTGTGTTGTTCTTGGGTCCCATAGGCTGCTTGGGGCTCTTGGACATTATTAAAATCTTTCATTCATTCATTGATATCTACATTATAGAATCCTTAAAACACAACAATAGAGTTTACATTAGAGTTGAACAAGTTAATATTTAATTGCTTCCATAATTCATCTCAATGTGCATATGGTATAAAATTGAAAAATAGTAATAATTCGTACACAAAGGTGCCGAAGGTTACAAGTTTGCACTACAAATGTTAAAATGACAAAGTCACAAATGTCAAAAATTGTAAAACATAATGATGGAAAGTATGATGGCTGCCTCTAATTGATGCTGGTTTTTCCAATAGCACCTCCAAACCTTGCCGCTTTGTCTCTCGAACTTAGTTGCATTTTTTTTTAATGTAAAAATGAATTCAAATGCTACTCATGGAGTGTTATGTTTAGTCATGTTAGGGTTAGAGGGGTGTTGGGGCCAAAAACATCATTTAAAAATGTTTATTTTTTTTAAATTTTTTTGAGCATTGGAAAAAGGGATGACTGGCTGTCCCCATCATGTTTTTGGGAAGTCCTCGCTGATTGGGGATGTTTTGCTTGCAATTTTTTTAATTTTTGGGACACCTTGGAAATGTCTCCAAAGTGGTGATAGGGGCTGAAACCTTGGTGGATGCATCCCTATGTACCCTTGGTCCTCTACCATAGCCCTATCCCATTAAGAAATACTTGCTGTATTTGAAAACTTTTGAGGATCATTCGAAATGACATGACTCAAAATGCTAACCCTAGATGTCTGTGAATGAGTACAATAGGGATTTGAAGGATTGCTTGACCACTACATCAATAGTACGACAAGTCCACTTGGGAACAAGTATATTTGGAGGTGATGGTAGAACTGGAACACCATCCTCATCCTCAAGAGATGAAGATGGAGGAATAGGAAGTGATGGAGAAGCTGGTGATGAAGAGTCCATCAGAGGATAGTGCTCATCAAACTAAACATCTTGTCTAAACAAAGACCTCTCTGGAAATAGGATCAAATAACATGTACGCCTTAACATCCTTTCAGTAGCCAACAAAAATGAATTGTTGGATTTTCCTCTTCATGGCTTTCCATTAAGCATTTGGAATAAATGCTCAAGCCTGACTACCAAAAACTCTGAATGAAAATGCACGGGCTTGACATGGGACCAAGCCTTCTTAGGAGTTAAATGTCCTAATGCCTTATGGGGCATTCAATTCTGAATTAGCATAATTCACTACCTCAACCCAAAAATAAGAATCCATATCTCGAGATTGAATAATATAGTTAGCTATCTCTTGTAAAGATCTATTCTTTGACTTAGCAATACCATTTTATTGAGAGTGTATGGAAATGTGAGCTGATGCTGAATGCCATGCTCAGTGCAAAAGTCCCTTAAAGCCTGATTAACATACTCCTTCCATTATCTATATTTATCCTCTTGATAGAAAGTCCATATTGCTTCTCCACAAATGCCTTGTAGATCCAAAAAGAATCAAAGACATCACTCTTGTACTTAAGAAAGTACATCCATGTATGTTTGGAGAAGTCATCAATGAATGTGATCACATATTCGGCCTTTGAAAAAGGAGTTGGGAATGACATGAGATCACTATGAATCAACTCTAAAGGTGCCTTTGCACATGTGGCTCTACTTGAAGGAAAAGAATCCTGGTGGTGCTTACTGTTGTGACGTTTTCACACATCGCCCCATTGCAAATGGGGATCCCTCTTTTTTCGTTGGTTAGCTTAGTGTTTTTGTTTAGTTGTCTTAGCTTGGCAACAGTCTTAGCCTTTTGCTTATGAGAGGGATAAGTCTTGTTGGTCCAGAAGAATTTTCTTGAGTTGAAATGTTGTCAAGTTAGGATGATCGTGAAATTTGCCAAGTGTTGAATTCAAATTGTGAAGAATCCAAAGTCGACCTTGGATTTTCTTTGGAAATCCAAGATCAAGGTCAAAATCCTCAATCAAGTTTGGAAGTTCTTGAATTGAACGGCAAAATCTGTTGGAACGATTCAAGAAAGGATTGTAATCCCCATCAAAATATGGATTTCTTTTTTTAATTTGCAAACGTTTGTCAAGGTCTAGATAGATATCGATTTTCCTCAATCCTAATGTGAAATAAGGAATTCCAACCCCTGAGCGAATTTGATCCAAGTGTTTCTCATTTGAAGGTGGAATTATTATTGGAATTGTGGATTTTAACTATGAAGAGTGCAAAATTTTGTGAATTGGGAAATTGGTTTTTGAGGATTCATGGATTTATTCCTTGATATTTTTATTGGATTTTACTTGAATTTATTCTTAAACTTGGAACAATTTTCCCAATTTATCCTTGAATTCATGTTGAAAATTTGTTTTCCAAATCCTTGAAGTTCAATTTTATAGGAATCCTTGTTTTTGGACAAGTAATCAACATTTCACCTTAGTTGTCCTTGAAAATCCAGATTTTGATAAGTGATTCCTTAAATTCTTGGATTTTCTTTCACAATTTCACATGGGGATCAAATTTCCATTAAGATTAGTTTCCTTGTTTTCAAATGAAAATCCATCCAAGAAAATCATCATTTTTTCAAATTCCTTATCCAAAATTGCAACTTTGTCCTTATTTTTGATCAAAAACTTGGAATTCTTGGAATAAATCACTCAAAATCCTTGTGGAGGTTGTTATTCCCTTCAAAGAGCAAATTTAATTGAGTAATCACTCAAAAATCCGCATGAGACATGGATTTCCACCCTAATATTCCTTGTTTTTTTGGGAATTTTGAATCAAAATGAGTGGAAAATCTAGATGCAAGGGGAATTTCTGCTGGGATTTTATCCCTATTTTGCCTCATAATTGGAATTTTTGGAATCAAAATCCCTTTGAAAATCGAATTTCCTATGAGGAATTGGAATCTTCAACTTGTTAATCCTTGTTTTTAGCCTAAAATTGAAATTATTGTCATCAATTATCCTGATGAAAGTAGGAATTCCTAATTTCCTTGATCAAAAATCCACATGGGAGGTGAGATTCCTCCCTCATTTATCCTTGTTTTAGGCATGAAATTGGGAATTTTGTTTCAAGAATTCCTTATCCTAATCGAAGTTCCCCTTTGGAAAATCCAGATGCAAGTCAAATTTCCCCTTGAATTGCAAGTGAAAAGGATTAAATGCTGAGCGCTCCCTTTATTAGTAGCAATTTGAAATTAAAAAAAATTGAAATGAAGGCTGGCTGACTAGACAAACCAAGGCAAATTCAAATTTTAAATTGCAAATTAAAATGTCTATGGATGTTTTAAAAGCAAGGCTGGCCTTGCTAGGAAGGGATGCGACCTTATCTTGAGGGAATATAATTGAAAGGTGGCATTAATCATTCTAACAACAATTCAAATTCAATTCACTCAGAAATAGAACAAGGAGCAGAGCTGTGAATTGAGGAAGGTTTTATCAATTTTGTCAGCAAATTTTAATAAAAAAATTGGGATTTCAAGGTGCGAATTGGAGGAGCAGAGCTACAATTCAAAAAATTCAAACATATTTCAAATCGAATTTCAGATATTTTTGAGGCAAATTTGGAGTGAACCCCAAGCAAATTACATCAGACCTGGAGTGAGTTATTAAGTGGGTATTTGAGGCAGATTTTGAAGTGATTTTTCACCACTTTGCAAGCAGAATCAGAAGTACCAATTTGACCAGACTCAAGAAGGGTGAATTTTTTAATAAAGTGGAGACGAACACCTTGATTTGGAGCGAGTTTCTTCAGCACATCAATCAATTTCCAGATCTGGAACATCAGCATTTCCAGTTTTAAGCATCATTTCCAGAATATTCTCCAAGATTGTAAAGTTTATTTCCAGATTGGGAGGGGTTTTCTAGGAGGCATGGTTTGCAAGATGTTAGTATCACTTTCACTTATTTCTTAGTGTTTTTTATGCAAAATCTCTGTGTCTTTCAGGTTTGATGCATAGGTGAAGAAAGGAATAAGGAAGAGCATGGAATGAAGGACTTTTCCACCAAATCAAGAGGACTTCATAAAGATTGCTCTACAAGGATGGCGAGGAGTAAAGATGCAAGTGCAAAAGATAATACAAACTCAAGGACTCTACAACATGTGAGATCGCTCTACGTCAAGGAAATCGAGAATTTTCAAGATCAAAGCAAAGATGAGGATTAGCTTAAACATGAAGATCAAACATATTGCAACATGAAATCAAGAACTACACCAAGGAATCCAAGTTCAAGAAAGGATTTTCAAGTTCAAGAACAAGGATGCAATATTTTTTTCAAAGTGGGACATCTCAACTATGCAAATAAAGAGGAACGTTGCAGGTGGAAGATGCAACAATCTTGAATTTCCTTTGAAAATCCAAGAATCAAGGTCAATTCAACATGAGGAATCACATTAAGGAAATCAAGGAATCAAGGTTCAAATTCGAGAGGATATAATAAAGGATTGTACACCAATTCAAAGGATTCCACATCATGAAGTTAGGAACTAAATCAAGAATTTTCAAGACCAAGGTGAAGATAAGGACATCAATGACATGCTCCATATCGGGTAATTCAGAATCAAGGATGTCCAAAGGAGTTGAATTTAATCACAAGTATAAGAATTTTCAAGTATGGAGATGAAATTGTGCAAGTGTGATCAAGGAGAGAGTGTCAAAAGAGTTAAGAAAAGTTAGAAAGTCAGCTTGATCATCTAGATGATGCAATTTGGAAATATGTCCCATCTCCATCACATTGAGCAATTGGATAATGTTGAGTATCAAGAAATATTGCTCAATTACAAACACTTTGTGATGACCTACAAGGCAAGCTGAGGTGGTATCCTATTCATCATCAACCACTCAAGTTGTGACAAGTCAGTACGTCCTGTTTCAATTTATCGTACTCATTCAATGAGGGAGCAAGTGACACATGGCACTGCATTGGTGATTGTTCTAAGTACCTAACCTTATTTCCTATTGGTGCACATTCAAAGAAGGACATGTGTCCTAAATATTGTAATTTTCTCATTGGTCGAATGGAGTTAGTTGTAACTAATCCTAATTAGGGTTTTGTCATGTAATCTTGGCCATTGATTGTGAATCATTATGAGCCATTAAATTGTAATGAGACCTCTAAATAAGGCTCAAATCTTTCATTTGTAAAGGTTAGTAGTTAATAGTCAGGAAATAGACAATTAATAGTAGTTAGAGCTAGAATTGGAGTAGGAGGAAAGGAGATTGTTGCCAAGGCTTGTTGTAATAAACATACTATTTTCATTGAAGTTATGGTGAATTTCGTGTGATATTTCAACATGTTGCATTGTCTCTACTTCTCATAGTTTAGAAGTGTTAGATGAATGGAAGATCTTATTGTTGATGAATGGTGAAACCTAATGTTCATACCACTTGGAATTTGTTGATTGCAAGTTGCAGTGTGTGGTTAGAACGAACTTGATCAAAAGCTTAACTTCAAGTGCTATATGCTCATTGTTCATAACGTTGGTGTGCATAGGTGATACGAAAATCATTCACTCATCCTTAGGAGATTGCATCATCTTTGTGTAGTTGTTCCTCATGGCGAAACAAAGCTTGGTTTGGTTGCATCAAGTCAACAATCATTTCCTACATTACTAGGATTAGATTAGATTTCTTAACCCTTTCCTTTTGCCTTTTATTTCCTCCAAGTTAAGTAAGATTCCACATTCCAGTTGTGTTCATAAACGTAAGTCCCTTGTGATTCTAGCAAATTGCATCACACTCATTGAGTCTATCCCGAGCATAAAGTCGATTGTTTGCATTGTAAACCTTGGAGTCATCCCATTTGATCATATTACTTAGCATATGAGGTTTCTTTGTTCAATAGGGGATAGAATTCCTTGGTATTTTATTTTGTCTTCAAAGTGTCCTAAAAAACACATCAACACTTACCAAGGTCACAATCTCAACAAACACTATCTGGTACAAGGAATCTTAGGTAGTCTTGTCACTAATTCTTGAGTACTCATCTACTATTGATACCTATAATCGACATGACCAAAACATGTATGCCAAAGCTTACTCATTGAATTTGCATGTGCTATGAAAGATGATCTAGAAGTTGCTGAACTCTCAAAGCCATCAGGTCCGTATAATGGAGGTACAAAATCAATACTCTCAATAGCCACAACAATTTCAATATCATGGAGGTCTTTAATAACCACATCATGTGGTGAAAGTTCAATTGTCTTGCCCAAAACAGAATGGAAAATTTGATACATTGAAAGAAGGTTGGTCGAATTATAAGGAACAACATGAACATCCTGAAGATAATCACCCTCAAGTGGGACAAGGCCTGAACCCAAAAAGGAAAGCTGAGTAGAATACCCCACTATAATCTGTGAAGTGGAGAGGTTACAAAATCCTAGGTATGTGTCATGTGGTGAGATATAATGGCCTGCCCCTTTTTCTAAATTTCTCCCAACAGACTATGAAGAGTTTCGTCAAACAGTTGCCATGAATTCAACCTGAGTGCTGGAAGTGACAGTCTGATATTTAATTGATACCTGGTGCGTTTCAATGTTTGACAGTTTCATATAAGACATGCAATATGACTGTCACAGAAAAATCTGAGACCACTAGGAATTATGACAAACGGATTGGTGCACAATAATTAAAGGCCAGTCCATATCAATTGCATACATTGTAACAGCTAGGCACAACATTTTCAATTCTTTATTAGACACAACTACAAGTTTTAATACCAATTTGCTGTTTGTAATAATGCAAGCTACAATTCAAACTTATCATTCAACATACATGTCTATGTCAACAAGAGTATCAATCATAGAGGAACCTGATTTCCTTGTTTGAGCTGCTAATACCCACGGTTTTGTTTTGACTGTGTTGCTGCAGTATAATGTGCCAGCAAACCACTACCCCCCACGTCCAGTTCTGCAAACTATGCACAGCCAAGAAGAGTTTTTATGCCCAGCTAGAAGAGTTCACGCCCACGCCCACGCCCAGCCAAGAAAAGTTTTTACGCACAGCCAAGAAGATTGTATTCGCCCAGCCAATAGGGATAATCACACCCAGCCAAGGTGATAATTTCACAGTTAGCAGATTAAGGAGTTCAATCTGCACTGGTTGTCTGCACTCTCCAGCAACAATGTGTCTCCAACTCGTGCCCTTGCTGTGTCTGTACTTTCCCCTTATTTGCATGAAGTTCCCACATTTCTTAATATTTATTAACCACGTCTATGCTGCAGTATGCACTGTGTGCTCAGAACGTTGGATCTTCTGCAGCTGGAATGGTCAACATCCAAAATCACAGTGCTAGAAATGATCTCTTACCAATTCGTCGTGCCCTGCCAATGCCAAAACAGTCCCAGCCTGAGAAAATTGAATTCTTCCTTCAATGCCAAATTGTTTATTAATGCCAAAAAGTCCTATCTCCCAGACCTGATCTTTCACAGGCGTAGGAAATGCCACTAATGAGGGATTTCGTCCTCAAAAGCCAAAGATTTCTAGTATCGAATCTAGAAAATCAAAATTCCAAGAATACACTATTTCCAAGATGTCCCAATCTGCATTTAATGCTTTCATTTATAACTCTCTTTGGGGTCATTACCCAAGACACCGTGAATGTGGGATAAATAACTTCTTTTTAAAATATCACTTCTCTCTTAAGTGAATAAAGTGACTTTATAAATAAATGTACTTTAATTTAATAGTCACTTTATTAATTTAAACTCCCTTTTTCCTCTAAAAATGACCCTTTCAATAATATAATAATATTTTGACACTTAAGGTCACTGTTTTATGCGCCCAAGATTTAAAACTTTTCGCCCCGGTTCCAACGAGCTATAACACTAAGGATGGAATTAAATATTTTAATTAAATTTAAGCAACCTTAGTAAAATAATTAAAATAACTCATTAATGCACCAAATTTGCGAAAATTTGTCAGAATACATTGGAATCAAGTTCTAATCGCACTAGAGTGATCCTGATGACGAATAATAGCAAACAAAGCTGATTGGGCTACTTACTAAAAATAGACGGCTTCTCCAAGATTCTTGGAGACCAATCTAGAGGCCAGAAATCACTTCGGAAAGTGGCATATAACTCCACTAAACCAACTGAGCTCATCGAGAACATCGGATTACTCATCTGAACAAGCTGACGTGAACCCAGAGTGTCAGCTATTAAAACTTGCTAGAGAACCTAAAAAAATGGGGACACTACAGTTCACCCTGCCCAAAGATTGCTTGTCCTCAAGCAATTCCAATACAACCCCACAATCTTTTGACTAATCCAACTGAAACTAAGAATAATCTTGGGGTCCCAAAGCAGTCTAAGAAATCTGCAGCACCATCTACTGGAAGCATTGTCTTGCATGGCCCAATCAGAGACCTCTTGAAAACCTCCAACAAGAAGAGCAAAAACATACTGTGTAAACTCATTCATCTCCTCAAAAAACTGCTCTCCCAAAGAATCAAACTACAAAACCATAGGAATAGACTCCGGAACTGACAAACCTTCATCCTCAAACTGCACTGTCATCTCTTGGTTTCCCATCAACAAATTATCATTAAAACCAATACTGAAAATCTTGAGTAAACTGAGATCTATCCCATGCAATATATCCTGCCAAGGTGCCTCAAGGAGATCCATATTTGAAACCCCATTGCCTAGCTCGTTCCTGGGCAACAGGAAATGAAATCTGCTCCACCTCAAAGGATGACCCTCAGCATCTCTCAACAGAATGTCTCAAAAGTGACACCAATCAGTACCTGACCGGAAACTAGTAATCATAGAGTCAACCTTGGAATCATACATCATGACAATGACATTCCGATCATAGACTGCGATTCCCTCACCGTCACCTAATCTCCAAGTGTCTCGGAAAGAAACTTGAGAGCACCAACTGTAGTATCCCGAATATTTTTTTTGTTTTTGAAGACCATTAATAATCATCAACCAACAGATAACCCGTTAAGGTTAGAAAGCCTAAACTCAAAGCTTGCGGAAAAATTCAACCCTTCCACTTTCTGATCACCAAGTGCCCAATGTGGGAAGGTGAGAGCGTACGGTGAATAGGGGATCGTTAGAACTCAAATCTGTTGAAAAGATAAAGTGAATACAATACTAGGTGGCAAGCCAACCCCTTCCGCTTATCCAGCGGGAAAGCAAGAAACTTGGCTGGTTGAGAAATATATGGCAGACACAAATCACTCAACCGCGATATATCAGCGGGAGGATTGAATTACAAAAGCTCAACTCAACCGCTTATGCAGCGGGAGGACCATTACAACCAACCATCACTCAACCGCTTATGCAGTAGGAGGACTGAATTACAATATAACTGATATAGGCGGCAAGCCAGCCTCTTCCACTTTTCAGCGGGATGAGAGTTTACAAGCTAGAAGGGGTTAGTAGTACTACTACTTAACCTTACAATAATAGAGAGAGTGAGAGTAGAAGAGTAATGCTGAACATCCAAAATAATAAGCATGAAATTCTGCTAACATCAAAACTACAGGCTGGAAATGCATAACCAACAGCCTATGAACCCACTAAAACACTCATAACTCTCTCAATACTCACTCAATTCACCCCAAAACAGATCTAAACCAATACTATACTAGCAACAATGAAAACAAACCCAAGGTGAGCAATCACATCACCCTCATTTATTTTGCACGCATCCCAATGCACATCCTAAACCCCACTCCTAACCAGAAAAGTTCGATTTACTCTAATAAATTCAATGCTCAATAAAACGGGCCACAAACTTACAAAATGGATCGCCAGTAGCAAGAAAGATGAATGAGCCGGTACCTAGAATGATAGAATCGCCTGGCCAAGAGGTATGAGCAAAATACAGTTTCAGCAACTCTGCGACCAGCAACCAGAGAACACTCCAATCCCACACAAAACACTCCACAATCTGCAAAACTCATTCACCAACAACACTGGAAACATCAGGACACAGCTAGGTACTATCTTCCAAGTACGAAACTGAGACTTAGTTAGGAAGCCACACTTCGAAGCTCAGATTTTTAGTCGCCAAACCGGCAGCATAACGATGCAATTTTGATAGATATCCAAAATGAGAGCCCAAGGCTCTTATTTATAACTTCTAACTCCACCAAATTCAAATGCAAATGCTCACAAATTCATCTTTCCCATTTGCATTTCATTTACCCAAGTGGACCCAAAGATGGCGCCATACTTCAAGTCAAAAATCATGCCTAGCCAGCAAGGACCACGATTTTATGACTTAGCAAATACTTTGTTGAATAAAATAACATCTCCCATTTTAATATTGGCGCCCCTTTCCAGACATAACAATTTGCCTAGCACTTAGGAGATATCATGTTATGCACAATTTCCAAAGTCATTAATCAGTAGCAAAAATAATAAAATTAATTAAATATTAAACCTTAGGATAAGGAAATAATATTTAATTAAATCACTTATGACTCCAATACTGATTATTAACAAAAAACCAGGATGAAGCTGAGCAAGGAAGACCACTGAACTGCTGCAGGATCAGGACCCTGTCCACTGCCAAAAATAGAAACACTCCATACTGCCATTTACTAAAAATAGTAAGTCATGAACTACTGCTCCGAAAAACATGATCTTCGCACCTAGTGACAAAGCATGGAAAGCTCAGTAGGTCAGTATCACCAAAACAACCAACCCCTGACTTACTAAAATAGTAAGTTCTCACCTCATCAATGTTTGAACCTAATTCTTCATTCCACATAGCCTACGGGTCTCAGGAATAGGCCAATGGACCACTGGCAGTACATCAATGAGAAGGGGACATTACACCAACCGACCCAACTCACTGCAATCAACCAATCACCATCTAGGGGCATGTATACTGACATCATGTGACGACTGTAGTGTCTAATGCTCCCACAAGTAGAGATGGAAGGTAACTGAGCTATACCCAAGAAATCCTCCACAATTGTTTGCACAGATGACTGGAAGTGCTAAAAAAAGTAAGCAAGGCCGAAACCACAAACTGCAACATCAAATAGACCAAAAGCCAAGTCCTAGCCAAAATTTCTTTCCAATCCACCTGCAATAACTGTAGCGGTCTCCTATATATACTGAAATAGGGGGTAACAACAACATTATTACTACATTCTGAGTCACCGCCACAAGGAAAAAATCCACCACGCTGACGCTGCATTACTCTGTCACCCTCTACAGTCCAATCAAACCAAATCTCAAACACCGGATTCTGTAAGCAACTAGCTGGTGAGAACAGGGTGTGAGACTTGCCAAACTTGGTCTCATCACTTGTCATCAAAAACATGTCATACCAGGATGGCCCCCAAAGCTCCATACTCAAATCACCTTTCCCTGCCATCAGTGACATAGTCAAATCCTGTATATGTGAGCTAAAGGTAAACTGGTGAACACACCTCAATATGCAGTCGAGATGAAACACTCCTATTTGCCCCAATGAAATGTCAGAGTGACCACGTGTAATTTCCTCCGTGCTGGCAACAACAGAAGTCAGCTCACCACTCAATGCAGAAAGATCTACTCCATCAACAATATCAACATGAGAACCATCCAAACCTCGAAAGATACCTGAGCTTGTGATCAAGACCATAGTGTCTGAGTCATCAACGGTCCATCTCACCCATACTGGTCTCTCGCAAATATGGATAACACCCAACCTAGGTGCATAAAAACAAATTCCAACTCCTGTCAAGCTGCTGGCATAGATCAGAACAACACCATGCAACCAATAAACCAAATCCAAAATGAAGAAACATGTATCTCTACCACCTTAGGAAGGTAAGAACTCATCATTCAGCCATCCTCTAACTCCAATTAGGCGGTTTCAATCTCTCCTATCCAATTCAATAGTCGGTGCCCTCAAAGTGTAACCTGTCCAAATTCTGATCAGCAACGTCGGATAGCCATCAATCAATGAAATAGGTGGTAAAACCCACGAGGAAGGTGCTGGGAAACTATAACCAACATGCTCCTCTCCAATCTGTAAATTGAAATCAACTGGAAAGGTGCCAAAGTCCCGTTGTGTCATTTCTTACAAATTTCCTCAATCCCCTCAATAATTTGTTTGATCTCCATTGTTCTTGCATCATACTCCTGGAACATCAAAGGGTCAGCAGTAATTTTCTCCGCTTTGTGTAAGGGAGAATGGGCCATGCTCAACTGTAGACAAAGTTCATCAATTTCTTCCTCTTTCCTTCTCAAGGCATCTGAATAGATCTCAACCAATTTGAGAAGGTGATCATGGTTTGAAAGGTGTAAATATTTTGTCTTCATTGTTCCCATACCTTCTTTGATCTTCTGCAAACTATCAAGAGAAGACTCAACTTCAATTCCCTTTTGTCTTCTCTCTAACTGAACCATCCAAAGGTAGTTTTCAACTAATTTGTGCATCTCATCACGATGGGATAAGCTGCCACAATCCCATCCTCATTCATCTTCAGCTGACTCCACAAACTGTGCGGACTGTGAGAAGCATTTGACCATGACTAAAACTCTTCTACAAAGTCCTGTATACGCATTATGCTCTGGAATTAGATCAGCACTGATTCCACCTGAATAAATTTCCTCAATGCTCAGATCACCTGAAGATGGTATGCTCTTATTATGCAGTTCTATTGGAGTAGTAGTGTGATCACAAGTAGGCTCCTCAAGGAAGTTTCTTTCTTCCACTGTTTTATCAATGAAAATCTGTACATCACCAATGAAGAATTCTGTATACCCCTCACCTGTAGTGATCGACTCTAACTCCATATACTCCTCCTCAACTATATGGCACTCATTACCCTTATTGTTATCCTCAGGCAAGGTAATAGGTGTAATCATAGCTGAAATGTTCCCATCAACATCTGGATTGTCTCTCACTTGAAGAGGAGGTGATACCTGTAAATCTCACATGACCAATTCTTCTGAAGTTAGCTGTTCCTTGAACTTCTCAATCTTCAACTAATCAAACTTCTTGCGAAGTCATAGGCTGTAGCTGAAACATGCAACTCTGTTCTCCAAATGTCTGGCAAATTAGACCGCAACTGTTCACAAACAGTATCATTCTCATCTAGGATCATGGACAAGATGTCGAACATATTTGTCTTCACCTTGTTAGGGTGACGTTTCTTGATTTCAGCAATGAAACATTGAAACATTTGTAGAATCAACTCATCACAGTGAAGGTCCAACATAAGGACAAATGATCTAGTCCTTGCCATAATGTCTAAATTTTTTGTCCTTCTATTAAAAGTGGGGGCTTTGTCATCATGCAACCCATGAAGACTCTCCACAATCAGCTGTAAGACTTCTTTCATTATATCATCTTTGTAAGGAATTTCAGGAGTTGTAATCTTATAATTTCACTTAAGCAATTAGAAACTACTAGTCTTACCTCCTTTTTCGGGTGTCTCAACAACCTATGTTCTCCCAAAGAGTTCACTGTCGGAGCTATTGCATTTTGGATCAGCTGAGAGGGTGACTATTTCACCTCTTGCAAGCACTTTGCCATTTCCTCCAATGAGCTAAGAAGATCATCTTTTGATAGAGATAAGTGTCCCAACTTTTCTCCTGCGATAGACACCCTTTTGCCTAACTCATTATCACCTTCTGAAGTAATTAGAACATCCTTCATCGTAACCTTTTTAATTTCTTCATTTTCTCCAGCTTTCTGGATTTGGACACTAAAGAAATCCTTTTCATTAGTTTCTGATTTCTTTTAAAGATGGTTCTAAACCAACCTGGATGCTCATGCAAGTACTGAATCTTCTAGTAACTTTTCGTAAGACTTCATCTTTTGATTAACCCTTCAGGATGGCAGGATACACCTGCTCTGATACCACCGTAATGGCCTGCCCCTTTTTCTAAATTTCTCCCAACAGACTATGAAGAATTTTGTCAAACAGTTACCATGAATTCAACCTGAGTGCTGGAAGTGACAGTCTGATATTTAATTGATACCTGGTGCGTTTAAATGTTTGATGGTTTCATATAAGACATGCAATATGACTGTCACAGAAAAATTTGAGACCACTAGGAATTATGACAAACGGATTGGTGCACATTAATTAAAGGCCAGTCCATATCAATTGCATACATTGTAACAGCTAGGCACAACATTTTCAATTCTTTATTAGACACAACTACAAGTTTTAATACCAATTTGCTGTTTGTAATAATGCATGGTACAATTCAAACTTATCATTCAACATACATGTCTATGTCAACGAGAGTATCAATCATAGAGGAACTTGATTTCCTTGTTTGAGCTGCTAATATCCACGGTTTTGCTGTGACTGTGTTGCTGCAGTATAATGTGCCAGCAAACCACTACCCCCCATGTCCAGTTCTGCAAACTACGCACAGCCAAGAAGAGTTTTTCCGCCCAACTAGAAGAATTCACACCCAGCCAAAAGAGTTCTCACGCCAAGCCAAAGAAGTGTATATGCCCAGCCAAGAAAAGTTTTTACGCACAACCAAGAAGATTGTATTCGCCCAGCCAATAGGGATAATCACACCCAGCCAAAGTGATAATTTCACAGTTAGCAGATTAAGGAATTCAATCTGCACTGGTTGTCTGCAATCTCTAGCAACAATGTGTCTCCAACTCGTGCCCTTGCCGTGTCTGTACTTTCCCCTTATTTGCATGAAGTTCCCACATTTCTTAATATTTATTAACCATGTCTATGCTGCAGTATGCACTGTGTGCTCAGAACGTTGGATCTTCTGCAGCTGGAACGGTCAACATCCAAAATCACAGTGCTAGAAATGATCTCTTACCAATTCGTCGTGCCCTGCCAATGCCAAAACAGTCCCAGCCTGAGAAAATCGAATTCTTCCTTCAATTCCAAATTGTTTATTAATGCCAAACAGTCCTATCTCCCAGACCTGATCTTTCACAGGTGTAGGAAATGCCACTAATGAGGGATTTCGTCCTCAAAAGCCAAAGATTTCTAGTATCGAATCCAGAAAATCAAAATTCCAAGAATACACTATTTCCAAGATGTCCCAATCTGCATTTAATGCTTTTATTTATAACTCTCTTTGGGGTCATTTCCCAAGACAAATGTGGGATAAATAACTTCTTTTTTAAAATATCACTTCTCTCTTAAGTGAATAGAGTGAACCTTTTAAAATAAAGTGACTTTATAAATAAATGTACTTTAATTTGATAGTCACTTTATTAATTTTAACTCCCTTTTTCCTCTGAAAATGACCCTTTCAATAATATAATAATATTTTGACACTTCAGGTCATTGTTTTATGCACCCAAGATTTAAAAGTTTTCGCCCCGGTTCCAATGAGCTATAACACTAAGGTTGGAGTTAAATATTTTAATTAAATTTAAGCAACCCTAGTAAAATAATTAAAATAACTCATTAATGCACCAAATTTGTGAAAACTTGTGAGAACACATCAGAATCAAGTTATGATCGCACCGGAGTAATCCTGATGACGAATAATATTAAACGAAGCTGATTGGGTGACTTACTAAAAATAGACGACTTCCCCAAGATTCTTGGAGACCAATCTAGAGGCCAGAAATCACTTCGGAAAGTGGCATATAACTCCACCAAACCAACTGAACTCATCGGGAACATCAGATTACTCATCTGAACAAGATGGCGTGAACCCAGAGTGTCAGCTACTAAAGCTTGCTAGAGAACTTGAAAAATTGTGGACATTACATGAGAAGCACTGGAATCAAATATCTAAGAAGTTGCTGAAGAAAATGACTGTGTAGAAAGAGCATGGCCTTTGTCTGTGTAAGAGGAAGCGGACTTAGAAACTGAAATATCATGCTAATGCATGGCTTCCTCTAAAGCCTCTAGTCTCTTCGAAGATTTGGTGATTGGATGTCTCTCCTTGCCACATAAGCTGCAAGGTTTATGTAATGTTCCCTTCTCATTGATGCTCTTTCAGTGGTCCATTAGCCTATTCCTGAGACCCGTAGGCTAGGTGGAATGAAGAATGAGGGTCTAGCATTGATGAAACAAGGACTTACTATTTTTAGTAAGTCAGGGAATGACCATTCTGGTGTTATTGTCCTACTAAGTTCTTCATGTTTTGCCTTTGGACGCGATGATCATGTTTTTCTGAGCATTAATTCTTGACTTACTATTTTTAGTAAGTGACTGTGTGGCACAATTCTATTTTTGGCAGTAGACAGGTTTCTGATTCTGCAGCAGTTCTGTGGTCGTCCGGGCTCAGTTTCATCCTGGTTGTGATAATAATCAGTACGGGAGTCATTTGCGACATAATTAAATATTATTTCCTTATCCTAAGGTTAATATTTAATTAATCTGTTTATTGGCTACTGGTTTATTAAATTTGGGATTAATGCCTATTTTATCCTAAGTTTTGGCCAAATTCAGATGTACTATGGGATGTAGAAATATTTTAGAAGAATATTATTTCACATTGCATCTCCATTATTTGCCTAAGTGTTTAACGTGGGTCCTCCCCCTTTTTGGGTGTGAGTTTTGACTTAGGAGAAAGTGGCGCTACATTTGGGTCCACATGTAGTGGAATGAAATTCAAATGCAAGGCGTGGAATTTGGAGGAATGGCATTTGAATTTGAAGAGTGAAGTAATAAATAAGAGGCTTGGGCTCCCATTTGCACTATCTTTTGAAAATTGCGTCGTTATGTTGCCAGTTTGGCTACTGAAAATCTGAGCTTCGAAGTTGGCTTCCTAGCTGAGTCTCAGTTTCGTACTTGCAATATAGTACCTACCTGTGCCCTTGTGTTCCCATTGCAGATTGGTTGATGAGTTGCAGATTATGGAGTGATTGATGTTGGATTTGATTGTTTTTGGTTGCTGGTTGCGGGACTGCTGAAAGTGAAATTTGCTCATATCTCTTAACCAGGGGACGCCATCCATCTGGGTACCGGCTCATCCTTCCTTCCATGCCATGGCGATACAATGCGTGAGTTTTTAGCATTTAAAACTAAGCAATGAATTTAATAGATAAAATCGAAGTTCCTAGGCTAGGCGTGGGTTTTCTGTTTTGCATTGGGATGTGTGCAAAATAAAAATGGGTTTGTTTGGGATGTGGCTTTGATTGGTTGTTATTGCATTTGCTATACAGTGGGATTGGGATTGATTTGAATCAATTCAGGTAAAAATTGAGTGAGTTATGAGTGATTTGATGTTTCCATGGGCTGCTGAAACTGTACTTTCAGCCTGCAGATCAGTGTAACAGAAAATTACAGTCTTGCTGTAGAAATCTGCAATTATTCTCCTCATCTCATCTCAATATTGTAAGGTTGTTTCAGTAGTACTGATCATCCCTTCTTTCTGTTTTCATTTGTAATTCCCACTGCATAAGTGGAAGAGGCTGGCTTGCCGCCTTCTAAGTTTTGTAATTCAGTTTTTGTATTCTGTCCTCCCGCTGAATAAGTGGTCGAGTGATAAGTTCAATACAATGGTCCTCCCGCTGAAATATGCGGTAGAGTGATAGTTTAATGTAATGGCCTCCTGCTGAAATACGCGGTTGAGTGATTGAACTTCAGTTTATTGTAATTTTCCCTTGGTCGGTTTACCGCCAAGAGCTTTGGTTTCTATCCCACTGGATAAGCAGAAGGGGCTGGCTTGCCGCCCATGCATTGTAATTTTCAGTTTGATTATTATTGCTAACGATCCCCGGAACACCGTATGCTCTCACCCTCCCAGTCTGGGCTCTCGGTGAACAAAAGGTGGAAGGGTTCCCTTTTAGTTGTTTGGTTTATTCCTCTAACCTTAACGGGTTATTTGTTGTGGATGAATTGTTATTGGTCTAAAAATAAAATAAAAATTAGTGGGATATTACAGTTTACTTGACTTCTTCTTCGTCTTGGAGGAAGACTCACCCGATTTATAAGATTTATTAGGCTTGGGAGTGGATGGGTATTTTTGTTCTAACTTTTGATTATGCTTGGAGGAACTCTCTCTACTTGATGAAGTATTTGTCTTAGGCTTCTATTTCTTCTTTTGTTTCCCTTTAGATGATTGTGCAAGAAAAACTTGGTTTTTGGAACTGGAAAGTGAATATAATTGAGTTAACTTAGCTTGTTCTTGAGTCAAACATTCACAAAACACCCATGGTAGCACGCGAAGCATCCATGGTGGGGTAAAATGTGGAAGTGATGACTTGGAAGGGCCCTCAAAGCTTAGATAGAATCAAGAAAATGCATTTTTTGTTAGCTTCATCCTTGCCACAACCCTGTGAAAGTGACTCAAGAGACTTGATTTTCACCATATAATCCTCAATGGAGAAGGAATCAGTACTAAGGAATTCTATTTTGCCTCAATATGAAGTACTCAGAACTCATTAATAGTACCAAAAAGCTCCTTGAATTTGTCCATCATAGCCCTAGGAGAAGTAGAAGAATCAAGGTGAAATAGGAGATTGTTTGAAACATGCATTGCATTAAAACCCATAGCCTCATCCGTCTTGTTATTATGCTGAAATATCTTAAATTGACAAGTCAATTTGGGTTGGACTTCATCTAAGGTGTACCAAAAACCCTTAGAGATGAGCAACCGGGTCATCTGAGCTTTCTAAGTATGATAGTTGTGTGGCATAAGAAGTTAATAAAAGAGGTATCCACCATTGGTTTTGTGTGTTTTAGAATGTGTATGGGTTGGGGTTGTATGAGGTACTCAAAGATAAACTTTTACGCCCCACGCACCCCCCCCCCCCAATTAAAAAGCCAAACCCTTGTGCAACTTTGAAGTAAAAAAAACTACAAAATAATCACTTCAAATTGAATCTCTACGTACTTGTTAAAAAAATTGGAAAATTGAGTTGTGTATCTATGTAGAGTCATAGACCATTGAAGCAACTTTCCAATGCTTATTCATTTGCAAAAAGCAAGTTATGACCCCAAAAGCTCAAACAGGTAGATTTCACTTCAATAGCCTATAGAATTCATTAGGAGCACACACAATCTGAAACAATTAGCTGCACCATTGGTTCGAGTTCAAAACCAGCTTTCCAATGGTATATGGTGCACAAAAAATGGAGATCATATGCTCAAGGTATACTTGATTCCGTAAAAGTTGCCCAATTAGCCCTCAAAATGTAATCAGGGGGCTAAAAAGACAAGCCCTTGGTCATATCAACAACCAATGGGCTTAGTGTTGGGTGCTAGTGGTCAGGAGCTAGCCCCTGGTTGCTTTGGTGACTGCGAGGAGGGGGTTGGCGCCGATAGGGCCACTAAGCTATGGCATTGCAGAGGTGACATTGCAATGGCAAATGAGCGATATTGGCTGGAGCGAATGAGAGAGAATATTTCGTAGAATATTCCTTGTAGGTGTTCTTGGCTCAAAATGGTGCCAACTGTTGGATTGTTGCATAGAATAGTTGTCAAAAAATGCAAAAGGCCATTGAAAAATTGCGCAGGCTTGCATTGACATAGGTGGGTATATCGATGTACTGTCTGTATGAATTTGTATGCTTGTATGGATTCCATATAGTTGTATAGAATGCAACTGTTAGGCGGCAATTAGGAATAAAACTCTTAAGTTATAGTCTATGTTATTTTTGCTATGTGTGGAGTCGGCTGTGTGGGTTCCCGTGTCAATTATGACGGTTAGTACCTCGGCCAATCGCTAGGTAGTATATATTGCCATGTAAGGGAACCCCGACAATATTTATCATGTACCAGTTTTTGGAATGCAATAAAAGGAAACATCTTTCTACCATATTGTTGTGACTGTTAATGTTAATTTATGTTTTGAATATAATTGAAGTTGCTGGTTATATGTTCTATGTGTATTTCTTGTTTATTCCGTGAACTTGAACAACTCATCGTAGGGAGCAAACATTTTGGCGCTGTTGCCGATTTGAATTCCGGAGACCAATATGGCAGCAGACGGTAACCACTAATGGGCTGACCATTCGAATAATAGTTGATAGTCACTGAAGGTGATACACATGAAGAAGCCATGCAGGCGGAAGTACGGGAGGATCAACTGACAGAGGATTTGGTGGAACTGTGGGACGTTTTCGTCACTTAGTACGTGCATAGGGAAGCTCGGGAGAGAGCGGTCCTTGAGGGCACGGTACGTGAGGAACTCACAGTAATTCTGCCATGTTTGATCTTCTTGGGAGCCTTCCTAGACTGCTGGCACGGAACCTCATTGAACGGCAAGAGCAGAGGGAAGAAATTAGTCGTGAGCGTCGTCGGCAACAAATCCTGCAGCAGTACGAAGAACGGAGTCGTAGGGAAGAGGAAGAGAGGGATATGAGCATACGCCATACCCCTAGCAATTAATGCCCCTACGTCCCAACAAAGACCGATGGTGTACGGGTACCAACGAAGAGGTAGGCCAGGGGTTGGTAAGGAGATCCCTACGTATCAGAGAACCAAACGAGCGGAGACGTTGGCTGAGGGAGATTGCTGCAGGCCCGGAGAGTCTTGAAAGGCAGAGCAAGAGTTGGAGCTATAGTTGGGAGAGGCAGAAACCTTGTATGTGGAACTAGTTGGTAGAGGTTGCAAGCAAACCTACCACCGCCAGACGTAGCGGAGGAAGATCTCGCCGACCAAGCTGCTCACTCGACGTAGAGTGAAGAAACTGGAACTCGATCTGAGAGCAATCCGTCTGAGCAATCCGATTGTGACGAAGAGGTTGTACGGGACCTGGAGGGTGAGGTCGCCGAACTCTTTGAAAATAATCTATATAGAATTGGGAATTTGTCTCTCGCGGAACAGTAAAAAATAGGAGGGCTAGAGCCAAAAATCCCAGGAAGGAGGGACTATAGGAGTGAGGGCGACCAAGGTGCGGAGGACAAAGGTGGACGCGTAGAAAGCTCACGTATGGAGCTGAACGGTCCAATCTGGTTGGCACACAACCAAAACACTCTAGAGAGACAAAAACTTCCAAGATTCATGGGCGACGGGTCAGAGGACCCCGTACGGCATTGCGAAACATGTGTAACCATATGGGAAGCGAATGACCAAGACAACCAAGATTACTGGTTGAAATCGTTCCTAGCCACTTTTCGATGCCCAACACAAAACAAGTTGGAATGCTTTGAAGAGGGCCCCTTCCAAGAGGAATTCAAGCTCCTGAGGGATGATAATGAGATTGTGGCCGAGATCTATAGTACTAAGCAAGGGAAAAGTTAAAGTGTCCGGGTCTATAACCGTAGGCTGAAGGAGTTGCTAAACAAGATGGAGAATCAGCCAGCGGATGGGTTGAAGAAAAGATGTTTTGTGGAGGGACTCGTACCGTCCCTTAGGAGGAAGATGAGGGTGGTCCCCCCGCCCTCATATGAGGAGGCTTACAATAGAGCAATGGATATCGAAAGTGAAAGCAAAACATCAAAAGGGAAGAGGAGGGCGAGCGACGACGACGGTATGGATGAAGATAATGATGGTGAGTCCAAGACCGTACAAGCCCTCTGTAGGGATATGATGTGGATGATGAGGGAGTTGAAGGCCGACAAGGAGAATGACAAAGAGGGTAAAGAACTCTGGTGTATTGACTGCAAGGCAGAAGGTCACACTAAGGGAACATGCCCACGTAAATCTTTTTGCGACATTTGTCAAGTGCTGGGGCATTCCATCAAGGAATGCCCGTACAATCTAAAACGCGGAGCACAGAGGTGCTCCTAACCCAATCAGAGCAAATCACTCCGCCAGCCACACCACCCAGACCAACAAACTCCGATGCTTCACCAGGGGGCTATCGCAACAATTTGCGAGGGAATAATCGGTCCAATACCAACATGCAAAGGAGTAAAATCCAGTACGATGCAAAAGGGCGACCTATGATTCAATGCCACAAATGTAATGAATGGGTTCACTTTGCTCGAGAGTGTCAAAATGAGAACAACAATGGCAGTTTGTTGTGTAAGTGGTGTGGTCCTGGAAACCATGAGGACACTGACTGCCCGAAACAAAAGGGGGTAAATATGTTGGACGTCAAAGAGCTAGACGAGGAGGTACTAGCAATTACAAGAGTACAGAGCAAAAAGGCTATGTACCCTAATCCCCGTACGGATAAAGAAAGGCTCCGGGAGGCAAAGGCTGATGTTGAACGGGCGATGGCAGAGGAACGATGAGCCTCACATAATGCTGCCAGTACCCCACTTCGGTGAGAGTCTGAAGGAACTATAATCAAACAGATGTTGCAAGTCACCGTACCTGTATGGGTATCTGACCTTCTGCAGACAATGCCACAATTGAAGATGGCCCTCACAAATGTAGTTAGTAATAACATTATCGGCTAGGAATGTAACTAGCCGGTGACAAAATCATCCAGTTTTTTTGCCATAGACCCGTTGGCAGGAAAACTACCTGGCACGTCTGTTGCGGATCCCATGTTACTTGTTGTAAGTATTGGCTGAAAGCCAACGGTAGTGGAAATGGAGATCATGGGACGAAACCTAACGAATACCATTGTCTATGGCGGCTCTAGAGTGAACGTACTACTAGAAGAGACATGGAGGGATCTCGGCAAACTAATCCTCTGGCCGCCAACATTCCACCTTGTCGGTGCCGACCAACACGACATCAAACCCCTCAGAATGCTCATGGCACAAAAGGTTGTGGTAGGCACACAACATTTCTTGATTTTGTGGTCATCCCACTAGAGAAGAACGCGTATGGCGCTCTCCTGGGGAGGGGATGGCTGATTATGGCTAAGGCAAACCATAATTGGAAGAGGAATACACTCTTCATAGAGATTGAGGGTCAGAAGTACGTGATTGATCTGCAGAACCAGGCCATAAGCAAGGAATTGGCATCTGATTCTGACTCGGATGACTCGCACAATTGGGAATGGGGTTCACAAGATGGCAAAGGAAATATGGAACCCAATGACGAAGGGGTATTGGAATTGGAGGGAAGCTCCGAGGATGAAACCAACTCCCTTGCTGGACTCTTCCATTGGCAGATGGAAGACTACGAAATGTTCCACTTGAAATGCCACATGCTGCAGATTTGTGAAATTGAGGAGTTAGGTGATGGTATGGAAAATATAGCTTTCCCTCCAGAGTACGGGGAGTATCGTGAAGGGGTAGCATGGGTGGACGATACACTTGCCCATCGGTTTGAACGTGATAAGGCCATAAAGTACGAAGAATCAAATGTGAAGGTCAACTTGGGTAAGGATAACGATCCAAAGGTGATACTTGTCGGGGATGATTGGAACCCCATACTCAAAGCGGCAACCTTCAGAATATTTCTGGAGTACAAGGACGTCTTCGCCTGGACGTACAACGATTTGAAGGGGATACCTCCTGAGTTGTGCATACATTGCATACCCCTCGTACTGGGAGGCCAACCCGTACGGAGAAGACCGTACTGAATGAATAAGAACTATGTTGCCAAAGTAAATGAGGAGATCGAGAAGATGCTGGAGGCCGAAATTATTTTCAAAGTACAGACCAGTGATTGGGTCTCACCAATCGTCATCTCCTTGAAGAAGGAAGCTAACCAAATCAGGATGTGTAGACTTTTGGTGCCTGAATGCGGTAACCATTAAGGACCCCTTTCCGATTCCATTTACAGACAGTATCCTGGAGGAAGTGGCGGGACACAAGATATACTCATTTTTGGATGGATTCTCCGGGTATAATCAGATCAGCGTCGCCGAGGAGGATGAGCTGAAAACCACCTTTGTCGTGGAAGATGGAGTGTACGTGTAAAACAGGATGCCCTTCGGGTTATGCAACACACTAGCCACCTTCCAGCGAATAATTTTTGCACATCTTTGACAAGATATCCATAGGGAACTTCAAAGCATTCCTGGATGATTGGTCTATTTTCAGTCAACAAGAAACCCATCTGAAGGCACTCAGGAGTGCACAGAGAGATGCCGACGGGCTTGACTGACCCTTAACCCCAAGAAGTACCAATTTATGGTACTACAGGGGAAGCTTTTTGGCCACATCGTCTGTGAGGAAGGATTGAAAACGGACCCCAATAAGGTAGGTGTAATTGTGAACTTGGAAAGCCCAGTAGACGTAACCGGTGTGAAGTCATTTGTCGGCCATGTCGGCTACTACCGGAGGTTTAGCAAAATTTTTGCACAAGTGTCCTGTCCTCTGGATAAATTGACAAGGGTGAACCGTTCGAGTGGGGGATGGAGCAAGAGGAAGCATTCAAGGAATTGAAATCTTAGCTGGTGAGTGCACCAATCCTAGCATACCCCAACTGGGACAAGGAGTTCCACGTTCATGTTGATGCATCCGACTATGCCATCGGTGCCACTCTGGCACAAGTAGGCGTACAGGGATTGGATCACCCCATCTTTTTTGCTAGCCGACTGCTCTCCAAGGCCGAATGGAACTATAGTATGACGGAAAGGGAGGTATTGGGGATGGTGTATTCTGTACAGAAGTTCCGCCATTATTCGCTGGCGACACCGTTCACCTTCTATGTGGACCATCAGGCTCTAATGTACTTAGTAAACAAACCAATAATCCAGGGACGGGTGAGTCGATGGTTGTTGCTACTCCAGGAGTTCACCTTCACGAACATCGTATGACCAGGAAGGAGCCATGTGATCGCCGACCAACTGTCGAGGATCAAGTCCAAAGAATCGCCGGAAGGGGTAAATGAGGACTTCCCAGACTCACACTTGTTTCAAGTAGTGGTGTTAACCTCATGGTACGAGAATATTGGCCAATACTTGTCTACTTCCATATTTCCACAGGACATGCCACCAAGAGAACGCCATAAGTTGGCACTAAAAAGTAAAACGTTCCAATTGATCAATGGCTTGCCCTACAAGATGAGGCCTGACCAAATCCTTCGGCGATGTGTCATCGAAGAAGAAATTCCCGGGGTACAAAAGGAGGCACATGATGGGCTTGCTGGAGGTCACATGGGACCTGATGCCATGACACGGAAGATACTACTGGCAGGACTGTGGTGGCCAACTCTGCACACCGATGTGCGTGAATGGGTTGTTGGGTGTGATACATGCCAACATGTGGGAAAACCCCTCAAGCGAGACTTTATGCCCCTGTTTCCCTCTCAGCCATAAGAATTGTTCGAAAGATGGGGGTTGGACTTTGTGGGACCCCTGAAAGTGAGTAGCATGCATAGATGCCGGTACATAGTGGCTGCCACGGAATACTTGACCAAGTGGGTGGAAGCCAGAGCTCTTCCGGACAACATTGCCATCCGTACGACGAGGTTCCTGTACAAACAGATTGTAACTAGATTCGAGATCCCTATCCAGATCACAAGTGATCGAGGAGTTCATTTTGTCAATCAAGTGATCCATACGATGACGATGGAATTCAAAATCTTCCACAACCTTTCAAGCCCATACTACCCCAGAGCAAATGGTCAGGCGGAGGCTACAAATAAAGTGCTAGTGTCCATTATTTATAAATCGTGTGGAGTAGAACAAGAGGATTGGGAAGAGCGTCTGCTAGTGGTACCATGGGTGTATCGTACGACGTACAAGGTAACCACGGGCCATACACCATTCTAGCTCATATACGGCTAAGAGGTTGTGGTACCAGCAGAATATGCTGTACCAAGCCTACAGATTGCTGTGGAAAACCGACTCAGGGACGAGGAGAGTCTAAGTGTCCGTCTCATGAGCCTCACCAAGGTAGATGAACGACAGATGATGGCACAGTGGGCAACGAAAGTGGACCAACGTCGGCAAAAGTACTGGCACGACAAACATCTCCGACGAACAAACTTTCGTCTCAGACAGTTGGTTCTCAAGTATAACGGCCGCAACGAACTTCGCCCTGGGAAGTTCAAAGTTCGTTGGTTGGGGCCCTATAAGATCAGGGAAGTGGGGAAGAATGGAGTAGTAAAGCTTTCTACCCTGGATGACAACCCAATACGCGATCCTGTAAACGGTTTGAAGTTGAAACTGTATCGGGAATGTGACAAACCAGTTGTATCAATCAACATGCTGGGGTACGCGACGAAGGGGGACTGGACCATTGGAAGGAGTAAGGGAGTAGAGGAAGATCCTATGGTCGTTGTAGAGCCTTACAAACATGATGAAGATTGGGCCAAACCACTCACGTTCATAGAAGAAAGGTTGGTACCAAAGCAAGTCGAAGGCATTGCAGTGCCTCGAATTCATAAACACCTTACGAATGCATATTTCGGTGATCCGACCGTTTGGATAAGGCTCACGGGACATTGGAGGAAGAGAACTTCGTGTGAAGGACCCCGTAAAGGCTACATTACATATGATATTGACGAAGAAGCAGAGGCGAAAAGGAAGGAGGAACTTGTTGGAAAGGAGGAATAGCCAGTCGACCTAGAAGAAGAAATAGACCTGGAGGAGTACGGTGCCACCTAAGGACCATGTTTGAAGATGGTATTAAAGACCGAAGATTTATTTGTGATAGCATCACGTCTTGGCGAATAGGAAGCGGGCCCCAATTCGCTCTATCGGGTCATTCCCAATCCCGTAGGGCCACCCCAAGTTGATAGAGAAAAGGTAACCTGGTACCAACAGTACGACAAAAGATACATTGATGGAAGATACAAGGGTGTGGGACCAACACCTTTATTGGACAAAATTTTTGATCTAGAATATGTGGGTACGTGTTGCTCAGAGGAATGCTACAGAAGACCATCGTACGTGTGCGCATGGTTGCATGACTCTGAGATCAGAGTGAGACCGGAGGGAGATCCCAGTGGAGTAAAAAGGAAAATGCGGGATTTGGGAAATGAGAATGATGCTGAAGAAGGGCCGAACAAAAAGCTAAGGGGGGAAGGAATTGGCAGTAGAGTAACATTGAGGAATGGGATGAAACATTAGGTACAAAAAGCTAAGTTGCTTAAACAGAAGAAGACAGTACGAGCTCTGAAAGAAAAGGTGGTACACTCCAGGATACAGAAAAGCATTAAAACAAGCAGGGGGAAGCAAGTTGCCGGGTACCATGGCCACTTAAAGGTACGAGGGTTAAAATTTAAATATTCTTGCCAAGTTCAAATATTAAAAGGATATTTTAAAAGGAGAATTAAAAAAATCAAAAAAGCAAGGCAAGTATAAAAAATCAAAGAAAATGGGTTAGGAAAAATTAAAAAATTAAAACAAAGGGTAAATATTGTAAAATTAGTAAAAGAAAAATTGAAAGTGGTAAAAAGAAGATTATTTTATGAAAAATTATTGAAATTTACCCTAACCCTAAAAGTGAGAAACTTTTATAAATTTTCCTGAGTGGCCATTCCAAACAAATCATACAGCCAGAGGACCAGAGAAATTCGAGATATTAGCAGTAATAGGAGCGGAGAAGGAAGCTCGTACGAATCTTTACAACGTAGTCTGATATCCGTAGGGAAGTTGGAAGAGGACAATCCGTATGATTTCTGTACGGAATTTGCAAAGGGAGGAGATCGGGTGGTAGGAAGACATCCATACTATTTTCGCACAGAATTTGCAGAAGAAGAAAATCAGGTGAAAGGAAGAAATCCATACTATTTCCATACATAAATTACAGTTGAGGGAATTTAGGTGACGAGAAGGAATCTGTACGACATTTGTACAGGAATTGAAGAGATAGAAAGAAATTCGTGCGATATCCGTATAGCAGGAAATCAGGTGACAGGGGAGCACTCGTACAAAACTTCCAGATGACACTATTTGTACCAGAAGTCGTACGGCCATCCAAACCAGCGCGAGGGGGTGAGAAGGAAGTTTACACAAATTCATACGGATCTGAGAAAAAACCGTACAGGGTTGGCTCAAGGAGAAAATCTGTATGGAGGAAGCACAAAGGAATTTTACAAAACCTGTGCGGAAGGGAGTTTGTACACTGGAAATCTGTACACAAATTCCGTATGCATGGTACACACAAACTCCGTATGGTTGGTACGGCTGGAGGAGATAGGAAGAATTTTCATACGCCAAAGACAGTTGGCGGAATTCAGCCGATTGCGGAAACGGTTGGGGTAACGGTTGTGACAGCAAATGTAATGTCCCCTTTTTGATTTCTTCAAGTTAAAACACTTTATAGACCTATTGTTATAAAATATTAAGATTAAAGAGGACTAGTACAGTATGTTTATAGATGTGAACTGGTAATGTAATAATGAGACCTTCCTGTTTGGTATAATATTCAGTATGTAAAGGAATCTACATCCACAGTTACACAGTTGTAATTTCAGACCTAGATATTGCTGTCTATATTGTATTTGATAGTTTGCGTCACGAACCTGGTCCGAATAGTATTATTTGTTTGCTTTTCCTAGTATAGGTTTATGTTTATTTAACTATGACACTGCTCTTGATATAATGTCTTTCAACCATACGTTCTTTTCCCTTGCAATGGGATGAGTATCCCAGTCCTCTTATTCGACTGTCTCTTGGCTCTTGGGAGCACTATGGAAATATAGAAAAATAACCAAGTATTCGATGCCTTTTGAAGATCTTTGGGATTGCCTTAATACCCCTCGATAAGGCATGATGTGAGAAGTTGTATCTCACCATTGCATCCTTTTAATTAGAGTCTCTTCATCATGATTTACTTTGTCATTGGCTGCCCACTAATAAGCTAATATTACTCTAATAGAAGTATGTCACTATTTTCTGAGACGAAAGGCTTGGGAAGCATCATCTGGGTAGGACGTCACCTGTGTCCATATATTTTCTCATCTCACTATATTGAATTTTTCCACCAGATGAGTCAAGTAATATTATAAGTTGGATTTTGTTTGAGGCTAGAGGAGATTACAAGGGACTGAGTGGTTTATGGTCACTACGGACGAGGATGAGAGCTCGCATCTAGAGCGAGACTCACAATATCACCTCTGCTGTCGTGGTATGCAAGCACCTCCTTCGTTGTGCGTCTAATGGCACCATCAAGGCACAACAGGCATTGTTATCTAGGGAGTCAAACCAAGCAAACACGTCAAAACTTCTATTTACTGATAGCGTAATATTATCCTTGCCTTCGACTTGATACCATGAGTCGCTGCTTACCAACTTCATGTGGTTTAATTTGATTTTGGATTTTGCCAGATCATTGTTTACGTGACTAGCAATATGTTTTGATTATGTTCTATCTGTGCTTACCTTATGTTGGGTGATTCGACGGAAGAGTATGCTCAGGAAAAGGCTCGATGACTTCCATTTATTGGTCAATTTGGTTTCCTTGGTCGATATTGTTCTTTGATAATTATGAGAGGTTGGTAATCCATGTTTTGGTCTTTGCCCATTATGGCTCCACAATGTATCCCAATTGTTGTCTTTTGTTTATCGGTCTCCTTTATTCTAATTGTCGTAATGAATATTATAGTTTATAATTACTTATTTATTTTATAATTTTTTATGTTTCTTTTATTATTTATTTATTTTCCAACATTGGTTTGGGAATGGGACATTACAGTGAAAGTGTACATCTGGTGGAACGGTTGGAAGAAGACAAAAAATTGAAGCTTATAAAAATTGATCCCAGTATGCCAAAGATCGCTTTTGGAAACCCCAACGACAAAGGCAAAATAATTCATGCAGGGAATATGGCTACGCCAAGAAGTGACAAGGGGAAGAAGATTAGGGCACGAGTGCAGAGAGACGAACTTGTGATAGTACAATCTCTGACATGGGAAGGTTTGAATGGCAGCGACTGTCGCACATTTTGGGAAGAGACCAATGACGCCACTGTCATCAAGCAGAATTTAAAGAGAGCAGGTGTCGATAAGATTCTGGCCATGCTTGTATTTAACATCAAAGAATTTGAACTTGTGCTGAAGGGGATGGTGGCATGTTACGATAGGCACACACACAGGTCGATGGTAAGATATGGTGGTTGCAATATGACCGTTTCCTTCTCGGTCGCAGAGTTTGCTAGGATATTTGGAATTCCAAACCAGGGTAGTCCGGTGATCAAAAGGAAGATGACCCTTGAACAGAAACAACAATTGGTATGGTTGGTCTGCCGCAGAGATTTGACTCAAGAAGAACAAGATAGTATTTGGAAATCTGGAAGTAGTCGTGGGGTGAAGTGGACATTTTTGGCGAATGCAGAATGGCAATGTATAATGGATATCATCAAGAGCAAGTTGACAAGAGCCAATAGAGGGTCCAACATCGCCATGTGGATGCTGTACCTAATGAATGGGTTGAGGAATGGCACGGTGTTCAATTAGGCATCCTTCCTCCCTGAGCGTATTCGAGAATGCCTAGGGCTACAACATACGGTCTTTTACATGTCGCACCACACCATTGCTATGTTTTTGGATGTCATCCGTACAAGAGTACCTGCAGAGAAGAGGGGCGACTTGCAGCCGCTGGCAAGATTGGAGCCGTACAAGCCACCCATCTTTTTTTGGACACATTTGGACACCATGATGGTTGGTGGAGAATTGCAGAAGAAGCGACGGCAACAGGATGTGGGACATTCTACAAGTGCAGAAAGTGAGGCCAGTGAAGAGGAAGTCATGGAGGTGTCCTCGTCTAATTAGGAGAGTGGTGAAGAGGATACATTTTGAATGGCTCCGATCGAGCACGTGCAACGGTCGAAGTGGACATTGTTGGAGACAAGCCAGTGGCCAAAGGAGTTGGAGAGAGCAACATGGCGGCGGAGAATCCCCCTACGCCGTTGGACATTGGCCAGGGTAGCCAATCAGCACCACGCAGGAAAGAGCGGGCAAAGGAAGTGCCATCACAAGTGATTGATGTGGTGGAAGTAGAGGCTTCACCACCAGTGCCACCTAGGGCAATATCTGGTCTGGAAGTAGTAGTGACACAACTCAGCCCCACACGTACTGATCATTAGGAGCAGACCAAAGATTCATGGCTGTTAGAGACTCTTGGGGTACGAGTGGATTTGCAAGAGGTGCCACTTTCAGCTGGCGGGGATGGCAAAATGGGCACTGACGGAGGAGATTTCGAAGGGGGAGAGGGTCCGCATATGGGAGGAGATGAATCTTCCTTTGGTCATGGAATGGAACCGGTACTTTGGTTGGCGAAGCCCAAGCCAGTGGACCCATTCGGTTCCATGCAACAATGCGTGTCTTAGTTGGAGGTGATGGCGAAATTCTTGAATGATGTTGGCCACATTGTGAAGGATGTGGAGTTTGGACATGATCTCAGGGTGGCTTGAGTGGCTGAGTGGCTTTTATCCTTTGTTAGGGAGGACTACGAGGGAGAATTTTTCAAATGTTTCACGGCCAAAGGATGGCCGAAGTCGGAAACCCCTGAGATGATTAGTGCATGGGTGGCCAATGTGATAGTAACTGAGGAGAACAACATTTATGGCTCTCTGCGTGGGGTGGAGACGACCTTTCGAGACCTGGTCCTGAAGCATCGAAGGACGACGGTAGTGAGGATGGAGGCCGTGACAGCACAACGAGATCAATCGATACGAGAAGCCGAGGGTGCCAAAAATACTTTGGCCCATCACATACAGAAGAGCCAGGAGTAGTTGGCTCAGTAACACTCTCGGGTCATATCCTTTGAGGAGACTGTGGCTAAGTATGTTTAGGACCTCGAAGCAAGTGGCGAGGAGAAGGCCGAGTTGGTGGCCAAGGTGGTAGGACTGGAGGTTAGCCCGGTGGAGAAGGATAAGGAGTTGCGCGGATATGGCGAGGAGCTTCAGAAAGCTCGCAACAAAGTACTTGAGGCGGCCCATATGGTGAAGATGGCACGAGAGCGGGAACTTGCGGTCACCTAGTGCCTTCAACAACTTCAGTAGCGGGCTGACACTTCTCAGTCGTCTTTACTTCTAGGGACGCCCTCTCATCCCTCTCCACATTAGTTCCAGTTTTGCTTTCCTTAGCTTCCATTTTGTTCAGTCGTTTGGAAGACTTCTTTTTTGGGGGGGCTGATGTTAGGCGGCAATTGGGAATAAAGCTCTTAAGTTATAGTTTATGTTATTTTTGTTATGTGTGGAGTAGACTGTGTGGGTTCCCGTGTTAGTTATGATGGTTGGTACCTCGACCAACTGCCAGGTAGTATATATTGCCATGTAAGGGAACCTCGACAATATTTATGATGTACCAGTTTTTGGAATGCAATAAAAGGAAACATCTTTCTGCCATATTGTTGTGACTGTTAATGTTAATTTATGTTCTGAATATAATTGAAGTTGCTGGTTATATGTTCTGTGTGTATTTCTTGTTTATTCCGTGAACTTGAACAACTCACCATAGGGAGCAAACAACAACCTCAAGAAACTGTAATATCCCAAAATAGGGATAAAGGAAAAACAACAATATCTTCAAAATCTGTAACAAAAAATTCTAAAATTTTATTTGCAAATAGATAAACCTTCAACAAAATCAAATCTATACTCAGAATATTGTTCTTATTTTTGTGTGATTTTATAGAAATTTCTGAATATCAAAAAGTTACAGAAAACACACTAAAACTGCCTAAAAATTTCAGAAATAGCTTACATTATTTTTTTTAATGTTTTTTTGAGATGAATGTAACTATCAGAATTCAAGTTAATCGCCAAATGCTTTAGAAAATGCCTTCATAACCCTAGCCGCCCTTGCCAAAATCCTCAGAAAATCAGTGTTGGGTCTCACCAAGATGACACACTTGTCCCTGTTGATGTTAGCTTCAATGATGCTCAAGAACATGCAGGAATATTTTTGTAGGTTGTTCAAGTCTGATTCTGATTCCTCTGAATTCCTCCTCCTAAATGGTCTCCAAAACCTGATAAGAATAGGCAGCTCTGAAAATGATGTGCTAGGGCATCACAAACAAAAGCCCTTCCACCGAAACATGCCCTACTGACTACAGGGATCCCATATGTCTCTTAAGGGTTTCATACCTGAAGCCAAGAGATTACAGCAGCAATAGAGAAAATTCTAATCACATAATGAGCTCTAAGAGAACTCTAATATGTTATATAATGACTCCCAAAAGAATGATTTAATCTCTGCCATATATTCATTGCAAGCCCAATCCAATGCTCCAAATAAAACCCTAAAAAATGAGCCAGTAGGTTTCTTATTTTCCAATGCCCCCCTGACCTTTTTGGCACATGTTTGATAAAAAACACTTAAAGTACATGTCTTTTAGGTCATTAAACTCAAAAGGGGGAAATAATAAGTGTTTAGGCTAAGAGTTAGTTAAGTTGTATAAAAAGATGTGCCCACAACTTAAAATCACCCAAGTTGTATTAAAAGATGTGCCCACAACTTAAGAATAAAATAGAGAACAAGCCAAAAACTCTAACACTTACCTTGAAGTCCTCTTCCTCTCAAGTATTCCAAGGAAAGAACAATCAATGTATAGTTAAGCCTCATGGCTTGAGTTGGGGACGTTACAAAAACCCAAAAATCAATTGCTTGGATATTCGTGCCACAAAAGTCAATCATTAGATTTTTGGCTTCTCTAGATGTGATGGTGAGGTTTGTTTGGCCCCAAAGTGCACTAAAAATTTGCCCAATTTTGAAACCCACAAAAAAGAGCTATAGCTTCTAGATTTGAAGCTTTTATAACGCCTCATGACAAAACCTGCAAAGATTGAGAAGGGGTTTGTTGAATCCATGCCTTGATACCATGTTGAAGTTTTCAAAATAAACACATGAGCAAGATCAAACAATGAAACAAAACACCTTCACCCAGGAGGTGGCCCATTCGGAATCCTGCTTGATGTATACGCTTCTCAAGTGCAAAGAGTACTAAATGAATGAAAAAAAAGCAAAGACCCACTTTATAGATAAAAGTATTGAACTCCTAATCTAAAAATAGGGAACTAAAATTAGCTCCAAGAAGACCTAAGTGAGCTTAACCTAAAAATAGTGTGCCTCCTAAATATGGATCACACCAACAAAATTAGATTGCTCATACCCCTTTGGTTATGATTTATTAGGTCATTTAGTTTAGGCGTGAAACAAGTTACATAAAAGACATGATTTAGAAGAGAACTTTTTGTAACCAAATCCCTAATTGTTCATTTTTTTCTAGTGAAACTAGTATGACAAGAAAAATTGCCATGGTGGTTCTACAACTTTGAGGATACATCAACAACCACCATATCAGTTCCATAACTGCCAACATACTACACAACCACCACTTGTTTCACAATTGCCACCTGTTGACGTGTATTTTGTACACTGCCTAACACAGAATAAAATACCCAAGGGTACCTTATCCTCTCTTGAATAAAGCCTCTGAATGCTGAAGATGTCGCGAAAAGGATCAATCGGGATGACTTCAAGGTTCTTGTATGTAGGGTCTCTACGTGTGGATAAGCTCTCTGTGGTATGATGTGATTTGCTGGAATCACAAGGGGACTTACATTTGATGATTGAACGTCTGATCTACTTTGAATATTGCTGGAACACAGGCTCTTACTAGCTTAGACTTGAAAAAAAAGGAAAAAAGATGAGGGCGAGGAGAGAATCTAATCCTAATACTAGGGAATGTAGGAGCAATGATTGATCTTTGGTGAAATTCTAACTAGGTCTTGTTTTGACATCGCAGGATCATCTCCACAAGGCTAGTGCGGTCTTCGAAGGAAAGCTTTATGATGTTCAAATCATCACTGCAAGCATAGACACCATCAAGCTGATGCATATCAATGAAGAAGCGACAATTGAAGTTAAGCTTAAGCTGAATAATTCCAGTTGACTACGCAACAAACTGCTAGTAGTGTGGATATACGAATTTCATCATCAATCAAGCACATTTCTTCCACTCATCTAATAACATGAAATCAAATATGAGAAGTATAGAGACCATGCAAATTGTCGAATCGACCCATAAATTTCACCATTTTTTCAATGAAGTTTTACAAGTCTCTTACAACAACATCTTGGCAACAATCTTTGCCTTCTCTCTCTACTCTACTCTAATTGCTATTCTATCAACTATATTCTAACTCTTCCAACTATCTTCTAACTCTCTAACTATTGCTAATTGCCTTTACAAAATGAAATGCCAGGGCTTATATAGTGCCTTCAATACAATTCGATGGCTTAGATCAATTCGAGATCAATGGCCAAGATTCAACAATGAAAACCCTAATTAGGGTTTGTTACAACCATTACATAACATTTAATGCTTGACCAATGATAAAATTGTATTGCTTGGACACATGTCCTCTCTAGAAAATTCCACCAATGGATAGCTAGGGTAGGTACATCGGAGTTTGTGCCACCTTCCATGAGTTAGGTACATTGAATCTGGAAATGCTGAGGTGGACCACACTGACTGGAGAAGTGATGACTAGGATGCCACCTCGTCTGACACTTGTAACTTGGTAAATATTCAACTTGATGTTGTTGAGAAGCTAGCTTTAATTAATTCATCTGGTACTATCTGCTTCTTCAACGAACCCTTTGCTTTGACTTCTTGTGTCCTTGATGTGCAGGACGATTGATGTACCTTGCCTTGGAATACTGGATTGGAGAAGTCGCCCTTGATGACGTTAGTCCAAAGAATGTCGTCCTTGTCGGTGCTAGGCTGGATCGAAGAAGGTTGTCCTTGTCCTTGCTTGATCGTCGTTGATTTGGCTTGATTTTCCTTGAGGAGAGTCTTCCGACTTGTAGATCTTTCGAGCTTGGAGTCGCCATCTTGATACCTACACAACATTTCAAAATTAGTAACATGTTTTGCAACGTGGAAATATAGACTAGAAAGAGGATTTAAGTTTTAAATTAGGAAACCTCATGATAAATCTTTGAATTATCATTTCCTAAATTTAACTAAGCCACTTGAAATTGAAAATTGAGACTAGGAGAATCTTGCCATACCTCCACTTGAGAACTAAATCTAAGAAAAGATGCAAAATTAAGCAAGTTTGCTAGGCAAAATGTGGATCGAAGTCTTCAAAATGTGCTTCTTCTATCAACTTCACCACCTCTAGCCTTCAACGCCTTGAGGAAAATTCGCTCCACCTCTGGCCTTTAACAAAAATCGCTCCTTCCTAGACCAAATTTCGCACCTTTTTGCTCTTCTCCAAATCGCACTTGAGTGAATGAGTGAATGATGGATTAACATCGCTCAAGATACCCCCACTATATAGGCGCTTACCATTGCAATTTCCCATAGGCCGACTTGGAAAATAGGCCAAAAATAAATAAAAATTTAATAAAAGAAGAGGCCGACTTTATAAAAACATTAAATAATACCCCAAGCGCCCCAATTTTATTTTTAAATTAATAATAATTAATTTTAAATGCCTTTATAATTAAAATTTCGATTTTTTTAAAGGCATAAATTAATTATTAAATGTTTTGCGCACTTATTAAATGTCATTTTAATTTCAAAAATATTTCAAGGTTTTATCGAAATTGGCATTTAATGTGTCATAGATGATATTGGCGCCTAGGCATGGCAAGATAATGGACATCAACAAGATCGCTCTGGTCCCTGGGAGAGGGACAGGAGCGCCCTTACACTTTAGCCTTGCAATTCTTGTTTTTCACGTTCAATACCTCATTTTTGACGTCCAAGATGGCATTTTTACTTAGAATTTCGAGTTCAATTTATTCGATCTTTGAAATGAGTGCACTTTAAAGCATTTTCGCCCTGGTCCCTTGGTGAGGGACAGGAGCGATTTCATCTTTTGTCCTTGGTCTTTGTCCTTTAGATCGCCAAATCAAGTTTGGAGGTAAGCAATGACCTTCGTTCATCTCTTCTATGCATGTTCAACCCGCTTCTTCAAGGCAAAAAACGTGCTTTCCCAAGATTTTCGCCTTGGTCCTTGAGTGAAGGATAGGAGCACCATTTAGTTGTTTGTGCAAATTCTTGATCTCATCGTCCTTGAATTACCTTTAAGGCACAAAACATGCTTTCTCCATTTTATCTTAAGTCGTGAAAATGAGAAATGGTATTTCAATCGTTAGGCTATTAGGCATGTTGAACATTTCGCTCTGGTCCCTTGGAGAGGGACAGGAGCGTCCTAGCCATTTTTCATCAACTTGATGGCCTTTGTTACTTCATTCCTCCGTGAAACCTTTTAAACATCATTTTGACCTTGCGTCTTGACTTGGATTCGTCCGAATTTGGAGAGGAAGGTTAGCTAATGTGTTTTTCGCCCTGGTCCCTGGGTGAGGGACAGGAGCGATTTTGCATTTATAAGCTCACTTGTGTTTTGCTAGCTTCGAAAATTATCTTCAACGGATCGATTGCGTCTTCCTTCACCCACCTCAAACGCGAGACTTGCCTTCCTTTTGCCAAAAACTTGTCTTGAGGGAAAATCGCTCTGGTCCCTTGGAGAGGGACAGGAACGCCCTGGCCTTTATGAGCTCATTTATGCCTTGTTAACTTTCAAAACTATCTTCAATGGGTTGATTACGTCCTCCTTCATGCCTTTGATGTCTCAATTTGCCCGAACAAGGTCAGGAATGACTCCACTAAGCTTTTTCGCTCTGGACCCTTGGTGAGGGACATGAGCGATTCGCCTTGGACCCTTGGAGAGGGACAGGAGCGCTTTTCGCTCTGGATCCTCAGTGAAGGACAGGAGCGAAATTTGACTTTTTGAACTCTCCATCAGGATAATTTTTATGGAATACAACATTTAAGTATAAGTGACATTTCCTTCTATCTTTCTTCCTTCTTATACTTTAAGTTGTATTCCATATATACTTTCAGGATGTTTGAGAGTGGTTTCAGACCTCCAAGAGTTATATAGCAAAATCTAGTTTTTGGAGGTTTTTTCAGTTTCCAGACTTAGTCAAATTTCAGGATCAGGACATCACTCAAGCCGGACTTGCTATCCAATTGATCTCCCCGACAACACTCAAAATGCAAAGGCTAACTAACAAAACCCTAAAAGACCAAAAAAAAAAACCCTAAAAAGCAAAAAAAGCAAGGGTCCCCATTTGCAATGGGGCGATGTGTGAAAACGTCACAACACCACCCTAACTGGTAGTTCAACCATTGCCGAAACTGAACTTTTCTCTATATTTCTCAGGAACCTTCTACAGTTGTGTTTGACCCCAAGGTGTCTGGGTCACAAAGCCATTTGTAACCTATGTAGACTAGTGCATAACTCTCTTGCTTGTTTCTTGTGGGATTCATCATTTAAGAGCATTAGAGTGTGTTACAAATTACATTGTTAGTTTAGACTAATTGAATGAGAATGATGGCTTAGTTAGTTGATTGTACTATCTTTAATAATCCAATTCGGATCAAATAATAGGAGCAATCAATACTAGAACAAGGTTAGATATCCATTCTATTAAGTCCATCAAAAAGGAAGCCTTCCCTTGAAAAGCTGGAAGGATTCATGTGTATCTTAATTATTATTATTCTGGGTATGAAAATAATTTTGGACTCTGTTAAATCTTTGACAATTACTTTGGGAAATCAAGAATGCAAAAGGGCACATCTATAAGTATCCTCAATATATTAGGGACAATATTTGAATAGAAAAATAGCATGGAGATAGCAATGGGGCATAGATATGGGATTACGCCCAGGGTGTTTAGGATATCTGATAATAAGTACAATATGTATAAAATGCACTGACTATGTTGTGTAATGGTCAAATAGCCATATATTTGCAGATACAGTTTGGCATCAAGTTTATATTTGTGGCTTTCTGCGATAGATGAGATTACATATAAATGTGCTAGAGAAGAAATAGGTCAAGTATATTTGGAAACCCTTTGTGTTCAATTAAGGTGCAATGCTACTTTCACAAAGAATGAATGCAAGTTGTTAGAATTTTTAAAGTTATATATCTAGTGTTACCCAGAAACATGTTTTCGGCCTAAAGGCACACATTTCGGAAACATAAATGGTTTCAGGGACGGGGGGACGGCCGGAAATGTTTCCAAATTGTCCTTGATCCCCGAAAATTTTTGAAAACCGTCTCGGAAACGGTCAACGTTTTTTTTGGGGATTGTTGACCGTCCCCGGGACGATAGGGGACACCCAAGCTGTCCCCTAACCGTCTCGAGGACGAATGGCCGTTTCTGACAGTAGGCACAATTAAATTTCATTCCCCAGTTGCTGCGATTAAAAATTAAGGAAAGCAATTAGTTTTTTTTTAATGATAATCGCTAATAGAAAGCGATTAATTTGTTTTAATAATTATTAATTAATAAATAATATCGAAAGAAATTGAGCGATTAATTTTTTTTTATTTTTACCATGGATACCATATTATTGATATCGATATAATATTATATCGATAAAAGTCATGACTCAGTTTTGAAACAAAATAAAAAGTTAAAAAACATTGGCGGACGGAGCTTTCACGACAACACTCAGCAAGGGAAGAGAATTATAGAATTGGTGAAGACGTGAAGTGTGAAAGCCAAAAGGGTTTTTTTATGTTAAAGTCCCAGGTATTGCCTATATTTTTTTATTTATTATTATTTCCTTCTGCCCTCAATGAGATTACACATCTCATAATATATATGCAAGAGGTGCCCTTTCATCGAGGGACACCATACTTTATTATAATATTTAATAATTAAATATTAATGATTATATATATTAATATGTTATTATATTATTAATAATTATAACTATAATTATATTATCACAATTAATAATATAATAATTATAATATAATTATATTATAACATAATATAATTATATTATGTTATAATATAATTATATTATCTCACAACTAATAATATAATAATTATATTATCAATATAATCACAAGCTTTGTGTCATTTATGTAGGCCTGTGGATTCCGACCACAGCTAGAATAAAATCAACACTCCCTCTTAGCTAGGGAGGAATCCTTCTTGACATCTTCAATAAGTAATAACACCTTATAGTAAACACAACAACTCTATTTATTGTGTGAGAGAAAGATATCACCTCACCGTGATATTAGAGGTTATGGCATATCCACGGATATCACGTCACATGATATCCACCATAACTACATAATGTAATATCCACCATTATGGCTTGTCTTGTCCACAGATATCACGTCTCATGATATCCACCATTATGGCATTTAAGGATATTACTTCATGGCATGTCCACGGATATTACGTCACATAATATCCACCATGAATATCTCTTTATGTAATATCAACCATCATGGCTTATCCACAAATATCACGTCTCATGATATTCATCATGATGGTATGGTCAATCAATATTGCAAGATCGTCACCTTACAATAATGATCAAAAGTACAAGTGTTCATCATTGTGAGATCGTCACCTCTCAATAATGTTCATAGGGGCTCAACAAGCACTGAACCAATGAAGTCATGGAGTCACACACATGACATCCACCATGAACCATATTAGAGGGTGGAGATAAGGACTTTCACCTCAAGTCTCTCTCAAAGAGAAATGTATTATCAAATCACAGAAGATCAATAATGTTGAGCCTCCCTCTCAATTAGAGCTTCATTTTTCCATATCTCCAAGTTTGTCTCGAAGGTTTGCATCACCCTTGGTGAATCCCAAGCCCACCAAGTATCCATCCATCTAGGGATATCACATTGAACTTAATCTCAAGAATCATAGATTCCTCTAACTGCTACAATTTCCTGATCACTAGAGAAACCATCTCGACATGGTCTACTCCCTCTAAATCAATATGATCAAGATCCTTGGAAATCAAATAAAGCAGATCCTCTAGCAGTTGCCTTTGAAGCTGAAATGTCAGGCTCCCTCTGAATGTTGATTCTTCCTCTTCGAAGAACCTAATCGCAATCTGTATACGTTCTTCCTCTTTGAAGAAACTAATCGGCTTCTTCCTCAGTGTTCATCTTCAATATCTCAACAATATTACCCACTAAGTATGGAAGTTGTTTGTTTAATTTGATTTTCTCTTGATTTTCCTTTCCACGCTTGTGCCGAATTACTAATAGGGTTCAAGGAAGCTGAATTGTTGACATTATTAGCCTTATTATGCCTAGTGTGCTTAGACACCCCATTTGTCTTCACTAATATGGCAACAGCCTCAGGAGTAAGTATGCTATCTACAGAAGGTCCAAAGACACACTGATCAGATGTCTGTGGAGAGTCCTTCAACGGGGCATCGCTTGAATGGATTTTCCCTTCGGCCTGTCGGAGACAACAACTTTCTTCTTATGTTTACAACATGACAACAATTGGTCAAGATGGGTCATATCACAATGCTTATACACAAAAGAATCTGCTTGCCACTGCCTCTCAGAAAGACGAATGCCATCAATAATTGATGCATGATTTAAAGCATCAGAAAAATAGCAACCTTTTAATCAGTTGTTGGTCTACCATTGAGAGATAACAGAGGACTGATACTTCCAAGTGATGTCATCACTACCATATTTGCAGCAAACCTTGGAGGACAAATAAGGAATCCCGTGCTACAAAAGTTAGACATCCAATACTGAAAAGTAGGCTCTGAAAACTCAACCTCCACAGCGGATTGATCCCATGCCCTCAAACTATCAAACGTCTAGAATTCTTTGTGGCTTAAGTGTGTATAATAATTTGGAGATGTAAGCAAAGAATGTGCATGACATTGTGTGAACAATGGCCTGGGTGACCTTGAACGCTTCAGTTTCTCTAACTTGTTCACTGCCTCCTCCAACCACACATTCCATTCCCCACCCATCTCCCTTCGATTGCATAGATCAAATTACATGCAATTGTTAGTCGCTCATGTAGTGTAGAGTGGACATCAACAGTTTGCTAAGATCATATATGACATACATAAATTGCATACAAATCAAAAGAGGAGGTTTGCTTTAATTTCCAGAATAGAGCAGATTACAAAAAAATAGACTCTGACCTTTACTTGCAGCAATTACCAGAATTGAAGATAGATTAATCAATATAGAGACTTATGCCAACGTTGTAAGTCACTAAGCATAAGTGCATCATTGAGAAGGAAAACTCTATTTAACATATACTGTCATCACATTCCTCACCTTGTTCTCGAATACCTCTGAGAATTATAATGCCACTAGTTCCACACTTGTTTGTCCTCTATAGTTTACGTTTATTCTGCGCAGAGGGGCAAAGCTCATGGTTTGAAGAACTTGTTAGAATACAAGTGCGTCAAGATAAGGAAAGGGGTAGGCTCACAACATTGATATTTCGCCCCCAAACATATGTTCGGCTCTTCATGCCTTACACGGGAAGAGGCTCACGATAATATCATAAATCGAATATTTTTCCGCTTGCCTCAACGGGATTAACATCCGGCTGCTATAAACCTAATCTTCAACAATATTTCTCCATGTCGTCAAATGTTTAGCCAGTAATCTTTATTTCAACCCTTCTACAATAGTTCCCGTTAGATTATTAAAAATCACGAATTCAACTGCCTATATACCTCAGCACAAATGCAAGCTACGACAATGTTAACAATTGTGAATATTTCAATATTGGCCCCAATATAAAAAAAAATTAAACATTGGACGATGGCAGCATAAATCTCTTTGATTCCCAATAATGGCAATAGATATAAAATATATATATATGCCTCCGAAATTATAATGCTATTAAGATAATAGTCTTATTCTCCCCTCATCCATTCCCAGCGCTGATACCATGTTAAAGTCCCAGGTATTGCCTATATATATATTTTTTTTATTATTTCCTTCTGCCCTCAATCAGATCACACATCTCATAATATATATGCAAGAGGTGCCCTTTCACCAAGGGACACCATACTTTATTATAATATTAAATAATTAAATATTAATGATTATATATATTAATATATTATTAATAATTATAACTATAATTATATTATCACAATTAATAATATAATAATTATAATATAATTATATTTTAACATAATACAATTATATTATCTCACAACTAATAATATAATAATTATATTATCAATATAATCACAAGCTTTGTGTTATTTATGTAGGCCCGTGGATTCCGACCATAGCTACAATAAAATCAACATTTTGATTTTGGTTTGAGCAAGGAAAAAAAAGACTATGAAGTGTGAATTGTGAATTTTATTGCTCAGGCACCTAGGGTTTGAAGAAAAGAAAGAAAATTTAAGAAGCAATCGCAAGACTATTTGGATTTGCCATTTGTAGGGTTTAAATTTCAGATTTGGAGCATTGAAGGTAAGCCCATGTTCCATTTTTAAAATTTAAAATTATTTTTCCATAGTTTCAAGAAAAAAAGTCTGATTTTATTTATTTTTCCTTATATTTCAGAATTTTGAGCTTGCATTATTTAGTAGACTCACTCATTAAACATGAGTGACGGCAGTAGGAGTGATGGTAGTGATGAAGAGTGGGAAGGGGAAGAAATTGCAATTGTGGGTGGTAGTGGAAGTGTTGGGGGTGAATCAACACATGAACCTAACAAATTTGAAATCCCTTCATTTGTCTTAAAACCGTTCGCATAAGGCCCTTTTAACCCTAAAAAACCTCTACTTTGCCTTGTTCATCCCACATATGCCAAAAAGAAAAATTTGGGTGGATGTAGGGTGTATAAGTGTCATGTATGCGAAGGTGAAATTAGAGGGATCTACACAAGGGTGTGGTCTCATTTCTTGGGTGTTATGGGCAAAGGAGTTAAATATTGTAAAAATCTAAAGGAGGATGTAAAGTTAGAGTGTTATAGATTACTCATGGAGGCTGAATGCAAGTCTAAAGGTCTGCCCTTTGTAATGCCTCAACCCTCACAGTCATCTACCCATTCTCGTAGTGTTCACCTTATGTCATCTAGTGGTAGTGACATTCATAGTGTGGGAGCCAAAAAAATAAAAAAATGAAAGAGGAAGGCTAGTGATAGTGAGCAGCCGGTGTCAGTTACAAATTTGTTTAATGTGCAAGCACGGGAATTGGTAGAGAGTTCCGTTGCTGATTTCTTTTATGCCCATGCCATCCCATTTCATGTGGCCCGTTCTCCTTCAAGAAAATGATGAAAGACGTAGGTAATATTGGTCCCTCTTTTGTACCCCCTGGAGATCATAAACTACACACTATCCCCCTTGACAAAGCATATTTGAAGGTGAGTTTGGTGATGGAGGATATGAGGCGTACTTGGATGAAGAGTGGTTGTTCCATTGTGATGGATGGGTGGACCGATATTAGTTATCAGCCACTCATCAACATCATGGTCACATGCATAGCTGACTCTTATTTTCTTAGAGCCATTGATTGTTCAAGGAAACGCAAGGATGCAAATTTTCAGTTTAGCATTCTGAGAGAGGCCATACAGGAGGTTGGGCCCTCAAATGTTGTTTAGGTGATCACTGATTCAACACGTGTGTGCAAATTGGCTAGTTTGATGATGGCAGGTGCTTACAAGCACATCTTTTGGACTCCATGTTGTGTTCATGCATTGAAGGACATGGGGACACATGGTAGAGATGTTCAAATGTTCATTTGCAACCACCACACCTCACTTGCTCTCTTCAGGACATTTTCAAAGAAGGAATTTTGCAAGCCTTTAGAGACAAGATATGCCAGTTACTACATTTTGTTAGAGAGGATGGTTGAGGTGCATGATGCTCTACAGATGATGGAAGTGAATTCAGAGTGGAATAGATGGCTTACTGCAAAGTGCAAACACTTCTAAAGGAAAAGCCATAAAACAACGATCCTTGATGACAATTGGTGGTCCGCTGTGAGGTAAGACATGTTGATTGTCATATATAATTAAAAATCAGAAATTTCTTTCAATTTTTAAATTTTCAAATTTCTGATTTTAAATAAAAAAATTTCTGATTTTTTAGTCATTTAATTAAAAAAATTCTGATTTTACGTTAAAAATTCTGATTTTTAACATTTTGTTCTTATTCTTATTGCAGATATGTTTGCTCCATCATCTCTCCTGTTGTAGATGTCACTAGATATGCTGATACGGACTCTCCTAGCCTTGGAGAGATATATGAGATTGTTGACAACATGATTCAGAAGATGAAGGAGATATTTTTGGCTCACGATCAGTCGTTGGACTTATATGAGGAGTACATTCACCCAATTTTCATGCGAAGGTGGAATGCTATGAACACTCCACTTCATATGGTGGCTTTTGCACTAAACCCAAAATGGTATGAGCCCAGGCCTGGAAGGTGCGCTCCTAGTGAGGATGCCGAGGTGAGACGTGGGATTATAAAGGCCCTTCAAAAGATGTATTCAGTTGAGGAATTTGGTAGACTTTGTGAGCAATGAGTTGCCTTCACAAACCTTGATGGTCCAAACTTTAGCTCACCAGAGGCCAAGATGGATAGAGCAATAATGGTGAAAGATCCCTGACTAGAATTCTTATCCAAACTGCTGATTGTTTACAAATTCAAATTCTTTGACCAGCGAAAAGAGTTTTTGGAAGTTTATTGTATTTTCAATTTTTTTTGTAGTTTTTTGGATTTTTGACAATACATGGAAAATTATAAATGCGATACAATAAATATAGAACTGATAATAGTTTCCAGACTTCTGATTATTAATTGCAGCAAGTACAAATAAACAATAAAGAGGATTCGTGATAGAATTAAGCCGTTCAAGTCCAATGCTGGGGTTTGAGGGTGGAATTTGAGCCTGGAATAAAGCAGTGACTGAACCAAGCACCTCTAGCTGCTACTAATGGCTGCAAATGACTTTATTTAAATCTAGGATAATTACCAAAAACTAATATTGAAGAATTATTCAGACCCAGTTGGAATTCCAAATTCTTTCCAGGCAAGATTCCCAAATTATGTCTCTTTTCCTCAAAGAATTGCTGCTGCTGCCCAAATCTGATATTTTCTTCACACCAAACCAACTGTGATCACTTATTAATATCCCACAATGAATTCACACACCAATAGTGGTGCCAAAACCCTTTAGTTTATTTATCAATGGATTCCTAGGCAAGAGAATGGTACGGCTGGCATTTGTGGCTTATTTCTTGCTGCAATCTCTCATCCAAATGCTCAGATCTTATATTACAGACCTGACTTTGTTGCGAAGAATGAAATCTTGGAGGAAATCGAACCCCAAAGTCCAAATTAACCTCTAATGGTGCTGCTGTAGTGAAGAGAGGAGTGTGGGATTTCGTCCACACCACCTAAATATGAAGGAGTCACGTCCTCCAAAGGCTGCTTAGGCAAATTCGTGCTGCTGCAGACCTCCACAATCCAAAGGATGCATAAAATTCATAAAACTCAAGGAATCGCCTCTTCTCAAAAAGTGGCTTCATAAACTCATCGAACCTCCACAAGGCATCTCCAAAGATGCTAAAGAATCTTATTCTCCCTCCATTTGAACGCTCAACCTCAAGGGTAGCTTCAACATGAAATTTGACCACCTTTTAAGTTATTAAATTGCCTAGGGAAGAGGGCCATGTAACTTTTTAAATAAAGTTACTTATTGAATTAATTAGCAACTTATAAGTTACTTTTATTAACCTTTTTCTATATTTAGAAAAAAGTAACTTTATAACATAAAATTATAAAGTTATATTATTATAAGTTCACCAAAGCAAAATATGTCTAAACAAAAGACCCCTTTGGCTAAACAATCATCCCCTTACACTGTGAATTTGCTTGTGGGGATGGATGTCAAGCAAATTCAAACATCAATATAGCCACTAGAGAAATGGGGACATGACAAATGGCACAAAAAAACCTTGTTGGATGGTGGCAATGGGGTGGGTCAGATGCACCAGAGTTGAGGTCACTTGCCATTCGTTTCCTCTCACAGGTTGCTAGTTCCTCTACTACAGAGAGGAATTGGTCTACATATAGCTTTATCCACTCCATAAAAAGGAATAGGCTTACCTCTAAATGAGCGGAGAAGTTAGTGGCTGTGCATAGTGCTCCGTGACTTGTGGATTGTAAGACTCCAAAGTATCGACAAACTCTAGCTTTACGGTGGGATATTAATCCCGAAGACGCCACCTGGGTTGATGAGGATGACACACCGCAGGGATTGCTTGGCATTCCGTTGGATGATGCAACCTTTAAGGCTCAGGCTGATAGTGACAGTGAGTTTGATGTGGATCAAGATTAGGGGCAGCATCATGCTATTTTTGTTTTCATTTTGACTTTGAAGTTTGAGACTTCGAGTCTTTTGACATTATATGATACATCGATACATTATCTTGATATATGATATGACACTTTTAAGTCTTTATTACTTTAACTTTTTCATTTTGTTGAAAGTTGAAACTTGCAGCCTTTGCTTATTTAAATATTTTGATATATGATATGATACTTGATAGTGATACTTTTCATTGTTTCAATGAATTATATCTATGAATGTATGAAATTGAAATTTGAACTCTCATTTGATTCATTTGATCATGATGCTATCCTATGTTCTTAATCTTATTCTATGATGATTCAATTTGATTCGTTTGATGCTATGTTGTTAGTTCTATGATGATTTGATGAATGGTCATTGATTATTGATTCAATGATTTTAGAATTAGAATTTAGATTCTAATTTATAAATGTTATTATGTTGCTATGATGAATGTTTACTGTGTTACAAGTCATATTAATTTCAGATTTCCATATATATATATATATATTATATATATAGCCGGCCCCTATTCCGGGAAAAAAAGAAACGTCCCGGAAACCCGTTTCCCCATCCCCCCGTCCTAGAAACTTAGGGTAACATAGTATATATCTTCTATGATTCCCCTTCAAATCTAACAGGGGCACTAGTCTAGTGACAACTGTCTAGTTTCATATTGCAACCAATATTCCAATCACAAAACCTAAGAAGAGAAGAAACTATAAATTAATAGGGAGAGAGGCAGGTGAAATTTTAACAAAAGGTAGGAATAGTCAACACCAGTAGAAGATCAACTTGCTATGCTGCAATGCCCATTAAGAAAATTGAAAGCTGGGAGAGGGCATGCGTATCTGATTTATTAGCATTATCAGATTGTGGAAATTAATTTGAACTCAGCTAGAGCTGTCAAAAATTATTTTGCATATTATAATATAAGCACATATAGTTGAAACCTAAATCTGAAACCACTGAAGCAAGCCATCCTGTTTAGCTCAAGTGTGCAGCTGCTAGAATGCTAAAGTGGAACAATGCATCTATCATTTATTTTGCAATACTAATCAAAATAGAAACATTTGTCTTGTTTAAACGAATTATTTGATCAAATCTACAATAGTAATAACCTTTTCCTCTTGATTGCATAAACTTGAACCATTGAGATAATGGTATTTGACAATTTGTTGACCAAAGGCAATAAATTATTTAAAAAACCTTCTTCTTGATGTGTTTGTTGAAATAGATTTTTTCCATTTCATGCCACTTGTCAATGGTAAGTAATGCTGCTGATTGCATTCATGCACCATAAGTTCTGGATAGGTAAATTGGTTGAGCTTCATTGCATTATAACAGGACAAATGCTGTATTCCATTAAGAAATATTACAAAGGACTACAACATTGTTATCATGCTCCAAAGACTACTGTAATCATATACCTTTTCTTGAATTTATGAAGTTGACTGTTGAATGCAATGGGATACAATTTTGCTATGAATCTCCATAGACTCTTACAATTTTACTTATAATTTTTTCATGGTTCTCTAAATGATTATAATCATAGACCTCTCATTCAACCGACAGCACAAACTGTATATTCAATTAAGAACTTTTGGTGATTTTGGCAAACGTGATATTTTGCTTTCATGAACATGAATGTAAATGTCAAATGTCAAGGAATATACTATCTTCATTGATCTTCGAATATTGTACACCTAAGTTCACATACCTATAAGTTTTTCATTATTTTCTGGAGTCTTTCATAATCAAACAACTTAAAATATTCAACTACGTATAATTTTCAAAATGTGCTTTCTCTTTGAAACATAATAGCTTTTTCCATGCCGTTTGGTTCTCCATTACTAGATTATGTGTGATGGGGCTATCTTAAAGTTTTCTAGGTTTTTTAAGTAAAATAAATATCATTTTAAATTAGTATTTATTTCTTTGTTGCAGGCCATAGCATACAGGATTCTTATAAATTAAATTGACAGCATAACATTTCTATAATATGGAGCATGCAAATGTTGGGAATAAAAAATGGCACGGAGCACCAAGTTCAGTAGCTTTGGCTTGTAGAGAATGCAAGGGTCTGATTACACCATGCATTATTTGTGCCCTCCCCATCACATTTGTTGATGATACAATCTGGTAGTTATGCAAACTTGGTTACTTATAAATACTGAATAGTTGAATTCGATGAATTTTTTGTTGTAGAATGGGGGAATATAGATTGTAAACAAGTAAAACCTGAGAGCTTGCTCAACTATTAAAGTAGGAAACACATGGGACAAGATATAATTATTTCTGTGAATAAGCAAACCTGAAGCAATTTATAAAACATTGAACAAATCCAGTTGCTGCCCCTCTCCATGATGTGCAACACTGAAAGATTACAAGATTGTGGAATCTGGTTAAAAAATCTTATCATGCTATTTCTTTAGCTTATTTAAAAGGTCATTAAAAGAGGCAATTTACAGTGGCAAATATTGAGAAATTTAGATTAGTGGTTATGATTTTTGGTCTGTGTTTTGAATAAACTTTATATTCTACAGCAGAGAGAAATCAAAGATTAAGTTATTCATCAATAAGCATGCAGGGTGGAATGTGGTTACTGTGGGGCTGCCAATCCAATGCATGAGCACGAACGCCGTTTGTTGAGTCTTGCCCCTCCATTGGCATTAACGCCATCAATGGTGCTTCTACTTGGTTTATAAATTGTTTGATTAATTTCTAGTACAACATTACTTGAATTGGTTTCAGTAACATTGTTAGCTATATGCTTATCTCAAGCATTCCTTCGACGACGTAGGTTAGAAGAGTGATGGTGGCACACATTGGCCAGCGCCAGTACACACTAGCTTTGCTCTCACAATTCCATCAGTTTCAGATGGTAAGGAAAATTCAGTTTCTAACTTTTTCAAGCTAAGATGCACGCTTCCTTTATTCAGTACTTGACTATTATCATTACGCAAGAATGGTTTGCTTATACCATTCATGAATTTTAAACTGTGCCTTTTGTTAGAATTTGTGTTGTCTCATATAAATAAATAGTAACATGCTTTTGGGGGTAGCCTGAACAAATTCAATTAATGTGAATGCCATTGAGCATAGTAAAATAAACACCAAACAACGCTTAATCCGTAATCTTTTTAAATTATAGTCTAAGAACCAACCAAAACTTGAACTACTTTCTTTTTGCTATTGCAAATGAAGTTTTTAGAGATGAGAATACTGTGTTCAAAAACAGAATAAAACCCTACAATTGAACTCACACAATACAGATTTGTGGAGGAAAAATCAGTGTTGTGGTAGTGGCAATTGACTACCTTGCTTTATTACTTTGGGAAAAAGAATGACAAGAAGTGGGACTGAATTTCTTGTCCTCTGCTTCTGCTATCTTTTCTCCTGTATGGACAGCTGAATTCTTCAATATTCCATCTATTCTCCAACTCCAAGACATCTCTTTGAAAAAACCTTACATTTATAGATTTCCCATCACAATAGAGTTCTCCTGGCCCAAGCAAAAATTCTACAGAGACAAAAGACAAGGAAAATGTCTGTTTGGTTCAAATTCCAAGTTTGGCACATGTGGTGGACAGTCCTGTAAACATCGTGGAGTCCAGACTCCAATGCAATCAGATCTTAGACACTTTAGCTTCAATCCTATCTCTGTCTCCACCCTAGCTTTGAATATTTTGAATTTCTCCAGTGCTTCAGATTTCTCCCTTAGAATAGTGACCCACATCATTCTAGAATAATCATTAGTCAGCGACATAAAGTATCTATCACAGAGTTCCGTCTAGGTGCTTTCTGTGCTATTTTCCTGTTTCGACTCTGTTTCTGCATCTGATGTCTCCTTACTGTTCAAGTTCCTTGTTCTGAATTTCAAGATCCATTTTGGATCAATGCTAGTGTGCAGGAATTATTGATAATCTTTTTTCATAAAGGCTCCATCTATCTCTAAAATCACAGTAGAATTTATACAAGGTACTCTGTTTGGCTGATTCATGCAACAAATGTCTGTCGCGGTATGATTGCAGGACCAGGACATAATAACATGCTCTGATCAAAATAAGGATGTGTTTGCTCAAGAAAAGTTGGATGACACTGACACAGTTATGGAAGTAATACTGAATACAAATTTAAATGATTTGCCTTTTGTTGAATATGATGGGATAATAGCTGTCTTCAATGTCTCCATTGATAGCAACAAAGTCAACTGGGCTCAAGCTAAGGACACCTCAGGAAGTGAACCATTACTAAAACGCATGCGAATCACTTCAGAAAATGAAGGTCTTGCTACATATAATGTCATAAGACATTCTGAGTCGGAGGCAAGCAGCATGCAGATGCCTGATCAATTGGATGCAATAATTAAAAGTATGCACAGAGCTGACTGCACTTCAAGAGAGGTTGATATCAACAAAAGTTCAGATAAATATGGAATTGGTGTGGAAGATAAAATAAAAGGGCAAAAATTAGGACTGGAAAGTAATGAAGTTAAAGTTGTTTCAGAAAATACTCGCTGTTCCAAATGTGGAAGCTCTTTCATTGAAACTGATAAATTTCCACTTACATCTGAAGGAAGCTTCATGCGTATGGAAACTCAATTGCTTGCTTTACACTCTGCAGAGTCACTTTCATCTGACTTGCATTCCTCTACATCTACATATCCAATATGTGGTTCAGTGCATGTAAGTGCAATTAAAGTGGCAAATGAAAAGATCTGTGCTGACCAACATAATAGAATCTGTGGTTCCCATCAGCAGTTCAGTCACTTCTCTATCAATGTTTTACGTTTGGCACATTCAGTTCTGGCTTCTGATTGGAAAAAATGGTTGATGGATGGCAAGCTGCATATTAAAGAACAGCTCATTGATGATGTTCTATCATGCATTGAATTATTCTTACAAAAACGTCAAGTTATTTTTCATTCTCTGGTACACAAAGATTCTCTTTAGAAATTCAGCAGCTATGTTAATACAAGAAAAGAACAGTTATTCTACATGTTTCTGTAGAAGAGCAGTATGATTTATGTAATATCTGTCAATATTCAACTTGTGTTAACAGGCAATGGTGTGGAAGGCTATGGCTGCACAAGCACAATCTAATCTGGATTCAAGAGCTTTTCTGGAACATCAATTGTATATATCAGCGGTGTGATGATACTTAACTTGTCATAGAACTTTTACTGATAGATTTATATATTTTAGTCATAATAATTCTGTTGTTAAGGCTAAAAATTTCGAGACACTGTATTTCACCATTAAATTTTTTCATGAAGTCAGGGCACCTTGCTGAAAGATATCTTCATCGAGAGGCTCCAGGAAAGATGTAATACTTTCAAGAAACTGTTAGAACCTTTCACAGAGCTTTTGAGTCAAATTAATGTACTTCTGAAGTTTTGTTTTGAACAACTGAGAAGTCATTTTAAGGATCCATATCTGTTTCCTTTGCAACTTGAATCTGAGAGTAAATTCAATGGAGTGAACTGTGAAACTGAAACTGCACTTCAAGCTGTGCAAACAGCCGTACCCTTATGGTTGCTGATCTATCACGATGTGGCACATGCCACAGTTTTATGGCAAATCAAGTCAACTGCTAATAAGAAACAGGTTTGAACAGTAATGTTACAATTTGAATTCATACTGTTCTTTTTGAAATTATAATATCAATGGATGCTGACAGTTATATTTTGATTATTTTTCTGATGGTACTGATTCAAGTTTTAGAAATGGAAAATATTTATTGAAGACATCCACAAGAGGACCTGGGAGGAAATCTAAATTCCGTTATTTTTTCAAGGTTGGGAAGAACTTGCTGAAACTGGAATTCTTGTCAGGTTATAGTAAATATTTTTCTATGCAGTACATTGGAAGGGCCTTATTGGACGGATTAAAAATTAGTTTGGTCAAACCTTTGCATGCAGGTCCCATGATTTGGTCATTTGAGATGACTTATTGATAGTTGTCCTTGATTCATATGCAAAGAGCTCTAGCAAAGCAAGCAAATATTCTTATCTCTCTTATGTTGATTTACATGTTTTATTTCAATGATTTGCATGATTATTTTCTAAAATTAATCACTCTGATAATCATCATATAAATAGTTCAAGTTTGGTGTCAATGTATGTCCTCAGGATTGCAGTTAGCTAAAGCTGATTAATATATGCAGTCAATTCATGTTTCAGGGATTTAGTGAGGATATTAGGTCAAGGGCTGTACTCAAGGCGCTGTCTTTGTTAAATGTGGTGAGTTGTCCAGCATTTATGGTTGTTTCATGTGAATCTTGTACAAATAGGACGAACCTTAAATATGGATCTTTTCCATTCATCTTTTTGATTTTTTTTCCATTGAACACATGGACTAGAACTGGCATGTCTTGAACCATGGGAGAATTAAATTATCTTAATCAGCAGCTATCTCATTGGGAGCATTTTTATCCTCATCCTCATCCGATTCTTAATTCTTTGATTTAATCCAAGCAAATTAAATACTGTATTATTATGGATCAGATTTTGACTGTCATTCATCTAAATGGACTGCTCTTTTTGCTGGTGTCATATTGTATCTAATTGCTGTATTAGGCTCCAAAATTGATCCTGCTATTTATTTGCGCAAGATAACTTAAGGACTTTAATCCATGAATTAGATTATGAATCATAGATATATAAAAGCAAGAGCTCATAGATGAGCTGTATAAGTTTATAGCTTGAAGCAGAATTAATAATCAAATCTAATGACGTATCATATTTTCCAACTAAGTGTAGTACCCAAAGTTCCTCCAACTAGATAGTGAGCCATGAAGATGAATGCCTTATACAGTGAAAAAGGTGACAGCAAGTTTACTCGCAAGACACTTTTCCTGCGATCAACCGAATAATATGAAATAATTTGGAAGCATTATTGATCATAAAAGTGCTTTCTTATTCATCTTTCAAGCATACATTTTGGCTGCAGAGGTGACAGCAAGTTTACTCGCAAGACACTTTTCCTGCGATCAACCGAATAATATGAAATAATTTGGAAGCATTATTGATCATAAAAGTGCTTTCTTATTCATCTTTCAAGCATACATTTTGGCTGCAGAAATGATGTTTGTTTCATTGCATTGGCCAGCACAAAAGCATAAATATGAACAGAAAGTTTTACACAATATAATTCAGTGTTCCACCGAAATGCGTTTTGGCGCCCAAACCCCCTCGTCTTGGAGACCGGGACATCTCGGAGATGCATGTCACGCCACCGCTGCCGAGATGACCAAGATGAGACGTCTTGAGACACCTAGAAGTCTCGGAGACGCCCGGGCGTCTCGCGAGTGTCTTGGAGATTTCCAGGTGTCTCGTTTTTCGATGCCCAAAAATTTATTTTTTTTTTTAGAATTTTTTTGGGTTATTGGTAAACCCTAATCTTATGTGGGCCCCATGTATGCCTTCCAAAGCTTAGAAAACCCCCTCAAATCCTCTCATTTTCTCACATTTGGTTTTCTAATTTTTTAACCAGCTAGTTGAAGAGGAGAGAAAAGAGTGTTTGAAGAAGTGAGAAGAGATTGGTTGAGTGAGTGCAAGTGCAAGAGGAGTGACAAGGAGCAAGAAGAAGAGGAGGAAGATTCTACTTCAAGCTGGAGAGATTTTTCAAGCTCATGGTAGGTGTTTTTTTTTTTTTCATAATTTTGTTTGTTTTATTTTCCGATTTTCAATTTTTTGTTGTTGTTTTTTCTTTGTTTCATTTTCAAATTCAGACTTGATGTTGAATATTGAGGGAAAAATGAAGAATGTAACATTGGAATCATTCTTCAAATTGCCCTCAAGATTCAACATCAAATCTGATTTTTTTATTTTTCAAATTAAAATAGGTTGAAACTAGGCACTTATTAAATTTATTTTTAAATTGTAATTTTAATTTTTCATTTTTGTGAAATGCAGTGTCACAATGAGCTGTCATGATATGAGTGAGGATGAGTTAGAAATACATTCTCATAGTGGAGATGAATTAGACTATGAACCTAAGGTTGATGGGGGTGATCACGGGGTTGATTTTGCCAAATTAGTTCCATGGCAAGTGCACCAACTAGTATAGACTGCCCCTTAGAGATATTGGCATAGTATGCTATGGGTCTTTTGATCCCAAGTCTCCTCTCAAAGAATTCACTACAAAATTACTAGGCACAGGGACGTCAGTTGGTGGCGTAAGGAAGTGGAGATGCAATTTTTGCAATGTAGAATGGTTTGGCAACATTATTAGAGTTAATGCACACTTCCTTTTTATTTGAGGGAAAGGTGTGGAACCATGTGCAAAAAGCTGCAAATGTCCTATATAGAAATGAGATCAACAAACTTTGGGGTGTTCTTGAGGATAGTGTAGTTGCAATACCTACTACTTTGTCTCGTAGGACACAGGTTAAACATAGCCATCCAATTGCTTCTAGTCATACATTGGTAGCGAGATTAGGAATGATGTCAGGATCTTTGTCCACTCAGTCTTAGAGTGATGTGGGCTAGTCATGAGAGGGTAAGGGGAAACACAAGTTGCAAGTGCAAAGTAACCCCATAGCTGATTTGTTCAATGTGTAGCTGAAGGATGAGGTAGATGATGCCATTGGCATGTTTTTCTTTGCCAATGGCATCCCATTTCATGTAGCTCGATCTCCTTATTATAAGGAGATGATATTGATGGTGACGGAGGTAGGACCATCATATGTGCCACCAGGAGAGAACAAATTAAGGACCTTGATCTTGGATAAGAACTATTCCAAGATCAACATTATGATGGAGAAGATGAAGGCATGTTAGGTAGAATTTGGATGTAGCATAATTATGGATGGGTGGATGAACATTAGGCATTGTCCACTCATCAAAATCATGGTTACATGTGCAGAGGGCCCATACTTTCTCAGGGTAGTTGATTGTACATGACATCGTAAAGATGCCGATTTTTCAGTTTGAGGTCCTCAGGGAGGCTATTGAGAAGGTTAGTAGTGATAGATGCAACAAGTGTGCAGAGTTGTAGGGAAATTTATTGAGGCATCCTATAGACATGTTTGGTGGACTCCATGTTGTGTGCATGCCATGAACAATGCACTCAAGGACATGAGGAATATTGGGTGGATTAGAGGAGTGGTTAGTGATGCGAGAGATGTGCAGATGTTTATCTATAACCAACACACTTCACATGCACTCTTTAGGAGCTTCACGAAGGAGTTCTTGAAACCTGTTGAGACCTGATATGCATCCTATTTCATTCTCTTAGAGAGAATGATTGAGTTGCAAGAGGCACTGCAACTTATGGTTCTGACTATAGATTGGAATTAGTGGGTTGAGGCCAAGACAAAGAAGGGGAAGAGGGTGAAGGAGATAGTGAAGAGTCATGTGTTTTGGAGTGATGCAAAATACATATTCTCCATCATTGCTCCAATTTTTCAGGTCATCAGATATGGGCATGAGGATGCACCTACACTTGGAGAGGTGTATGAGTGCATCAATTTTATGCTTAACTAGATGAGGGCTGCTGTGCATGTGAAGGACCCTAGTTAAGCATTCTATAATGAGCACATTCGACCAATCATTCAACGTAGATGGGATAAGCTCGACACTCTCTTACATATGACTGCCTCTGCATTGAATCCTAAGTGGTACATGCCTAGGCCTGATAGAGTTACACCGATTCAGGATGATGAGGTGAAGGCGAGGTTCTTTGGATGCATTGATAAGATGCATGATCTTAATGTCGCCAACATGATTTGCATTGAGTGGACCAAATTTGTCACTCTTAGGGGTTATAATGATAATGTTAAGATGGTTATATGAACTATGGCACGAGACCCAACTTTGTGGTGGAATTATCAATGTCAAAAGTCAAATACTACCACTCTTGCCATTTGTATGCTATCGTAGGTTTCTAGTTCTTCAACTGCCGAGAGGAATTGGTCTACCTATAGCTTCTTCCACTCTCTTAAGAGGAACAAACTTACCTCTAGGAGAGCAGAGAAGTTAGTGGTGGTACATAGTGCTTTGCGTCTCATTGACTGCAAGACACAAGTGTACAAAGATATTCCAACAACATGATGGGATGCAAAGCCAAAGGAGCCAACAAGGTTGATTAGGATGCTATGACTTCAGATGTAGGGTTGGTTGGTGTCAATTTGGTGGATCTTGACCATGAGGACTCCAGTAGTTCTAGTGATGAGGAGTTTGGAGATGAGTAGAGGCACCTCTTCAGTAAATTTTTTACTTAATCTTATTAGACTTATTTTGATACTGTGCTACTCATTGTAATCAACCTTATGATATTTACGATATAATAGAAATCTCCAATTCGACAATTTCATTTGTCAAATTGCAATTTTTAATTATATTTAGCATTATGATTAAAGTTAGTAAGTATTTAAAGTTAAGTTTCATAATAGTTTCATTTGAAAATTTGAAATGTAATTCAAAATTCTTAATTCTAAGATTCTTATATATCTCTTCATAACTAGTTATTCAAGTATTATATGTATATCAACACTTCCCCCTTGCCACCCCCTGCCGTTGTCCTCCCGTTCCCCTGTCGTCCTCGAACTTAGGCCCTTTGCCCCCCTGTCCCCAAAACTCGTCCCCTTGTCCCACCGTCCCTCTGTCTCAAAATGTGGTAGAATATTGATATAATTGCAAGAGTTGCACAAAGAGCTACAAAGATGAGCTGTATAAGTTTATAGTTTGAAGTAGAATTCATCATCAAATCTTATAATATATCATATTTTCTAGCTAAGTATAGCACCAAAATTTCCTCCAACTAGGCTGTGAGCCATGAAGATGAATGCCTCTTTAATTAAAATGTTTACAACAAATTTACTTGCAAAACATTTGAAAGAACTTAGTTTCAAACAAGTTGTAAGCATTATCGATCATATTAATCATAAAAGTGATTTCTCATTCATTTTTCAAGCATATATTTGGTTGCACAAATGATGTTTTATTTCGTGGCAAGGTCCAACACAAGAGCATGCCATCATATTTCACATGTCTATTATGGGACAAGGATAGAGAATGACATGAGGAAATGGCAAGATGTCTTTTGGATAGCAGTGTCGAGAAGCCATTTTTTGGTATGACAAATGATGCTCTGCAAAAAAGATGTTAGGAAGACACACAAACACAAGGAGCAATTCAAATGTTAGTGTTAGTGTCAGAAATCATAAATGAAAGACTATCCTAAGCAAGCATATCAAGAGAGATACCAAACATAAAATGGAAAGCTTAACAAAACGAAGGAATGCAATGAAACATCCCCAAATGCCCTCCGACATGCTTGTAGCTGCTCCTCCCTTGTTCCTCTCCTCTCCAAGTTCCAAATGAGTGTAGCTCTTAGTAGCTTTTTGCACTATTCTAGATGTCTTATGGAGATTCAAGATTGAAAATGATTAATTATGCCAATGCAAGTGTAAAACAAGCTAAATATGAGATGTTATTTAATTAACTAATTTTAATTTTAGCCAAAAGACAAATGTAGATTATGCTAAAATGCTCTCCTAAATTTCTTTATAACTTAAATGCACACAAGATTTTAGGATCTAGATTATGAAGAAATGAGCTCTATTTATAGGTAAAATGGAGCAATGGATGGTTGAGATTGAGTAATCTCAACAAGGGTCAGGATTGATGGGTTTATGATCCATGTGAGGGCTTTCAACCCAATCTCATGATGACAAATGTCATCATGAGATAGGTTGAGGGAAGCATTAAATGCTTGACATGACTTGAGGGTTACCTTGGGAGTTAAGGTTTAAGTTGAGTTGAATGAATAAAGCCATTATCCAATGGATAAACTTTTGTGCAAGAGTTAGTGGTTTATAAACATGGTCAAAACAATAAATGCTTGAAGAGACCCATGAGTCAAATGGAGGTTGAGTTAGAAAGAAAGTCTCTAACCATGTGGGTGAGTTGAGTTAACCATAAATGGTTATGTAAGAGCCATTAATGGTCATGTAAGAGCCATTAGTGGTTTGGAAGAATTTAGGGGTTAGCTTGTTGAACACATAAATCATTAAATGCTTTTCAAAGACTTTGGAGGCTTTGAAAAACGACTTCAAGTTGCTTAAGAATTTGACAATATTTAGGAGATGGACTAGGCTAATTAGGAGTGGTTAGAAGAACTTAGAAAGTGGTTAGAAGAGTTTAGAAGGGGATTTAGGATTGCAAATGGGTTTGGTGGGTGAGAGAAAATAAGATTTTAATTAAAATAAATTATTTTATTTTAACAAAATAGGTGCAACTTGCATTTGTAGGAGAATGCAAGTGGGGGGGGATTTGTTTAGTGATTTAAATAAATATTTATTTATTTATTTAAAAGAAGAAAGGGGTTTAAATTAAATAAATATGATTTATTCATTTAATTGATTGTGAATTTGGTTTAGTGAATTAATTTAAATAAATTGAATAAATTATTTAATTAATAGGAGAAAGGGTTGAGGATGAATTAATTAAATATCAGTTTAATTAACTGATTATTGATGGTTAAATAATCAAATAAATAGTAAATATTCATTTAATTAAGTGGACAGATCTATGTGACTACATTTGCCCCTCTTTGAGACGGTGCGGTTTATCGGGTCGTTTCAAAGAAAGAAAAATAGGTGTGAAGAAATATGCCCCATAAATGTTAATTTAATGGGTGGTATGCCCCCTTGAGAGATGGGCCAATTTTTTTCCGAAAAATCGGGCGATCTCTCGAAAAAGAACGAGAATTGGAGGGGAGGCAGAATAGAAGAAATTAGAAAGAAATGGTGAAAGAATGAGAGAAGATGGAGTGAAACGGAGAAACAACAAGCCAGTGAGTACCCTTAGGTCATGCAGGAGATACAATGCAAATGCAGTGTTTGTGTGTTTGATTGTTACTGTACAATTGATCAAGATTGGTTGAACAATCTGGTGCAATCGGTTTAATTGCCCTGGTCAAGTCAAAGTGTGACAGTTGATGTCAGTTGTTCACTTGGACAAGATAAAGTCTGAGTAAGTGAATCAAAGTACCCTGTTGGTGACTTAGACAATTGATGTAATTGCTCGATGAAGTCAAGGTATCTGAAGCAAAATACTCGTTGAGACTTAGACAATTGATGTAATTGTCCGTGTTGATTGTGTTTGATTGATTGATCAATTGATAGTGTTTGTGTTGTAGATTGGTTGTGGTGAATCATAACAACCCTGTTGAGACTAGGTCATTATGATAAATGCCTGTTGTAGTCTAGGTTTGCCATGATTGATTACTTGTTGAGACCCGAAGATACTTGATGAAAACGTATCTGTTGATAGTCTAGGTTGTGTGTGAGTCGATGTGCTTGTGTAGACAAAGTAACTTGCTTGGCTTATAGGATGACCAAGGACGGGAAGCGATGAAGGGATTACGATGATGACTTAGATGGGGAGGGTGAGGGGGGATTCAATGTTAGATAGAAGGTATGAAGGACCTAGGACTCGTTCCTATGGAAGAAGATCGAAAAAATAGAGTATGCATCCATTGTCATTACTATGTATGAATGATATGCAACTATTATGAATGTATGGATGGATGGCATGCAATAGAATGCAATATATATAGATGAGATGAAATGCCTATCCATAGTTCTTTATTTTTCATCATTGAGCATGGTAGTGTCGTTCTTGGACGAGGCAGTAAGAACCAAGTTTGGAGCATTGTACTTGTAAGCAAGTATTATAGATAAAAGAATATGGACTCTCCATTCTGGTTCATGTGCAGATGGTCGAGGTATACGTTGTAGTCAGTCAGCCATAGTGATCCATAACTAGATTTTCCTCCAATCTAGCTTGCATATGATCACGTAGCTTAGTGAACTTCCAACGTAGACACCATTAGTACATGCCCTATAACTTCATAGGAACAATTCACAGACAATAAACAAAACGATACTTAGGAACCATCCCGACTACTCTAATCACTTGTGGATATCCCGAAGTAGCGTAGGAACCTGATATAAATGAATAAATAACTAACAAATCGACCAAGTACTTGATAGCTTAAACGTAATTTTCTTGTCAAAGAAAATGTTATCATATCTTTGTTTTGGTAAGGAAGGATGCATCCTTGTTAAGACAATTGTGTGTAGATGTGTCGATTGAGTGATTGATTTGATAAGTGATCATCGTTTGAGCAGTTCAAAATGTTTGTGTGATGTCTATTGCGATGTGTGGATGTACAAAATATTTTATGTGTTGCCATGTTTTTGGATTGATTTTTGATGTTTTATCATGTTTTTGGATTTTGTGAGTGTTTTTTGAATGTGTTTGAATTTTGTGAGTGTTTTTGAATGTGTTTTGGATTTTGTGAGTGTTTTTGGTATTTTGTGAGTGTTTTTGAATGTTTTTGGTATTATTGCCAGACAATTTTGAGTGAAGAACTCAATGAATCACAAATAATGTAGAATCCACTTCCATCAATAGGTTAAGAACATTGCCCCCAGTTTAGACATTATTATGAAAAGCAGGATGTAGGACGCATGAAGTACTATCCCTGATTGCAGATCAATAACAAGCCATGGTTTGACTGATGGATGAATGGATGCAATGGATGTGATCGCAACAAGTCTGGAAGACAATGGAGCCATAGCCTTTATGAGTGGCCCCTGTTTGCCAGGTTTTCACCATCGCACTCACCGAAGGTGCCATCGGAGTGGTTGTTCACCGTTTGGATGCATGATTTTTCTCTTTACTATTTTTTAATTTTATTTTTGTATTTTCTTCAGGACATTTTTTCTGAATGTTTTTGGTGTTTTTCTGGTATGTATTGGATCCTGATGCTCTGTACAGCTTATGTATGAAACCATTTGTGGTGCATGCTATTGATTGGATCTGCTAGCGGTTCTCCTTCTGAAGTAGCCAACTGATATGCCCCAGACCCAAAATACAGTAGTGATAACATATGGACCCAACCAATTTGATTCAAACTTTCCCCGATGTTCTCTGTTTGGTTGGTTATGAGGATTCTCCCTGAGAACGAGATCACCTACCTCAAATGTACGAGGTTTAACTTGATGATTATAGCTTCTGCTCATGCGCTTCTGATAGGCCTTGAGGTGGTTGTATGCAACTTGTCGCCTTTCATCAAGTAGTTCCAAGTCTTGAAGACGAGAGACTCAATATGCTTCATCATCTATTAGATTATGCAAAAAAACTCGTAGAGATGGTATCTTAACCTCAATAAGAAGAATGGCTTCTGCTCCATAGACCGGTGAGTAGGGAGTGGCGCCTGTAGGGGTTCAAATGCTAGTTCGATACGCCTATAGTGTTGGATTTAATTGAACGTGCCAATCACGACCAAAATCATTGACCGTCTTCTTGAGGATTCTCAATGTGTTCTTGTTTGATGCTTTGGCCTGACCATTGCCTTGTGGGTAATAGGGAGTGGAAAAGCGGTGTTGGATGTGAAACTTCTCACAAAGCTCACGTACATCCTGATTTTTGAAAGGAAGCCCGTTACCTGTGATGATGGACATGGACACACCATACCGACAGATGATGTAATTACGGATGAATGAGGCGATCTGTTTGTCGGTGAGTTGGGTAAGTGGAACGACTTCGATCCACTTTGTGAAGTATTCGGTGGTGGTAATGATAAATTTGTGGCCGTTGGATGAAGATGGATGAATTTTACCCACAAGGTCAAATCCCCATTGACAAAAGGGCCATGGTGTTGTGATTGGTTGCAATTCCTGTGCTGGTGCATGTATCAGGTCTCCATGAACTTGGCACTTCTTGCATTTTTTGACAAAATAGTAGTATCCAGCATGCATGATCTTCTTTGCTAAGGAAGGACCGCTTGAGTGAGCCCCACAAATGCCTTCATGTACCTCTTCCAAGGTCTTTGTTGTCTCATCCTGTTCCCAACATTGAAGGAGAGTACCATCAAGACTTTGCCGGTATAGGGTTTCGACAATGATGGTGTATCGAGCGGTTTGACGAACGAAGGTTTTGCGTTGGTTATTGGATTGGTTAGGAGGGAGTGTGTGATCGTGGAGGTAAGTGTAGAACTCACCATACTGCGGGGAATCGGAATCGGTAAGGCGACATATCATCTCGGATTTGGGGATATCATAAGCGAGAATCCAAAGCTGTTCTACCTAGAACTCATAGCGTGTTGAATTTTGTGGAAGATCTAGGAGAGATGCAATTGTGGCCATGGCATCAACAACTCGATTCTGATCTCTGGGTATCTGCTCAAAGGTGATAGTTGTAAATGATGCTTTTAAACTGTCCACCATTTGCTTGTACGACATAAGCTTATCATCCTTGGTCTGATATTCGTCTATGACTTGTCGGATGACCAATTGGGAGTCGCCATATACCTGTACCTCTTTCAGTTTCCATTGTATGGTTGTAAAAATACATTTGAATTTTTAGATTATTTACACTGTCCTCGTTTAAATTATAAAAAAAGATTAGCTTCTTACATGGAGAGGATTCATATCAAAAATAAGAATGTAACATATGGACAATTATTAAATTTAGTTCCCAATTTAGTTCCGATTCATAACAATCTGTTTTCTCTGTGTATTGGTGAGATGAGAGCTGTGTACTCAGAGAAAGAAACTATCTCACTCATAAAGTCACAAGTAAATCGATTATTGGATCAATATTTACGTGACCAAGCGCTAATCCATGATTTGCATAAATCGTCTAATTTACTTAATAAATTGAACTCTATTATTCATAGTAATATAGATTTTTTATCGATTGAAGATATTTATAAAACTCCTTTAATAAGCCCACAAATTGTCAATTTTGACAAAAACTCTTGCTATCCTTTTTTAAATAGTTCAGATTCAGAAGAAAACACCCGTAACCAATATTTTAAAAACAGTTTGAGTCCTGTGATCAAGGCCTCATACTCTGCTATGTTGTTTGTACATGGAAAAGTTAGCCTGTAAGACTTCGGGATGCTGTCACCTTGAGGTGTGATAAACAAAATGCTTGCCCCCGAGCCATGTCTAGTATATGAGCCATCAAAATATAGCTTCCAGGGTTGTGTAGCTGTGATCATGAAGATCTCTTCATCTGGGAAGTTAGAAACAAGAGGATGATCGCCTTTTAGCGGTGCATCGACCAATTGATCTGCAATAGCTTGGCCCTTGATAGCCTTACGGTCCACATACTCAATGTCAAATTCACTCAGAATCATCACCCATTTGGCCAAGCGGCCTGTCAATGCTGCTTTGCTGAGTAGGTATTTTAGTGGATCGATCTTGGCAATGAGTTGTACCTTGTGTGTTAACATGTAGTGCCTCAGTTTGGTGGCTGCCAAAATAACTGCTAGGCAAGTTCACTCAAGAGGTGTGTAATTGAGTTTATAGCCTACCAATGTGCGAGAGATATGGTATACAACACACTCTTTTCCTTTTGCATTATGTTGTGCCAACAGTACGCCTAATGCCGTATTAGTTGTTGAAATATAGAGCAATAGAGGTCTACTTGGATCTGGTGGGATCAACAACGGTGTATTCATCAGGTAATTTTTAAGCATTTGGAATGCTTGCTCGCACTTTGTATCCCATTGAAAGCGGATATTTTTGTGTAACAAATGCGTGAAGGGATGACACTTGTCTGCCAGTTGTGCAATGAATCTCCGAATTGATTGTAGGTGCCCTTGTAGTGTCCTTAACTAACTGATGTTCTTGAGAGGTGGCATTTCCACGATTGCTTTGACTTTTGCCAGATCTTCTTCAATGCCTTTGTTTGAGACAATGTATCCTAGAAGCTTCCTGGAGGTTACTCCAAAGACACATTTCTTTGGATTAAGTCGAACATGATATTGTTCTAGTCTGTCAAAGATTTTATCTAATATGACAAGATGACCTTCTCTTGTTAATGATTTTGCCAGTAAGTCATCAACATAATCCTCCATTATGGTATGCATCATATCATGAAAGATGGTGGTCATAGCTCGTTGATAGGTCACCCCTGCATTCTTTAGACCAAAAGGCATCACATTCCAACAGTATGTTCCCCATGGGCATGTGAAGGTAGTTTTATGTTGATCTTCTGGAGCGATCTTTATCTGGTTGTACCCTGAAAAGCCATCCATAAGAGAAAGCATGGCATGTCCTGCTGTTAGGTCTAGTATCATGTCGATGTTTGGTAGGAGGAAGTCATCCTTAGGACTTGCCTTGTTTAGATCTTTGAAATCTGTGCAGATACGGATGCCCCCATTAGGCTTGCCGACATGTACAATGTTGGAGATCCAATCAGCATAATCGATTGGTCGGATGAAACCAACATCTAAGAGCTTTTTGAGTTCTGCCTTGACAAGCACAACAATCTGTGGGTGCATCTTTCTGAGCTTTTGCTTTACCGGTTTAGCTCCTTCTGCCACGGTGAGATGATGCATGACTAAATTAGGATCTAGACCAGGCATGTTTGCATAAGACCATGCAAAGTTGATTTGACGCTTCTGGAAGAATTCTACAAATTTTGGTTGTTCCTTTGGAGTGAGTAGAGATGCCAAATGTGTTTGGTGAGGAGTCTCAGGGGTCCCCATATTGAATTATGTTGTGTCTTCGATTAGGATTGTCGATCTCTCCTAATTTGTACTAGAGGGGAGGATGCCAAACCTTTCATTCGTAGGCACCTCAGAGAGGTTTTCACTGTTGGATACGCTCTTTCTTTTTACTTTTTTGGGATCAAACAGTGCCACAGTGTGGTTTTCACTGGAAGATCCATGTTTTATTGTGATATTTTTGCAGCTCAAAGGTTTGGCATCTGCCCTAACATATGTTGCGCTATTAAGTTCGATGGTGAATCCAGCTTTGTGATCCTCGCTTGATATGTTATCCCGTAGTTCCAAAAAGTCAATGATCGCCTCATCGTTTTGGAATTGGTCAAGGCATGGGGGATTAGGGTGGTTCCATTCGATGAGTTCAGGATGGATAATGGGCATTACCTCATCGATCAGGTTAAGTTCATGGGATGCATCAGTGAGGGTTAAGACACTGTGGTGAAGGTCGTTGATGGTACTCTCCCTGTCAGAATCAGGCGTAGGATGTGACGTAGGGTCTGTGGAAGGTGCTTCCAGTTCAGGAACCCAAAGGTTTTAATCTGTTCCTCTCCGTAAACAGGGATTTCTTTGCAAGGTGGAGGTGGTGATGTGTCTTCCTCGTCTAAAGTATTTAGATTCACTGTATCAAATTCCCACTCATGCGAGTTGGTCTCTAAATCACTCTCTAACATCCGATTATTGTACCAAACCGGGATGTCTTCTGAGTTTAACACTGCAGTTGTGATCGCCTGATGTACTGCTGGTGATGGAATTGCTGGTACTGTGGGTGCCACTGATGTTGCTGATGGGTTTACCAGTTCTGTCGATGCTGCTGGGGGTATTGATACTGCTAATGATGTTGTTGATACGGTTGCTGCTGCTGATGGGGTTGTTGGTTTGATTGGTGCTGTGGGTGCTACTGCTGCTGCTCTTAGTTTGGTAGGCGCGATTGGTACAACTGCTGGGTGTATCAGTGTTGTTGGTGAAGTTGGTGCTACTGCTGTTGATGGAATTATCAGTGTTGTTGATGCTGCGGGTACTGCTAATGGGATTATGGGTGATGTTGGTGTTGTTATTGGTGTTGTGCATGTAATGGATCAGAGGAAAAGGATGGAAAGATTTGATAAGATTGGGATCAAGTCTGGTTTCATGAATGACACCTCCTGTATAAGACAAAGATGATCAAAGCGTCTGGTTTCAGGAAAGATATATCCTATATAAGACTTGATCAAAACGTCTGGTTTCGGGAACGATACATCCTATAGAAGACATGATATAATGGATCAGATGAAAATAATTGATAAGATTTGGATCAAGTATGGTTTCAATAATGACACCTCCTGTATAAGACAAAGATGATCAAAGCGTCTGGTTTCAGGAACGATATATCCTATATAAGACTTGATCAAAACGACTGGTTTCAGGAAAGATACATCCTGTATAAGACATGATATAATGGATCAGATGAAAATGATGGATAGAAGTGATAAGATTGGGATCCAGTCTGGTTTTAGGAATGACACCTCCTATATAAGACAAAGATGATCAAAGCGTTTGGTTTCAGGAACGATATATCCTGTATAAGACTTGATCAAAACGTTTGGTTTCAGGAAAGATACACCCTGTGTAAGACATGATATAATGGATCAGATGAAAATGATGGATAGAAGTGATAAAATTGGGATCCAGTCTGGTTTCAGGAATGACACCTCCTGTATAAGACAAAGATGATCAAAGCGTCTGGTTTCAGGAACGATATATCTTGTATAAGACTTGATCAAAACGTCTGGTTTCAGAAAAGATACATCCTGTATAAGACATGATAGACGAGAGTTGGAAGAATGATGAAGATATGAAAGTGAAGAAGTATTCCTTGATGATGTGACAAATATGCATGTGATGGATGCAAGATGAAGGTGACTAGAGGATGATGATGAGATGTTTATTGAAAATGAGATGTATGATATGAGATGCTTATTGAAAATGAGATGCATGATATGAGGTGCAAAAATGTCATATTGATAAAGATAAGGCTAACTAGAACAAAATCCAGCAGTCATACTGATCTATGCCATTGTGTTGTTTTGTTCGATGATTGATAAAAATGTCATGTTTCAAAGAGAGTACCCTGAATAAGACCGATCTATCTGGTTTCGAGTGTATCTATCCTTGTATAAGACATGTTGATCTTTATAGATTTCGAGTGATGAATTGATAAAGACATGTGATTAGTTTGATCGCAGACTTTGAGAGTCTTCATGTTGTTGAATTGATGGATGAGCCCTGCGTTCATGTTTTGATTTTCAATTTTTATTTGATTTTGTCGATTTTTTTGATTTTTAGTTTTTTGGATATTTCAATTTTTTTGGAGCTTTTTGGATTAGAAGAAAGATGTGTTTGGTTGCCCCAATGTATAGAAAGATAAGGAATGGATGAATGAACCGTTGAGGATGATTCCCTTGATGATTAAGATTCCTTTGATGATCTTCAACATTTGTGCCTCCTCCAATTGCCTCTTGAAAATCGTTGAGGGTTTCTTCCTCCTCTTCAATCTTTAGTTGTCTAGTTTTTGATCTGGTGTGAGCCATTTTGTTTTGAAAGTTTTTTGAGGTTGGTGAAAGTGATTATGAGTTGGGGGATGAAATATTTTGATGAGAGATAAGTGTTTTGTGAAGTGTTTAGAAGATGGATCTCTTACACTGAAGGTTGGATGTTACCAAAGTTCTTCGAGAATTGCTTTTTGTGTTGTCAACAATGTTGATGTGATAAGGTATAGCAAAGTTTGAGATGTGTTACAAACCAAGCTACCTAGTAATGAGAGGATGCACTCATAGACTAGATTTATCCTAGATGTAGAGACACTCTAAAAAGTGATGTGTTGTTTTGATTTAAGCAATATGTAAAAAGAACTGAGGACAAGACCTTTTTATGTTTTGAGAGTTGAATGGATTGATGATGTATGAATGTGAGAGTGGATAGAATGTGGACGTCAATAAAAACTGTGTCACAAAGGGGACTTCTTCCTCTTCTCGCTCAGGGGTTGGTGGTTCTTCTCGAGCTACGATATATGTAATGTAGATGTTTGGAAAGAAAGTAGGGTTGATTTTGCCTCTTTTGTTTTTGTGATAACTCAAAGCTCTATACTGAGTAAAAGCTTTGTTGTTCAAAGGCTCTTTATCGAACTCATTGGATTTTCCTTGAAGATATAGATGCATATGACGCAAGAAGGTTTTGTGTGAGATAATTTTTTTTTATTGAGATAGAAAAATTTCCTTCTTTTGATAAAAGCCTTTGAACTCAATGGTCTTTTCTTCAAATTGACATGTTGATGAAGATTCCTTTTTCTCAAGATTTGAAGGATGGTCATATAATTTGATATCTTGTTTGCACTTTGTTGGATGTTTGTTTGTTGGTCAAATGTTTGATGAAAAATTGTGTTGGATGAATACTTGGTTTGAATTTGTTTTGAATTTCTTTGACAAGAAAACAAAGCAAGCACACAAGCACAATAATTTTGCCTCAAAAGGCACAAATAGGTGTGGGTCTAAATCAACCCAATCTTTTGAACTTTTTGACCCCTTTTCAAATGTTTTTGTATATTTTTCCAAAAGCATGAAGTCGGCTCAATTTATCATTGGTCTGACACAAAACGAAGACACTTCAAACACACTTTATCCCTAAAGGTCGAATGGCCTGTTGCGATAATTTCAGCCCACATCCTGATATTTCTTTAACTTTGGTACTACATACCTTATGAATCCCGCCGTAGTAGGTAAGGATGTGATATACTATGTCTTGCGTGAGCATAATAGATAGATGATCCCTATGATGGGGGAGTCACCACTTTTATCAAGCTACAAGTAGCCTTTCAAAAAGCCCTGTTTCTACTCAAGGAAATATGTATGGTGAGTATCTTGGGAGCAAAACCATCTATGCTCTTGCACTGAACTTCTCACAAATATCCTCAATCAATAGACGAGTGGGTTTCTATATAAAAAAGGTGTCTAGTAATGTTCAATGTTTTTGGACATAAGTTCATTCTGAAGTGACTCACTTAAGAGCCTTGTAACTTGTGGTGGGGCCCATATGTCCTTTCGGCAAGTTACACTTTAGGAACAACTATACCCAAGGCTACAACTTTCGCTCACACCTGATTTCTATAGCGGCTCGAAGGATTTACCACGCGAGGTTGTTCCCAAGAGTGATGTGTCTCTTGACAGACCTCTCTTAAAAAGATGAAATTTTGAGTGTTACTAACACTTTTCCCTTGCACCTAGGACCACGAAAGCCAAGGGAGAGGATAGTGTGTTAGAAGTAGGACCACTCGACAAACTTTTGCACAAGTGTGCCAAACACTGAAAATACTTGTTCTTGTTAACCAAGTTATAGCGATGTGATCTAAAAGCTATTTGGAGATGTTGCTCCAACAATTATGGTGTTCTTTTTAACTTAAAGGCAAAATGTTATGTAATCTAGGAACTTGAAATACTGGTCAACTGAATTTGAAACACGTTTTGCTTTGAAGTAAATCGATTTGAAAACAAAACTTTGACAAATTGGGGTTTTTTTTTAACTTGCACAAATGAAGTGTTGATTGTGAATTTTAGCTTGATGCAAGAAATAAAAGTTGTTTTGTCTTTTTTTTTAAAACCCAAAATGAAATGAATTTTAACTTACAAGAAAAGAAAATTTGTTGGGTTTGAGTTTGTGGTTCTTTTTATTTTGACAAGTGAGATTCATTTTAAACCCAAATTTAAAAGATGTGATTCATTTTAGGACCCAAAAGGAAATGTGAAGTTAATTCTTTTAAGCCAAAATAGAAAGTGAATTCATTTTATACCCAACTTTAAAATACAAAGTTAGTAAAAAATAATTTTGCTTCCTAATCTAACTCTTAAAAATCCTGCAATGGGGCTAGTCAAAAACTTGCACAAAAAAGCAATCAGTCAGTGAAAAAGGGATTTTTGGTGGGCTTCTACAAGCCTAAATGTTTTTGATTTTTCGGTTACAAAAAGGATTTTACAACTCTCTGTTACAATAGCGCCACTCTCTGTGAAAACAAAAGCGCTATTTAACACGAAAGCACTATATTAATGACAAAAGCACTAAACTAAATACAACCACGCTACATGCAAGACGAACGCGCTAAAAGACTTTGTCAAACAAAGAGCGCAACAACTCTAAAACTAGGTACAATAGCGCTATAAGAAGGACGATAGCGCCAATTGGAAGACAATAACGCTAAATCACCAACTTTCAAAGACACTAGAGCGTGTTCAATAGCGCTAAAGCGCGACCTGTGTGTCAATTAAAACAAGAAAAGTTAGTAGTTTATCAAAATCCATCAGAAGGTTGCGTGTTCGATTCACGTCAGGTTCACCAAATGATGCTCTGCAAAAAGGATGTTAGGAAGACACACAAACACAAGGAGCAATTCAAACGTTAGTGTTAGTGTCAGAAATCATAAATGAAAGACTATTCTAAGCAAGCATATCAAGAGAGATACCAAACATAAAATGGAAAACTTAACAAAAGGAAGGAATGCAATGAAACATCCCCAAATGCCCTCCAACATGCTTATAGCTGGTCCTCCCTTGTTCCTCTCCTCTCCAAGTTCCAAATGAGTGTAACTCTTAGTAGCTTTTTGCACTATTCTGGATGTCTTATGAAGATTCAAGATTGAAAATGATTAATAATGCCAATGCAAATGTAAAACAAGCTAAATATGAGATGTTATTTAATTAACTAATGTAAAATTTAGCCAAAAGGCAAATGTAGATTATGCTAAAATGTTGTCCTAAATTTCACTATAACTTAGATGCACACAAGATTTTAGGATCTAGATTATGAAGAAATGAGCTCTATTTATAGGTAAAATGAAGCAATGGATGGTTGAGATTGAGTAATCTCAACAAGGGTCAGGATTGATGGGTTTATGATCCATGTGAGGGCTTTCAACCCAATCCTAGGATGACAAATGTCATCATGAGATGGGTTGAGGGGAGAGGGAAGAAGCATTAAATGTTTGACATGACTTGACGGTTACTTTGGGAGTTAAGGTTTTAGTTGAGTTGAATGAATAAAACCATTTTCCAATGAATAATGCCTTTATCCAATGGATAAACTCTTGTGCAAGAGTTAGTGGTTTATAACCATGGTCAAAACAATAAATGCTTGAAGAGACCCATGAGTCAAATGGAGGTTGAGTTAGAGAGAAAGTCTCTAACCATGTGGGTGAGTTGAGTTAACCATAAATGGCTATGTAAGAGCCATTAATGGTCATGTAAGAGCCATTAGTGGTTTAGAAGATTTTAGTGGTTAGCTTGTTGAACACATAAAGCATTAAATGCTTTTCAAAGACTTTGGAGGCTTTGAAAAACGACTTCAAGTTGCTTAGGAATGTGACAATATTTAGGAGATGGATTAGACTAATTAGGAGTGGTTAGAAGAACTTAGAAAGTGGTTAGAAGAGTCTAGAAGGGGATTTAGGATTGCAAGTGGCTTGGGTGGGTGAGGGAAAATAAGATTTTAATTAAAATAAATTACTTTATTTCAACAAAATAGGTGCAATTTGCATTTGTAGGAGAATGCAAGTGGGGGGGATTTGTTTAGTGATTTAAATGAATATTTATTTATTTATTTAAAAGAAAAAAGGGGTTTAAATTAAATAAATATGATTTATTTATTTAATTGATTGTGAATTTGGTTTAATGAATTAATTTAAATAAATTGAATAATTTATTTATTTAATAGGAAAAAAAGTTGAGGATGAATTGATTAAATATTGATGGTTAAATAATCAAATAAATAGTAAATATTCATTTAATTAAGTGGATAGATTTTTGTGACTACAACAATATATTAATATTTTAGAATACTAGAAGAGAAAATTCAGCACTATGCCCCCACCCCTTTCCGCCGTCCTCCGCTGTCCTCAAACTTAGGCCCTTTGTCCCCCTGTCCCCAAAACTTGTCCCCTCGTCTCGTCGTCCCCTCGTCTCAAAACGGGGTGGAACACTGATATTATTGCAAGAACTGCAAAAAGAGCTACAAAGATGAGCTGTATAAGTTTATACCTTGAAGCGTAATTCATCATGAAATGTTATAGTATATCATATTTTCTAGCTAAGTATAGCACCCAAAGTTCCTCCAACTAGGCTGTGAGCCATGAAGATATATGCCTCTTTTAGTGGAAACGGTTACAACAAACTTAGTTGCAAAACATTTGAAAGAACTAATTTTCAAACAAGTTGTAAGCATTATCGATCATATTATCATAAAAGTGCTTTCTCATTCATTTTTCAAGCATATATTTGGCTGCACAAATGATGTTTTATTTCATGGTAGGGTCCAGCACAAGAGCATGCCGTAATATTTCGCATGCGTATTCTGGGACAGGGACAGACAAGGACATAAGGAAATGGCAGGATGTCTTTTGGGATAGTAGTGTAGAGGGGCCATTTTTTGGGAGCTGATAGTATATTAATTTTTTAGAATACTATAAGAGAAAAACTTCCTTATACAATTTTGAACCTTAGCACTACCTGCAACATTTCCAGTTTTATGTCTGTCGCAACGTCTCCCGCCCAGGCGTTTTTGAAAAACCCTCGCAATGTCTCCTTCGTTGCAACGTCTCCCGCCCAGGTGATCCCTCACAATGTCTCCTTGGCAACGCTGGACCCTGTGCTGGGCTATGCTTCGACGGACGTACCTGGTGGCGGATCTTTGTGGCCCTCGCTGGACTCTCTCTTGGCATCCCCTGCTGGCGGCTTTGCCCTGGTCGGCGATGTGGATGCCTCTCATCCCTCTGCCTCTGTCGTTGGTGGTCTGCAAGGCGTTGGTCTCCCTCCTCCTGTGGTTGTTGACGGTGGCTCCCTTTCGCCTTCAGTCACGCCCTCTGCGCGGGGGTTTCATGCTGGGTCCCCCATTGCTGGTGCTGACCCAACTTTGGATTTGGAGGCCCTTGCTGCTGTTACGGGTGATGTTCGGGGTGAAGATGCTTTGCCGAGGCCCTTTGCTGGAAGGCGTAGCTTTGCTCATGTGACTAAATCTGCTGCCCAACCTTCTAAGGGAGTTCGTCCTCTCCCTTGTGCCAAGACCTCTCCTGTTGTGGTCTGTGGCCGAGAGGTTATGGAGAATGTTGACTTCTACCAACACAACGCTCTGGTTTGCAGATTTAATGGGTGAGTGACTCTTGAGTGTGATTTGATTTTGGGGAAGCTTTGGACTTGGGGGGATCACTCCCTCTCTATTAAGCCCTGGACTCCTTCCTTCAACCCCCTTACAGAATCCCTCTCTGTTCGTTCAGTTTGGTTTCGCTTGCCCAATCTCCCCCTCCATTTATGGGAACATTCTTGTTTTGAGGCCATCGGTAACTCCATTGGCAGCTTCTTGAAGGTTGATGATGCCAGGTTCTCCATGGGTCATTCTACCTTTGCTCGTCTTTTAATTGATGTTGATTTATCTCTGGGCCTCCCTAGGGATGTGGTTCTTATGGTTGGAGATAGGCCTTGGACCCAACCGCTAGATTATGAGGGCCTCCCTTTTCGCTGTCGAAGGTGCTTCTCAACAGGCCACCTTGCTTCAGACTGTTCTCTCTCATCGGAAAGGTCCCGCTACTTGGTGGAAAGATGCTACGGAAGACCACTTGACGATTAATGCTTCAGATTCTGTTTCGGTTAACTCATCTCATGATAAGGTGCCCCTTATTGCTGATGAAGGCCTGGTTGATATTACTGTTGTGGTGGATCCTTCCCCCTTGGCTCCTGCACCTATTGCTCCTACTCCTCACCTTCATTCTGCTCCTGGCATTGGTTCTCTTGCTGCTGCTCCACTGCAATAGCCTGTTGCCGGTCTGCATCAATAGTCTGGCAGTGACCCAGTAGGGTCTTCCCCGCTTGATTCTTCTTTGAAAGTCCCTAATGATAGTGTTGCATGGACGGTTGTTTGTCGTAGGAGGAAAGGAAAATCTAACCCCGTTTCCCAAGCCCCCCTTGGTCAACTTCTAGGTTTTTCTCCTCCCTCTTGATTTGGGTTGGGTTGTTGATGGTTTGATAGGTCAGTTTTGCCTGTTCGACTTTGTTCTTTTGGGATTTGCTCCCCTCTTGGTCTTTTTAATTTCTATTGCCTTTGGCTTTGTAAAGGGTCAGTGCCCTCCTTAACGCTGCTTATTTAATCAAAAACATTTCCAGTTTTATTCGTTTGCACTATTGTTATGCATTTAAAAATTACAATAAGGAGTTGCATAGATTATTATTTAGTTTTTCTTGAACTTTAGATTCCATCCTTTGATCCATGCACAATGGTCTAGATATTCCTTTGAAATGCATTTCTAAAGTACTTGGTTCTAAAAGCTACATCCACTATAGACCAAAAAACATCAAACTCAAGTTCAAACAAAAACTATGATAGCCCATAGAGCTATCACGAGGTAGCAAAAGGCTTGTAAATTTTGAAATCGTTGAACTAAAAGTGCAATTCAAAGCAAAATTTGTAAATGGAAAGAAAGAAGAACCAAGTAAAAGTCAAAAGCAAATGTATAAAAACAAAGGGAAATAACTAAATTTCTGATCAAAAGAGCACTGGGAATTACAATAATTTGTCTTTTTATTTTAATTATTTTTCAAGTGCGATTGTTGTGAGGATATCAGGTGGGATCATACTTTTTCCAATTTATGCATTGATGTTTAGGATGTGATGTGAAATGAGTCCTCTTCTTCTCAAACAACCAGATCTCGTAGCCAAATCTAAAACCAACACCATAGATAATAAAGTTTTGCATCCACAATAATTTGCAACTATTGGAAAAATCACATAACAAGTAATTACACTTTTAAATATAACTTGCTAAACAATGAATTCGATCAACATTCCAACTCTGTTTACACTCTATCATAATCATTTTAATATGCCCACACCCTGTTGGTGATTCTTCTCTATAACTTTTCAATACTACTCAACTACATATCACATTCCAATTAGCACTACTCTTCCCTCATCGACTGCACCTACACATACTTCTCCCCTCATTCCCTATGCATAATTTCTTTACTCTCCATACTTTCAACCTCTACTCTCTCTATTTTGAATTTGTAATTGAAAATTTGATATTTTATCCCTTGCACAATTTCTAATCTTTTTCTTGTTAAAGTCCTTTTTTAATTTTTTTTTACCTTTGTACAACTTTCCCTTTCACCTTGTTCAACACTAGCTTATTGATGCAGAGCATCTTACAAACCAAATGATCAATAGGATCCTTTATGATCCTTTCAACATTCATTCAATAATATCTTTGAACAAAGGCAACTTATAAAGAAAACCACAACATTGCTGTCTTCAAGACAGTCTTTAAAGATTGAATTATTTGACCAACCAAAACTCCAAACCAAAATTTCTGGAAAATACAACGTTTGTAGATAAGTACATTATCTATCATCTTATAAAATCTTAAGGTCTGATAATCTCATTTGATTCCCCAAACAATTATTTTTCAGACTATAAATTATGATCCATGTCTCTGTCATAATCCAGATTTAAAACTCCAACCCCTGCCTAGGGCATCATATATCTTTCTCAAAACAATTTCAAATGATACCAAACCAATTCCATCTGAAGAATATATGAATCTAGTTTTTGAATATGTAAACTATTTATTTTTACCAATCATAAATAATTATACCATCACAACTCTTTTCCTGCAACTCCATTGAAGAGGGTTTAAAACCAGTCTTCATTAAAAATGTCATAGATTCCACAAATCATCATGAAATTGAACCAAACCAAAAGGAAATGAAATATTACTCAAATATATTTCCAATGAATATAATTAGAGTTCTTGAATCTTCCATATGCGTTCTTACCACGCATTTCACTATGACTGTTCTCAGAAATCCTGAATCTGCAAATACTAACTTTCACGAAAAATCTCACAACTTCCTCCATAGTTAATAAAAATTGATCAAACCAAAAGTATAGGAAAGAGGATTCAATATACTATCTAACCATTACTATATTACAGGGTTTCCAGGCCGTACATGGCTGTACAAGGCCTGGAAACAACAACTTAACAAAAAAAACCAATCAAAATAAGAGATTCAAATTCACTCAATTGCTCCAAAATGTTCTCCTCTTTCTCTATTCTCTCCCATATGATTTGGTTCGACCAATACATCATATTTATACATATTTAGGTAGTTAGAAACCACTTAACCACCCTTATGACCTTTCATCTTCCTTTTGACAACTTTTAATGCCTTTTTGCATTGTTTCATGCTTTACAATTTTTATGCATTTTGACAACTTTTATGACACTTAATAAAAATGACTCCACACTTTGTAAAATCACCCTAGACATGTCCAAATAACCTATTTAAGACCTTTTACATGATTTTTAGCCTTTATTAGACATTCTTTCATATTTTTGTCTTCTTGATCAAACTAGGACCTTAACATAACAATATTAACAATGTCATATAAATGGCTTCACATAGCCTTACATTTAGACTCAAATACATCACAAATGAATCAAATATATTTTAATACATGATATAAGGACTCTTAAACTCATTTATCTCTTGTACTTTAGGTGCCTCTGCACCACTTATTCTCTTCCTTTTAGCTGCTTCTCTCCCGTTTTTTATTATGCATGACCTAGTCTCCTCATGTGTTTCTCCATTATTTTCACATGCCCCACATTACTCACTCGTCTAGGGCACATCTGTTCTACGCCTCCAAACTCTTGTGATGTTGCTTTTTTCTCTATGTTGTATTTCAATGCACCTTTTTTAATCTGTGGCTCCCTTACTTGTCCTCTTGCAGCCTCCACTTCACCTTGTACTTTCAATCTGCAAGCTTGATGAGAAGAAACTAGTTTTATGCGCTTACTATATTGTTGCGTCCCTCTTTGCTTGTCTTCTTTTGCGCAATCCACTCTTCAATTTAAAATCTGTAAACTTAAACCTCTTCGCTATCCACTGCACCATCATTCATTTCCTTCAAGTGCTCCATCTCGCCCAATCCTTTCCCCTCCCTCCTTAGGTCTCTTCTATCACTTGCACACTAATAAATTTTTGCTCAGTTTTAACTTTTCAATACCTTACACATTCTCGTCGTCTTCAACTACCAAATCTACCCACCTATTCATCTCCAAAATGGTCTTACCTTTCTCACAAGGAGCTGTTACATATCGCTTTGGTTTGTCCCTATCTCTTTATTTTTACCTCTTGGCGTTACACCTTCGAATAGTAGATGCTCTTGCATCAGATGCACTTGGTAAAATTTTTTTGAGCATAGGCTCACAAAAGTGGAGTTGAGTAATAGAATCATGCTTTGAGATTGCGAGAACTCCATCGTTGTGACAAGTACACATGAAGTCATTCCTTTTTCTTCTTCTTCCAACATCTTGTCGGACCGATTGTCATCCTACTCGTACAACTCTGTTGACTACTCTTCTCTCCTATCATGGGTTTGCATCCACCATTTACCGTTATCGGCAAAATAATTTTTCTTATTCTCTCCTCATTTGTGGGACACAACCCACTATTATCTAGCCTCCACCAAATAATCTCTTCACTCTTCTCTTTTGTGGGTTTTGATCCACCACAAGCCGACCAACTCCACCAATATTTACTTGCAGTATCCTATATTGTTTCAACATACAAATTACTTGCATGATGATTTGCAACTACAAAACCTATCTATCTCATCTCTGTATTCACTTGCACTAATTCTTCCTTATTCATCTTATGCAAATCAACATTAATTTGGAAAAATCCAAATTTACCTCTACTGTTGCAACATCTTCTTCATCACCACTCACTGCAACTGTGACTTCTTTAGGTAGCTCAACTACATCTTCTTTATCATTTCCTTCACTCGAAATGAACAACTTTTTTTTTTCATGATCTCTTATGCTAACAATAAGTTATCTTCCTCAAGTCCTTTATTGAACACATGCCTACTCTCTTCATTGAACACTAAGTCTGATAGATCACTATATATTCACTCTTCACTTTAGCTACAACAAAATCCTCTTCCTTAATCTTTTCTTTCATGCCTTTCTCTTGGCATTTTGAATATCTTCTCTATCTTCGTGATCTCTTCTGTAAGCATTGAATCTTCCTTGTCAAGTTCTATGTCAAATTCTTGACCTCCACAAATTTCTTGATTTTCTTTCTTCTCTTCATCTTCACTCTTTTTCTCTTTGACGTCTTCCAAAAGACATGCTTCTACAATAACTCCTTTTTTCTCCTCATTCCTGACAACCTTTCCACACAACAAGATTTCCAACCTATCCAATTTTGCATTTATATCAACCAACTCATCCAACGTCTCCAAAATCTGTCATTTTATACTGCCTCCAACCCTCCCAAATTACGAGCTTCCACACATATTTCTTCATGTCATTTGCTACAATCTTTCACCTTCACTTTTGACACCCTACAATATGCAAAACATTTTTTTGTGGTTTCTTTTGCGCAAATGCAACAATTATTTTAAGCTCTCCACGATTACTACTTTCTCTCAAGTGCAAATTGCCTCATGATCGACGATCTAAATACACAACTCCACCCTTAGGTTCTGGTGTAAATTGCTTCACATTCGGTGATTTGTCCACACACTCAAGATCACTAGCTCTAATACCATTTGACATAAAATCAATCCTCTTCTTTTGAAAGTACCGAATTTCACAGACAAATCTAAAACCAACATCATAGATAGTAAAGTTTTACATTCATAATAATTTGCAACTAATGGAAAACTCACATAACAAGTAATTACAGCATTAGTCACAACTTGCTTAACAATGAATTCAATCTACATTTTGACTTTGCTTACACTCTAACATGTTCATTTTAATTTGTCCACTCTGTTGGCGATTCTTCTCTTTGACTTTTCAATGCTCATAACCACATATCTCCTTCCAACTCAGCACTGTTGTTCCCTCTTCAAGTGCACCCACACATACTTCTCTCCTCATTCCCTACACATCATTTCTTTACTCTCCATGCTTTCAATCTGTACTCTCTTCGCTTCCAATTTGTGATTGAAAACTTGGGTCTTTTATCCCTTGCATGGTCGTTGGTATTTTTGATTGATGTTTAAGTTTTTCTTTTACTTCTGCACAACTTTCCCTTTCACCTCGTTCAACGCTAACTTATTCTCTTCCTTTTTAGCTGCTTCTCTCCCCTTCTCTGTTATGCTTGACTTAGTCTCACATGTTTCTCCCTTATTTTCCTACGCTCCATGCTATGCACACTTCCAACACACATTTTTTCTACGCCTCCAAACTCTTATGTTGGTGCTTTTTTCTTTGTTTTGTATTTCAATGTACTTGTTTTTAATCTTTGTGTGTCTCCCTTACATGTCCTCTTGTAGCCTCCACTTCACATTGCACTTTCAATCTACAAACTTGATGAGAAGAAACTAGTTTTATGCACTTACTATGTTGTTGCATCCCTCTTTGCTTGTCTTCTTTTACATAGTTCACTCTTCAATTTAAAATCTGTAAACTTAAAGCTCTTTGCCATCCATTGCACCATCATTCATTTCCTTCCAATGCTCCATCTCCCCCAATTCTTCCTTCTAGCGAGGTCTCTTCTATCACTTGCACACTAATACATTTTTTGCTCGTTTTAAACTTTTGAATGCCTTCCACATTCTCTTCATCTTCAACTGCCAAGTCTACCCCCTTGTTCAACTGCAAAATGGTGTTTTACCTTCCTCACAACAAGTTTTTACATATTGATTTCATTTTTCATTGCCTCTTTATTTCATCTCTTGGCATTTCACCTTCAACTAGTGGATACTCCTGCATTAGACACACTCAGTAAGAAGTTTGTGAGCATAGGCTCACAAATTAAAATGGAGTTGAGTGACAGAATCAACCTTTGAGACTGTGAACAATTTGCAATAAACTCCATCGTCGTGACAAGTGCACACAAAGTTATTCTTTTTTCCTCGTCTTCTTGCATTTTGTTAGAACAATTGTCATTCTACTCCCACAACTCTGTTGGCTACTCTCCTCTCTTCTCATGGATTTACATCCACCATTTACTATCCTCCACCAAGGAGTTCTTCTGTTTCTCTCCTTGTTTGTGAGATACAACCCACCATTATCTTGCCTCCTCCACCAAATAATCACTCCACTCTTCTCTTCGTGGGTTTTGACCTACCACAAACCATCCACCACCAATTTTCACGTAGAACATCCTCTACTGCTTTGACTTACAAATTCCTTACATGTCAATCTGCACTACAAAACCCATCTATTGTGTCTCTATATTCAGTTGCACTAATTCCTTCTTATTCATTTTATGCAAATCAACATTAATTTCTTTATCACAAAATTCAAACAAATTCAAATTTACCTCTACTCTTACAACGTCTTCTTCATCACCACTCACTGCAATTGCAACTTCTTCAAGTAGCTTTGCTACATCTTTCTCATTTTCTTCACTTGAAATGAACAACTCTTCTATTTTCATGATCTCTTCTGTCAACAATAATTTCTCTTCCTCAAGTCCTTGACTGAACATAGGACCACTCTCTTTCTCAGGTTCTTCATTGAACACTGGATCTTCATAGATCACCGTATACTCACTTCTCTTGGCATTTTTCTACTGCACTTCCTATCTCTTCATAGTTCTCATTGACTTTGAATATCTTCTCCATCTTTGTGATCTATTCTGTAATCATTGAATCTTCCTTGTCATGTTCTCCTTCAAATTACCAAACTCCATAAATTTCTAGATTCTCATTCTTCTCATCTTCACTCTTTTTCTCTTTCATGTTTTCCAAAAGTCATGCTTTTGTTGTAACTACTTTCTTCTCCTTGTTCTTGACAACCTTCCATGTTGCAAGGTTTCCAACCTATCCAATCTCACATTTATATTAGCTAACTCACCCCACATCACCAAAATCTCTCTTTTCATATTGCCCACAACCCTCCCAAATTATGGGCTTCCACAAGTATATCTTCATCTCATCTATTGCAATCTTTCACCATCACTTTTCACGCTCTACAATATGCAAAACACTTTCTTTCACAAGTTCCTTCATACACATGCAACGATTATTTTGAGTTCTCCACAACTGCTTCTTTCTTTCAAGTACGATTTGCCTCATGACCGGCAATATGTTTACACAATTCCACCCTCTCCTCATTCCCAATGCATCATTTCTTTACTCTCCATGCTTTCAACCTCTAGTCTCTCCGTTTTGAATTTGTAACTGAAAATTTGGTCTTTTATCCCTTGCATAGTCTCTGGTCTTTTTCTACTTGATGTTTAAGTCTTTCTTTTACCTCTGTACAACTTTCCTCTCCACCTCATTTAGCATTAGCTTATTCTCTTCCTTTTAGCCGCTTCCCTCCCCTTTTATGTTATGCATGTCTCAGTCTCCTCACGGGTTTATCCCTTATTTTCCCATGCCCCACATTACTCACACTTCAAGGGCACTTTGTTCTATGCCTTCAAACTCTTATGTTGTTGCTTTTTTCTTTGTGTTGTATTCCAGTACACTTTTTTTAATCTTTATGTGGCTCCCTTGTCTTCTTGTGGTCTCCACTTCACCTTGCACTTTCAATTTGCAAACTTCATGAGAAGAAACTAGTTTTATGCACTTACTATGCTGTTGCATCCCTCTTTGCTTGTATTCTTTTATGCAATCCAATCTTCAATTTAAAATCTGTAAACTTATACCTATTTACTATCCTCTGCACCAACATTCATTTCCTTTCAATGCTCCATCTTTGTCTTTAGGTGTTGATGATGGAATACTCTCTCTCCCTATTCTTCCTTCCCCCAAGGTCTCTTCTATCATTTGCACACTAATACAGTTTTTCTCTATTTCAACTTTTCAATACTTTCAACATTCTCTTTGCCTTCCACATTCTCTTCATCTTCGATTACCAAGTTACCCACCTGGTCAACTCCAAAATGATCTTTTACCTTCCTCACAATGAGTTGTTACATATTGATCTCATTTGTCCTTGTCTCTTTATTTTCACCTCTTGGCGTTTCACTTTCAAGTGGCGAATGCTCCTATATTAGGATGAGCCATATTATTCCCATAATTTATTACACTTGTATAGATTTTTTGTTTTAGGCATGAGTAATCGACTTAGCCCCCAATACTTGTAGTGTGTTAGACATACTTTTTAATGAGATTGGTGATGACATGACACACCCTTTGATATCACGCGGATAATGGACCTCGTGACCACTTGCTTGCAATAGGATGCTTTCAAGCAATCAAATCAGGATCCTTGCCCCCATTTCACTTGTATAGATATCTTATCATATATTTTCTATTTTATTTGTATTTTATGTTTTGTCGTACTCCAATTCATAAATCATAAATATCCTCCAATGAAATACAATATGTAACCTTGAAATATATTTAATAGGATCCCAAATATTATTATGATCTTATTCATATTATTAAAATTCATCTATTAACATAAGTGAATTATTTAGACCATTTATGCAAGTTGTTAATAAATCATTAAAACTCTAATGTAAAATTAGTCTTGTCTCAATGAAGAGGCTATTATGAATACACTTATAACAAATGCTACGGAAACCTAATTTACAAGATGATTGGGCAGGAACTTTTGCACCAAATATACTGAATTCTACTATAATGGCGAAAAAGGTGAATGATGGAGAGATCAAGAGGAAAGATTTTCTTCCCTTCGAGGAGAGATGAAAGTTTCACTGTGGATTTCCCTTCAAACACTTTATCCACATTACATTTAAAAGATGGGGAAATTCACTAGATCCAATCTCTTAGGGTAGAGATTAAATACTAAATGAATTGATAATGGGATAGAAATGACAAGCTAACCTCTCTTTTAGAATGGAAGATGACTGAATTATGTGTTGTAGAACTAAGTGTAAAAGTAGCAAAGAACTAATTATAACTCAAGATAGAAGCGTGAGATGAAGGTGTGTACCTGGATCTGGCTATGAAATGTCGAGATGAAGCTGCCCTATGAATTTGAGGAAAAGTTGTCGAGACTGTGCTGAAAGTGTCCACGGTCCTTCGACAAATCCGCGAAACGAAAAGCGTTTTTCCGCCTCTGCAAATGGAGTCTGAATATACAAACACATCTGTGCACTTGCAACCTACACACATAAAAGAGAGGAAAAGGGGTTGGGATTGGGGGTTTGCCTTTAGGTCAAACCCCAGTTTTGGAATTAACCAAATGATGAAGAAATTACTCGCAAGTAAATGTAAGTGAAAGACTGAAATGTAAGTCACCTTAAGGGAGGTTGTAGGTAGAATGTATGTAGATTTGCTTGTATTGAATTGAATGTTGAAAGGGATCTCCTCTTCAATGGTTGAATGCTTGACTTGAATGCAACACCTAGCCTTGAAGGGAGACTTGAGAATGCTCAATGCTGGAAAGGAATGCTTGAATGTTTTTATGCGTGATCTCATGTATTCCCACTTATCCAACTTCTCACCTATTTTCCTTATGCAAATGAGAGGGCAAATGTGACTTATATACTTGTCAATTAGGGTTAATTGACTGATTTTTTGTCACAGGCCGACACAGGGAAAGTTTTTCCCGCTTTATGCAAAGTCCAATGCAAAGATAGGACAGAGGGGGCCGCAAAATAGGGTAAGGACAGGGCGCCACACCCCTGTCCTACCCTTGTCTCAGGACAAGAATCAGGTTCAAGTAGTGCAAAGGGCAGAACAAGTACAGTTTCCGGGGTTGAGCAAGTCTCGGGTCTTCGATCAGGCTTGGGGATTCAAATCGCCAACGTGAAGACCCTAATGTGGTTGCAAATTGCAAGGGTTGTAATTTTATGACACTACATCTACATTTAGCTTCTCGATATTATCCCTTGACAACCATTCAAAGATTAAAATGGGGAAAAAGATTATTATATGTATCTCTATAATGTAACTTTTCCCATGACTCATGTCTTTGTTTTTACTAGTGATCTACCCTAAACTTCAATCCACATTAAAATCATCTTAAGATTAATATGGTAATTGATTTTGAGTTGAAATTTAGTTGATAAAAAACACTAAAAATCACTTAAACTATCGATACCAAAGACCTCCATCCTTGTTTTGCATTTTCAAGATTGACATTCCAATTTCTGGTAGGTCCCCACAAATAGGTTGTAGGACACAAAAAGTAAGAACTCCAACTAGCATTTTCGATATAATAGTGATATGTCAACTAGATTAGTTGCTCTCAAATGCAATGAAACTAGTAATCTAATAAGGGATTGAATACTAGGTAGTTTGAATTTTAAGGGTTTTCATGTTGTACATCTTTCTCCACACTATAGGGTTCCTTAGTATCGACTTTAAATTACCCTTGACTAAGTTTGGTTTATTCAAAAGTGAAGTGCAATATGTTCAATTCAAAAATCATTTCCAAAGCTTGGTAGTGTTAATGTTCAATATGTTCTAAATTGTAGTGCAATAGCAGTAAAAAGCCTTGTTTTGTCTCAAGATAAATGAGAACGAACTTCATTAACCTATCACTTTAAGAAATTGCTTTGAAAGCTTTGTGGCTTTTTCGACATATAACTCCATAGTAGCATTAAAAACACCTTGTTCTACCTTATAATTATTGAGGGCCACCCTTCTAGACCTATCCATCTACCAATTTGGCTTGGAACACGTGTAAAGGTGTTTGTATGATATCATTTATATTGAATTATGGGTATAATCCTTTCATTATCGAGTTGTTCTTTGAATCTAAATTAGTCTAACATACTATCAAATGTCAAATTAACTATTTATAAAGTAGAAGCATCTTATATGCATAATCAATCACATGGTTCATGGGGAAAACAACAGATTATAGCTACATTGTACATCTATCATTATTCAATAATCATTCACCCCATCTTCTTGCCCCTTTTATTATGGGCTCTCCATGATTGGATCATTCTTTACTTAGAACTATGTTAGACAAAGGTAGTTACAACTCAATTATTGTCTCCAACAGGAGAAATAAGATGTCTTATTATTTTTTATATTTTTAGTTTTGTAAACTAGAAAGCACCTCACTTGTGGGAAGAATACATGAAAAATTTCCCTTTAGTTCTTTTTTGCTGCACATGAGGATACTTTGCAATTGCATTGAATTGGATTTTTGGGATGCTAGATGCATGAAAGATATTGAAACTATTTTTTCTTTTATAGATATAATTATCATAGATCCCTTGTGAAATGGGACTTTATATGTGCTAAGAAGTATCTAAATATAAGTTGTCAATAGCACTACAAGTGCCAACACATCTTGCTCATATCAAATTCATGTCAAGATAGATACACCTTTTTTATATTAATCAAATAGAGACTATTTATTATAGTTACCACATAGATTTCAAGGTTTATAGATCAATGCTTAGGGCTTTGAGGTTCCACATTATAGTTCAAGGTTTCAAGTTTTAGGACAAAAGTTTCTCATTTTAAGGTTCTTGGAGTTTGGATCCGCAAAACCTAGGGTTTCAAGTTTTTGGGTTTAGGCTTCAAGGACTTACATGAGAAAGTACTTAGAAAAATGTACACATGAGAGTTGTAAAGGAAATAGTTGAAAATATCTTTGTTGAATTGGACATTGAAAGTACAATACCCCAACAATTCCAAACTTTATATAAAGATACATAAAGGCATCTTGGAAGGAGGCCTCTAACACTTGTATAGGAAAACAAAAATTGCAATCCAAATCCCTAGGTGAAAAAACGACTAACCTCCAAAATAATTAAATCTAAATATTAGAGTATTTATGTGTAAAAGGAGATAATCAATCAAACACCTAAGGCATGCTACTCAAAGAAAGCCCTTGTCCTTACTTATTCTCAAATAATATTAAATATAAGGCCAATGTAGCACATTCTTGAAATGAGCCCAAGATTATAATAGAGTTGACAATTCATGTGACAAATCATAGTGACAAATGCCATCTTTGGAAAGTTGGTTGGTTCGAATGATCTCTTAATGTGGTATTGATGTTCCCCACAAACATATCACTACAAACAGAACAAAGTCGTATTTGGCATGGGATGTAAAATGAGGTTTTAACACAACATAACACTAATTAATAATCATGTAAGTAGTAATAATAAAAGACACAAACACACATAACATGCAACTACTGTTCTAAATCAGATATTTACATATATTGAATAATTTATAAGTAGCAATGGTCTATTTTAATAAGGATTTGATATGTATTGAGAAGTAGCCAAAAGCCTCAAATGTCAATTCCACACGAGTCATTTTCAAAAGCATCAAGATGTCAATTCCACACTTGAGTCATTTGGATATCTCTGTGTATATCAAATCTATTCTAAATTGATTTTGCACTTATTTAAGGGCTTCAAACTTGGGGATAAGAAATGCAATTTTATGCACAAAAAATGTGATCTCAAAAGGAACACGTTAAACATATAAACACACTCAAAATCACAAAATCAACACAACAATCAAGATAGGATGAAAGGAAACCTAAATGAACATAAAATCAAACCAAAGTTGAGTATGTTGGCCTCCTTGATGCAACTATTTGTCCTTTGGTTGTGGATTGGATGTTTGCTCACAGTTTTGACATTATAATGGTGCTCCAAGTACTCAAGCTTGCATGAAATGGTGAGAGCTAATAAGTTGAATTTTTTCTTTTGTTGCATAATGAGAGAATGGAAGTTTTAGTTAAGTGTTGGAAGGAATTGAATGGAGGGCTAGGATGTAAAGATGAAGATCAAGGGTGGAAAATATTTAGGGTTCTCACCTTCTATTAGAGGTTGACAAGTGTCAACCTAGGAGAGCATGAGAGGACATGGTAGTTGGGAAAGGAGGGGGCTGGAGTGCACGAAGGATTTTCCGTAAAGGCACTTCTTGTCCTCACATTTCAAGGTACTTGGGGAAGAGGAATAAATGAATTTTAAATTCCTTGGAAGGGACTGTAGAACAAAAGATATCACTGAGAGGGGGGGGTGAATCAATGATTATAACCAATTTCAAACAATGTGTGCAACCGATAGGATAATGAAAGCACCAACAAGTAATTACACATAAGAGCACATCACATAACACCATATATATGAGGAAAACCCAAAGTGGGAAAAACCTCGGTGAGAAATGCAGCTAGAGATCTATTGCTCCAATCCAGCCTCACAATGAAACATCAATTTTACAAAGTGTAGGGCACTAATCCAAGGAGCACCAACCCCTAATGATTTATGGGCACAAACCCAAAGGAGCACCAATCCCTAATGATTTATGGACACCAATCCAAAAGAGCACCAACCCCTAATGATTTATTGGCACCAACTCAAAGGAGCACCAGCCATTGCATCGAGCACCAACTCAGTGAAATACAATGAATTATATAATCAATACAAAATAAGCACCTTGTTACAAATGAGTTTTGTAACCTCTGTATACACTTCACCCTGCCGGTTCAACTCTTCTCTATTTTTTTGCTTCTCATCACTGCCAGTTCTGTTCACTCTTCCTGATTCCTCTTCTACTCAGCCTCAGCCTCGCCTAACATCTTCTCACTCTCTCTCTGCCTCGTTCGCTCATTGTTGCTGACATACTGGTTCAAATTCTACCGGTTAGATGAATTGTCAGACTGTGTAACTGGTTACCGGTTACATCTTTAGTATTCTGCGATGAACTCTCAGACCGATTACCTCTCTACTTGCACATTCACACTCTCTTCTTCGGCATCTGGTTTCTAGCATTCGACCTCCTTCATAAGAAACTTAGATCTTCAGTCTGCATATTTATACTCATGCTTTCTTGCCAACACGAAAATTCAAACTTCGCGCCCTAGGGTTTTGTTCACCGACTGCGAACCATATCAAATCATATCTGATCTTGTTTCTAGAATTGACAACTTGCAACAAATTAGATAATATTGCCATCTTTCATCCTTTCAGTACACATTTACTAAACTTGGCAAACTGCAACCTGTTTGTCGGCCTCACTCTTTGTCAATCACAATAAATGATCTCGTTGTTTCCTACTCCAAATTAGATCTGCAACCGGATGTCCTGCATCGATCCTTGCATCACAAGTCTGTGCCATTTGATTTGCTTCAAGCCACAATCCTTTGCAGACAACCCGTGATTTTCATAGTCTGCATTAAATGTCGACCCAATCACCAACTACCTCGACGATGCACCGTTCATTTGCCATTGCATGTTTGCCACCTGGAATCCACACGTTATCTTTGTCGACATCCATCTCAACTCACTGTGTCGTTTCAGGCTCAAACACCAACCAAAAACTCACTACCTGTAGTCACTTTATACTATCGGTTCATTTGCCCTACTGGTTATACAATAATCGGTTAACCTTCATGCCATGCTCTTCTCTGTTCTGCTAGTTAGGTCATGTTATCCTGGATCGAACTTGCCAAACCACAACACATGGCCAAAGTGAGTTACTATGCACATCTCCATCTGATGAGAGCCCTTCACTTTGTCTCTTTGTTAGCTTACCGGTTGCCTTACCTATTGGTTGACACAACACGCCAACAAACTCCAATGCAAACCTTCTAGCATACCGATAGATATGTTTACTGGTTGACAATACTCCTCCTTGTATACCGGTAACACCCATGAGAACACCATGCCAACAATCTTCAACTGTGGTAACACCAATCTCGTTCTGCATCCCGGTTGACATCAGCATCCTGGAATGAAACTGTGTATGCAATTGCTAAGCCTTTCCTTTCTTCTACATTAGCTTGGACATCATCTCAACCAGTTTTGCCAAAGTGGCAACCACATCACTTCTTATCCTTCCTTTTCTGTCCCGGTAGCTCATCATGCCTTCTCTTGTTGATCCGGTTCATATCTTTGGTTTCATATATCAGAGGCTTCCTCATGATTCACTTTGGTCATCCGATATAAGCCTTCAACCACCTGCCTTTAACTTTTTTGACTATCTTATACCAGAGGGTTATGATGTATTCCATGCATGTTGTGAGATAAGCTAAGCATTGCCACCAACCTGTAGGAGTAGATAGACAGTTGCTCTCAATCTGCCAATCTCCCGATGAGAATGGATCTTTGTCACCTGTCGGCCAACAACTGGTGGGAATTGAATGACATTACGTTGTTCTTTTTGCTTCCGGTATTGCACTAATATGACTTTCCTGGCATCAAGTAGATACATCTTCAACCAGACATTTGACCTGGTAGATTTCCCTTTTGTCTTCCTTGCTATCTTGAGGCAACACAATTTCTGTCAGTCTTCTCTTCATCCTGTGACAACATCTTTACCCTGTGGGAGTCCAGCTGGTTGGCATCAAACTTGCATGCCAGATGCCTGCACATTCTTCATTAGTTCAACCTTGCTTACTTACCAGTTAGATGCTTACCGGTTGGCAACAACACAATGCCAACATATTACTCACCGGTTAGCACCAACTTGTATACCGGGGACGCCAACTTACATACTTATCGGTTGACATCAGTGACAACACAATGCCAACAGGGACAAGCGGAAGGGAACCCATGCGGGAACTTTCCAATAGTGGGTAGAATTGAAGGCCAAGTGGGCTTTGGGAAGAAAGTCAATTAAGGCATATGCTGACTTTCTCCCTAATCACCATGATTAGGAGTGTGCATATGATTAGAGGAGAGATTATAATAATACAAAGGGATTAGAGTGCAAGTGCGAAATGTAGGAGGATTTGGCATTTGGAGAGAGAATGGGTGGAGGAATTAAAAATTACTTTTAATTCCAAGTGGAGGAAAAAGAGATATTTTGAATTAAATTAAATTCAAAATTGGAGAAAAGTGGAAGAGATATTTCATTAAATAAATGCTGGGATTTTATTTGATTAAATGAGAAGGACTATCAACATAAGACTATAGAGGAATGAACATAAATATAATAAGAATGAATTATTTTAATAAGTTGATGCAACTAGAAGAATAATGATGACTAATTTTATCAAATGTTAATGATTAAATTTAGGTGTCTATATTTTGCCCCTCTTCAAAATGGTGTTAAAATAACATTATTTTGAAAAACATAAAAATGTGGATGACTTGAAGGAAATATAGTGAACATACGCTCCAAATGAAGGTGATATTGGTTAATTAGATACGTATGGGTGATGCCTCCTTGAGAGGTTGGATGAGAAAAAGGGGTCTGGGTGGCCTATCAATAAGAAAAATGCTAAAGGGAAGGAGAGAAAAAGAAAATCAATAGAAACACAAAAGAAAATGGAGCAAGCAAGAGAAAACTGCGCGAAAACGAAGATCGTAAGAAGAAACGGGGCTGAAAACAACACTTAGAGGAGGAAATGGCACAAAAATTAGGATTTTGGGAGACCCTATATAATTGAAAATTTGACTTTTACCCCTCATTTTCACCTCATAAGACAAAAATTAAGGATATCTAAAGTGAATTAAGCACATGACAAAATGACAGCTAGTGGGCATCCGAAGCATAAAATTGACATGGTTTGAGATGTGCGGTAGACATACGCTGGACCCACATGTGAGTACCGAAAACCTTGACCCAATCGTTTTTATAAATTGCATTTAATGATTTTCTAGGATGAAATTCAACAATCCTGTTGGATCGTGTTTGGTGGGTTTGCTTGGGGAACGGTGGGATTGCGATCCTACCAAACCCATTGTCCTACTAGAGTGGTAGAATCAATAGGTTTTAGTGAAATTGGGGAAGGTTTGGCTGGAATGCCAATGATTTGGCAAGTCCACACATAGATGGGTGGGCTCGTTGATCTCACCCTTTGGGGGGGAAGAATATTATAGAAAGACAGGATTACCAGAGAATTGGCAGGACTAACAATATTGTTGGAAAAAGAACTATGGTTTATCGAGTCTGCTTACAGACTAGCACGTCTGTAGGAAAAATTTGTGGGAGCGAGAAACATTCGGGGAGATTGACTATCCCGTCAAAATATGGAGAAAAAGATGAAAGAAATGACTTAGTGAAGTTATTGAGAATCTGACTAGGCTAGAGAGAGAAACTGATTGTTGTGTGGTGATTTTGCAATGGAGTGTAGATGCATTGGAGGCGTGGCAGTGAAGATCAACATTGCTGAGATTAGTCCATGACTTTGGTGATGTAGAGAGGGTGGTGGTAGACCAAATCGACCTAAGATAATTGGCAAGGATTGTCCACATTAGGGCACACCTGGACTATTAACCCCACTGGTGGAGCAATGGCTATTAGATATAATGACATTTCATCTCTCGATAGGAGAGATGATCATGACAATACATGATGTTTACAAGATACTACAGTTCTCGATTAGGGGCCACAAGTGGTCATGAGAGATCAAACACTTTCCATAGCACTTTAGATGCTACTAGGATGAACATATGTGCCTCTGCACAAGGGGCAATTGGTATTAATGACAACGCGAGCCATGGCTACATTGGACAAGTACTTATACCTTTACATTTGCACCTTGGTGAGAGGGTTCTTGATTTCAAACAAAGGGGGACAAGCCTTATCACTTGAGATAATCTAGATTATGGTGGACGTGGTTGACAGGAGGAGACCCCATGCATTAGGTACATTGGTGTTAGCTAGTATTTATAGAGAGCTCCATATGATTTGTTACCATTGCGGGGAAAGGTGTAGGATATGTGACATTGGCATAGGGGTGGGCATGGGAACATATCATCATAGCTCACCTAGCCACTAAGAGATTGGAGAGGGATAATGACGAGCCAATAGTTTACAATTGGTGAGGGATTTTGAGATATGTGAACCTAATAGTCAACTATTGGAGGACCATATTAGATCAAATGGAGGAGGGAAGCGTTATATGGAGGCCTTATAGGGATATAGTAGGGTGGGTGAAGGATAAACAACACAGACCCTTAATGATGATGAAAAACTACATCACTGGGAGGAGAGAGTATGTGATTGAGGTATAGGCTCGATCATGTGATGTGATAGTTTGCAGTGAGGCAGGACATTCTCGGGCCTCTACATAGGTTTGTAAGATTGACGAGAGAAGGGAGGGAGTGGGAACAGCTAGTGGATAGGGCTAGGTCACAGAGGGAGTGGGTGGATTTAGAGGAGGTAGTATGGGATCTAGTGGGAGGAGTAAATCCCAGGGTGACATCGAAATGTGTAGCATGGTGGACAACCAAGAGACCATGCAATGTAGGAGTATCAGGATTGCCACCCCCAACAATGTGGAGGAGATTGGCGGGTTCTGGACGAGGACAAAGAGGGGGGAGGTTAGCTATCATAAGACAAGGGAGAGGTGGAGACAGGGTGGAGAGGGTGGAGATAGAGGAGGTGATAGTGGAGATCACCAATGATGAGGGGGGGGGAGCCAAAGGTTGGGTAGGAGACAACAATTAGGGAGTAGGAATAGTTGGAGGGGGAGGCCATGGAGATCGATGGGCTATCCAAGATGGCCACACAAGGTAGTAGGAGGAGGAGAGGTGAGATGAATCATCTGTTGCTGCTGCCAGTCCTGGTATCTCCTAGGAGGAGTGGTTGGAGGAGGAGGCAACGGATAGATATCGATGTATAGGCTGCACAACATGCATAGGATATTTAGGGGTTGTAGCGATACATTGAGCTGTTACAACAATAGTTAGAGTAGGCAAAGAGACATGGGGAGAGCTCAACACAAGGTCAAAGCTAGGGAGAGCAGATACATGCACTAGACACTGCATTATAGCGGCTACAATAGATGTACGATGGTGTAATGTTGGAGAGGGATGCCTTGAGGGAGGAAAGGGACCATTTGTAGTTAGATCTTTCTTTGGCATGGGAGGAGAGGGATAGTACCTACACGAAGATGGAAACATTATAGGCGATTAGTGATGCATTGGATTCAACTCATGAGAGGGGGTTAGGGGAGGCAAGAAGATCGAGGGAGAGAGATGAGGCTCGAAGAGAGAAAGATGAGGCGAGGAGAGGTGGTGGGGGTGGAGGACAGAGAACCTTGACAACCATAATACAAAAGCAGTTGCAACAACTATATCAACATTCATAACTGTAGACACCTAAAAGTTGCACAACAAATTAAGTGAATTTTATTCATTTAATTATCCTTAATTCTTCCAATTAATTAAATTTAGATTTAATTAATATCCCCTTTTCTTCTATTTTGCCCATTAATCAAATTAAAGATCTGATTAATATTCCCCTTCTTCTATTTAAGCCATTTTAATTAAATTCACATTTAATTAAAAATATCCATTTATCCCCTTTCCCATTTTAATTAAATTTACATTTAATTATATTTAATTAAAATCCCCCCTCTAGCCATTTTAATTAAATCTAAAATATTTAATTAAAACCCCTTTTACATTTATTTAAAAATCCCCCCACTTGCAAAATCCTACAAATGCAAGTTGCAACCACAATTAGAATAAATCAATTTTATTTTAATTAAATTCTATTTTTCCCCACCCACTTGCATTTTCCTACATCTCCCACTTGCCTCCTAAACCTCTTCTAGAGCCTTTTAGATTCTTCTAAACTATAATTAGCCTAATCATCTCCTAATCATGTCCTTTCACTAAATTTGAGGAGGTCACTTCTCAAATTTGGAAGAAAGTCTTCTAAATGCATTAAAGGCTTTGTTTCTTCAACAAGCTAACTTGTTGAGTTCCCCCAAATTTGGAAGGACTCTTACAAATTTGTCCCCAAAGTCTTCTTAACCATTAATGGTTAACTTAACCTTCCCACATGGTTAGAGACTTTCTCTTTAACTTAACCTTCAGCTAACCCAAGGGTCTCATCAAGCACTCGTGGCTTTGACCCTAGTTATCCTATTAACCCTTGCACAAGAGTTTACCCCTTGGGTAAAGGCTTTATCCATTGGTTATCCACTAACCAAACTACAACCTTACCTCCTAAGGTAACCTGCATGTCTCCTCAGGCATTTAATGTCTCTTACATATCCTCTCAAGCCCTCTCAAGGTGACATTTGTCAACTTGGGATTGGATTGAATCGCTTACATGGATTGATAACTTTCAATCCTAGTCCTTGTTGAGATTATTCAATCTCAACCCTTCATTGCCCTATTTTCTCTATAAATAGAGCTCTCATGCCTCAGTCTCAGAATCCAATTCTTTTGTGCATCAAACTTATAGTCTCATTTCATCAAGCATTATTAACCTCTCTTTGATAATAGTAATTAGATTATTTAGTTTTGCACATCATCTAGCAACATCATGTTAGCTTCATTTTATATGCTAGTTTAATATCATCATTTTCATGCTAGTTAGCTTTAAATCAATATCTTGCATCCTATCATCATCTAGTTTCATATCTAAATCATCACTAGGACCATAGTGGTATCCATTTTGATCTTAGAATCATCACATATCCTTCCTTTTGGTTGTCATCCTATAGGTCAAGTGCTTTTCCAAGCTGAGAGCCACCTTGATTTGAAGGATCCTTGGAGATAGAGAACAATGATACGCGCTTAAGATCTTTTTTTTTTTTTTTTGTTCTTATGATTTTGATCTCTAACATAATGTCCCATTGGTGTGTTTGTGTTGTTTGCCTCTCTCATGCAGGTACCACAATCTGAGCACATAATAACAAATGCTCAAATTGTCATGAGAGGCTGTATGGTACAAGGCCATATATGAGGCGACAATGCCTCTAGAGAGGAGGCTGAATTACATACCACCTAAGGTAGCAAAGACACCATTGAGATCCACATCATGGAGTGGATCATCCAACAAGAGTGGGTCTTCTACTTGTAACGAGTGATCAACATCTTCTCTCAACATAGGACAACGCCAGTTATGGGGCCATTGCAGGTACCAACAAGGGCAAGATGGGGATCCACATGATAGGGATTGAATGTGGGGTTATTTAGACTACTGCCCAAAGGTGGAGGATGGGATGGTGGACAAAAGACAGGTTTAGAGAGAACCGAGGGAGATGGATGACACATTGGACTAGATAGGGTATAGGGTGGGGTCACACCCAGTCGACACTCCCTTATGCACTCATAGGGGAGTCCAGGAGGAGCAGATGAAAGCTAGTCAGAGACAATTTTGAGTGACTTTTTGAGTTCATGTGTAGATGCAGATGATTCTTTGTACACATGATTCTTTTGACTTGATGCACATGAACATTGTTTATTTTTTGAGACATTTTTAGACATTTATAGATTGATGGACTCTTGCTCATGGACTATGATGTTGTGTAATGCATACTCTATGTGATGGATGCTTATGGATGCATATATTAATGATGCTTATGATCTAACCTCTTGTGATGCATGATGTGATGCTTATGATTTTGCATGTGATATATCATGACCATGTTTATGCAACTAATGTGTGTTATGCAAGATGTGATGCATGTGACTATGTGTTGATTTTCTATATGCATGTGATGATCCTAATGACTGGTGATGCATGATGCCATTTGACATGTGATGCTTATATGTGATGGATATTATGATGTTGATATGATTCTATATGGATGATGGATTTATGATGTACGTATGATGATGGTAATGGCTTATAAGGTAAATGCAAATGCTTAAATGATAATTTAATAGCGAAATGATAAAATGCACCTACATGAACCCCAAAAGATTATACAATCTAAAGAAATAAGGCCCTAACAAATGAATGAAATTCCCTCAAGTACATTTTGAGAACACTCAATATAAATATATTGGACACCAGTAAGAAATACCCACAAGCACATTCATAAATTATTCAATCCTGATGCTATAACAAATGCATGAAATGCTCAGAAAGGGAAAATTTAGCTCGACTTCTATCGCATATTTATGAAATAATAGATTCTACATTTAGTTTCATACCTTGTCACTTGACTTTGACAAAATTCTCTCTATAACAAAACAAACATACCTCTTGATGTCTATGTTTCACCTTAAAGGTCACCATAGCTGTTGTGTTTTCTTTCCTAGTAATTGTTGAAATGATTGCATGTTGTATGCTATACTTTCGAGCTAGTTTATAAGAATGAATTTGGTGGGGCAAAGTGGGTATCCGCTTGAAGCAATTAATATAGAAGCTATTTTGGGAGATTAAAAATTAGAATTAAATCCATGCAAATGAAAGTGTAATAAAAAAGCATCGAATGATCCAAGTGTGTTGCTCGTATCACACACTGGTTACCTTGAGATCAAGATAGAATCTTAAACAAATTAGCAATACTCGAGGCATTGAAGACTATTGTGAAGCCAATACTGAATGCATAGACTATTAACCATGTAGATGCAAATGAGACTATTTGACAATGCCAATGCCAATGCAATGATGAAATGGATGGGACTTATGAACTCGTGTGATGAAAATGTGGGTGCAAAATACAAATGATTGAAAATATGCTAACAACCAAGCAATCACAAATAAATCAAACACCTCAAGATTGAGATGCTAAAAAGGAAATAAATGAAGCTAAAATATCAAACGACAAATAAATGCAAACGCCATTTGAATTTTTTGATTTGATTATTTCACGATTTGATGTGTGCTCCTAACATTGTGGATGCTCAATTTCGCTCCATGATTGACGATGCAAGATATGGATGATGGTTAATGCAAAGTGGATGTGCAAAGGTGAGTTATGATTTCAGCATTACACTCATATGATTATGCAAAAGTGGATGATTTTGGCATTACAATGATACGATTGTGCGAAAGTGAATCATTTGCTTGGAAAATGGAGGGTTTAAATAGAAATGGACTGGAGAGGTGAGAGGGTTTGAAAATGAGACACAAAGAGGACAAGTGGAAAGCCTCAAGGTGCCATGTGGAATGAAATTCCACACTTGTGGCTCAATCAGGAAGGAGAAGTGTCCTCAAGGAGGACAAATGTAAAAAAGAGGCATGACATGTGTCCTCAAAGACATGTCCATTTCAGGAGATGGCCACCCAAATTGGTTATAATTTCCTAAATATTAGGAAATTAGGAATGTGCACACACATGTGAGGGGGGAGGTTAGAAGAAGATAAAATTAGTTAGAACCCATGGGTTAGGATAGGGGTTGGGTTAGAAGGTGGTTTAGGTTAGGAGACATTGTGACCAAATTAATTAATTTAAAATTAATCAATTTAAGAATTAGAGGAAAAAGATGACATGAATAAAATAAAATAAATGAATTATTTTATTTAATAGAGGAAGGTTTAAAGGGGAATATTAATTATATAGAAGATTAATTAATTAATAGGAATGAAACTAAGATAATCATGAATCGAAGCAAACAATGTCACATCCAGAGAATAGAGAAATCCGGACCACAAAGAACACTAACAATTACCAATCAACACTGAACATCATCCGGAGCACAACTTTTGGAGCACCAAACAAATCGGAAAACATATGTCAGATCACCAACTCAAAAAAAGCTTCATAGAAACCCACATGTTGACACCAATGACAACCATGACAAACATATTATCACCAACAATCATCACATTTGCAACAATCTCCACCTTTGTTGTTGATGGCAACATCCATTAACAACAAACAAAAAAAATGCATCTGTTATCAACTGCACCATCACCTGCAACACTCCCCCTTTAACATCAAGGACAAAGGCGGGCACAACTCTCCCTATGAAACTTACTCTGCTCCCCCTAAGAGGAAGCCCTCAAACATTTGTCCTAAAAGTAATAATCATGCAAGTCACTGGACCAATGCACATCCAAATGCTCATCAATTCAAACTAGGAAGGGGTAATACCCCTAACTTTTGTTGGAGATGCTCAAAAGTATCTTTACACAATGCCTTGGTGAAAATGTTTGCAATCTGCTCTTTTGTAGGTGCATATTCAAGTCTTACTTCATTATCCAACACCTTTTCCCTCAAGAAATGTTACCAAATAGATATATGCTTTCTTCTAGAATGTTTTTGATAAATAAAGTAGTGATAAAAAGGGCGCTGACCCTTTACAAAGCTAAACGACTAACTGAAAAGAACAGACAAAGCAAGGGTGAAAACTCCAAACAAACAAAGTTAGACAGGACAAACAAATGCACTATTAAACCATGAACAAACCAACCCAACTCAAGAGTGGGGAGAATCCACACCTTGATGAAGGGGGGGCTGGGGAAGGGGGGTAGATTTTCCTTTCCGCCTGTGACAAATAACCGTCCAGGCAACACTATCATTAGGAATATTCAAAGACAAATCAGGTGGGGGAGACCCCGCAGATGCACTGCCAAACTGCTGCAACAATACACCAGCAACCTGATGCTGCAGAAACACAGCAGACTGCTGCTGAAGAAGAAGAAAATTGCCAGGAGAAGAGCGAACTAAGGATCAGGAGCAACGGATGTAGGAGCCAAGGAGACAGAAGAGTCTGCAATAGTAGTAACCTCAGCAAAGGTATCATCAATAGTAAGGGGCACGTCATCTCGAGAGGATTCAACCGAGACAGAGTCAGAAGCATTAATTGTCAAGTGATCTTCAGTGGCGTCCTTCCACCAAGTAGCAGTTCCTCTGCGACAGGAGAGAGAGCAGGCTGAAGCTAAGTGTCCCGTAGAGAAGCATCGTTGACAGCGAAAGGGGAGGCCCTCATAATCCAGCGGTTGAGCCCAAGGCTTGTCCTCAACCATAAGCACCACATCCTTGGGGAGGGCTAGAGATATGTCAATATCAATCAATAGGCGAGCAAAGGTAGAGTGACCCATGGAGGTCGTTGCATTGTCAACCTTCAGGAAACTGCCAATGGAGTTACCGATAGCCTCAAAGCAAGAAGGCTCCCAGAAACAGAGGGGGAGATTGTGGAGGCGAACCCAAACCAGACGAATAGATAGAGATTCAGTAAGGGGGTTGAAGGAAGGAGACCAGGGCTTAATGGAGAGAGAGTGATCCCCCCAAGACCACAACTTTCCCAGAACCAAATCACGGTCAAGAGTAGAGGTAAAAGAAGCAATGAAAAAACCTTTAGCACACGGTAAAAGCTCAATGCCATAAGAAACTAAAGGCTTCCAAGAAACATTCACCCAATGATGAAGGTCTGGAAGGGAAGGCCAAAACCCAACAAATCTACAGACCAAAGCACTGTGTTGGTAGAAATCGATATTCTCCACAACCTCTTGGCCACAGACCACCACAAGAGAAGTCTTGGCACAAGGAAGAGGACGAACCCCCTTGGAAGGATGGGCAGCAGATCTGGCCACATGAGCAAAGCTACGGTTCCCAGCAAAGGAAGGTCTGGGCAGAGCATTAGCAGTCGTAGGAGGGGCGTCAGGAGCCCCACCAGTATGAGGAGAGTTGTACCATATTCTTAGAAATGTTTATTGCACTAGTGTTATCACACAAAATTGAGATAGGTTCATCAAACAATACACCAATATCCTTCAAAGTTTGTTTCATTCAAAGTACTTGCATGCAACACGAGGATGCTGCAATGTATTCAACTTCAACATTGGATAGGGACACAAAATCCTACTTCTTACTTGACCAAGAAACTAACCGAGAGCCAAGGAAAAATGCTCCACCACTTGTAGTTTTTTTGTCATCCACACTTCCTGCCCAATCTGCATCTATATAAGTTGTCAAAGTGAATTTTGAATCTTTGGGATACCATAATCCGAACTCTTATGTTCCTTTTAAATATCTGAAAATTCTTTTCACTGCAACAACATGTGATTGTTTTGGTTCTTGCTAAAATTTAGCTGCTAAACAAACAACATACATGATATCCGATTTGGTTACAGTCAAATTTAATAGTTCTCCAATCATTGATCTATACTTACTTACATCTGTCTTAGGAGATTTATCATCTTTTGTTAACTTGCATCCGGTGGTCATAGGTGTACACACCGGTTTAGAATTATCCAAACCAAACTTCTTTAGCAATTCTTAGACATACTTAGACTAAGAAATGAAAATTTCTTTGCTATGTGGATTCACTTGCAATCCAAGAAAGAAATTCAACTAACCGACCATGGACATCTCAAATTCCTTTTGCATGTCACTAGCAAACCTTCTGCACATACCATCATTTCCTCAAAAAATTATGTCATGAACATACACTATAACAATTAAGATTTTTCCTGAATCAACTTTGAAATAAAGATTGTTGTCAGCTGATCCCTTCTGAAAACCTTGGCCAATCAAATACTTATCTAGCCTTCCATACCAAGCTCTAGGAGCTTGTTTTAATCCATATAGAGCCTCTTTCAACCTGCAAACAATATTCAGATAAACTTTGAAATCCTTGAAAGTTGCAAAAGCTAAGAACATCCTAATAGCTTCCATCCGAGCAACTGTAGCAAATGTTTCCTCAAAGTCAATGACTTCAACTTGAGTGTAACCCTTGCAAACCAACCTTGTTTTGTTTCTTACAACATTTCCATCTTCATCCAACTTGTTCCAGAATAACCACTTTGTTCCAATTACATTTTTATCAACCGATATGTGTACAAGTTCCCATGTCCGATTTTTCTCAATCTAGTTTTGTTCTTCTTTCATTGCTTTCATCCAACTTTGATCATTGCAAGCTTCTTCTACTAATTTCAATTTAGTCTCAGAAAGTAAACATAACAAAACTTGTTCTTGAGCCGCCTTACTTGTAACAGTTCCTCTGTTCTTGTTTCCAATAATTTGATCCTCAAGGTGATTCCTCTGTACATACCTTGAGGTTTTTGATGTAGTTGTCAGAACATCCCGGGTTTCATTTTTCTTCTCTTCTTATTTATTTTCTTCTTCCCCTCTATTGTCAAAGGACTAGTCTAATTCATATGCTTCATCTTCTCTACTGTCAAATTTTCCAAGATTATCCTCATCTCTCAGGATATAACATCTGCTTCCAAATGCCTTGAAATACTTCACTGTTGGAGTTCTACCATGTCAAATTATATATGATGTCTTCCCATATCTCTTTCGAAATTGAATTCTATTAAGGATGTATATTGTTGTGTGTATTCTTCTCTCCAGTAAACGTACGATAGACCTGCTCTTTGATCATTGTTCAGGCTGCCTCTTGTATAGTTCGATTCATTCTTTCTACTTTGCCATTTTGTTGTGGGGTCCTTGAGGAAGATAATTGTCTTCTAATTCCATGTTTCTCAGAGAAATTGTTAAATTCATCAAAAGTATATTCTCCTCCTCTATTAGATCTCAAACACTTAATTCTTCTATCAACTTCATTCTCAACTCTTAACTTGAATATCTTGAATTTTTCTAATGCTTCTGATTTCTCTCTTAAAAAAGAAACTCATGTCATTCTAGAATAATCATCAATTGCGAGCATGAAATATTTCTCACCTTGTATACTCCTTGTTCTGGTAGGACCACATAAGTCTGTGTGCACCAAATCCGGCATTCTGGTAGAAGATTGTTCCTTTCCTTTAAATTTTCCTTTTGTCTGCTTTCCCTCTTGACATCCCTTGCAAATATTGTTATCTGGTTTAGTCAGCTTCGATAAATCTCTTACTGCACTTGTTGAAGAAATCTTCTTATCGCACTTGTTGAATTAATCTTCACCAAATCAATATCGAAGTTGATGTGACATATCCTTCTATGTCAGAGCCAACTATCATTGAATTGAGATAACAAATAGTTTCTTGTAGCTCCTTCTAGTAGATAGATGTTTCCACTAGTCCTTTTCCATGCTATAATAACAATTATGGATCTCATAACCACCATTCTAAAAGACAACATTATGGCCGTTTTTGCACATTTGTCCAACACTTAGGAAATTATGATGCAAACCCTTCACATAGTAAACATTGTCAGTATTATGCTTTCCATCAAAGGTAATAGAATCAATTCCCACAATTTGTGCTATTTGATCATCTTCGAACCTAACAGAACCTCCATCATACTTTTCAAGTTTTACAAACTTACTTTTATCACCAGCCTTATGATTTGAACATCCACTATCAATCGGCCATTCATTTCTATCTCTTCTAGCATGTAAAGCAGTAGCAACAATTTTAACATTCTTAGAGGGTAGCATGTTAGAGACATCAATTTTAGGTACATTTTTTTCTACAAAAAATAAACAGTCACCTTCTTCATAGTCTGATTCATAATCTGAAATACCAACATCATCTTTAACATAATGTGCTCTCTTATTAAACTTTCCTTTACCTTCTCTAAACTTTTATCTTGTTCCTTTTTTCGGCCATCTAGCAGCTATGTGACCAATATTTCCACATCTAAAAAATTTAATAGGTAACATACATTTATATTTGTCGGTGCCTTTCTTTAGCTTCCTCACAAAATTTGCTTCCATCTCATAGGTAACATAGATTTATATTTGTCGGTGCCTTTCTTTAGCTTCCTCACAAAATTTGCTCCTAAACCACCACTATGTTTTTCCTTCACTACATTATCCCTCATTGAACACCTCGGGATACATAATTGACACCCCTTATACAAAAGATCATCCTACAAGGTGTAGTCAGAAAACTCTCCATGAAAAGCATTTGCAAACTCACATCAAACCTTATATGCCTCCTTGAAATCTTGGTCCTCTTCATACAATCCTTTGAGTGCTTCAACACCCATACTCTGCAACTACACTTCTTGCACTGTTAACACCCTCCTACTTAGAGCATCTACAACCTTATTGGCTACCCCTTTCTTATGCTTGATGATGAAGGTGTATGCTTGAAGACTTTCAACCCATTTCATATGCGTATGATTGAGCTTCTCTTGTCCATTCAAAAAACTAAGAGCATGATTGTCAGTATACGCAATAAATTCCTTAGGAAGCAAGTAATGCCTTCACTTTTTTAGAGCTTGTACCATGACATACAACTCTAAATGATATGAGGAATACTTCCTCTTTGCTTCATTTAGTTTTTCACTAAAAAAGGCCAACGGTCTCCCCTCTTGGCTCAATACTACTCCTATAGCCAATCCACTTGCATCACATTCAATGGTGAAGACCTTACTAAAATCAGGTAATACTAGGATTGTGTACTTGGCAAATTTATGTTTTAAACACTCAAAACTCTTATCTGCTTCTTTGGTCCACACAAACTTCACCTTACCACCACCTTGATGATTTCTAACATAGGTGCACAAATATCACTATAATTCCTAATGAATTTCCTATAAAATGTTGCCAAATCATGAAAACTTCTTACCTCTCCTGCTGTCTTAGGTGTAGGCTAGTTCAAAATAGCCTCTACCTTGGAAGAATCCATCTTCAAGTCACCCTTAGAGATGACAAATCCTAAGTACACCAACTCCTGTTTCATGAAGTCACACTTTTCTAAATTTATCATCAACTTCTGCTCCTGTAGCCGCTTCAAGATTATCTCCAAGTGTTTCAAGTGCTCCTCCTTGCTCTTATTGAACACCAATATGTCATCAAGGTAGACTACCACAAATTTCCCTATAAACTCTTGCAACACTTCATTCATTAGTCTCATAAAGGTGCTAGGGGCATTTGAAAGACCAAATGAGATCACAAGCCACTTATACAACCCTTCATTGGTTTTAAATGCAGTCTTCCACTCATCCCCCTCTCTTATCCTTATCTGATGGTACCCACTCTTGAGGTCAATTTTGGAGAAATAGGTAGCTCCCCGTAAATAATCCATTAGGTCCTCTATGCTAGGAATAGGAAACCTATATCTGATGGTTATCCTATTGATAGCCCTAGAATCAGTACAAAGCCTCCATTTCCCATCCTTCTTTGGGGCTAAAACAGTAGGTACTAGACATGGGCTAAGGCTCTTTCTCACCAACCCTTTATCTACAAGCTCCTGAATTTGCCTAGCTATCTCTTCATTATGTTGTGGGGTCATTTTATATGCTGCCTTGTTAGGGAGTACCGCTCCTGGTATGAGGTCAATCTGATGACTAATATCTCTGATAAGTGGTAGGGAGTTTGGTATGTCTTCTGCAACCACTCCTTTGTACCTCTCTAGCAGCTTCCTGACCCGCTTAGGTCCTACCTCACTCACACCCTTCTTCCTTTCTTCCTTGGGCTTCACAATCAAAGCAAAGCCTACTCCACCTTCCTCCTTTAGTGTATTTAGGGACTCATTTTCCCCCACCATCATCACACTAGATCCTACAAGTTGTGGGTCCCCTTCTACTATTGATTGTATTCTGAAAGTCACACCATCCTTTTGGAAAGAGTAAGCATTCTTTTCTCCATCATGATGAGCCTTTCTGTCAAACTGCCATTGTCTGCCAAGCAAAACATGGCAAGCATCCATTGGAAGGATGTCACACAAAATTTTGTCCTTATACCCCCCAATACTGAACTCTACCCATGCTTGTTCATTGATGAGTATGTGTTTCACTTTGTTCAACCAACTGACCCTATATGGACAACTATGGGGTATCCTTTCCAAGTTCAACTTGTTTACTGCTTCCAATGATACAATGTTATCAGTAGACCCTGAATCTATGACAACTTTACAAACCTTACCTTGAATCTTGTAGTTGACTCTAAACAAGCCTTTCTTTGGGTTGGCTCAGTCTTCACTAATTCCTTGAGAAACGTCCTCTTGATCATCAGGTTCTCTCCCATCTCTGATGTCAAGTTCACTTCAGGAGATGCCATACTCCTTGCATCTTCTTGAGTCAAAGTGGTTCTCCTCTTACCACCATGAGAAGTTGAGGCCTTCACTAGACACTTGTAGGTCAGGTGCCTCATCTGATTGCAGTTATAACACCTCATACTTGAGAATTTGGATCCTCTCCCTGATCCATTTGTCCCACATCTTCCACTAGGTCATTGCCCACAGTAGCCTCCTTTGCTACTTGAGTCCCCAACTTGCTCTCCTTGGCTAGACTCACCACTAGACCTTTGATTAGGACTTCTTCCTCCAAAACTGCTTCTTCCTCTAAAACTTCTCCCTCCTTTACCTTTGTTACTCTGCTCACTTCTTCTCTTTAGTTTCTCTTATGCCCTTAGGGCCAATTGAAAACACTTGTTCACTGTCTCTGGTGCCAAGATGTTGATCTCATCTTGGATGTTCATTCTTAGGCCGTTCAAGTACCTAGCCACTTTCTCTAACTCCTCTTCTTGTCTCTTTCATCTGAGACTGAGTTTATGAAACTCCTCCGTATATGCATTCACATCAAGGTTTCTCTGTCTGTGGTTCTGCAACTTTTTATACATATGCACTTCATAGTCAATGGGCATGAATTGTGCCTTGACTTTAGCTTTCATCCTTTCCCAGGAGGTTATCATACTTTTTCCCTCCTTAACTCTCTCCCTTTGTACAAAGTTCCACCATGTAAGAGTAGACCTCTTCAACCTTGCTTTTGCCAACTTAACTCTCTTATCTTCAGGGATTTCTTTGTACTCAAAATGACTGGTCAATGCCTCAATCCAGTCTATCACCTCTTCTGCTTCCATACTTCCACTATATATAGGCAACCCATCAATGGTGTCCCTATTGATTGATCTCAAGGCATCTAAAAATGCCCTCTGATTTGCAAGTATCTCCTCTACCCGCTTAGAGGATTCCCCATCTTCTTTATCCCCTTCCTCATCAGTGTCACTTCCATCTTCCTTATCCTTAGTCTTTTTCAATTCTTCAAGCTTGGACTCAAGCATCTCGCCAATCAATTTCTTCATTGCATCTTGTGACATACTCTTAGGAGGCATTTTGTCAACCCCTATTTCAATATCTTCCTCTGACATACACTAAGACCACACCACCCAACTGATCTTCAAAATCCTACTCTGATACCAATATGATGAGGGGGCAACAGACTGGAAGGATAACCTTGAACCAACCAACCTCTAAGGCTCACAAACTCAACCAAATCCCTACTTCCAAAGGTCCTTAGACAAGACCAAGTCAAGCAATGGTTCATTGACACTAAACAAGGCCTTGGGTCACTCAGAGGCTCTAATATGTCTACTTACAAACAACTAACACTCTCAAGTCTTGTGTGACTACACACACCCTTGCATACATGAGTGGGCTACTACTAGGCTTTAGGGTTTGAATGGCCCACTTGACCAATTCAATACAACGATCTTTGGAGGGGTGTTCTCACAACACCTTAACAGAAATGAAACAAGATTTCATGGTTTAGACCCACCAGAACAACAATTTTGACTCACTTGCCCACAAACAAAACCGGTTGCAATTAGGCCTCCACTTGAAGGAATCAGGTGATAACTCTTGACACCCTGAGGACCTAGGCAAACAAATTATATTCAGATACCCTTTTGGGAGTTCTCAACAATATCTCAGTTTTCGGTACCATACCAACTTGCAGATATTCCAACCAATACTGCACTAACAAACCTAATAGGGTTATTAGACCTATTTGACTAAACGCCTTCCACAAACTGGTTTGGTTCTCCTAATTGGTGACTATCACTGACCATGAAATGTTATGTCAACCTCCAAAGTGTTCTTCTACCACATTCAAACCCCTTTCCCGTGCTCTACCACTCAATTCTCACGCACTGCACTCATCAAACTGGTCTGTCACATAGAGATGCCAGACCTAGGGTTAGTTCTCCATCCTCTTTGCCCTGTTGTATCCTCTTAATGGATTTTGAAAATGACATATGATATAGTGGCCTATCATCTCCTATAATGGCAGAGTGTTCAGTTAAGGATTGATAGGCCAAAATCCATTATTGCAGTCAAACCCTAGGGGTTTGAGGGTTTTAGGCTACCTGGTAGAGATTTGCTTGTAGAATGGGGCAATGATAACTTCAAGACTTCAGACCGAGTGCAAAACAAAGGTAAAACGATCTATTTTTCAGGATCTATGCCATGAACATTGTTGCCAATCAACAAAAATTGGATGGTTTCCTGAGTTTTCAACAATTCTTGATGCTACGATTTCCTTTCCAAATCAACCAAAATCAACCCAACGTACATCTTTCAGTGTCTGGGGTCCTTAAAGATGTCACCCCAAATGAACACAACCTCCTCCAACCGTTTTTCAAATTGAACTGACCGTTGGAGAATCACGACTTACAAAAAGTCAAAATTGTCATGACAACAAATTGACAATATGACAATTTTTGCATAATTCAACCAACTTAGACTCTAGACTATCATAGTCCTCCAAAATGATTACAATTGATCCAAAAAACATAAAAAAATGACTCGAATAGACTTGTGGTCATTTGATCCTTCAATTTAGACCATTGTGACCCTTATTGACTCAATTTGCTCTACAAGACCCTAGATGACAATTTTACCCAAACATGGACAAACTTGTCACACTCCTAGGACATTGAACTACAAAAAGGACCCATAGGGTCTTATTACATTCCTTCTAGGCTAATATAAGATCATCTTGTTCTTGGTTCATTTCTTCATAGGTAGGTGCTCCTGCACCACATGCTAATGATATTGATACATACAAGTTTGTCAACTCTATTATACTATGAATCAAATCATGTAATCTATCCATCACATAGATTCTTGGGTTCCAAGTTTTATGATCATCTTCAATATTATCACATGATTCCAAGATGGCTTTGTTATCCAACTTGAAAAGAGGATTATCATAGGTCACATTAGCTTCAACCTTAAACAAGGAATTATTAACAAGTTGAAATTTATCCTTGTTTCCAAAACCAAACCTATGTTTTTCAAACTTTCATTATCTAAGTTCTCTGGACAATGGTTTGAGTCATAGGTCACATCAATGTTGTCCAATTCCTTAATCTCATCATTTCTTCCTTTGTCTTTTGGCTCCTTGAAGCGTTTAGTAAATACATCTTGACTTTTTGTTTCTTGCAATGCTTGTTGACCATATATTAATTTAACTTTTCTTTCTTTGTATAAACCTAAGGCCCCATGACCACTAGCTGCCAATCTCTTCAAGCTCACTTCCTTGACGAATCATATTCCAAGGCCTTCAATGCTATGGGTCAAGATTCTTGACTAGGTGAGCATGTATGTGAAATTCTTGAGGCAATATTTGAATCAGAATTTTGAGTTTGGAAACTCATCTCTTGTTCATCTAAGTGTCCATGGCTTTGCTTGATTTTTTGCAAGTTCTTTCTTGATTGAGAATCTATCATCTTGGCATATTTAGCTTTTTCATTCCACCATTCACACAACTGTATCCACATCTTCAACACTATCCATTAGTTTCCTTGGCTATTTGCTTGTCATTGATTCCTCAAACATTTTCCTCATTTGCTTGTCTCTATCATCTTCTAGATTGTGTTATTGTTCTCTTTTCTTTTCATTCTTTCGTCTATGACCCATACTTGTCTTTTCCCATCTTTCAATGTTGCGGTTCTTTGTTTGTTTCCCTCAAAGTGATTAGAGTTGTTGCACAACACATCTTCTAATTCACTTTTCTTTGAAATATTACCTCTCGTCCATAACCATTTGACTTATTAGTGGATACCATGTACTCTTCAAGAGGTGAAGAATCATGTCAAGGTTTAATTATTTCCTTATTTTTAGAAACATTGGAAACCATTTCCTCTTCTTGAGTCTCTTGAAATGCTAGCATGAGATTATGGGCAATTGTAAGCTCATTATTAGCACCCCCTTTAATTGTTGTTTCACCTTACCATTCCACGATTCCACAATTTTGTCCTTTTCTTGTGCATAGTTCATTCTTACTACTATCATGATCCCTTAGACTAGGAGATCCTCTTTCATTTTTCTTTTGTTCATCTTTTTAGCTCGACACTTATCCCACTCAATTTAGCTAAATTTCTATCACTCCTTTGGATAGTTTGTTTCAATTTCAACACCAAATCCTCCATCATTTCAACTTCTACACTCCTATAACTGATTTGAAATCAATTTTGAAGTCCCGCCAACAAGCTGGCAAGTTCATTAGCTTTAATAACACTTGTAATGTCCCTTGTGGGATTTCTAATTATTTTTATCTTGGTTAAGTAATGCTACCAAGAGGCAAAATGTGATTATTGTACCAAGAACCTAATGGAATGACAAGAACAATTCATACAATAATGTTCCTTCTTAAAGTGAACAACTTCTTATACTCTATTCATCAAAGCACATTTGAAAAGAATTATTGTATTGACATGTATAAATGATCTACTTCTGACTTAACATGGATATGTCTGATATTGATCTACAAGGTACATATACAATGAAATAATTACAGAATTCACTGTGTGGAAATATAGAGGACCCAATCCTAGTAATAATCTTATTGCTATTTCTGATTCACTCCTTATGATCATGCATATGAATATCTTAAAGAATGGGGTCCTAAAATTGATCACTTTTCTAATCTTATTGCTCTCTAATCATGCAATTCACTTAGCGATGTTCTTGATTGATTGACTCTTTCATCATGCGTCCAAACCTATGTCATTGGTGGTAAGGAACCTTCCAAGTACTAGGTAGATCATGGCTCCTAAGATAAGATAATTAAGAAATATGTCTTCAATATGTCTCTTGGATGAACCATGAACTTCCTCTAATAGCTTTTCGAGTTGTGAAAATGTGAGTTGTTGTATCTCCTCAACCACATCTCTTTCAACTACTTAACTAATCATACCCTTAATCTGATTTAACCTTTGTTTATTGACAATATCATTAACTTAACTAATTAACTTTTTGATTGATATGATTGCACTTATGAATCGATCATACTCTTAATAATATTGTTGAGGATTTTATCTTCCTTCAATCATACTATTTACTCTCTTCTTAGTTAAGGATAGGTTTACTTAATGCATGAGATGTCTGCATGCCTTTGATTGATATATTTTTCCTTGGACAATGATAACTTAAACTACACTATTCAATGTGTAAAGCTCGTGATTTGACATGTCTTTAGCTGAAGGCATTATTTTTGGCCAACTTGCTTTAGGAATCGAATGGGGACATTACATTGGTTCATAAGCATGTGCTCATCAATTGGTATCAAAGTAGGTATCTTCAAGCATAATCCAACCAATAGAACGTAGATCTCAAAGAGCGCACAAGAAATGTCAATAAGGATTCTCCTCAAATGAAAGATCTTCCAACAAGCTTTAAGTTGGTGTAGGGAAAGAAGTGTGCTACACTAAGTGCATAGCAATTAGAGGGTGTTTGGAGAGTTCACTTGCCAACAAAAAATGTTGGGTAAAAAGTGTAAAGGAAGAAGAAACATTGTCTAATATATAAATGGTGTGGAGAGAGTATTTAGAATGTTTTGGGTTTAGATTATTCCTCATTTTGTGAAGGTGGGTTGAGAACAAAGAGTTGAAAAAGTTATTTGATATACAAGAGTTGTACCAAAAATTTTCAGTGTGTGAATCAAGATGCATCTTAGAAAAGTAGTAAGATGTAGAATAGTGGATGCCAATGTGCTAAAATATATTGGATGGAGTTATAAACTTGATAAAAGTTGTGTAACTTAAGTTAATGCCATTTATGGGCCAAAAATGGTGTAGGTAAAATAAAAGAAAAATGTTTCAAGAGTAGACAATGTGAAACTAGTACATATGAAATAGTTTGATTCAAAAAAAGACGACATTCAAAGCATGCTTGTTTGTGAGCAATAAAGGAGAAGAAATCAAGTCACTTTGGAAATGCAATGCAAAGGTATAACCTAAATGGTGGAAGATGAGGAAGACCTTGAATGTCCAAGTGTAATAAAAATATATGACCAAGAGGCAATCCTACTTGAAGAGGAGATAAAATGACAACTTTGATTGAGCTAGGAAAATAGGTAAAGAGAAACTTGTACAAGAAAAATTCTTGAGAAGGATACAAAGATGCTAGTTGTTGAGCTTGAAGAAGTCGTCAAAATATCTTGTTCACAGGTGGGAAAGTGGAGATAAATGAAGTGCAAGTGGTTAGTTCACATGATGAGGACCCAAAACAAGAATTGAGTGAAAAAAGTAAGGTGCTATAATAAAGGAAGCACCACATTGGAAGGAAGAAAAGGTGGGAAAGTGGAGATAAACGAAGTGCGAGTTAATTCACATGATGAGGACCCAAAACAAAAATTGAGTGAAAAAAGCAAGGTGCTATAATAAAGGAAGCACCACATTGGAAGGAAGAAAAGATGGATGTGCAAATGGAGCCAAGAAAAGTGGAATTAAACTACAATAATCAGCCCAAGCCATAAGAGGAGTTAAATCAGCACTTAGAATCGAACTTGGAGTGTATCGACATAGGTGGGAAGAAACCCACAAGAGGATGGAGGAAAAACAAGAAGCAAAAGCTAGAGAACGACAATTTATTGTCCAATAGCTGGTTGGAGAAAGGGAAAAACAAAGTGGCAAATTTCTGAGGCTGGTTGGATAAAGGGAAAAACAAAGTGGCAAATTTCTAAGGTGCCTCACATGGTGGAAGGGTGCATTGTGGCCTTCTTAGTACATCAAAATGATGGTTCTACCATAGACATCAAATTTGTGAGCATTATGCTCACAAGCTCTTACTTAAATATCTAATTCAAAACCCATCTTGAGGTAGTGCATTCTTTTATCATCCAAATTTTTTTTATGTATTTTATAAGCACAAGTAAATGGAATAAAATGAGTCCTCAAAGGTCATGTTGAATATAAATCAATGTGAAGAGCCATCATATGAAAGTGAGTCAACCCAAATGCGAAGACAAGAATACAAAGACTTAGCTCAAATATGAAGAACCAAGAATGTAGTGAATAGATTCAAATGTAAAGAGGGATGAGACAAACTATTTGAAAACAAATCTTCAAACTGAATTTTCAATAATGGAAGCCTCATGGAGAGAGAGAGAGAGAGAGAGAGAGAGAGAGAGAGAGAGAGAGAGAGTAGTTCAGATTTTGTCAACAGAGCTCAAGTGAATGTAAGGCTTGCCGTACTTTATTTCAATTTGTGTTGTTTATTTCCTTGTGCATTTTTAAATATGAATTAATGCACTTGAAATATGTATCTTCATCACGCATCAAGGATGTGTACTCAATTTCAGTTTTGGCCATATATATAAAGCTTCCATTAATTTGGCTGCCTATCCTCAACTACATCAATTGCGGTTTCTTGGTTCAGTGAAGGAAAATCTACAATTTCCTTGTCCAACATAGAAGTGGTATATACAGCTTGCGGTTGCCACAAACATGACGTATTTGGTTAATTGGGATTCTTGAAGATCTTAGCTCATGAAGGATGGTTTGATTTCCTTGCTTCATGACAATGAGAGCACAATTATAAGGTCAAACTTTCACTACCTTATGCACGGATGAAGCCCATAAAGATACTCTTTTATCACTTCATTCAAGTTAAGAGCAGGTAAATCAAGGTGTCAATTAATCATCTTGCAAAGAAATTGGGATCTTAGCCTTATACTCGATGCCTTGCCCTCTTGCTTCGTGGCAATGAAAGCATAATCAAAGTGGTTTAAAACCCAACCTTTCGTGCATTAATAATGCGTACAATAGTGGACTGTCACTAAATTCAAAGTAAGTAGATATCATACAATTGAGGTGGTGAATCATCTAACAAAAAAAAAAATGATAAATATATTTAAATTTTCTTGAGAGAAGTTCTACAAATTCAAAAATAGATTTTAACTATTAAATTAACCTCAATTGACCACAAGTAAACAACCTAACATCCAATTGAGATGAAATTAAGTTGACAACATAACATTAAATTGAGATGACATTTACTATTATAGAAGGCATTATTAACAAGATTTACATACAATAACTTGAGGTGTGGTAGATATGTTTTCACACAGCAAATAAATTTGGGGGCGTGTTTTCAAAGCAATGCATTATTAAAGCATGTAGCTGCTGCTATAGATGGAAATGATTTATGAGCTAATATAGGAAGAGAACCATCTTTCCTGACTTCTCGAATGTTTTATTTACAAATGATCAACCTTCATTATCGTGAATGAAATTTGGCTGAAAAAACTGGGTAAAAACTGTCCAGTTCAATTTCCTTCAAAATTTCAGAGGCAACTGAGAGATAAGAAGAGTGTCCATCTACTGCTGCTGTTACATCAACCTGTAACAAGGTAAGCTTTTTTATTAGATAAATATATCTTACTTCCAATAAATGAGAAGGAAATGCCATATTCGTTACTAACACAGGAAAATCGTGCATTAGAATTCATGCAACTTAAAAAAGCAGACGACATATGTAACAAACATTTTCAATGCCAGGAATGTCCACTGGTTGAATTCCAGCCAATCCTTGTGTGAGAAGGCTGTACACATGCAAGAAATAATGAAAGTCATTTCATTAAACCTGGAGATCAAAAACTACCTAGGTTTTAAAAAATTTAGAATCTCATCAATGAAAACATGCCTTGCACGGAATGTAATGCCAAGTATCCAATCATTTGTTGAGTAGCAATTTATAAATCGTCCTGCTACCATCTGAAAGGGAAATAATAGCAAACTTTGCTTAAGAATCGGTAGTCTAGTTTAAAAATCAAAATCGTTGCACTGCAAGTAAACAGGTTAGCTTCCAACTATAGCAATTAGTAAATAGATGATTGCAACATGCAAATTATGATATGCATGCAGAGAATGAACACTGAATATACATCAGAATACCATGTCCATATCAGATAAGATATAGAAAATTGTTTTATCTGATTGATAATACCATCAAACCCCAGAATAGTCTCCTTGACCGGAGATGTCAAAATCTACTAATCATATCTCAATTTGTACAAATATTTTTCCCCAATATAACTATAATGACCACAGCAGATATCCAAAAACCACAACAAAAAAATATATTTTAAAAACATATAACCAGGTTCGTTGATTCTCATTTTTTGTGCAGCAGCAAGTTCTTCCTTGGATAACTAAATTGAAGTTTACGAATCTATGACATTGATTTTCAGCTTTGTGATGATCAGTTTAATGTGTTACTTACATCCTCAACTAACCAAACTCCAATCATTGCCATTGGGAGCCAGATTAATTTTCCATTCTCTCATCCCTTGGATTCAAAGGTAATCCAAGATTAGAATTAATAAGCAAGTTGACACCAAGTTGTAGCATTGGTTAGATTATCAGGCTCCACCATTTTTCTTGATGAGGAGTTGAATACATTAATCCCACAAGGAACTTGTTAAATCTTGGCTTACATTAATTAGGTTTCAAAGTTTTGATGACCAATCAATTGTTGCCACTTGGCAGTAGGGAACACTGTAACGCTCCCAACTAAATGTTTTTTTGTATATTTTCTGTTTTTTATTTAATTTTCTGATTTCTGATGTACAACATAAGCTGAAACAGAAAAACAAAATGAAACTAATCACCCGGACACTTGTTATCAAAATCCTCTATGGCTTGAAAACAACTTCAACTTCACCCAAAGTAGCAAATTGCAACTTGTAGGTGGTAACAACCCAAATGAAAGTGCTGGTTATGGTCTGATATGAATTGGACAGCCAACTTAACACCCTCAACATACAATTACACTCAAACCTGAGTAGTAAATGCTCACAAACTTCAAATGCTTCAAATGCATGGATGTTGCTAAGAAGACTAGTTGGAAAGCCTAATGCCGAATTCTTTCAACCATGGATGTTCTTCATGAAGAAACAAGTGTTCTTGTAGCATCGACAATTCACATGGCCTCATTTAACCAATGGTGCCATTCATCAATTACTACAAGTCAACCAATAGGAAGTCATTTAACATAACTTCTTATCGTGTGTACATGCTCCCATGCTTTGTGAATAGTATGTTTACAGCTCTTATCTAATAAAACTAGTACTTGGAATAATTTAAGAAATAACAATGCATACTAGACAAAGAAGTAAAATATATTTTTATTCGCACATGGAATTACTACAGAAGTAAACCAAAGATGGTCAGCCAAGGATCTAACTTGATCATACGCTTTTCCTTGACAATATCAAATCTATTTAAAATGGTTGCCAAGAACACAACCATCAACCAAACTTGACAATATCAAATCTATTTAAAATGGTTGCCAAGAACACAACCATCAACCAAACGACTCTTATAAAATACCCAAAGTTGGCAGACAATCAATACTTGGTTGGTTAAACCATATTGCTGAAATATAATAATAGGCATTGAATACCAACTACATAAGATGACAATTCCCAAAATCAACAAATTAATAAAACAAAACACTCGTCAATTAATGCTATCCACATTTTACCATGATAATTTTGAGGACTTCAAAATGATCAATGATGATCTCATCTTCAAATTTGTTTCTGAGCTGCATGGGCATTCGATTTTTTGCATTTCTTAAGAGAGGACGAAGACAATCAAATGGCAGGCTCATTCATACATCAAGAATGAATCCTTCATGTACATTTGATATTTTGGATACAAGGGACTACTTAGACAGTACCAGATTTCTTTCTCTTGATTAAATTCTCTTGGTAAACACCAGACATGCACAAGGTCTTTAACGAGCAACACAAGAGACCCTAGCCAACAAAATATCCTAGTAGGTTGGATACTTCATCCCCAAAGGCAAATACATGATAATTGTTGCGAGTGTGGGCCATCTTTGTTTCAGTTTTCCTATGGAAAAAGGAAGAAATCAATTTTATCCTAGAGAAAATAGTGAGTGAAGTTCTACCCAATGCTTGGAAAGAAGCTTCAAGCATTTAACAATTATGAAGACACACAAAAATAATAGAGATGAAGAGCATCTACGAAGCCAATGGTGGAAATAGAGAAAGCCAAAGCATCCTATTGTGTCAAGGCATGTGCAATCACAAAGTAGTGTAAACATGTCAAGTTCCACTAGCCAAGAGAAAGGTGTTTCTAAAGACAAAGATAGGGTCCTTGAGTTTGGTCATCACTTAAAACTTGAAGATTTTACAAATGCAACATTAGTGGATAGAGATCCAAGGACAATCTGCCCCAAATCATCAAACATACCATACCAATATGGAGCTAGGAGGATCCCATTTGTTAAGGCCACTAGTGGAAGTGGAGCAGGAAATATTTCTAGAGTCTCAGAGCAACAAGTTCGCCAAGGGGGTCCTTCATTGCAAAGTCCTCTTCTATTTTTCAACCAGTGGCTAACAATTAATCTCTAATGTCCTTGATTTTAAGTAAATGCTCCTACAATTAAGCTTTCTCATCCATTGTGATAAAAAATGACATTCTTCAAGAAGCTTCAAGAAGAAGGCTCTACCCTTGTCTGATGTATCATGCAAATCTTGTAAATGCTGCCATATTTCAACTAAATTTGTCCTTATCTAGACTTAAGCATTTCATCTGGTACAGATAACTGTTGACGTGTCTAAAATCGCATTGCTGCAAACTCCATACGGCCAACGCAGAATAGAATAACCAGCTGAGTATCCTATCCTCTCTTGAGATAAGGAAGTCCCTAATGCTGTTTTTGGTTTGATCAAAGGGGATGACCTCAAGGTTTTTTTAGTCAGGTCTTGACTGAGGGATTACTCAGTGGTTTGATGTGTTTTGTTGGAAACACAAGGGGACTTACCATTTGCAACAAACTGGTCTGCTGTGATTCTCGAATTATGCAATAAAGAGCAAAAGGAAAGGGTTAGGAGATCTAAAACTAACAACACAGGTATGCGGGTAGACGGATTCAACATAACCAATTTCTGCTTGGCCAGAATAGCTCACAACCTTGCAGGAATGGTGCAATCTTCAAAGGGACTTGGAAGATTTTCAGACTGGAGACGCACGACTAAGCACCCAATTCTGGCGCAGCTCAAACGGACACCTGCAATTGAACTAAGCACAATTAAAGGCTCAGGTTAACCATACAAAAGGATACACAATCAGTATATCCTCAATGGTATGAGCCTGAATCTATCAAATACTTGCACACCCAAAATAGAAAGATCTATCTAAAATGCTGAGAGAAACCATGCAAATAGGATGAAAACAAGACAATAAACACCAAATCAATGTCTATATATTGATTTCAGCTGCCTAATCCAACAATTTCTGCAGCATCTCTATGCTCCTGCTTAAAATCTAACCTATTCTAACTTCTTAAATCTAACTATCTAACAAGCTCTAATTATCTCACTATCTAACTATCTAACCCTTTACAAAAGAAAGGCCTCTGCCTTTTATAGATATTACAATTTTGAATCGAAGGCTAGGATGGACTACATCCAAGGGTCCTAATTTGCCTTCTAGAAGCTGGCAGCTTTAACCCATGCCAAATTAATTCTCAGTTATCCAACCAGCAACTATCTAAACTACCTGCCACTATTTGGCTTTAATTCAAATCTAGTTATCCACAAAAATATCTTGTGCGGGACCCATAGGCAGTTTACAATAAAGCAGTTTCAGTTTTAAAACTGAATTTTTGGACTTAAATCCAGCTGTGCACTTTTCTCAAGAAGGCATAAACTTGCAGCATTCAGAGTGTTCTTTGGTCTTTGGTCCTAGTGGTGGACTTCATCTTTGTTCAGCGGCGCGGTTCCCAATGTTTGGTTGCTCTCGCGCTCCTGTAGCGTGTTCGCACATCTTTTTCTTTTCCAGTCTTCAGCGCCTGACCTTGATTGCGATCCTTCTTCGATTTGCGTTTCAGGTCTTTCTCCTGGTTCTTTAATGATGTCCTGCGACCTGCGAACGATCAATTTCATTTCAATAAATCAATTTGAAAAATTAAATAATTTAATTTAACAAACATTAAATTTAATTACGACGTCTGGCTTGGGAAGCTCTTTGTGAGATGTATCTTGAAAATGCTTCTCCTTTCTCTTCAAATGTGAAATCTGATCCTTGGTCTTGATAGTCTTTGGGGGATTTACTTCTACGTGATTTTACCTTTGGAGTCTTGGGCGTTTTGAAAACTTCTTATAGCGCGATTCTGGAGGTTTGAAGAGCACTTGCAAATTTTAAAATCCTAACACTCATGCTTTTTCTGGTGAATTTCAGAGGATGGGGGGGGGGGGGAGGTTTGCAGACTTCAAACATCGCATCGCCATCTTCTAAATTACGAACTCTGTGTTTTTTCACGTTTTTTGCCATTTTTAAACTTTACGCGTTGTGTTGCGAACTTCAGACCATTCGGAGTTTTCGCCAAAATTCACCCTTGCGCGATCTTTAGCTAAGTTCAGACCCTTTCCAACTTTTGCTAATTTTCGGAGCTTTTGGAGTTTTCGCCAACTTAAGCAAATTTCGGACCTCTGGCACTTTTTGGAATTTCGCGATTTTAGATTCTTTTGGCAAATTTTGGAGCGCTTAGACGTTTTTTGCGAATTGGAGATATTTTCGGACCTTATGCTCAATTTTGCAAATTCGGAGTTTTAACGCTTTTCGAGAATTTCGGGGTTATAATGCCGTTTCGTGATTTTAGGACAAATTCGGACCTTAAGGCTCTTTTTACAACTTATCTAGAATTTCAGAACTTTTAACATGTTTCGCAAATTTATACAAAATTTCGAATTTCCGCCCCAGGGTCCGAAATTAGGTGTTTTAAGTGAAATTCGGACCCCTGGGGCCTTTTGCAACTTTTCCACATTTTTAAATTTTGGCCCCAGGGTCCGAAATTAGGTGTTTTAAGTGAAATTCGGACCATTTGGGGAGTCTGCGAGCTCCGCGTTTATCCCTCTCGTTTTCGAAGCTTTGGCAAATTTGTGAACTCTATGTTTATCTTCCAACTTCGGACCCTTTGGCGAGATGAAGCCCCTTTCCACATTCTTTTCGGACCTGGACGCCTCTTCGCGTTATGCAAACTTCGGAGCATTCATCGCTCTTGGGATTTCGCGGCTTCAGGGCTTTTGGCGAGTTTTAAAGAATTTTCGGACTACTTAACATGATTTGCAACAAGAAACTTTGGACCTTTTGCCACTCTTTTCGGACCTCTTAACACCTTTTCGAAAACTCAAGGTAAGTTTCGGACCTTTAGCCCCTTTTCGCAAATTTCGGAGTGTTTAGATGTTTTTAGCGAACTGGAGGCATTTTCGGACCTAAAGCACCTTTTTGCAAATTTATACAACTTTGAATTTCGGCCCCAGGGTCCGAAATAGGACGCTTTAAGTGAAATTTGGACCTCTGGGGGCTTTTGGCAACTTTCGAAGCATTTTCAGACCTAAAGCACCTTTTGGGAAATTTTGAATTTGGCGCCAGGGTCCGAAATTGGAGGACTTATGTGAAATTCGGACCTCTGGGGGCTTTTGGCAACTTTTAAACCTTTTCACATTTTAGCCCCAGGGTCCGAAATTGGAGGACTTAAGTGAAATTCGGACCTCTGGGGACTTTTGGCAACTTTTAAACATTTTCACATTCTAGCCCCAAGGTCCGAAATTGGGCATTTTAAGCTTTTTCCTCAAGAAGTGCGAGCTTGGGCACTTGGGCGAGTTTGTCAAGAACTCGCCAAAGGATCATTTTATGGAATATAACATTTAAGTGACATTCTTATACTTTAAGTTATATTCCATATATACTTTCAAGATGTTTGAGAGTGGTTTCGGACCTCCAGGAGTTATATTGCAAATTCTAGTTTTTGGAGGATTCCTCAGTTTTCTAGACTTAGTCAAATTTCAGGATCAGGACATTCCAGACTTAGCCAAATTTCAGGGCATTTGGAGATCAAGATGACATTCCAGACTCCATCACTCACCAACTTGACCCTTCATATCCCCTTCCTCTTCCGCAAAGACAGAAAGGCACAAACCGGGGGGTCCCTGTCCAAGACGGGGATGGGTGTGCGATTCGCACAACAATAACTTAGTCAACATTACCACTTCAGACTCATGGTCATCAAATTTATCCTAGTTTTTACTCGCAATCATTGGATGGTAATCTTTATCAAGGACAATTATTGTGAGAAATCTATACCAAAAAATAGTAAATATATGTTGCTTCCATGTACTATAATTTTTATCAGACAAATTCTGGCTGCCTTCCAAAATGATGTTGGGTAACAAGGCCAGTTGCAGTATTTTTTTCTCCCTCAACCTGCAATTTCAGAGTAAGATAACAAATACCTCTTTGCGAATTTGACTACAACAAAACAATAAATAGTTAAATGCCTCCCTACTATGACATAGAACTTCAATAATGCCCTTGATACCTATAATTTATAGATTTAGCACACAAACCCATGGCCTAACAGCCAAAAAACCAAAAACCAAAAATAATTTAAAAAATTGTCTACTGAATGACTACAATTTTTACAATCTGCCAAAAAAATGGCCAAATCATGTGCCCTAGTTGATAAAAGAACTATTAAAAAATGCAATAGCCTACAGCTCTACTGTAGATTGTTACACAAACAAAAACCTTAATTTTTATGCCTTTTTTGCACAAAGATGAGTGTTTTGAATCTTGATGCAAAAAAGACGTGATTTTTAGAAAACATGATCCACAATTTTAAAAGATATCTTCCAGAATTTTTAGTTAACCTACATGTACATTTCAGATGCATATGCATAATTTTTTGTTAAAAAAAGACTATATATAAAATAAAACTGCCTGCACAAATTTCCAAAAAAGCATGATTTTTACTAATAAAAAATGGCAAATTTCAGCATCATTTTTGCTTGTAAATTTAAAAAAAACTAGCGCTATTCCATATGGACCTAGCATACAAATCCTTTTGGCTCTTTACTATGCTACGCTATAGATTTGTCAATCTATCTCTATCTACAACTAGTCCTAGGTCTTCACTCTCACAGACTCCATAACTCTAGCTAAGCTCCAAATAATATATTACAAAAATTGAGCACATAAAGATTACCAAGATATTCATTAACAAAATAAGAAAAAAAAAAATTCTTATATTTAACACTGTGTTGCTAGGAGACGCATCTCTGATCCCCTAAGACAAGTCTCGATATGCGTCTCGAAGACCAAGATGCATCTCCAATTTTGGAGATCTTGTCAGAGATGTCTCTGATCACAGGAGACTTTCTATCACAGTCTCCCTAAGTCTCCCACCCTCCCCCACGCAAAAGGTGCCATCTCCCCACACAAATAAAAGAAAAAAAACCTAAAACTTAAAAAGTTAAAAGCATTTGGAAGCTGGAAAATAAACGTGTCACTGAAAGAAAAACATAAGCTGATGCAGGGCAGGAGCCAATGCGAGCCAACAATACCACAAAATTTGCCATTTGGATATTTGCAATTCGATGCAAAACTCAAAAGATATTCGAATTTTATATATTCTTGTTGCTGTTCTTTTAATTCCTTTATGCAGACTTAAGGTATTCACAATGGGAGTGAATTCTACTAGAATCTTGGAAGTAGGGAATTCGGTTGTAAAAATACATTTTCTTGCTTCATTCTTGTGAGAATGTCTAAATTTGCATTCTCATATATATAAACACACAGAATAGCAAAAGGATTTGTGCTGTCGGGTAATTAGAATGTTGCGTGTGTTAAGGGTTAGTGGTTACGTGACGGTTGTCGGCAGTTGGCACCGGACAATCTGTACCGACACCTATATATATGTACTTGGGCTTCTATTTCGATATATGTGATAAGCGGAAGGGAAACTGGGCTTTGAATGTACTGGTATTGTGGAATCAATGAATACAGACATATGAGTTCTTCTCACTTGCATCCTTGTGTACTGCTACCGTTTCTATATTCCTGTTTTGTTATGCACTGAATGCACACACACCCCTCAGGGACAAAACATCTAGCACCATTGCCGAATTAAACCTGGAATGACGGGAACATATTACATGGCACGACGATAATGGGACAACCAGTGAGCGAGGGGAAAAGTAGCAATCTCGAGGAAGAGCCGACGGAGTTGTTCGAAGGAGAAAGAGCACTGACAAGGGATTTCACCTGCATCCTACAGGCATCAATCGAAACTTACGTACAGAGGAAGGCCACAGCCGAGGACATCCCTGAGAGTGCCGTGTGGAGTACCCTTGCTGTAAGTCTGGCAGTAAACCAGTTGATGAACAATTTGCCTAGCTTGTTGGCACAAGCATTTCTTGCTCTACAAACTCGTCGAGAGGAAATCTACTGCGAGAACCATCGGCAACAAATACTACAACAGTTTGAAGAAAGGAGTCGGTGGGAGGAGGAACGTGACAAAAGTCGTCGACGAACCTTCAACCCTACGAAACGAAGGAATTGATGCCTGTGACGCTGAACAAAGATCGAAATCGTGTACCGAAGGTACAAGAGGAAGACGGACACGAAGCAGCAGTGAAGGCACTAAGATTGGAACAAGCCGAACGTCGGTGACGGCTGAAGAAAATTGCCGAGGAAGGAAGTGGAGGGAATGGTAATGATGGTTCCACTGGCGAGGGCCCAAGTTTCTGTATTGATAGAAACCACTAGGAAGCAGTTGGGGGACCTTTCTCTCACGTTGGAGGAGATTGGCGATAGGAGTACAGTAGAGTTGTACACACCATTTAGAGGTGACGAGACCAGGAAGGAAAATGAGACTGAGACCGAGAACAGAGAGGTAGGAGATACCGGTGCGGCTGAAAGTGTCGAGAGTACACAAGGGCACAGTAGTCAAAGCAATTTGTTCGGTTCGGGCTCATCAAGCCCTGGTAGCTAGAGTAATCTGGTGGGACCTAACGAACCAGTTTCTAGAGGACCAATTCCTAGAGGGTCAGTATCTGGAGGACCAAATTTTGGAGGGCCAGTTTTTGGAGGGTCAAGTTCTTGAGGGCAGAGTGGACTGCCGTCAAGAAACATAATGGCGAACAGGCAGAAATTGCCTAAGTTCACTGAAGATGGGAAGGAGGATCATGTACGGCACTGTCGTACATGCGAAATGATCTGGTCGGCCCGCTGGTCTGCCAATGGAGTGATCGACAAAGCTAAATGGGTGGTGCAGTTTCCCGCCACCCTACGAGGGCTAGCTGTGGACCGGTACTCCGACATGGACAAGACGAAGATAGGTACCTGGGACGAATTGCAGAAAGCCTTCGAGACGGAGTTTAGACTCCTTCAGGACGACAATGAAACCGTCGCCGAAATCTTGTGCACAAAGCACGGGAAGAACGAGACAGTACGAGCATACAACCGAAGACTCGAAGAATTGCTCGGAAAGATGGATAATCAACCTATTGATGGATTGAAAGAATGGTGGTTCGTGGAAGGATTGAGATCCTCTCTCAGAAAGAAGATGAAGATTGTCCCTCCTACCTCGTACGAGGACGCATACAACCGAACCATGGACCTCGAGAGCGAAGGCAAGACCTCAAAGAAGGATAAATCATTAGGTGACGATGGTTCTTCTGATAGCAGTAGTGACGAGGAATCGAGCAAGAAAGTTCACGCTCTACAAAAGGACATGCATAGGATGATGAAAGAATTCAAAGCAATGAAGTGAAGCAGTAGTAAGAACGAAGGGGACTTGTGGTGCACAGATTTCAAGGAGGAAGGCCACACTAAGGGTACGTGTCCGAAGTAAGCTTTCTGTGACATTTGTCAAGTACTAGGACACTCCACCAAGGAGTGCCCGTACAATATGAAAACAAGAAGCGCCCAAGTGCTTCTTTGGGCGCTTTTGACCCAGGAGCAACCTTCCACAGTGGTATCTGCTAACCCACAACAATCGGCCAATACCACAACATCTTCTGGCTGGTACAAAAACAATAGACGAGGAGATAAGAACAACAACAATAGCACCGACAGAGTGCAATATGATGCAAAAGGCCGCCCGATGATCCAGTGTCGAGCCTGTAATGAATGGGGACACTATGCCCGTGATTGTCCCAAGGGAGACACCTCTCAACATATGTGCTAGTGGTGTGGGCCAAGAGATCACGACGACGGGAGTTGCTCGAAGTCTGGAGTAAATTTGTTAACCATTGAAAAGTCCAATGAAAGGGAGACGCTCGCTCGGGGAGACACTATGCCCGTGATTGTCCCAAGGGAGACACCTCTCAGCATATGTGCCGGTGGTGCGGGCCAAGAGATCACGACGACGGGAGTTGCCCGAAGTCTGGAGTAAATTTGTTAACCATTGAAAAGTCCAATGAAAGGGAGACGCTCGCCATCACTAGAGCACAAACAAAGAAGGCTACTTATCCTGACCCCCGTATGGAGAAGGAACGAGTACGGGCAGCCAAGGCTGATGTTGAGCGAGAAATGAGGAAGGAGCCCTGAGAAACCCCGACAAGTACATCGGTTGAATCCGAATAGAACATCCTCCGACAAGTGTTGCAGACTGAGGTACCCATCAAACTCGAGGACCTCCTCAAAACCATGTCGAGATTAAGAGAAGCCATCACTAATGCTGTAGAATCCGTACAATAACACTTCACACAGAGGTGTCGGTTAGCCCCTCGACTGACTCCATGTTGTTGGCAGTGAATAGCGGGAGACACCCGACAGTGGTGGAAATGGGGATATTGGGTACGATCCTCATGGACACCATCATAGACGGAGGATCCGGGGTAAATGTACTCCCCGAGGAGACGTGGTGGAAATTGGGCAAGCCGACACTATGGCCGTCGACCTTCAACTTGGTGGGTGTCGACCAACATGGTATCAAACCCATCAAGACACTCATGGCTCAACAGGTGACGATCGACACTCAACCCTTCGTTCTAGACTTTGTGGTGATTCCCTTGAAGAAAAGAGGTTATGACGCAATCCTGGGAAGAGGCTGGTTGATTAAAGCCAGAGTAAATCACAACTGGAAGCGGAACACACTGTCCATGGAGAAGGGGGGTTCGGAAATTCATCATCGACCTTCGGACACGGTTGGTGAGTGAAGAAATGGCATCTTCTTCAAATTCCGACTCCAATGGGGATTCCAGGGTGGATGAGAATTAAAGGGAGCCGAACGACGAAGGTGTTCTCGAATTGGAAGGTTGCTTTGAGGATGAGGGAGGCTCATTGAATGGGTTGTTCCACTGGCAGATGGAAGATTATGAAGTATTCCATCCTGCGTGCCACATGCTGCAAATTGAAGAACAGCTAGGCAAGAAAGATGAGTTCCCGCCAGAATACAGGGAGTATAACGAGGGAGACGCCAGAGTGAATGATGTTCCGACGTACGAAGTTTCAAAGGACAAACCAATGTGGTATGAAGACCCCACCGTGAAGGAAACGAACTTAGGAGATACTGCCAACCCTCGAAATATTTGGGTAGGAGACGACTGGAGCCCGGTGTTGAAGGCTGCAACATTCAAAATCTTCATGGAATACAAGGACGTGTTCGCTTGGTCCTACAAAGATCTGAAAGGAGTCCCGCCCGAACTGTGCGTCCATTGGATACCATTGGTCCCTACAGCCCAATCGGTACGGAAGAGGTCGTACCGCATGAATAAGAACTATGTGGCCAAGGTGAACGAAGAAATCGAACGGATGTTGGAGGTTGGCATCATATTTCGGGTAGAGACAAGTGAGTGGGTCTCGCCGATTGTGATCTCGCTAAAGGAGGCCAACCAGATCCGCATCTGCGTAGATTTTTGGTGCCTCAACGTAGTCACCATCAAGGATCCGTTCCCTATACCTTTCACAGACAACATCCTAGAGGAGGTGGCTAGCCATGAAATTTCTGGACGGCTTTTTCGGATACAATCAGATTTCGATAGTTGAGGAGGACAAGTTGAAGACCACCTTTGTGGTGGAGGACGGAGTCTATGCGTACAACCGAATGTCGTTCGGTTTGTGCAATGCTCCGGCAACATTTCAGAGGATAGTCCTTCACATCTTCTATAAGATGTCTGTGGGAAATTTTAAGGCCTTTTTGGATGACTGGTCGATTTTTAGTAGCGAAGACACTCACTTGGTGGCACTACGGGAATGCATGGAGAGATATCGGAGGGCCAGGCTGGCCTTGAATCCGAAGAAATGCAAATTTATGGTACCGCAAAAAAAGTTGTTGGGCCATATTGTTTGTAAAGCTGGATGAAAAACTGACCCGGATAAGGTATGGGTAATTGTGGAGATGGAGTCGCCCATTGATGTAACAAGAGTAAAGTCCTTGGGACATATAGGATACGACTGGAAGTTCATTAAGAACTTTGGTCAATTTTCATTCCCATTGGACAAACTGACAAGGGCGGGCGAACCGTACATATGGGGACCGGCACATGGGGAAGCATTTGAGGAACTCAAGAGGAGACTGGTGGCCGCACCCATTGTGGCCTATCCAAATTGGCACCGAGAATTCCACGTACAGGTAGATGCCTCAAACTATGCCATTGGGGCTACGCTAGCACGGGAAGGGGGACATGGGTTGGACCATCCCATCTATTTTGCCAGTGGCTTGTTGTCGAAAGCCGAGAAGAATTATAGTACCACTAAGAGGGAAGCCTTCAGAATGGTCTATGTCGTACAAAAATTTCGGCACTACTTGTTGGCAACACCTCTCACTTTCTATGTGGATCACTAGGCGTCGATGTACCTGGTAAATAAACCCATTATCCAAGGCAGAATAGGCAGGTGGCTACTGCTCCTTCAAGAGTTCACATTCACAATAACTGTACGGCCAGGCAAGAGCTATGTGATCGTTGATCAGTTGTCCCGGATTAGGTCGGGAGAGCCACTAGAGGAAGTCAATGATGATTTTCTTGACGCACATCTGTTCCAAATTGCGGCACTACCTTCGTGGTATGCAAACATTGGGGAATACTTGTCCACCTCTCAGTTCACAGCCAAGATGTTACCGAGTGAGAGAAGGAAGTTGGTCTTGAGAAGCAGGACATTCCAACTAATTAATGGGTTGCTGTATAAAATGGGACCCGACCAAGTCCTTAGAAGGTGTGTGATCGAAGAAGAGATTCCGGGAGTGCTTCGAGAGGCACACGAAGGACCCGCAGGAAGCCACATGGGTCCAGACACCACCGCACGCAAAGTATTGTTGGCCGGACTATGGTGGCCCACCCTGTATAATGATGCACGGGAATGGGTGGTGGGTTGTGATACTTGCCAGAGGGTAGGAAAACCATTGAAGCGGGACTTTATGCCCCTCAATCCATCCCATGCCCAAGAGTTGTTTGAACACTGGGGTTTGGATTTCATTGGACCTTTGAAGGCCAGTAGAACATGGAGATGTCGTTACATTGTGTTGGCGACATAATACCTTACCAAGTGGGTTGAGGCATGAGCACTACCGGATAATTCAGCTTTGAGTATAGCCAAGTTCATTTATGAACAAATCATCACAAGGTACGACATCCCAATCCAACTGACGAGTGATCGCGGTGGGCACTTTGTGAATCATGTAGTCAAGCTGCTCACGACGGAATTCAAAAATTTTCATTCCTTGTCAAGCCCGTACTACCCAAGGGCCAACGGGCAAGCCGAGGCCACTAATAAAATATTGGAGCCTGTGATCTATAAGTCCTGCGGAGTTGAACAGGATGATTGGGAAGAGAAGCTAACATCCGTACTATGGGCATACCCGACCACCTACAAAGTCACGACAGGCCAGAGACCCTTTTAGTTAATGTACGACCAAGAGGCCATTTTGCCATCAGAGTTCATGGTCCCGAGTCTAAGGATCGCAATTGAGAACCGACTAGGAGATATGGAGGGCCTGCGGGAGCAACTGTACGCGTTGGGCAAGTTTGACGGACGAAAGATGATGGCCCAATGGGCCACCGAAGCCGCTCAACAACGACGGAAATTTTGGCATGATAAGCACATCCGACGCATGGAGTTGCCCAGGACAGTGAGTGCTGAAGTATAATGGGCGAAATGAGATTAAGCCTGGAAAATTTAAAGTCAGATGGCTCGGGCCATATAAAATTCGCGAGGTAGCTAAGAATGGAGCAATTAAGTTGTCCACATTGGATGACCAACCGATAAAGGAGACGGTAAATGGGTTGAAATTGAAAATTTACCACCGAAGGCAGCAGCAGAATGATCGAGTTCGTCCAGAGGCAGGGCCTACTCGACCAAGTAAGAAACGTAATTATTGTATAAAAAAAATATATATATATATATATATATATTAAATTATTCGAAAAAAATATATATATATGTAAATAAAATAAAATAATGTACAATTAAAAAAAAAAAAAGTGTTCATTGTACGGTGAAAAGCAAGATCGAGGGAAACCGCCATACACCATACGGCAGAAAAGTTAAAACAAAAGGAACACACCGTACGAACTTCATCTTTTAAATCCGTACGATCTCAAGTGAGGGCGATTTCCGTATGGTCATAACAGTGGTGAAAGGTGAGCAACATCCGTACGATCACAGAGGGAGAGGAAGACTTACGTACGACAGATGCATAGGAGGAAATCCGTACGGAGTAAAAGATGACAGGTAAGAATTTTCGTACTAAACCATATAGTGGCAATGATAGGGAAAATCTGTAACTTCTTTGAATCCATTCGTACATTTTAATTACGTACGTAAGGAGGGTTGTTCAGCGATCCGTACAATAATCCATACATAGAGGTTCGAAAATCCGCACAAGCATACAGAGGAGCCCAGTCGTACAACAGAGAGCACATTGGAGACCGTACGACCGTGTCGAAGCAGGCGGAAAATCGTACGACAAGGAGAAAGTGAACACCGTACGATTGCGTGAGGAGATAGCCGGAAGCAAAGGTCGTACGATGACGTACAACGTTGAATAAAGTTCCTTCCGTACGCGAACAACAGGAGGAAGACTGTACACTCAATTCTAGTGGGGGAGGCCGTATAGCAATCCGTACAACGTGCATAAAGAGGGGAAGCATCGTACAAAGTAAACCATAACAATTTTTTTTAAAAAAAAAGTGTATTAAGTGTTGATACGAGCAATCAAAACTAATTGATGGAGTTAGGAAAATCAAGCCTGGGGAAGTTGGACTGGCGAAAACAGTTGCAGCAGTTAGACCAACCGTCTAAGTCAAGGAAAATGGCAGAAGGAAGCACGGCAGGTAGGGACAAGGGCAAGCGAGTATTGCAGTCTGGAGTGAAAATTGCAGGATTAGTAGATACAGGATAGGGCAAAAAGAAGCCGATGCCAGTAAAAATCAAACCTGACAATGTTACATTTGAAGGATTAAGTGGAAGTGTATGCAAAACTTGGTGGCTGGAGACCCCAAATAGTAATGTGATTAAGGAATCTCTCAGGAAAGCACGGGTAAATTGCACAATTCAAATGCCCATCTTTGCGGTCAGGGAGTTTGAATCATGTCTACGAATGATGGTGGCCACATATGACAGTGCAACGAGGGCATCGACATTCTCTTACCAGCAAAGCACTGTGACTATCTCATTTGCACTAGACGATTTTGCCAGGGTCTTTCGCATACCAGATGAGGGAAAGAAAGTGGACAAGAATGCCACTAAGATGTCGCCAGAAAGGAAGGAACAACTGCTACAGCTGATGTGTCGAAGTGATCTTTCAGACCAGGAATGGGCAACGATTAAGGCACCAAAGGGGAGAGGACTAAAAAAATCATATATTGTTCCAAGAGAGTAGCAATGCCTACTGGATGTTATGAAAAGCAGACTTACTGGAGCTAGCAAAGCATCGGACACAGCGGTACCCATGATTGCACTTATGAATGGATTGAGGAATGGGACGGTGTACAACTGGACTGCAGTCTTGTCTGACAGAATTCATGAATTTTTTATCCTATGACACAAGGCTTTTTACATGTCGTTTCATGCCATAGGGTTGTTCCTTGACGTTGTACGCACACAAGTATCGTTGAAGAAGCATGTCTAGAAACCTCAGGAGACGTTGGACTCTTCACAGCCAGCCATATTCTATTGGACCCACCTGGATACCATTGTAGGTAGCGGGGAAGCCCATTCCAACAGGAAACGTAGGAGACTACCACATATAGTAGTGTCAGAACATGAGCAGGAGACAGAGACAGTTGACGAGGATGCAGAAGAAGAGGATGATAGTAGTGCAGAGGAAGGGGAAGATTCCGAGGACACTTCTTCTAGGAGCAGCCAGAGTCACGACACATTCCGCCTTGATAGCCAAAAAGAAGTAGAGAAAACCCCTAGTACAGAGGAGAGTAGTGGCCGTGCAGTGTCTTTTGGGCACGTAACGAGGGGAATCCGTGGATTACTGACAGGTGGAGTGTGACCAAAGGGAGTAGGCTGACTGGTGTATGCACCAATTGTATTGACTCCTGATGGAGGACTGACACCTCTCCCGGCTTCAGGGGTGACGGTGGGAGCCATACCAGCTGTACCCATTCCAGGATTTGGGCAGTTGAGACCCCGACCCCCATTGCCTACACCCTCTAGGGTCGCCACAGTAGTTCCGACAGAGGGAGTTCCAGTAGTATCATTGGTTCCTAGCGAACCTCCTTGCATTGGGTCTACCGTACGGAGGGAACCTGTACATACAAAGGTCACGGCAATAGAGGGCATGGTGACCCAAGATGATGATGCCACCATGGATGCATGGTTGGGTCGCTATGAGATGCCTCCTATGCCACCACTGGGACCCCCGCCTCCCTCACCCCAACCACGTCCTTTTCCTGAGATTGTGAACCTAGATGAGGGTAGTTCTCATCAGGAGGCGGGACAGCAAGAGATGGCGCTTGACTTCCTGTAGGACACTGTTGGGTTTGAGGAAGAGATGACAGAGATGCAACAACAGATGCGGACCAGTATTGAGAGCCAACCAGAGGGCATAGAGATATTTTTGGCAGAGATGGGAGCCAGAACGCAAAGGATGACAGCTGAGGTTGAGGCCACTGCACGGAGATTGGTAGCCTCTATTCTTTAGGCTCTTGGGCAGCCTGCCATTGAGGGTCTCCTTGCCTTTGCCACCAGAGGGTGTGCTGAGGACTTTGGGATATGTTTTGAGGCCAGGGGTTGGCCTACTATGGAGACTCCAAAGATGTTGGCGGATTGCAGGAGTGAGGAGACAGTTGGGGTTAGTGGAGTACACTTGCTACTACAGCGGGTAGAGCAAGCCTTCCAAGACGGGTACTACCAGCTTCGACGTATCCAGCATGGTGCCTCGGCAGCAGAGACAGAGCGGGTGGCGGCCATCACAGCTCAGGAGGAGCTAGCCACTCGCCTGCATACGATGGATGTGGAGTTGGCACAGTAGAGGGCCCGGGCGACCAGTCTAGAGGAGGAGTTGGCTCGTGCCAAGACAGAATTGGCCTAGGAGATGGCGAGGCATGCACACGAGGTGGCAAAACGGGCAGCCCTTGAGACCCATCTCACATCTACCTTAGAGGAGTTGGATGGGAAGCAGAAGGAGCTTATGGAAGTAGTTTTTATGGTGAAGAGATCCAGGGAGAGGTAGTTGGTAGTTGAGTGAGATCTCCAACATCGGACACAACAGGTTCACCAGCTGAGGGAGCAGTTGGCAGCACCACCACCATCAGCCCCTTCTTCATCAGGGACGCCCTCTGTACCCACTCAGCTTTGATTTTTCATGTTTTGTCTTAGTATCATTCCCCATTTTGTTTGTACCTCGTTAGGAGACGACCTTCTTTTTGGGGGGGATGATGTTGTCGGGTAATTAGAATGTTGTGTGTTAAGGGTCGGTGGTTACCTGACGATTGTTGGTAGTTGGCACTAGACAACCTGTACCGACACCTATATATGTACTTGGGCTTCTATTTCAATATATGTGATAAGAGGAAGGGAAACTAGGCTTTGAATGTACTAGTATTGTGGAATCAATGAATACAGACATATAAGTTCTTCTCACTTGCATCCTTGTGTACTGCTACCGTTTCTATATTCCTGTTCTGTTATGCACACACACACCTCAAGGGCAAAACAATTTGCAATGTTGAAAGATTCAACTTATTGCTTTGGGCCCTTGCCTTCAGATTTCTTATACACTATTGAATTTGATTGATTCCTATGAAGTTTTCTTTGCTTTTGATGGATGTTTTGGTTCTCAATGAACTCTTTACTCTTTTTATCCTATAGATCTGGATTGTTGTTAGGTGTTTAATATTTTTTCTCCAAAATGTTTTTTATTGCCTATTTAGTGTTTGGGCATACCCTTGCCAAAGGATTTGCAATGTTGAAAGTTCAATGTCATATCTTCTATAAATTATTACATTATATGAAAAAAAATGGCATCTCCAAGTATCCTCGACTCCTTTCAAAAATAGACGTACTAGTACTAGAACCAGTCTCCTATGCCACTACCAATACTGGTATCCTTGCAACGTAGGATTACAATGAAGGACAATGAACCACATTATGAATGTGGGATAAACAAAAAGAATATACTAAAAAGAAATAAACCATAAAGCATATCCTAAGGTCAAAACAAATTTATCAAAACCTACAACTAATAACTAATTGGCCATTACTAAATGATAATTACTTTAATGCCTAACATTTTGCTCCTAAGGTTTTCAACAATAATTTTTGATAAATATTACATTAAGTCCACAAATAAAATAAATATAATACATATTTGTCATTTTTGTGATGTTATAAAGTTATTGGGACAACTTAAAATATTATTATTAAATTTTTCTCTAACATTATCCCTTAGCCTACAAGAAATAAGAAATAGGCTGTCTCCCAAATATATTAATTCTAAACAGGGGGCATGACATGAGATTTGTTAACCACTTCCTTACATTGCAAACCCTACATACGTAGAAGAAAAACTTAAAACAAAAGTTCAATTCGGCTAGGTGGGTTAAGACTAATTTTGTTAGTCATTTAGTGTAATGTATTCTTCCTAAGCACTTCAACATGGTGACCATTACCTTATTCAATGGGTTCTCGTAGGCTAATCAGTTAGGGTTAGAGAACTCCTGGTGACAATTTGATCCAACTTATTTGGTAGTGACAGGTGCTATTTAGAGCTCAAGTGGGTGAGATTTGCATAACACCCTTTTCTAGAGTGATTTTAGGTAAATTAGTCCACACTATTTTCAGTAAGCATCAAGTTGGACACCGACTTGGCCAATTGGTATGATTTCTAGTTTGGAATGTCAGTTAAAGCAGGTGATGATGATATTCCAAGTTTTTAATAAGGTCCAATGGATTTAATTTTACTAACTTAAGTTATAAAATTAATATAAATATTTAACTTTACCATTATTCAATTTATTTAATACTCGACTATTGGGCGCCCAAGTTAAAATTAAAAAGTGCTTTTGGGAAAATATTGAATAAAGTGGCTTTTATTGGTTGGACTCCAAAAATGGGGAGATATAATGTGTTTTTTAATTAAATTAAAAGTGAACCCTCTTTGTTGGATATGGGCTTTTTGAAGCCTATAAAACTCAGATTTTGAGCTCATTCGCTACATGCTTGAATTGGTATTTTGAGAATTGATTTGGCTGGTTAAACTTGTTCATCTTGTGGCTTTGTGAGGATGAAAACCCTTGCAAGGAATATCCTCTATGTTAGTGAAAGATCTAATCTAGAGGATTCATTGGTGATTTCATTCAAGAATCACATTTGGGTTTCATAGTTGATTGAAATCTTCAGTTCTTTTGAGCACAAATTTACAGGGTAGATTTGAGAGATATTGAGAAGGGAAATTAGAGAGGCTATTTGCAGATTTGGACCAGATTTATCATTCTTGGGCTGGCTGGCATCCAGACCTGCATTGTCATATCTAAAATAAATTATACCTTTTGGAGGTGTGCTTGAGGGATGGTGCCTAAGTTTATACTACTAGTTTGCTAGATTTCCTGTCATTCTTCACTAATATTTGTGATTAGCAAATGGGCATGTTTGATATTTTATTGTAATGTGATTCCACCATATGGGTATCTTTAGTTATGATGATAAATTGTACTTTCAATTTGTTGTTGGTTGTGGGTGCTTGAAAATAATGTATTTGGAGAATTATTTCAATTCTTTAATTGTTGCAAATAAATCTATTGTGAAACACAATTTTTGCAACTCCATCTATTTCTAAAAACTATTGAAAACAGAAAACAAAAAACATAAAAAACAAGGGTACATATTACATTCAGATGGTAGGACCATCACCATCTATTTTTTTTATGAGAGTTTTTAGTCAAATGCACAACAGATTGTGCACATTTATGAATTTTTAGGCAAAGTTTTGAAATTTGTTGATGCCATGAGCTATTTCTATGAGGTCATAGATACTGCCAAGAAGGTTATCAAGTTCAAGATGCACAATGAATGAAAAGTACATCCCAATATGATTGGCAAATGCATTGCTAGCTCCATGATATTGGATATGATTTCAATCTCATGTTTTACAATGAGTCCTTTAGAGATGATATAGAACCTCTTTAAATGCATAAACAGGTTTTCCTTAATTTAGAGGATAGAAGGGAAACTATTGGAAAGTAGCCCTCATACTAACAAGGAAAGGGGTTTTACTTTAATGTCCATCTTGTGGAAGCCAAGTCAAGCTTGAAACAAGGTATTTGCAATCAACTTTTGCCTTTATCTCTTTTTGAAAGTTCAAAGATTGAACTTTAATGTTTGAAATACATTAAATATTTAATAGATCGTACATAATGGAATCTTGATAAATTTTGGTTTTGGCTAGTGCAATGATTGATCTTTTGACAAGGAAGCAAAGGAAACATATGGTGGACAGTGATGCATTTATTGAGTCAACCAAGCAGTTCATCTTATTGAGAACTGTGTACTTAAATGTACTATGATCAATATTGAAATTGACAATGTAATATGCACCCTAATTTTTTTTGTGTTTTTTGAATGCTGAATTTGTTTTGGAATGATAATATGAAACATACAATCAAATAAAAATGTTTGCAAAATTACTTAAATGAAATAAACACTAATAAACAATGATATTTTTTTTTCTGAAATACCCACAACGCTGCAATTTATTTTTAGAATTGATACAGAGTTTGGAGAGCAATATATCATTAATATTAACAGAAACCAGATGGCCAAATTACATCAAAATGACCTTACAAACATACCCATTTACTTCTGTTACAATTGAGACTAATATTGGTCTGAAGTCAGCAAACTAGGGTTTTGAGAATGGTTCCAATCTCTCAAATATGCACTACTCCCAGCAAACCATAAATAAATGTATCGAAAATATAACTCCTGGTACCGTATGGCAGAAGTGTAGCAATGCCACTGTAGTAGCAGTACTATAGTAATGTCACTCGAGCACAGCACTAGACCAGCCATACTGTAGGATGCTCTAAATCCTTTTTACCGCAACAAATGTCTTCAAATCTGTTCTACTAAGCTTAGGAATTTATCAATAAATCCTCTTCTCAAAACAACTTGGTGATACAAGCTGAAATCTTTGCAATAAAGCTCCTGCATAGTCTCTGGATGAAACTACCTGCAAATCCACTAGGAAAGATCTTTCTTTTTCGTAATGGATGTCCTCTATGAAGGTTTTTGTCGTCACAAAGCTCTTGGAAGAACATTGCTCAATCTGCATCATTTCTTCATAAAATTTTCAAGCATAAGTTGCAAATGAGCTCCCAAAGCTGCTCTTTATTTCCCTTCTCCAATTTGAATGCCCCTCTCAGTAAAATTAAAAACACTATATTAAATTTTAATTCCTCATGTCTCCCACATTGGACACCTTTTTAAAATAAAACATTAATGCACTTTTAATAATACTTATGTCCCCTTGGTGTCCATTTAAGTTGCTTTTTTTAATATTTAATAACGTTAAGTTAAATAGTTAATTTAACTTTATAGCTTTAACGTTATTAAATAAACTAATATCCTCCAATTAAAAAATATCATGGGCTCAATATTAAATCTATCAACGAACCATCCCAAGATGAAACTGTTGCCAAGTAACCAAGTCAGTGCCAAATTAACACTAAAAATAATAAAAACAGACTAAGTGCCCAAAAATGCTCCTGAAATTGTCAGCTGTAACTTGGAATCTTCTAATCAACTATACTCACTGCAACACTTTGAAATGCCAAAGAGGCTCATCAGCATGGCCTCCAAGACCTATGGAGTCCCCTAACCAGACCACATTAGGCAGGAACCCAAAGAATAGGCTAACTGCCTTCAACAGAAAACCGCTTTGGAAGGGGAAATTATAGAGAAACAAAGAGCACGAGGCTCAAACACACAATTTAGTCAATCATCTTCAACATATTAATGATCGCGCATTATAATGGCTTTAGAAAGTCTTCTAACTTGGTACTCCTACAACCACATAACTAATACCTAACAATTATTTAAAATATATTCATTTATTATTTATTATTTATTATTTCCTATGTTAGACACTAATTTCTAACAATCAAAAACCTCAAAATTAATCAATACAATCTATTTCATATCTTAACACTCTTATTTGTTTCACTTTATGTCTCCATGCAATTTATTTGGCATGAATGTTTCTTTTAAATTCCTCTATTTTATGAATAAATTAACATTTTTTAATTTCCCAAGTACTTCCCAATTGAATTTTGATTAATTGAAAAACTCCTTATCATTTTCGTTTGTCAAGTCAATGCACAAAAATATTTTTGCTACTATGATCTTATTACTATAAAATTGTAAGTATCAAAATTATTTATTCTTCACAAAATGTTAAAGAGTAGCTTGGAATAGATGGACTTATTGACTGCTTCTAATTGATTTCCACTGTCAAATATTAGGAGGCACCAATTTTTGGCACCCACCATAGGATATGAAGCAAAGGTTTGTTTGCCCTCTCGGGTGAATAACTTAAAACATAAAGCACGTAATGCAGAAATACGCCATAGATATCAGACAAGTATAAGAGATGTTATTCCATTCATAATTGTGTGTTACAAGTTACATTCTGAAGTATATAAAGATACCGAGGGGATGTGAGCGCCAACCGTCGTAGCACAACGACCACCCCTCGATTGCCAACTAACCAAAACAATTACACATAATTAACTAGTCTTATGTATGTGTACAATAATGCCGCTAACATCATCCCCCCAAAAAAGAAAGTCGTCTCCAGGCGACTAACAACAAAATCGGAGACAATGCAACCTATAATAGATACATCAGCAAAAACTAAGGAGGGGGCTGGGGAAGTGTCCCTGAAGTAGAAGGCTGAGACGCCAGTGTCTGGGCCACCAAGCGGGTGCAAAGCTCATACACCTACTGAGTACGGGCAGTCACATCCTGCTCCACCACCAAGACCTTCTCCAAAGCCGTCTTCACCATATACGCGGCTTCCAGCAGCTCCTCCTCTTTGCTATCCGCTGTCGTTGTCATATCAACCAACCGAGTCTGCAACAGGCTCCTCTCGGTAGTGGCTGCCGCTAACTCCTGCTGCACGAGGCTCCTCGCACTCTGCTCTGTCGACAGGCGAGTCTCTACCTCCGCCTTCTCTGCGCGGGTCATCTCTACCTGAGCCAACAACTAGGCCCTCTCTGCGGCCCAGGAGGCTTGCTGAGTGGCCACATCCCTCTCCAACGCGACTCTAGCAGCCTCGCGGATCTTCGACTCATACTGGGCACGCCTTAAGGCATAGTAGGCGTCCCAGTAGACCTGCTCCATCTCGCGGACAACTGCCGTCACCCGACTCTCCACAATGGGCTGACGCACACGCCAAGCTTGGAGCATCTCCTCTGTCTCAGTAGTCAGCCAACCCTGAGACTCAAAGCATGTAGTAAAGGCTGTGGAACAGCCCACCTGCATAAACCGTAGGGCCCTCTCCAACTCCACCACAACCTACTGCAATGCGTGCGATTGGGCAGTGGCCACTACCCACCTACCCCTCGTCACCATGTCTGCTAGATAGGCCTCAATATCCTCCCCCTCCTGCTCTGAAGGCTGTGAAGTCTCTGGCGGAGCTGACACAACCGCATCCTGCTGTGAAGGTACCTCCTCTGCCACCAATGGTGTACCCTCCCCTGGCGCCTGGATGGTAGAGACGACCTCTCCTGCCGCGTGCCCAACTGCTGGCACGTGTCTCGCCAGAGGAATCATCCAAGTCGACTACCTCTGCTCTAGTCTCCCGACACGGTGAAAATACAATAGCTCCCTCCGGTTGTGCCAAAGTCATCTAAAATCTCTGTGTGAGCTAGCTCTCCATAGCCACGACTGACGGGTCGGCACGCATCTCTACGACCGGGGGATGGGCCGCTGTCATCGGCTCCTCCAACAAAGACGCTGAAACAGTCACCACGGCCTCAGTCCCCACAATGTCCAATCGCACCTGAGGCTTCGTATCCACTACCTCCCTCAGTCCCTGCTCCTCGGCGACTACTACTCAATGCGGTGACTCCTCCGTCCCCGACTCTGCCATGTCCTCCGTAAGTGCTGTCGTGGTTGGGCTCAGTGATGCTACCTGGTGCTGTAGGGGGCCAAGTGTAACTGGCATGCGGCTCTGTCCGAAGGCCAGAATAAAGGTGTCGTCTACTCCAGATGATGGCATCGACGTGCCCATTGGTAGCAGGGGTGGGGCAAACAAGACCTGCTCCTCCATCACCCTGCTGCTATCATCCTCCTCTTCCGCTTCTGATTCCTCTGTGCTACTGGAATCCCTCCCGCTGTCAGGCTCCCCTGAAGCTGAGGCCGTATCTACCACCCGTTTCCGCTTCGCGGAAGTGTGCCCAATGTCCAAGTGCCTCCAATACATTATTGGAGGCTCACCTGCTGCCAACGGTCCCTGTGGCCGTACCTCCAGCTTTGCCTCCGGCACTACTTCCCGCGTGGCCTCCAGGAACAACCCTATAGCATAGTGCGGTATATAGAATGTGTGATGCTGCATCGTCAAAAACTCATACATGCGCTCTGTGAGTAACGCGGCCCAATCATACACGATGTCATTCATCAACCCGTTCACAAGCATAATCTGAGGGAGGGCGATGTCTGACGCCCTACCCGACCCTGTCAATCTGCTCTTGATGACATCCATAATGCACTGCCAGTGGCCCTCTGCAACAAAAGGTCTTACAGATTCCTCGACCCTTCGTGGCATTAGCCACGCTCTCCAGCTCTGCTGTCGTCAAGTTCCTGGAGATTAGTTTAATCCACTGCTCCTTCTCCTCTCGCTTCATCTTTTTAGCCTTCAATTCTATTTTCTTGCCCTGTCTGCCTGGAATGCCGAATACCCTCGTGAAGTCCCCTGCTTTGAACGATATGGTAACATCCCTCCCGAGGTATTCAAAAGTGTTGGTGCATGTGTCCCTGTCGAAGGTGTCCACCATGAACCGTAGGGCACCCTCATACTCACGAATAGGAAATACGGCACCCTAATAGCCCACTCCACTTGTGCCTTTCGGAGGTTTTGCTTCACCAGATCATCGTCGGGAGTGTCCTGCCACCATTTCCGGCATTCCGACCCATTCAAGCCTTCAAAGGTGATGTTCTGGGGTGTTAATGTATTTTTCGCACTTATGGCAGCCTGTGGTGCTTTCTGCTTTTGCTTCTGTCGGGCGCTGACATCCATGGTGCTGCCTGCAACACGTATGCCTGATGATATAACCCTGGTATTGCTATCCCTCTGGCTGCTACTAGAGGAAGCCTGCAGCTGTTTTTTCCAACTTCGTTTCCCTACCGAATCCATTAATCTCTGGTATAATTGAATTCCTGTTAAAAATCGTACGATCGTTGGACACCAAGTGTATGTGCGTTAGCCTAGCTCTACATGGTCCCGAGGGCTAACGAAAGGTTTAAGGGGATTCTGAAGTGTTTTGGCCCAGTCATTTCCAGTTTGGGCCAAAACGGAGTTGATTTACTTAGTTTCAAGCATACTTACTATTTTTAGTAAGTCAGCAGGACACAACGGATGCTAGTTTTGGTGATTGGATTCTATACTCTTCAGCGAGAGCTTTCCGACGAGCTATCACTCGCGCTATTCGGAGTCCGATTGCTAATATATTTTAATGCCTGAAGTGTTATTAAAGTAACATTTAATTTAATTGTAAAATATTAAAGTGTTGCTTTAATATTTATTTTATGGGGATGTGTGCAAATCAAAGGGGCACCCAAGGGAGACATAAGTGAATATTTTAATATGTTTTATATTGCACATCTTTTATCCCACATTGCTCAAGTGAGTTGGGTCGACCCTTGGAGAAAGAATAAAAGGAAGCTTTTGTGGCTTCATTCAGCATGTTGAATATGAGAAGAAATTGATGTGTGAGTTGCAGATCCGTTCTTGGCATTAGAGGACGTCTATCCTCTCTTGTGACATTCTAGACGTCATTCCCTTGGGGTTTGGCCTTTGGAATCCGTTGCTATCAGCTTCATTAACAGGCAGATTGGGTGCATCTCCAGCTACAGGCAGATTTGGTGTTTTGCTCATACCTTCTCCACTTCTTGACCAATGCTTATGCCATTCTGAAGGGATGATTTTATGAAGATATTGGACTGATTGAAGACTAATTAATAATGTAGCAGCATTGTAGCGCAGCACTGTTCACGTACTGTAGCATGACACTATTCACGCTACTGTAGCGCGTCACTATTCACGTTACTGTAGCATGACACTATTCATGTTACTGTAGCAGCAAGATGGGAAGTCATTGCTGGAATATTATGTCAAAAATGCTGGAGTATTTAGTGAGTTGAAAAATCTGCTATGTATTTGATTTTAATAATTCTGGAAATAATATCATATCAGCAGTAGTTCAATCTTCATGTTGCATATTATTGTAATTTCCTTCTAGTTCGTGTTATGTGATTTCAAATCTATGCAAAGACTTAAAAACAAACAAACATTTCATTTCCGAAGCTATAAGGGGATTTAAACATTAAACGAAGAAATAAGGAGTTGGATGCAAACTGTTTGACTAAATTCCTATCAGCAGTTGGTTTAGTTTTTGGGCATTCTAGGGTGTCCATTACATTTTGCTTCTGTCGGGCGCTGGCATCCATTGTGCTGCCTGCAACACGTACGCCTGATGATAAAACCCTGGTATTGCTATCCCTCTGGCTACTACTAGAGGAAGCCTGCAGTTGTTTTTTCCAACTTCGTTTCCTTGCTGAATCCATTAATCTCTGGTATAACTGAATTCCTGTTAAAAATCGTATGCTCGTTGGACACCTTCGTAACGACGACCTCCTTTTTCCCTTTTTTTTTTTTTCCTCTTGCATGGGCTGCATGGTCTACTTGTGTGCGTGGTGGTCCTTTTTCTCTTGCGTGGCTATGTGGTTTACTTCTGGCGTGGGCTGCGTGGTTTTCTTTATGCTGGTGCAGGCGTGTGCAAGGCTATGCGAGCGTCTCTTTCTTTTTATTTATTTCTTGTTTGCGTTTAATGTTGTGCGGGGGTTTATGTGTGTGGTGTGCGGGTGTCCACCCCCGGTGGCATCACTGTTGGTGTGACCACCGTCGGTGGTTCCACCGCCAGTGTGGTCACCGTACGGTGGCCCCATGTCTCTTCTTTTTTTTTTCTTCGTACGGTACGGTTGTCGTACGGACCGTACTTTTTTTTTCCTTTTTCGTTATCTTTTAATAGACTGACAAACATCCAAACTGGAGGGTCGAGGTTCCCTTCGTTCATGATAAACCTTTAATTTCGACCCATTGACGACATCTGGTATCTCCTTCCCGTCGAGTGTCCACAACTTGATCGCCCCGTTGGCATCGACCTCGCATACCTTGAAGGGCCCCAGCCATCGCACTTTAAATTTTCCTGGTTTGATTTCGTTCCTCCCATTGAATTTCAACACTAGTTGCCCAGGAGTAAACTTCATCCGTCGAAGATGCTTGTCGTGCCAGACCTTCCGTCTTTGCTGGGCTGCCTCTGTGGCCCATTGTGCCAGCATTCTTTTTTCGTCTAATTTACTTAAGGCATACAGTCTCTCCATATCCCCGAGTCTGTTCTCTACTGCAATGCGAAGGCTTGGCACCATGAATTTTGCTGGCACCACCGCTTCTTGCCCGTACATGAGTTGGAACGGAGTCTGACCCGTGGTCACCTTGTAAATCGTTCTGTAGGCCCATAGTACAGAGGGTAACTTCTCTTCCCAGTCTTCTTTTTCTACTCCGCAGGACTTGTAAATTACCGATACCAATATTTTGTTCGTGGCCTCTGCCTGGCCGTTGGCACGTGGGTAGCATGGGCTCGATAATGAGTGAAAAATCTTGAACTCTGAGGTCAACAGCCGTATGACATGGTTGACGAAGTGGCCCCCCTGGTCACTGGTCAACTGAATAGGTATACCATATCGCGTCATGATTTGTTCGTAAATAAATTTCACTGTGCTTACTGCCGAGTTATCCGGGAGAGCCCTCTTCTCCACTCACTTGGTCAAGTATTATGTTGCAACCACAATGTACCGGCATCGTCGTGTGCGGCTGGCCTTAAGAGGACCTACAAAATCGAGTCCCCATCGCTCAAAGAGTTCCTATGCGTGCGAGGGGTTGAGGGGCATGAAGTCCCGCTTCAGACGTTTGCCCGCCTGTTGGCAAGTGTCACACCCCACGACCCACTCCCTGGCGTCGTGATGTACGGTTGGCCACCACAGTCCTGCCAGAAGCACTTGGCGGGCTGTAGTGTCTGGGCCCATATGTCCACCTGTGGGTCCTTCGTGTGCCTCCCTTAATACACTCGAGACTTCTTCTTCCATGACACAATGCCTTAATACCTGGTCTAGCCCCATTTTGTAGAGTGAGCAAGAAAGTCCTACTCCTTAATACGAGCTTTCTCTGTTCCCCTGGGGCCATACCCTCTGAAAATCGGGACGTCGACAGATATTCTCCAATCTTCTTGTACCACGAAGGGAGTACGGCTATTTGGAACAAGTGCGCATCCGGAAAATCATCAATTACTCCCTCTGGAGGTTCCCCCGACTTAATCCGGGACAGCTGATCGGCTATGACATGGCTTCGCCCCGGTCTTACCACAATTAGAAATGTGAACTCCTGTAGTAGCAATAGCCAATGGCTTATCCTCCCCTAGATAATAGGCTTGTTTACCAAGTACATGAGTGCCTAGTGGTCTACGTATAAATGTGAATGGTGTGGCCAGGAGGTAATGACGGAATTTCTATACGGCATAGACCATACCGAGTGCTTCACGTTCTGTGGTACTGTAGTTCTTTTCCGCCTTCAAGAGCAACCTGCTAGCAAAATAAACGGGGTGGTCCAACCCGTGTCCTCCTACCTGGGCTAATGTAGCCCCGCTGGCATAGTTTGAGGCATCCACGTGAATGTGGAATTCCTTATCCCAATTCGGGTATGCCAGTATGGGTGCTCCCATCAACCTTGTCTTCAGCTCTTCATAGGCCTTGCTCTGTGGCTCTATCCAGATGTATGGTTTCCCTTTCCGTGTCAACTTATCCAACGGGTGGGACACCTCAGCGAAGTTCTTGATGAACCTCCTGTAGTACCCCACATGACCAAGGAAGGACTTTATCCCCGTGACGTCCGTAGGAGGTTCCATTTCTACTATTACCCGAATCTTGTCCGGGTCCGTTTTCAATCCTTTACACACAATGTGTCCCAACAATCTTCCCTGTGGTACCATGAATCTACATTTCTTCGGGCTGAGGGCCAACCGTGCCCTCCGACATCTCTCTAGGCACTCCCCGAGGGTTTTTAGGTGGATGTCCTGTCCACTATAAATAGACCAATCATCCAGGAAGGCTTTGAAGTTCCCCACTGACATCTTGTCGAAGATGTGCAAGATGATGCGCTGAAAGGTGGCAAGTGCATTGCATAGACCGAAGGGCATTTGGTTGTATGCATACACACCGTCCTCCACCACGAAGGTTGTTTTCAACTTATCTTCCTCCGCGATGGATATCTGGTTGTACCCAAAGAACCCATCCATGAAGGAATAGATTTCATGTCCAGCTACTTCCTCCAAGATGCTGTCGGTGAAGGGTACAGGAAACGGGTCTTTAATAGTGACAGCGTTCAGGCACCGGAAGTCTACACAGATCCGGATTTGATTGGCCTCTTTCTTGAGGGAAATCACAATGGGAGACACCCATTCGCTTGTCTGCACTTTGAAGATTATGCTCGCTTCCAACATCTGCTTAATTTTGTCGTTCACCCGTGCAACATAATTTTTGTTCATTCAGTAAGGCCGCTTCCTCACCGGTTGGGCTCCCAGTACCAATGTTATTCGGTGTACACATAACTCTGGGGGCACGCCCTTCAAGTCCTTGTATGTCCATGAAAAGACATCCTTGTATTCAAGGAAAATTTTGAAGGTTGCGGCCTTCAACACTGGATTCCAGTCATCTCGGACAAGGATGATCTTGGGGTCACTCGTCCCCCCAAGATTTGTCTCCTTTAAATTGGCTTCCTGATATTTAATGGGCTCCCCCTTTGAGAATTGGTGTGCCGGCGTCTCATTCACCAAGGCCTTGTTGTGACCATTTCACACATTGCCCCATTGCAAATGGGGACCCCTGCTTTTTGCTTTCTAGGGTTTGTTTTCTAGGTCTTTTAGGGTTTTGTTAGTTAGCCTTTGCATTTTGAGCGTCGCCAAGGGGATCACTTGGATAGCAGGTCCTGCTTGAGTGATGTCCTGATCCTGAAATTTGGCTAAGTCTGAAAGTCCTGATCCTGAAATTTGGCTAATCAGGAAATTTGGCTAAGTCTGAAAGTCCTGATCCTGAAATTTGGCTAAGTCTGAAAGTCCTGATCCTGAAATTTGACCAAGTCTGGAAACTGAAAAACCTCCAAAAACTAGATTTTGCAATATAACTCCTGGAGGTCTGAAACCACTCTCAAACATCCTGAAAGTATATATGGAATATAACTTAAAGTATAAAAATCTTATACTTAAATGTTATATTCCATAAAATTATCCTGACAGAGAGTTCAAAAGGTCAAAAATCGCTCCTGACCCTGAGTGAAGGCCCAGAGCGAAAATCGCTCCTGGCCCTCAGTGAAGGCCCAGAGTGAAAATCGCTCCGGACCCTTAGAGAGGGCCCACAGCAAGATTTTGATTTCCTTCATTTTGCAATGGAAAAGGACCAAGTTTTGATCATAAATGGAAAATAAATGACTTTCTCCACCCGCCTGAAGAAGTTTTGGCTAGAAATGATGAAGGACCTTGTTGAAAACAGAAAAATCGCTCCTGACCCTCAGAGAGGGCCCACAGCGAGAAATCTTGTAGGGGTCATTGCTAGCCTTATTTGGTCAATTTAAGATGTCAAAGGCATGGTGAAGGATAGAATGAGCATAATGAAGTATCCAGACTTGATTGAAGATGATAAATTGAAGGAGTTTTGCCCAGGAAAGGAAAAATCGCTCCGGACCCTCACTGAAGGCCCACAACGATTTTCTTTGTGTGCACATTTGTGAACCTTTCTTGGACATGAATTTTTATTCATAGCAAAGAACAAGATGACATCTTCCTTGGCAAAGTGATTTTTGGATGAAAAGTGAAACATTTTGGTCCAGGTAGCAAAAAATCGCTCCTGACCCTCAGAGAGGGTCCACAGCGAGATTTTCAAATATGCATTATTCTTGCAAGATCAAAGTGATTTTATGATTAGAAGGGATGAAGGAAAGCATGTTCTATCCGTTGAATATAATTTGGAGGATCAACACAACAAGAAATCAACCCAAAATGAAAAAATCGCTCCTGACCCTCACTGAAGGCCCATAGCGAAAAATCGCTCCAGACCCTCAGAGAGGGCCCACAGCGAGAAACCTAAAATGAGAATTTTTCATCCAAGTTTGAGGAAGGCTAAAGCTAGGCATGGGTTTGAAACGATGTTTGAAAAGCCTTGAAGTGAAAAGAAATCGTTGAGAATCAATATTTTGAAGGCAATTACAAAAATCGCTACGGACCCTCAAAGAGGGCCCATAGCGATTTTTCAGTTTTCTCTCCTTGGTTTGAAGAATTGAGATAAAATCTTGCTTGGACAGGAGGAGAACGTGATGTGTTATGCCTTGGAGGTGATTTGAAGATTAAAAGATAAGGGAATTTGCCTAGAACCAAAAAATCACTCCGAACCCTCACTGAAGGCCCACAGAGAGATTTTCAAAAAATGCATGTTTTCTTCAAAATGGTGCTAAGGCAAGGTTAGGATAAGGAGAAGGGACCTCCAAAAACATGATGAATATTGTTTTGCCTTTGAAACTTGAGGATTTTGGTCAAAAAATGAAAAATCGCTCCGGACCCTCAATGAAGGCCCACAGCGAAAAATCTCTCCGGACCCTCAGAGAGGACCCATAGCGATATTGTTGAAAATCCTCATTTTACCTCGCAACAACAATGCGAATTTGGTTGAAGTGGATTAAGGAAGGGCATTGCCAAATGATGAATGAAGTTTCAATGAAAAATGATGAAGAATCAAGCCTAAAATCAAAAGGTCGCTCCTGACCCTCAGAGAGGGCCCATAGCGATTTTTCAAGATCCTCTCCTTTGTTTGAGGAATTGAGACCAGATCTTGTGTGGATAGAAAGAAGAGATGATATTTTATGTCTTGGAAGCAATTTGGAATCCAAAAGATGAAGGATTAAGAGCAAGATTGAAAAATCGCTCCTGACCTTCACTGAAGGTCCAAGGCGAAATTGGTGATATCCTTCATTTTTACATTATTAAGTGTTGATATTCCTTAAAATTCACCAAGTTGCTAACTTTGAGGCCTTTGGAAAGGCTTAATCAAATTCGCATTAAATTAAAAGCATTTTAATTTAATAAATTAATTTTTAGGCCTTGAAATAATAAAAAATCCACCTTGGAGGCATTAAAATTAATTTTCAAATTTTAAATGAAGGTGAGCGCTCAAATACATTTATTTGCTTTTACAAGCAAGTCGGCCTTTTTTAAAGGGGATTTTATTTCATTTTCATTTCCTTTTTGTCAAGTCGGCCTCAACAGGAATCAAGGTGAGCACTCTATAAGAGAGGGGTTTTGTTTCACATTTCAAATCATTCAATCATTTCCTTAAGTGCGAAATTGGAGGGCTAATTGGAGGAGCGAAATATGGCTTGCTTGGAGCAAATTTCTTCTAAGTGTTGAAGGTTAAAGAGGGTGGAGTCTATTCTTTTTGAAGCTAGAGGAGGTGCAATTCATCCAAGAGGAGGCTATGATTTAAACTTTGCCTAGCGAAATTCATCTATTTTTACATCATTTCTTAGAGTTTAATACTCAAGAGGAGGTATGGCAAAATCATCTTAACACCCTTGTTCAAGGTTTGATTTTTAGACATTTTTTTAGAAAAGTCTACGTATTGCATGGTTAATTAGGAAATGATAATTCTAGATTTATCATGAAGTTTCCTAATTAAAATCTTACATCTTCCTTTTGAATCCTAATTTCTACACTTCAAGATATATTACTAATTTTGAAATGTTGTGTAGGTATCAAGATGGCGACTCCAAAGTCCGGAGGATCTACAAGTCGACAGGCTCTCATCAAAGAAGATCCGGTCTAGGACAAAGATGATCTCCTCTAGCTCAGTATCATCAAAGAAGATCAAGAAAGGATAAGGGAGACCTCCTCCAATCTAGCATTGACAAAGACGGCCTTCTTCGGACTAACATCATCAGGAATGACTTCTTCCAATCCAGCATTCCAAGGCGAGGTACATCATCATCCTGCACATCAAAGACAAGAAGTTAGAGCAAGGGTTCGTTGAAGGAGCAGATAGTTCCAGATGAGTTAATTAAAGCTAGCTTCTCAGCAACGTCAAGTTGAATATCCACAAATTATGAGTGTCAAATGAGGTGGCATCCTAGTCATCACTCCTCCAATTAGATTGGTCCACCTCAGCGTGTCCAGATTCAATGTACCTAACTCATGGGAGGTGGCACAAACTTCGATGTACCTACCCCAGCTATCTATTGGTCAAATTTTCTAGAGAAGACATGTGTCCTTAAAATGTAATTTTATCATTGGTCAAGCATTAAATGTTATGTAATGGTTGTAACAAACCCTAATTAGGGTTTTCATTATTGAATCTTGGCCATTGATCTCAAATTGATCTTAGCCATTGAATTGTATTAAGGGCACTACATAAGCCCTGACTTTTCATTTGTAAAGGATAGAAAGCAATTAGAGAGAAGTTAGTGAATAGAGAGTAGTTAGAAGGTGATTAGTCAGTTGATAGAATAGCAATTAGAGTAGAGTAGAGAGAGAAGGCAAAGATTGTTGCCAAGATGATGTTGTAAAAGGCTTGTAAAACTTCATTGAAGAAATGGTGAAATTTATGGGTCCATTCAACAATTTGCATGGTCTCTATACTTCTCATATTTGATTTCATGTTCTTAGATGAGTGGAAGAAATGTGTTTGATTGATGGTGAAATTCGTATATCCATACTACTAGCAGTTTGTTGATTGCAGACTTGCCTTGTGTAGTCAACTGGAATCATTCAGCTTAAGCTTAACTTCAATTGTCGCTTCTTCATTGATATGCATCGGCCTGATGGTGTCTATGCCTGCAGTGATGATTTGAACATCATAAAGCTTTCCTTCGAAGATCGCACTAACCTTGTGGAGATGGTCCTAGGATGTCAAAACAAGACTTAGTTAGAATTTCATCAAAGATCATTCATTGCTCCTACATTCTTAGTATTAGAATTAGATCCTTTCCTCGCCCTCGTCCCTTTTCTTTTTTTCAAATCTAAGCTAGTAAAAATCTTGTGTTCCAGCGATATTCAAAGCAAATCAGACATTCAGTCATCAAGTGCAAGTCCCCTTGTGATTCCAGCAAAATCACATCATACCACAAAGAGCTTATCCACACGTAGAGATCCTATAGCAAAGAACCTTGAAGTCACCCTGATTGATCCTTTTCGCGATATCTTCAGCATTCAGAGGCTTTACTCAAGAGAGGATAACGTACCCTTGGGTATTTTGTTCTGTGTTCGCATGTGCGTAAAAAACACATCAACAGGCCTCCCCTTCCTTGTACTCGCCATATTCTGGGGGAAATATATCTGGTTCTTCTTCGATGCTCAATACGTTGCATGAGGGTATAAATAGTTCATAATCTCCCATTTGCCAATGGAAGAGGCCATTCAAGGAGTCCCCGTCGTCCCCTGAGCATGCCTCCAGTTCTAACACCCCTTCGTCACTAGGCTCCATGCGGCGTCCGTCTCCGCCCTCCGCCAACTGATCTCCCTCAAATTCCGAGTCGGAGGAGGATGCCAACTCCTCACTCACCATCTGCGTACAGAGATCCATCACGTACTTCCTCCCCACGTTTTCCAAGGACAGAGTATTACGCTTCCAGTTATGGTTCACTTTTGCTACAATGAGCCACCCACGCCCGAGGATGGCGTCATACCCTTTCTGCTTCAGGGGAATTACTACAAAATCCAGCACGAAGGGCTGCATGCCAATCATCACTTGCTTGCCCATGAGGGTACCAAGGGGTTTAATCCCACGCTGATCTGCCCCTAGTAGGTTGAACGTGGGGGGCCACAATGTAGGCTTTCCCAGTTTTTTCCATGTCGCTTCTGGGAGCACATTTACTCCAGACCCTCCGTCCACAATAGTGTCTATCTGTCAAGGTAGTCCCCAGTATGCCCATTTCTACTACCGTCGGTTGGCGTCCGCTGTTGACTACCAACAACATGGGGTCGACCGTGGGGCTTAGGACCTCCCTCAACGTAGAGTCGGCTGTGGGGCTCACGACCTCCCTCATTTTCACCTGTGAAGGTACAGAGTTTAAGATAGCCATTTTTAGCTATGGCATGGTCTCCAGGAGGTCTTGAATTCTCACGGGTACCTCCATCTACAATATTTGCCGTAAGATTTCCTATTCTCCCCTCATCCGTAGCGGACTTGTGGTCTGGTGGTTGTTCTGCCTTTGTGCGGCCATTTCCTTTGTGATCTCGTCTCTTGCTTCCCGCACCCTCTCGGTCTCCGTGCAAGGATTTGGGTATGCACTCTTTTTGGCCTGCGCCCTGGTGATTACCAATACTTCCGCCTTCGTGGGTTCTATGTTTAGAAGGTTTACACCAGGCTTCAGGCAATTTGCGTCCTCATGGTCACCTGGCCCGCACCATCGGCAGAGGTGCTGAGGGTTGGCTTCCTTTGTGCAATCGCGGGCGAAGTGTCCCCACTGATTGCAGGCCCTACACTGGATCATTGGTCGGCCTTTGGCGTCATACTGGATCCGGTTTCTGTTATTGTTATTATTATTGTTATTATTTCTTCCGTCGTCGCGTCTGTTATCCTGGTATCCTCCATATGATGCCGTTGTGTTTGTTTGTTGGCCCGTACCCACTCGTGCAGACGTTGTGGCTTGCTCCGTGAACAACACCTGGTTCATTTGCTTATTTCGAGTTTTCATGTTGTATGGGCACTCCTTGGTGGAGTGTCCCATCACTTGGCAAATCTCGCAGAATGCCTTCTTCAGGCAAGTACCCTTTGTGTGCCCCTCCTCTTTGCACTCAATGCACCATATGTCCCCTTCGGTCCGACCGGTGCTTCTCATTGTTTTGAATTCCCTCCTCATTCGCTCCATGTCTTTCTGGAGCGCTTGCACCCGTTTGCCAGCCTCACTGTCACTGTTGCTTTCCAGTGATGAGTCATCCTCCTCGGACAAGCTATCCTCCTCCTCCTTTTTCTTCGATGTCTTGGTCTCGCTCTCGAGATCCATCGCTCTATTGTATGCGTCTTCGTACGATGTAGGTGGAACGATTTTCATCTTCTTTCGGAGGGAATGCTTTAGTCCCTCCACGAACCATCGCTTTTTCAACCCATCTGCTAGTTGACTCTCCATTTTTCCCAGTAGTTCCTTCAGCCGCCGACTATAAGCTCACACTGTCTCGTTCTTATTCTGCTTCATTCCATAGATCTCGGTGACTATGTCATCTCTCAGGAGACAGAACTCTATCCCAAACTCCTTCTTCAGATCAGGCCATGTGCCGACTTTGGCCTTATCCATATCTGAGTACCAGTCTATGGCCACTTCCCTCAAGGTTGCTAGGAATTGTGTTACCCATTCATCTTGATCGGTAACACCGTTTGCTGACCATATGGTTTCGCATGTTTGACAATGGCGGATAGGATCTTCCTTCCCGTTGCCGTTGAACTTTGGTAGTTTCTGTTTGCTCACCATTGATGGGGGTCGCCTCCCCTGAGGTGGTTGTTGTTGTGTCTGAGCCCTTGCGCCGCTCCCTCCAACGCCCGTGGTGTGTCCTGCGTGGGTGACTGGTGGTACGGTGTTTTGCCTGTTGTGCGTCACACCTACAGCTGTACGGTTGCCCTCCCCCTCGTTCTCACCTGTGCCCACTCCTTGCTCTCCTTGGTGATCCTCACTCCGTGGTGTACGGGATAAGTTTCTAAACTGATCCCGAGTCTCCTCGACTAGATTTCGCTGTAACCTTGTTTCTTCCATAAACTCTTCGTGGCTCCGCGCCCTACGGTGTTCTGGCGATGCGTAGAAATTTCCCTCGGCTTCTGCACCCTCCGGCAAGTCGTCCTTCGGCAAGTTGCCTCAACCTCCGTCTCCGTTCTACTCGCTGCTTCAGAATCAAAGCCCTTTGCGTAGCCTCCCACTCGTCTGTTTCTGCTTTTTTATTTCTATCTTTATTCAATAGGTTGGGCATTAATTGCCGCACATTTCCATAACTCACAATACATAAATCAAAACACGTCTTTATTAATTCATTTCCTCAAATACAGCTCGTGTCCATAACACTTTTATTTGAATATAGAAGATTCAAGGTTCAATTCCTTCCTAGCCTGGCGCCATCCCGTTCTGCTTCCCGTCGGCTGTTATCTTCGTATTGTTGAAGGATCTGTTGGCGTCGCTCTTCCTGGGCAATCTCCTCCAGGCGAGCTTGTTGTGCCAGCGATGCCTGTGCAAGCAACCAGGGAAGATGGTTCATCAACCGATTTACTGTCGGGCTCACGGTCTCACCTCCAACGCTGTCCACACGGCACTTGGTGGGATTTCCGCCTCCATCGCCTCTCATCGGACGTAGGTGTGGATGGCTACCTGGAGCAGAATTGAAAATTCTCTCGTTGCGGTGTCTTCTCCTGTGTAAAGTTTTGTTCGCGCGTCATTGGCCTCTGGGTTAATCTCACCGACGGGTAGGCCCATCATGTCTGTGTGCCATCCACGTGTTCCGTTCCCAAGTACGTCTAGGCAGCGGCGCCAAATGTTTGCCCTCTCGGATGAATAACTTAAAACATAAAGCACGTAATGCAGAAATACGCCATAGATATCAGACAAGTATAAGAGATGTTATTCCATTCATAATTGTGTGTTACAAGTTACATTCCGAAGTATATAAAGATACCGAGGGGGTGTGAGCGCCACCGTCACACCGCAACGACCACCCCTCGGTTGCCAACTAACCAAAACAAGTACACATAATTAACTAGTCTTATGTTTGTGTACAATAATGCCGCTAACAAGGTTTTCATGAAAGCCCACATGCACATGAAGCCAAACATATGACCCTAATAAGTTATGAATGATTGGATGCAAATAATTTTGTCGGGTTCTGTTGATGTTTGTTATCATATCCTAGGGCTCAATCCTTGATCGGAAGTAAAACTACCAAGTAAAACTACCAAGATGAAATACAATAGGGGCACGTGCCTTTTCTAATTGAATGACGAAATGTGTTAAGATTGGAAAGAACATTGACAGCATTGTCTTTTGTATGTGTACCATTGCTTGGACAAAGTTAAATATGGGTTTTCTGGTGAATATTGAGAGTAGATCATATAACAGTAAGTAGAACATAATTGGCTAAGGCACCAATGGAGTTTGAGTGTTGGCATTGAAGTTTGTACAATTCAATAGCTAATTCTTCATTTGTGACCAACCTAATGCACTCAAAGAAGGCTTCGGTAGTGGTAGTGTTTACTATAATTTGATATTTTGTGATACCATTCCTTAACTTTTATTAATACCATGGACTATATACCATCGCAGTGCTGTATGGGCTTTATGGTGTATGAGATTCAAAATATTCAAATTTTAAATATTTGTCCCCTATACTTGTAAGAAAATGTTTGTTATGTTTGTTAAGTTTTATCTTATGCAGTTTCCAACATCAATTCTTGTAGTGTGCAGGTTGACATGGTGGTTTATGAAAATCAATGTAAAAGTTCTCTTATGGTCTCTGCCACATTGAAAATGCATTTTTATTATAATTGTTCTTAGATTACTAAGGTATTTAAAATGATATCATTTTATATCCTATGTTCCAAAGAAATCCAATTATACCTTGCATCAAATGAACCTACCTCAATTAATGGGATTCATCAATAAGTATTGAAGTTTTTGTTGGCCCAAGATTTGTCGTTGCAGCAAAAGATTGACTTGTTAACACCCGATACAAACACCAAACGGTTAAGTCATGTTGCAAATCCCCAAGGGCAGCGCTAAACAACCAAGGGGAAAGAGGCACCAACCTTCCAACAATCCCCCCCCCCCTCCTCACACACACACAGCAACTGAGGGATTCAAACCTGTGACCTGAGCTTTGATACCACTTGTTGGTCAAGGTTTTCCATTGCGCCAAAAGATCGACCTGTTAATGCCTGATAGAAACACCAGAGATAAAAACAAACCACGAGAGGCAGTTAAGCCATGTCGCGAATCCCAAAGGGTGGTGCTGAACAACCAAGGGGACAAAGGCACCAACCTTCCTACAGTTTTGACCTATAGAAATGAATGCTGTTTGCTTTTGTTTTTAAAAATCAAGACATTAAAAACAATGGTGTTCTGGTGTAGACTTCTATAGGAAAATTCCTACCTAAATCGAAGAGTTGAAAACCCATTTGCGAGCATGGGATCTGAATCACATATTTCAATGTCACTGCATATGGCATTACAACCTGACTTGAAAGTGGGGCAGCAAAAAGAACAGAATTTATCCAGGAGAGAGAGAGAGAGAGAGAGAGAGAGAGAGAGAAGAGACCTTCCGGGCGGTTTGCCAACTTTCCTTATCAAGCGGAATAGGTGCTCCGAGGAGAACAACCCTTTCTACTATACCAGCTGTTGAAATTATTAACAAATTCGGTTACTTTAATATTTTATGCATTGCACTGAACTGCAAAGGTGAATTGCATGAATTGATCTGTCAAAGCATACAACCTACCACTTTCCTCTTTTTTGGCCAACTCCTGTAGACATTTGAATATCATCCGTGCTCCCAGTGAGAATCCAATTAGTGTCACAGGCCTATGCCATTTCAACCAGATAAATGATTACATAACGTGGAATGTAAATCAGAAACTGGGTAATATGAGTGGCCATTAATCTATAAATTTGTAAAAGACCTGTTACCCTGCAACCCCTTGAGAAGAACTTCAGCAAGAAGAACTCCAGCTTTGTCTGATCTGAAAAACAGATACAACAGTTTTTCAATCTGTTATATAAGATCTGAAAATTGATCAATAACAATTGATCCAAATGTTGACTTTCAAATGATGTCTAAAATGAAATTGAAAAATTATCTCTTTGAATCAACTGGTTATAGTTTGGGTTCCACTGACCTACTCTGGTCATTTGTGTTACTCTATTTCTTGTTTCTTAACCCCTAATGAGAGTTTCTAAATGTTCTGTATAAATCTTATTCATATTAAGGCAAGGAATATACAAACCTGTCCACAGCTATTGCCCAGTTTCCATCTATTAGACTTGTGGCAGAAAGTAACGCAGCAGGCCAAGCCAAGGCGGCTACAAGTGTGCTCAACACTGTAAGCATCGCCCCTTGTTTCATTAATTCGGTTGTGATATCTGCAATTTGATAAACACACTTCTTTTATTAACAGACTGGCATTTGTGTTGATAAAACATTATAACATGTTTATACATTTGATATTTGTAAAAAATAAATACTGTATTTACTTGATGTTAACCAGTCCTGTATTGCAGTGCTAAGGATAATCAAATTCTTTGATTCCCAACGAACAGCATATCTGTATAAAAGACAACTATGTAAGAAATTACAACATGGAAACATATTCTTTCTAAATCTAAAAATATTTCTCACTCGTCCTCGGAAAAGAAAAGAATCAAGGATTTTGACAAACAAAAGAAAGCAAAGCGAAATAATTGCAGGAATGATTTTAAAGAATTTCTATTGCAATAAAAATATGATTTGGTATTTCTGTAGTAAAAAGCAGGAGATATTTATCTTTGATTCAATTCCTTAGACTTATATAAAAAATTTAAACCATGTATTGGGTGGGTATGCATGATGATTGCAGGCAGTATGCCTCGACTCTGAGACAAGCATTTGTGCCTCATCATGTCTTTATACTATGAGATTTGACTATGGAATTAGCCAACCAAGATCAAGGAGCTACAATGAAAGCACAAAGAGAACTACGATGAGAGAATTCTATTCAATCAAAGGATGTAAAAATACAATGATGAGAGATTAGATTAGACTGAAATCACTCATATAAGAGCTACAAGTGGCTATTAATAGGATACACCATCAAGAGATATGAATGTACAACCAATGTGGGATAAAGGAGATGTAATCATAAGTGTGCACAACACCACCACCAAACAAAGAAAGTACAAGTCACAAGATGCGAATGCAACCTACCTAAGCAACCTTGTCTTAGGTGCATAATATGCAAAAATGAATATAATGCACCAACACCTATAAATAATAGCTTAGATGGGTAGAAAAGATGAATAAATTGGTCTAGGAGAATGTGTAGTCACATTACATATCTATGTACAAAATTATTCCCTTGAAAAGAATTGAAAAGAAGATAAAAAGGAAGCCTAGAGGACAAAACTCTTCCCAAGACTATGAAGAGAGCAGGGCTATAAACCCACTGGGGAAAAACTCCCCTCAAAATAGAGAAAATAAGATAGATCATGTAGGTCCCCCTCAATGCATAGTCTCTTACACTGATGGCAGATGCCCAACATAGAATGTTGAAGATCATCCATGAATGTTGAATAGCATTCCTCCCTTGCTCTTTTCAATCCAAAAATGAATATGTGGGGAAAAAGATAAAGAATGTATGATTTTTCTAGAAGCTTCTCAGTTTCGTCATGTTAGTGTTGAGAACTGCCATAACCAAATTAGGAGTCCTAGGCTTGATTTCAAAATATATATATATTTGCAAGGGCTGACCTCTCTTCATACAGTCGCCCGCCTTGGAAGAGTTTCATCCCTTAAGGGAAAGGGGTATGTTTGAGGAGATATAAAATAAGGAAGATGTAAGTGTATGTGGCAAGCAACTAATGAATATCTTTCGGTTTCCCGTTCATAGCAGAGTTAAGAGCAGATATATATCAGACTTCAAGAGCAAATGTAAAAGAGGTTTATGAGCACATCCAAAGGGAGTTTATGAGCAGCTATTGTGAAGCAAATTATGAAGAATTCATGACCAGATTTATGACAAAAGTTTGAGCAGATTTATAAAGATCTTGTGAAGCAAACTATGAAGAATTCATGAGCAGATTTATGACAAAGGTTTGAACAGATTTGTGAAGATTTATGGGAGACTTGAGCAGACCTATTCAGATTTATAGCAGATTTGGAGCAGATCTAAAAGCAGATTTATAGCATTTTTAGAGCAGAAATAAGTGCAGCAATGATAGAGTGAATAGAATATAATATATATATATATAAAGATCATTCAAGGAATAAGATTATTATTGAATAAATAATATGGAGTGAATAAATATCATGGAGAAAATCAATGATGGAGCATATATGAGTGAGTATGACAGATTTATCAACAATATGTATGCAGAAGATTATACAAGTAAATGTATGTTATGGTTAATGAGAAGAAGGGCATCATGGAGTAATCAAATGAAGGATATATAATTGACCATCATTAGTTGAAGAAGCAACATTCAAGGTGGAAATTTGCTTTGGAAGTTGGTGATTCCTAAAGGAAAGATAGTTGTCTTGATCTATGTTGGTGCTTAACATTGGGGGTTGGTGTCTACGAAGTGAGGGGAGTGGTGTCTCTTGTGGGTTGGTTCCTACAAAGTTTTTAAGACAAGTTTATATATGCAATATATTGTCATAATTTTCTCCTGTAAAGGTTTCCACATAAATCTGGTGATCTTGTGTTGTGAAACTGTTGCATCTTGTGTGAATGATATTGTGCAATTGATTTTGTTTATGGTTGTTTAAGTTTGAAAACGAGAAAGATTATATTATACAGATTCACCCTTCCCTCTCACCCCTCCACTCTCAGCATAATCGTGTAAACACACACAAACAACACCTTCAAGTTGGCTAAACAAGGACTAGCTATTCAATGCAAACAAGATTTTGAAGGAATACAACACAATTTCAAATGAATAAATAAGTTGTGTTCAAAAACAACCCATATAAACAAATGCTATCAATTGAATTCATGAAATTTCCACAGTCCATAATAATATGCCTGTTATTCTTCTGGATTCGACTGTGTAGATTTTGATGTTGCCAACGTTTCGGATAAAACACCATGATCCATCATCAGGGCAAGAGAGCAAGATCAAAATCTACACAATCGAATCCAAAAGAATAACACGCATAAATTGCTATCAATACAAAACTTGACTCAATACGATCTTCTTTCAATTTACTTGATGAAATTACTAACACAAGAAATGTAGACATAGAATAACCAACTTGAAGAATAGTTTCCCTAACATAAGCATAAGTATTAACAATTATCTTCTCAATTTATCTGCTAGAAGCACTTATTTGTAGGTTACAAATGTCCAAAACTTAGGATTTCAAAAGAATCTTATTTTAATCCCAAAAAGCAAGATTTATAGCAAAATGCTTTAAAAATATCGAAAAGATGGAAAGAAAGGAACTTTAAAGAAAATCTAATCTAACAAAATATAAAAACAAAACTAACTAAAGTAACCCTAAAATAAGCCCTCATCATCATCAGAAAAATGAACAAAAATGATGACCATCAAAGTTAGTTGCTGTTAGATAATAACCTAGCATAGAGTGGCCTCTATGATTCTAAAGCAACTTTTCACACTAAAATTTGATGAACCTTCTGATAAATAACAAAAACTTAAAATTCTTTTTAAAAAATTATACAAAATTCAGTGACAAAATGTATCAAATGAATTTATAAAACATTGGGGAAGTGTTTTCTCTTAGATTGAATACAAATAGAGTATGAAATCACATCATCATGCAAATACAATTGCATGTTGGTATCAATTATGAATTTATGATGATTGGCTTAAAATTTCATAAATTGAATACCTAGACAAGTTACAAATTACAAGATTTTACAAGTTCCTCTTCCCCATTCTAGTAAAAAATTAAGGAAAATATAGTCTTTGAACTCAGTTTTGACTCCTCGCTTCACCTAAAAGGCCACATTTATGGCTCCACCCTATTACTAAGTGGCAGTGACTCCTTACCCTCATGTATATTAATGTATAATCAAATCCAATCTCTTGCTTCTATTGCATCAATATCCTCCATAGTCTACCTCTCAAAATTGACAATCTTGTCCTCTATAAACAGGAGGCATATTTATAAATATATAATAAGAGCTTATTGATTTGAATGAGATCAATCCCTATAGTTATTGAGTCCATGTCAAATGACGTTCGTGACCAAAATGGGGTCGTCCCCACTTAGAAACATCCCAAGGATGCAGGATGCTTCGAAAACATCCCCTATTGTCCCAAAAAAATGGAAACATCCCAAGGACATTTGCCAAATCACTAGAAACAATCGTCATCCCCAAGACAAACAAGGGAACCAATGATTGCAAAGGTATGGAATCAAGAACCGTCTAGTAAGTCTCCTCATCTTGGACAAAAGTTTATTTTTCAACTTGAAATCTAGCCAAGGAAGAAAATTCTTGGTGGTCAAGTTGATGAAATCAAGCAATGTTCTAGCTCCTCTTTTGAAAAATTAGAAGTACGAGTGCAAGGTAATAGAGCCAACAGTCTTCCTTGAGAACTGAACAAAGGGGACCACCACTGGAGTATTGATTACAACCGACAATTGCTAAGAATGTAGGGCCCATTCCATTCCTTCCCAAACCACTACAATGTTATCTAAAACCCAAATATAATGAAACCGGTTTGTTCAAGTGCAACAATGAGCAACAAACAAAATGCATCTTGAGGGCTAGCACTTTGGTAACGATCTTGTACAAGACATTCAACAAAGTAATTGATTATCAACTACCAATATCCTCTAGGTCACTAGTCTTAGGTATGAACTTGATGTTGCCTTTGTTGATTAAATTGCCTAATGACCGTTGATGTGTTTTTTAAGGACACTTCAAAAAAGGAATAAAATACCAAGTATTATATCCTCTCTTGAACAAAGAAACCTCATATGCTAAACGATGTGATCAAATGAGACAACTCCAAGGTTTACAATGCAAACATCGACTTTAAGTTTGAGATAGACTCAGTGTGTTTGATGTGATATTGCTGGTAATCACAATGGGACTTGTTGTGATCATTTCACCACATCACCCCATCAAAATGGGGACCCCCTTTTAGCTTCATGTTTTGATATTTTGCAGCATTCTAATCCTTGCAATCGAATGACTAGGGCTAGTATATGACAATTGCTTCGATTGATCAAAACCTTGGATGGCAAAAAGGTGAACGGAGGTATCAATGGTGTCAATCTGAGCATGGTAGGCAAGGAGGTTTGAAGAGGCAAGTTACTTGGATGAAAATTAGACTAAGTGTAGGGCACTTCCTTTGCCCCCTCAAAAGTCCGAATTTCTTCCTTTGCCCCTTCAAAAGTCCAAATTTCTTCCTTTGCCCTCTAGGAATCATGAAATTCTTCCTTTTCTAGCAATGTCTTTGACCCTCCCAAGCAACGATCTGGCCTAGAATGTGTTTCTTTTGATCCCTTAGAGGTCTGATCTAGACACAAGGGCTGATTGAAGGCTAGTTGAAGGTGATGCCTTGAAGTTCTTGTAGTAGTGGGAGAGCTTAAGCACGTGAAGCGAGTGCCTTTGACATTTCTTTTGCCTTGTCATGGCTGCAATCTTTCCTTTGCTCATAAGCATGAATGATCATCAGACAGTTTGGGCCTGAAATCATTGATGAAGAAGATTTTGATGAGAGCAAACTGGAGGTAGCAATTTAAGTCGACTTCCTTTGCTATCTAAAAAGTCCAAATTACTTCCTTTGATACCTAAAAAGATCGATTTTCTTCCTTTGATATCCAAAAGTCCGATTTTCTTCCTTTGATATTTAAAAAGTCCGAATTACTTCCTTTGATATCTAAAAAGTCTGATTTTCTTCCTTTGATATCTAAAAAGTCTGAAATCCTCCTTATGATCATACCAATCCACAATGTAGAAAGGGGGCTGCGATTTTGAAGTTTTAAAGAAAATGTTTAATTGTGCAATCAAGTCGGCCTCCTAGGAAATGGAGGAAAGAATTTTATAAAAGGTGTAGACAAGTCAGCCTAGGGAAGTGAAGAGACACACCTCATCCCCTTGAGCGCCTGTAAAGGGCAGCTTGATCATATCATTTGATCACAAAAAACAAAGCAAATTACTTCTTAATGTGCAGAGCAGCGATCTAAACCTCCACAGTGCAGTGAATTTGATCAAGATTAAAGCGATTTCATCGCTACATCTTCAGCATACAGCGAATTTACTGATTATTATCAGTCGTCACCTTTGTTAAGCACATTGATATAGGGTCAAAATCATCAAATTCAGAGGCAGATTTGATATTCAAACTGGTGAAAAGTTTTGTGCAGGTCTGAGACATACTAAATTTTGATCATTTTTAGTGAAATTAGACCTTTTTCTTAGCTAGATATCATGAACTTGGGATGAAGTTGCAGATAGCATACTGAAAGTGTGGCCTTTGAATGATTCTTTTCTGATTTGTTTAAGTTTAGGTTGTGTTTTCATCAAAAGTTATAGCCATTCATTATTGGTTCTAATGCCTCACAGGTATTGAATCAGTAATTTAGGCACTTTTCACACCATAATCCTAACTTAGACAATTCTTTTAGGTGAAGTGTGGCAGCACCAAATGCTGGAGCAGGCACACATCAAACCCTCATCAAAGAAGATTCGAGAGGTGAAGTGCCGGAAACTAAGATCACTTCCTATTGGAGCAACGTGGGAGATACTAATCTTGGGTGATTTGATGTGAAGAAATCTTTGAGCTCACTATACACAAGCAAACCTTCGGCAACAGCTAAGAAGATGATTGAGAGTGGAATTGTCAAGGCAGTTGGTTTTCCTCCGGCCATACAATGCTATGAACTAATGGTTGAATACGCTAAACACTATGATGCTCATACAAGGACAATAGTGGCACCCGATGGAAGAGTGCTTGCTTATCTATCTGAAGCGGCCATTAGTGAAGCTTTCCACATACCCGAGCCAAGAAATATGATTTATAGGAGCGTGGAAGGAGCTAAAGCAGTCTATGATGATGACCCCGAAAAATGTCTTGGAATCATCAATAAATACTGGCTATTAAAGAGTCGACCCGACAAAAGCAAGCTTCCTCCCAAACTACATAGAGTTGATTTTAAGGAGGAATTCAGTGACTTAATCAATCTACTCAACCAAGTCACAGGTGCTCCTCAAGCATTCTACTTCAAAAATTGGATGTTCTTCTTCATAGAAACAATCACAAATGGGAAGGATATGATCGATTGGGCAAGGGTCATCAGCAATAGCATTGACATACAATTGAAGAGGCTCATCCGCACTAAGACATTTTACATGAGATCATATATCATATACTCTCTTGCCAGAAATTATGAGTATGCTAGATTGATGTATAGAGGTCTAGTTGGAAGAGGACCTAGACAAATAAGAGCATGTGAATCATATACACAGTTGCAACATCCTAGTAAGCCACATTATAGGAGAGTCAATGACGCATTCACTATGCATATCACAAGAACCCTACAAGGCGGGATCCATCAACGGTTATCTCCAAAAGCACAAGAATTGGTCAAGAAATTCAGTGCTTGGTTCATTCAATTCCCAAAGTTCATATATATAAGAATTCAAGGGTTCTCTTCCCCACCCTACATGTTGCCACGCTATCCTACAGATACAATAGTGTTACTAGAAGTAGTAAGGCAGCCGGTGGCATATGATAAGGTGCAAAGGAATAGACACAAGACTGGCATTGCTTTTCCTATTCACTTGGACAATCCGTAGAAGTCTGCCCCTCTCTACAAGCAGAGGACAACTCCAAAGAAGAATTGTCATCTTACTCACTTACACAGTATGTTTCTAGAGATAGTTTTGATCCTTATGGAAACATAAGAAAGGCCAATGGGAGAAAGCATAAACACAATTGGCAATTGGAGGATTACTGGATGAATGCTCAAGATGATTTCGAAGTAAGAAGAAGGATGTACTCCAAGCTACCCATCGACATCATTTGGAGATGTACAATCTTTGATGTTGCCGACCAAGCACAAGATAGCAGTAAACATCTCCAGGCTACCTACGAAGAAGAGAAAGACAAGGAAATAAAGGTCAATTGGACTGATGTAGAAATAACAGATTTAAAGGATTTGATGAAGCCAGTCTTTGCTTACACACGCAAATGGGTAAATATCCAGCATCATAAATTGAAAGAACAAAATGTGCAATTGACATTTGACTTAATGGGAAGAGAAGACCTATCAGATAACAACAAAAAAGATGCAAGTGCAAGTGGAAGTGCCACCCTTTCAACTCACTCCAAAGGTTCCAAGAGAAAGGAAAATCGTGAGGAAGGGTCATCATGTAAGAGGCATATATCAAATTCCGGCCATCCTTCCACTAGCACCTCCTCCATGCACAAAGTAGAGATGAATCAAGACAGAGGCTATGAGAACCAGAGACTTGAAGGAGACTTGAAACATGGGGTGAATGAATCAATAGAATCTACAATCCACAATGATAGAAGTGAGAAGCAAAACAAAGGGAAACAACCACAATACCAAGACAATCCCATTCCCCACATGCAAGTAAACAATGAGGATGAGGGTAATATGAGTCTATAAATATAGAAGAAGATAGTGATGAGACAACCTCTCCCCCTCGAGATGACCAATTGCCCGAAGAAACAAAAGTAGGAGAAGGAAGATCTGCTTTCCCGGCATGGCTCAAAGAAAGGCTCGCAAAAGAATTAATAGCAGTGGAAGAAAAACCATTGGGTGGTTTGGATAGTCTTCTAAGTCAAACTCAAGAAATCACCGAAAAGAAGAAGGTAGCAAAGATGTCCAAAGTGATAAGGGATAATACAGGTTCTTGAGTCTTACAAATCGTCACTCCAAGGATAGATAAATTTGAAGGCGAGATCACGGTGGAAGAATATGATTTGGAAATTATTGATTTGGGTCCTCCTACCACTAAACAAGCATTGGGTGATATGAAAGATTCAATGAAAACAATCCATGATATGCTTAGGATGGAAGTAGAAAACAACAGGAAATTGGAGAGAGAAGTGCATGGAGAAGTTACTTCCAATAATTCAAGAGGCCATTGAGGAAACACAATCCTTCAGCTAAACCGCCACCGTTGCTCCCTACGGAATCAGCTGATCATGCGGAGAAAGTAAGGAACTGAGCACATCTAATGGATACTTGGATAAACAAATCTCTCAAGAAGTCTAACAAATTCGTAAGAGACACAATGAAGATAGTTATAGAGCTGTAAGAATCCTAGGAATAACTCAAGCTCTCATGGCAGCATTTGACACTTTTGTCTACACTAGTTTGCAAGAAATAAGGAAGACGTCTAAGCAGATTTTGGTGAAAGAAGGGATATTGAAAGATAGACAGTCGCTGAATTTTCTGTATTGGAGCAACTTACTTCGCGAGGAAGGTTATTTGGGGAGATATCAACAATGGGTGCACTGAAGTTGATGAGGCAATCCATCTAATTCATGACAAGATTGTGGAAGTAGCACAAATCATTCTTGAAAAGGAGATAGACGTCGAGATGCATATAGATATCAATGAGTTGGAAGAAAGAGTGAAAATCATATTCCATGGAACCTATGGGTCAATAACGGAGAAGCAGCTAGATGACATACATGCACACATGGTACTTGTTAGCAAAACAAGAGATTTTGGGCTAGGATGGGCAACTACTTTTGTCTCGTCTATTGAGGAAGTCGGTTATTTGGAAGATCAATTGAAGAAACTACCAGCAACTCCAGTAACTGAAATTGAATTCATAATGACTAGATTCATTGAATTTGCCAAAAGGGAGAAAGAAAAAGGCAACAAGATTCTAGATGACACTTTTCTATAATCCTATGTGGCAATGAATTATCTTAGTGGATGATTCCTCCTCATAATTTGTGCCAAATGGATGTCACATTCCTATTGGCTAATGTTTTGGTGATGTTTATCTAGATCGGTTTTGATTGTAGTAAACCCTAATTAGGGTTTAGGTGGCGTAATCATGGTCCTTGATCTTCATTCAATCTTGGCCATTCGTTGTAATTGGGAGTACTATATAAGCGCCACTCATTTTAATTAGTAGAGATTAGAGACTTGAAAAATTGTTGCTATTTTGCTACTAGATTAATAAAGACATTGAAGTGTGGTGTTTCTATTCAATCTTTGAAGCATTTGCATGGTTATTCATCTTCTCAATTCAAGCTTTAAATTTTGTTTAAGCATCTAGGTGGGATGATAGAACGTTGTGCATGATTCATGGTGAAACTCATATATCCATACCACTAGCGATTTGCTGATTGTAAATTTGCCTTGTGTGTTCAACTGGAATTCTTGAATGAGCTTAAATTCAACTATTATTCAATCATTGATATGCATTCAAATGATGGTGTATGTGTTTGATAGTAATTTGAAAAATCAGTTAACTTCCTTAGAAGATTGCATTAGCCTTTGTGGAGTTGTTCTTATATGTCAAAGCAAAGACTAGTATAGTTTCATTGGAATTGTCCTTCGTCCTTGCATTCTTAGGCATAGTTTAGTATCCTTCAACCCTCAACTTTTGCATTTTTTATCAACGTCTAGTAGTAGTAGCAAGTAAGAGAGCTATATTGCATATCATTCGAAAAGTATTCCTTGAAACCAAGTTGATAACTTCTCAAGAAGTATATGCGTAAGGCCCCTTGGACTAACAACAATCACATCAACCAATTGAGCTATCCACATGTCATGACCCGACTACAGAAACCTTGGAGTCGTCTTGGTTGATCACATCATTTAGCTGTAATAGGCTGCCCTATTTGCCACAAACTCTCCAAAACAGTCTTTGAGGAATATAATCAAACAATTGTCAAGCATCCGATCTGTATAATGATTTTTTCCTTCTTAATGCAGGGGTTTAAGTTTTGTTGATAACTGGTGTGTTTAAGTTCATTTTTTCCTTGCATTCTTTCATTCATTCATCCATTTAACGAACACTAGCATAACATTCTTTGCAACAACTAGTTTCATAACATTAAACCATAATGAATATCACTACCATTTGAACAATCTCAGTGCTATTAGTCACAGGAAATACATTTAACTTTCGGCCCAACAAAAATTCCTTAATCACACACTCTTTATATTAGCCATTAGTTGGGTATGGAAAGACTGAAGTTCAGAGTTATATGAACCTGCATACTCGCTGCTATCTTAGTCCAACAGCAACCTTCACCAAACGACCCAACTACAAATAGACCAGCCAGTGATTTCAAAACCTTAACACTATGCTACTGTCTCCACTGGTACCAACACCACTAGACACCTTGAAGGCGATGGTCTCAGGTATTTCGTGGATCTGTTTGTAGATGGCAGCAGCTCCAGTACATTGTCCCTGCGTTTTGATTTCCAGCCAAACACAAAGCTGATCACGGCCTCCTCACGGCTTCCAGCTCTCTAAGCATTCGTGTGGCCCCTCAAACTGTCAATGGCGGATTGGTCACTGAGTGCTATGGCTGCGAATGTGTTCTCTATGCGATTTCTAGGCAAGGCCGTGACTAATGCTGAGAGGCGTCATTCTTTTCTCCTTTTCAGATACGTGCAACCTGTGTTAAGCTTCAGCGCTAAAGATTCTTGTGCTTGGCAGTCACTAATTTCCTACGTTTCCTTCAGCTGGCCAGACTTAGCACAAACTGCAAATTAAACTTTCCATTCTTCCAAAAATTACTCTTACCAGTCAGTATTTCTCAGCTACTTCCCTTGGCTGATGCTCCAACCTATAGTGAGAAGATTCATTGCCCTGCAATTCAAACACTGCAATTTATTTTGTAAATTTCCCAGGCCTGATATTGCACAGGTGTAGGAAATGTCACTAATGAGGGAATTCATCCTCAAAAGCCCAAAGATTTCCAGAACTAAATCCAAAAACACAAATTCCAAGATTACACCATTTCCAAGATGTCACGATCAGCAATTAAAGCTCTTATTTATAACTCCATTTGGGCACGATTCCCAATACACCATAAATGTGGGATAAAGAATGTCATAATAAAATATTAATATCCCCTTATGTCTCCACAATGAAAGGGAACTTTTAATTTTTCCCTTTAAACATTAGTCCCAGACTCCCAGCATTAAATAATCACTAAAGTTAAATATTTAAATTTAACTTTAGGAACTTAAATTTAATCGCCCGATTAATTAATGGCTCACTAAATTGGCAACCCTGATGAAGAATTAAATGCACCAAAATACTAACATCCAAAAAAATGTTTCAAAAATTTCAAGTCACTGAGCCGTAGCTGACTTACTATAAATATTAAGTATCTAGAAACCCTGTCAAAACACCTCTGATTGGCCTGAAACTGAAAATGCCTAGGCCAAATCCCTCACTGATCCCTGTAAAGTCCTAGTTAGCCCTCGGGTCCAATAAAAAATGGGCTAACGACACATCATCTGATAACGGGCTAAAATGGGGACATTACATTAGCATCCAAGAGATTTTGATCAAGAGAGGATAGAATACTTTTGGTATTTTATTCTATGTTTTAAGTGTCTAAAAAACACATCAACAGGACTCGCGCTTATGAACCCGACTGGAACGTGGAATCTTACTTAACTCACCTGGAAAATAAAAGACAAAAGAGATGAAGGGTTGAGAAAGTCTATGTTAACACCTATAATGTAAGAAGTGATTGTTGACTCCATGCAACCAAACCAAGCTTTGCTTCGCCATGAGGAAACAACTACACAAAGATGGTGCAATCTACTAAGGATAAGTGAATGATTTCCATATCACTCGTGCACACCAACATTATGAACAACGAGCATGTAGCAATTGAACTTAATCTTTTAATCAATTTCAGTCTAACCACGTACTACAACTTGCAACCAACAAATTCCAAGTGGTATGAACATTAGGCTTTACCATTCAGCAACAATAAAATCTTCCATTCATCTAACACATCTAAATTATAAGTAGAGACCATGCAACATGTTGAAATAGCACACCAAAATCCACCATCTCTTCAATGAAAATAGTATGTTTATTGCAGCAAGCCTTGGCAACAATCTCCTTTCCTCCTACCCTATTCTAACTCTAACTGCTACTAACTATCTATTCTCTGACTATTGGCCTTTACAAATGAGAGAACTGAGCCTTATATAGAGGTCTCATTACAATTCAAAGGCTCAAATCGATTCAAGATCAACTGTCGCGATTACAAAATGAAACCCTAATTAGGGTTAGTTACAACTAACTTCTTCAAGCCAATTATAAAATTACATTATTGTGGACATATATCCTTCCTTGGACATGAACCAATGAGAAAATAGGTTAGGTATGTTGAACAAACTTCGATGTAGTGCCATGTCACTTGCTCCTTCATTAGATGAGTATGATGCATTGAACTTGGACGTGCTAACTTGTTACAACTTGAGTGGTTGATGATGAATAGAATGCCACCTCAGTCTGCCTTGTAGATCACCACGAAGAAGTGTTTGTGGTTGAGTGATATCTCTTGATACTCAACATTATCCAGTTGCTCAATGTGATGATGATGGGGCATATTCCCAAATTGTATCATCTTTGTATGATCAAGTAATTGACTTTGCTTAACTCTTTTGAAACAATCTGCTTGATCACACTTGAACAATTTCACCTCCATACTTGGGAATCTTATCCTTGTGTTGTTTTTGAACACCTAACTTCATGATGCCTATGCTTGATGTAGAACCCTTTGTGGTAGTTATATCTTTGAAATTGAGGTGTTTGAGTCCTTTGAAATAGTTTGAATACTTGAAAACTCGATGTTGTTGTTGACACAGTGAGATCTTTATGTCCTTCAAACATCAACAAATTCCTTCCATCTATCATCCTTCATGGGCACAAATGAAACCCTAGCCTGCACCTTCATCCTTCCTTATGTAGACCTACAAAACAAACCAATATTACATCAAACACACATGAAATATACAAAAGCTTGTATTTCTTCTTCAAATTCAGTGTGATATACACTTGAAGTAATGGTTGAAATTTAAATGAAGGTTTGAATCCCCCTTTGGGTCTGATTAAACGTGCTTCACACTTTAAGTCTTATCACCTATGTCCTTAAGTCTGATTCTACCCTCGCAGGTCTGCCCTCAATTAAGTAAGACCTGAATTGGATTTAGAATGATACATAAATATAAATTGATCATTCTCTTATAAGCCTATTTACCCTTCAAATTCATCATAAACCCCATTGGGTCGGCCAGGGCAAATCAATCATTAATTATGTGGGAACCCCTGCTCAATCCGGTCTGTTTTTTTTTTCCTCAATTTTTGATATTTGACATTTTGTTAAACACTTGGCATACCAATCATTAATATCTGATTTGCTGATTACTGTTATATTTTGATGAAATGACCTTGCTCGTTGATGGTAGCTAATCTCTGAGTTTGTCTTGAAGGTATGTTTGCAAGTCGTTTGAAATTTATGTTTGCAAGTTTAGGTAACCAATAAAGCAGTTTTGCTGATTGATGTTTTCAGATCTCATTCATGAAGAAGAACATGCACAAAGCATGGAACATTTGCAACATAGCATAGAAAACAAGGAGTTGCTACAACTAGTATTCGTACCAACTTCATTAACTAATTCAAACATTACAAATTATCTTTTAAACACATTGAAAACCTGATAAGTCTTCTAAACATGAGAATGAAAGCACAGAAATGCTTCCAGCATCAATACTAGGCATGAAACACTTAAGGACGACTTTTATGAGATCCTTCTAAACTCCAAACTCAAGTAAATCTGCTCCAGCTTCAACAAATGTGTGCACAGCTACTGGAAGTTCATATCTTCAAATATTCATCAACTTTAATGACCACAACTCCAATAATGTGTTAAGCAATACTACACTTGCTGCCAAAAATCAGCACAGGCTAGAAAGTAGTTCATTTTCCAGGCCACGACTTCCATATACTGTATGCCGCCTCTATTTCTCACCATATTCACTACATTCAGACAGGAGCAAGCTCTGTGCGTGGGCAAATGATCACCTGGTGTGCAATCCACAATTTTTCAACACCCTCAACTTATTCCTACAGAACATTTGAAGCCACCACGTGATTACTGGAATGGAAGCTCGGATTCAGCTCGTTTTGGAGAAAGATCACCATTCTGTGCCCTAGGTTTTCGTCCAAAATGGAAACTCTAGGGTTTCATCCAAAGCTTTGATTATATATTGTGCAAGAAGAGACAATAGTCAATAACCAATAATTGTTAATAATGAATAACCTTTAGTCCACAATATCACTTTATACTTCGCCTTTTCTCCCTTACACACATTACACCATGTAAAATAATGTTGGTGGCAATATTGTACATGAAAATAAAACTAGTTAATTAAGTTGTAATTGTCTTGGTTAGTTGGCAACCGCGGGGTGGTAGTTGCAGTGCGACGGTTAGCGCTCGCACCCCCTTGGTATCTTTATATACTTCCGAATGTAACTTGTGACGGATGACAATTATGAATGGAATAACATCTCTTATACTTGTCTGATATCTATGGCGTTATTATTCTGCATTACGTGCTTTATGCTTTAAGTTATTCACCCAAGAGGGTAAACATTTGGCGTCGTTGCCTAGACGTACTCGGGAACGGAAAATGCGGATGGCGCACAGACACGATGGGCCTACCAGTCGGTGAGATTAACCCAGAAAGACATGGAGCGAATGAGGAGGGAATTCAAAACAATGAGAAGCACCGGTCAGACCGAAGGGGACATATGGTGCACTGAGTGCAAAGAGGAGGGGCACACAAAGGGTACTTGCCCGAAGAAGGCATTCTGCGAGATTTGCCAAGTGATGGGACACTCCACCAAGGAGTGCCCATACAACATGACAACCCGAAATACACAAATGAACCAGGTGTTGTTCACGGAGCAAGCCACAATGTCCGCACCAGTGGGTACGGGCCAACAAGCGAATAACAATGCAACCTCGGGAGGCTTCCGAGATAACCGGTGGGGAGGACGAAACAACAATAACAACAATAACAACACAAGGAGCCGGATCCAATATGACTCCAAAGGTCGACCGATGGTACAATGCAGAGCGTGCAGCCAGTGGCGGCACTTCGCCCGAGACTGCCCGAAGGGAGAGGCCACACAATATTTGTGCAAATGGTGCGGACCGGGAGACCACGAAGACGCCACCTACCCGAAGTCCGGCGTCAACTTGCTCAATGTCGAGGAAACCAAAGAAGAGGAAGTGCTGGCCATAACCCGCGCCCAAGCTAGACACGCAATGTGCCCAGACCCGAAGATGGAGAAGCGAAGGGCACAGGAAGCACGGGAAGAAATTGAGAAAGACATACAAGAAAGGGCGAAGGCGAAAGGTACGACGAGTACTTCCAGCCAACCAGAGGCGGAGGATGCTATACTAAATCAAATTTTAAAATTAAAACTGGAGGTGCCTATGAAGGTACACGACCTCCTCCAGACGATGCCTCAATTACGAACGGCGTTGCTGATTAATCTCTCCCAACCACGCACCAATACCAAGCACCGCACAGATGTTCCTGGGGGGTCTGCAATAGATCCCATGCTGCTGGCAGTTAACACTAGAAGGAACCCGGCCATTGTGGAGATGGGTATCCTTGGCACCATTCTAACCGATACCATCGTCGATGGTGGATCAGGAGTGAATGTTCTTCCAGAAGAAACTTGGGGAAGCCGACGCTGTGGCCATCTACATTCAATCTACTTGGAGCAGATCAGCATGGAATCAAACCCATCGGGACACTGATGGGCCAACAAGTTACCATCGGGACGCAACCCTTCATACTGGACTTCAAGGTAATCCCACTAAAGAAAAAAGGGTATGATGCGATCTTAGGGAGAGGGTGGCTGGTGGCAGCCAAGGCCACCCACAACTGGAAGAACACTCTGTCTATGGAGAATGGAGGAAGGAAGTTTATCATAGACCTCGAGACACAGCTAGTTAGTGAGGAACTGGCATCATCTTCGGAATTGGAGGGTGAAGGAGAAGGCAACCTGAGGAACAAAGGACGAGGCTGCAAGGAGCCCAACGACGAAGGGATTCTCAAACTAGGAGAGTGCTCCGAGGATGAGACAGGGTCATTGAACGGGCTCTTCCATTGGCAGATGGAGGATTATGAAATGTTCCAAAGCTACAGGCTCGAAGTAGAGGAACCAGAGCAAGTAACAGAGGAGGTGTACCTGCCAGAATACATAGAATATTGGAAGGGAGACGCCCCAAACCTCGGTGACGTAGATAATCCCAAGATCAATTGTGTCAGCAATGATTGGAACCCTGTGTGGAAGGCCACAGCTTTCAAAATCTTTATTATTCTTCTTCTTATTATGTATGGGAAGGAAACCGTGGTCCCTGTAGAATTTGTGGTTCCAGGTCTTCGGATGGCCATTGAAAATAGACTTGCCACCAACGGATCCAAATTGAAACCCTACCACGTGAAGCACGCAGGGGACCCGAGAGGCCGGAAGGACACCCGAGAGGCCAGAGGGGGACCCGAGAGGATGTAAGGGGACTCGAGAGGCTGGGCAGGCGACTTGAGAGGCACAGGACCAACGCGGGAGACTCTTAGGCGAGGAAAACCGAGAAGGATGAAGGGTGGTCCCAGAGACAGGGGACCCGAGCCTACGACTCTCTAGACAACTAAATTGGGAAATTGGAAAAAAAAAAAAAAAAACGTACGGTCGTACGGGTCCGTACAATAGTTGACCGTACGACTGGGAAAAATATATATATATACAAACCGTACGGTTCGTACGACAACCGTACGAGAAAAAAAAACGACCACGACCACGACCACGACCAGAGTGAAAAAGATTTTTCAATGACATCTGGAGCCAGGATGCTGAAAATATTAGAGTGGAGAAGAAGGGTTTTGACATCTTAAAATATCATAGAAATGATGCGCTGCCCCTTGACCCCGCTGGGGCGCTGCCCCTCAACCCCACTAGGGGCACTACCCCCAGACCCCCAGTTTATTTTTGAGCTACAATAAACTTTTTGAGTTTGGCGAAGGGCATCAAAGAAGGCACGGTAAGTGTTGGGTTGTTCCGTACTGTGAGAAAGAAGCCTGCAGCTAAGCATTGGCGTGGAAGCCATAAGCCGTAGAGGGAGACGGATTTGGAGGTTGCGAACAAACAAAGTTTGAGGAAAGGCATTGCAAGAACGCGAAGTCATACGACACCAGAGAGTTATTCAGTTCAGTTATCAACCTTTGGGGAGTGTGATGGAGGATTCGAGGTGTCTCCTAGCCTTTGTGCCAGAGGGTTGTGGCCACCTCCAGGAATGAATGGTACACTTTGAGGAACTCGGAGTATGTCTCAGCTGGACATGAGGTTGCCTTGGTGGATGCACAGAGGGCTCAAGAGGAGCTGACCACCAGGTTGGAGGCAGTACTAGCGTGAGACTTAGCTCAGCGTACCCAAGAGTTGGATGCCGAGAGGGCAGCGCGAGTGGCTAGCGAGGACACATTGGCTAGGGAGACAGTGTCATTTGAGTAGCAGTTGGTGGAGGCTGAAAAGCGTGTTTTGCAGACAAGTTTGATTTAGGCACAGGAGGATTGGGCTGTCAAGGAAACAAAAAAAAAAAAAGAACTCTTGCGGAAGCAATAATGGTGACATCCGCACTTGAGCATAGGATGGTAGCAGAAAAGGGTTTTCAGGCGAGGACGCAGCAAGTGTATGAGTTCCGTGCTCGATTGGCATCAGCAGTTCTGTTTAATGTCATCTCTATTTTGTATTAAGTCGTCCGGAGACGACTTCTTTTCTTTTGGGGGGGATGATGTTGGCGGCAATATTGTACATGAAAATAAAATTAGTTAATTAAGTTGTAATTGTCTTGGTTAGTTGGCAACCGCGGGGTGGTAGTTGCGGTGCGACGGTTGGCGCTCGCACCCCCTCGGTATCTTTATATACTTCCGAATGTAACTTGTGACGAACGACAATTATGAATGGAATAACATCTCTTATATTGCATCTGATATATATGGCATTATTATTCTGCATTACGTGTTTTATCTGTGTGCTTTAAGTTATTCACCCGAGAGGGTAAACAAATAATATTTCCATTTGGAATAGTCGCTCCACTTTAACAAAAAAAAGGACTTTATATATCACTCAAAAGGGGTAGGGCTTCATTAAGTTACCGCCAAGGCATAAAAAATTTATATTGCCTTCCTTATAAAGCGCTTAATACATATTAATAATTAACTTAGCCTTCACAAAAATGTCGCCCCCTTGGCACATTAATAAGTAGCTTAGCTTAGGAGAATGTATCGCCTAGGAAGGCTTGGGCATCCTTTTTTATTTTCCACCATAAAGTGGGTCATTTACTAATTAAATATGAATTATAAATGTGACTTTAGCTTTTCCTTCCATACATAATTATATAATTTTATTCCCTTTTAATTTTGCTTTAGCCTTTGGGAATAATAAAGGCAAGCAAACTAACATTAATTTGAGTGCTAGGCAACGGGGGGCATTACAAATTAACATGCTAAAATTCGTGAATTTGCCCACTAGGGCAGCCGACTTAAATCCCCTAATGCTGAGCACATTGCATATATGTGTTTGCACAAACCTACAAGGTGTTGTAGAGCACATTTCAGGGGATGCCTTGAACATAGGAGGTTGGTTAAGGTATGCAAATGCCTCCTTGGAAGGTATAAATGATAAACAAGTGCCATGGTCCAGAACAAAAATTCATTACAAAACAACCTCCACTCAGCCCCTAGCTGTGAATTAGGTCTGATCTTCTGGACTTCAGGTCTGAGTTTAGTGCTTTGAGGTCTGATATTCCATCTTCTAAGGTCTAATATCACCTAATTTAAGTCTGATTTGCATGTTTGAACGTCTGAATTCAATCATTTAGGATCTGTTCTCTGTTGTTTCACCACTTCTCATGGGTGCACATTAGTCCTAGGCCAGCACAAAATGATGCTGGAGTGCATATTAGGTGCTCAAGTGCACAAACTTGGGCAGGATTCAAGCCCTGCTTTGCCCAATATCCTTCCCTAGAGTGCATTTAGATGAGTGTCCTGCATGGTGGATTTAGAAGGAGCATTCACACAACAATGACCAGCATAGGCACATCTAGGGGATAGGCTTACACAAAATTGCCCTAAGCGCACATAAGGGTTACCATTGCACAAAGCTAGATGGAGCAAGTTTCAAGTAAATGTTACCCTTGAGCGCATTTGGGGGGGTCTCATGCACAAATTTATGCTATCAGGAAGCAAAAAAAAAACAAATTTAGACAATTTTAAAGTTGCTCTCACTGGGGCGCATATAGACCCCTTGCTTGCATAGCGGGTTTGACCCATGCCCTTGCATAAAACGATATTAGAGCGAGTTTAAAGACCTAACTTGCACTATTCGTTGACTTCAAAAAATTTCACACTTCCCCTCCTCAAGCATATATGAGGATGATGCTTGCACAAGCAAGGCGGCATTAAAGGGTTGAAGTGCACAACTTTATACATGCTCAAGGGGGGTTGAATTTTACTTAGTCAAATTTTATCCATTTCTCCTCTTGGGTGGAATTTAGGAGCGCATAGGAAGAGGGTTAGCATGCAATGGCGGGATTAGGTGGTTGGAGATGCATAAACTAAGGTGAAATGAGCGAATTTTGAGAGCTAGGATTGCACAAGTGAGGTATATGCATATACTCACACAAACTCACCTAACTAGGGCGGACCTAATAGGTTAAATTGCACAAATGTGTGCTTGAGCACCTTCAACATGTTGATTTACATGAAGGAACACTGGCGCCAATGAAGGGAGGCCTTGCATTAGAATGCAACCCTAGGAGCACATTTGAGGTGGTTCATTGGAATGGCGGGTTTAGAGGGTAGGCTTGCACAAATTTATACAGACTCAAGGAAGGTTGATCCCTTAGTCAAATTTTCATGATTTCCCCCCTAAATCTTACATGATGATCTTGCAACTCCGTGACCTTCAGGTGATGTGCTTGCAATTCTTGATGGAACTACAAGCAACTTACCACTCCCTACTCAATCATCAACTCCTAACGATATCCTGTACCCTTAAAGCTTTGACAAGACCCTTCCAACTTGACAACTTTTGCAACATGACAACATCGACATCTTAGCAACTTTGCAACTTAGCAAGATGACAATATCAACATCTTAGCAACTTTAGCCACATCCCTCAATCTTGACACTCACAAGAAATACCTTCTCTCACTAGCAAAGTCTAACAACTACGAGACTAATGCCAAGCTCGAAGACAACCTAACTAAAACACCTAAGCTAAAAGCGAAAAAAGGTGGGGGCCCCATTTGCAATGGGGCGTGTATGTTTGCAACATAACAATGACCTTGTTTGTAGGGCTTCAATATACACATGCAGGTCACTACGAGTTGTCTCCCAAAATGCTTTGTAGAATTTGCAAGGGAAGCCATCCTGGATAGGAGTCTTGTCATTGGCAATAGAAAAAAAATGTTTTCTTAAGATTGCCTTGGGTGAGGATATGATCACAAAGAATGCATTGAGCATTTGACAACCAACAATGCACAATCTTAAGACATAATGTACACTAGGGCAGATAACACCTCATGATGTCAGACAAAGGCTTGGAGAACATCAAAAAATTCAAAGGAAGAGATGTCCTTCACGAATTTTCTTGATGGAATGAGATTACTGGTGAGCCCACAAAGCTTGAAAGAGCTCCTTCAAAACCTTATCACCAACTAGACCAGACTAATTTGGGCGATGGAATCAAAGGCTAAGCTTCCAAAGCGACAGTGACCAAGCAAAGCTCCCAAATAGTGACCTAATGCGAGCAACGATGAAAACAAGCCAACTCATTCTCATAGACGTAAAGAAACCGAGAAGTTGAGTTTTTGTGTCATTCCACCACTTGATCCATCCAATGCCCTATAGCGAACGTGGCTCAAGATTCCAAATATGTATGATACAAACCGAAGTGGCCTTGTGATTGACAAAACATTTGTTGAGAAAAAACCGACTCTTTATTGCTTTTTGGGAGTTGTAATTTTCCATTTAATGTGAAACCATAGGGGAAAGTGGTCAAACAAGACAACAACCATTGATTCAACAATTAAAAAATGTAAAAAAGGTGTGCCAAAGTCATGGCATGATCAAGTTGCTTTAGAACTCTGTTAGACCTGAACTACAAGTTGGTCCACATGTACCAAGGTGAGTAATCAAGACAGTGGATGGAATGGAGGTCTTAAAGACCCAATTTATTGTGCATCCAAAACCAAGCCCCCCTCTCATCAATTGTCCAATGCATGGGCAAAGTTTCGCATTTATCACGCAGCATCTTGATCATGTTGAAATCACCACACAAGACCCAACTGGCAACCAACATTGAATTGCCAATCCAACACTAGAGAGTAGATCTTTCAACAACATCATTTGAAGTATAAACATTAATCACCTCAAAAGGAATGATTACTCACATGGAAAAGAACCCACACAACTTGATTAGTGGGGCCACATCCATGATCAACCAAAAGCTAATGCCACGTATGTGAAAGAAAGGTGAGAACTCGCCACAAAGAGCCTCATGGTTAGAATAGAGAAAAAACTGGAAGGCCAAATGAGACAATGACAAAAAAAAAACTACTCTATAACCTATTGAAGACAAAGAATGTCTAATTCTGGAAATTTAGCACAAACCTCACAAATAGAGTATTTTTTAGTGAGGTCTATGAAACCACTCACATTCTAGGAAATACAATTCATTTAACAATCAAGAGGCATTTCTTCATTATCAAGCCTGTCAAGGGAAAAATAACTATTATGAACCATAATGTCTGGTGTTGTATAGCTACCAATTTGAAAACTAAATTGGCTTGGTTGTCTATATTGCGACACAAACTCACCTTCTTCCAAGCGCCTTGATGAGCTCTGAGGTCTCTTTTGACCCACCACAAGTGGGTAAGTATGCTGAGCTTGACCAGCCTAAGGTTCTGAAGCAATTGAAATGAGTTAGGCACTAGAAGTTGTTGTGTCCAACACAAGTGTGTCGACCAGCTCTAAAACTCAATAACAAAAACTTCTTGCCCTAAGGATTTAGGGGTAGGTTCAGATGTGTTAGCACTCCTAGCTTTACACTTTACCATTGTAGACCATCCTACCTCCCTTTTGCAAGAGGTGACAACCCAGTAGAGGGATGAAGGCTATGACACCAGTAGACAATCCTTAATCTTATGGTCGAAGGCTTCGCATCGATAGCAAGTAATCGAAAGATTAATATACAAAATTCTCTAGGAGTAATGGGTTGGGCATATTTGGATATCACTACCTCCTTGAGGCCCTTTGAAAGGTTGACCTCAACACAGACATGACGATTAGGGCAACTCGAACAAAGAAATTTGGGTTCTACACAAACAACAAACCCACTAAGGAGGCAATCTAGGTAAGAAAGTTCCATTAAGGCAAAGGTAAGCCTAGGAATTCAACCCAAATTGGGACATGCAGAGACTTTTCATTTGCTATTGAAAAGTGATGAGTCCAAGGTTTAAACACGAGGAGAGAAGAACGAGCCCCAAGTGAGAACAATGATTGGTTTCAGCAAAACAAAATAGATAAAATTCTTTGGTTTGGTATATCTACAAGACAAATCCCATATTGGGTCCACGATTTGCTAACCCAATCACTGAGCACACTTAAGGGGGACCCTATCCACGAAATACCCAACCAGGGTGAAATTTTCAAGCCATTTGCAAGCCTCATCAAACTCCACAATTGGAAGAACAATATCTGGAGGTGGGTCAAGGGACTTAACCTAATCAAACACCTTTTGGTTAAATTTCCAAGGTTCTTTGGGCAAGGGATCCATAGGATGTCGCCCAGGTTTTCAACTCCAACGGCAACAGCTATAGAGGAATAAAAAGTTGAGGCAATATAAAGGGGTGGAAAAAGGCCCTCAAGCGTAGCACACGCAAAAAGACCACAATAAATGCAAGCAAGTGCTACAAAGATCCTACAAAAAACTATAGTACGACATGCACACTACAAAGCCAAGGAACTCTAGCAAAGCCAATTTCCAAAGCTCTTAGTACACAACAACAACAATATTTTTGAGATTGTTTATTTGGTTGGTAAAAACCCTTATTATAGAATGCAAAGGTTCAGAAGGAAGATGTGGGTCTTTTGGAATGAAGTGCTACCTCAAACTAGGGTTTTCAGACCCTAATAATTTGACTGCACCAATTAAGGGCAATTTAAGCGTGAACCACTCCCTTTGAGGAGTTTGAGGAGATTAACACCATTGTAGCAGGTATAATAAAACTCAGAAATTTGTATATATGTTTATAGGTGTTGTTTCAATATTAGCATTGTTTTTCTTGCATCATTGTTTTCAGAAACAGCTTATTACACTTATAAAAGTTCGATAATTTACCATACATTTGCAAACACAACACTTGTCATTTGGCATCACATCAAATGCTTGTTGAACTACACACAAAAACTAGACTGTTACTTTACAGTTCTATACTCGGACTCGCCAAGCACTCATATGAGTTTGACTGTAGAACTTGCCAAAAACTTATCTACATAACTTGGCAAGTTTGCTGTGAAGAAGCTTGGGGCAAAAAAAAGATAGCCAATACTCGGCAAGTAGTAAACTTATGTTGCCAACATTCCTTATGGGCAAAACTGAAGATCATTTCAACCACATTCCAATGCTAGGGAAGGCAATTAGTAGCTAAACCAATTTTACAGGATTAAGTGGGACTTTTCAATGGCCAAACCATACCTAATATGTGCCCATGTGTGCACTAAGGCATACAAGCAGATATTTTGCTTGATCATGCCATCCTTTCGCCCACTTAGGTAGAAAAGCTCTTCACTTGAGCCAATTCCAAGACTAAGGAAGAAATACATACTGGTTGAACCATTAAAATAATGTACCTCTTTAACTTAACCATAGTCATCCCTTTCCTTATGCCAATGCCTTTGATATTTCCTCTAACATGATCATTTGCTTCTTATTGGACTTGTGATGATCATCATCACCTTGCAAAAACGTTAGTTGAAGCATAAGACCTTGACAAGACGATCTTGCAAACTGACTGCGGAGACCACAATAGAGTTTGATTGACACACAAATGATGATCAATTTGATGACAAAACAGGAGAAAATTAAGTACAAATGTTGAATTTTGTACTTACCAATCAAAAATAAAATGTCCCAAACAAAGGAACTCACCAATCAAAAATAAAATGTCCCAATTGCTATTTTCTAGACATAATTAGTATGGAGGGCTTATTTGTTTATGTGGGCAATTAAATCTGTCTAAGAATGTGTTAAGCAACATTTGACCAGATTCATTTAAATCAGAAGGATTTCAAACAGAAATTTAATAATTTGATCTTTGATTAGACAATAAAGAGATATAGAGGTGCCAGCTACTTTTGACAATGTTGTATCATATGAAATCATTCCAGGAATTCAGAATTTACATCTACAAAAACATGGGGTAAGCAAAACAAGATACATAAGATATCAAACAAGACAAGAAGCTTTATAAGAAGAACCAATTGTATGATGTAAAAATAAAACACTTCATGGGCTTGATCTCCAGATTAAACTCCTCGATATACCATAATCTCCCTTTTTGCTCAAAACATATGCACCAAAATACTCGGTTTTTCTTGATGGATTCACTGAATCAAATCTGCTTTTTTGGCAGGGACTGTTAGCATTCTTTCACAGCTTCAAGTTGCTAACACCATCATCTGGAACTAATTCATCTCAACCTCAAACCATATGTGATCCCAATCAATCTGCAAAATTGTTAGGTTGAAAGACTGGACCAAGACATGACATCTTGACCACTCCACTAGAAATGAATGGATTTTTTAGATTTCAATACACCATTCATGAAAAACTGATGAAAAAAATCAAGTATCAAGTAATACCAACACCAAGTTTCAGATTAGGTACAACACAAGCCAAACAGAAAGAATTTGTATAAAAAAACAAGAATTTGTATAAAAAAACAGCATCTGCCATAGCTGTCAGCAACACTAATAAACACAAGGGCCTAAACATACAATAGTTAAGATTGAGAGGTGCAAATAAAAGAGGCCTCTCAAATACATGGCATGACTATCTCGCTAAGAAAATATTTACATAATAACACTATAAAGATTTCACACATTTACAACTCTGTAACTGTTGCAATCACAAAAAAGTATTAATTTGTAAAGCATACTGATATAAATAGGATTTGAAAACAACAAGTTTGATAACTTTACACTGCATGTCCCCAAAACAAAGCAATTTAATTTCAACCAATTATTCCAAACACATAATAATTAGAGAAAAAAAGACATTACATCTACTAATCTCAATTATTCTCCTATCATACAATTTTTGTATTTGTACTAATCTTCATTTTTCTCCTGTTATATAATTTTAGTACTAGCACAAATCCATACCTCTCAAGATCACCATCATGTCCTTCCCATGGCCTTGTAAAGTCCTCTTGTTCAGTAATAAAGCCAGAAACCAGGATGCAAACTGCTAGACGCTGTAAAAAGGTTCAGATCATTTCAAGAGGTCCCACAACTTCTCATGAAGACATATATATATATATATATATATTGAGAGAGAGAGAGAGAGAGAGAGAGAGAGAGAGAGTAGACCATAGCTCAGAGGTTTTGAATTTCATTGAGAAATCCTAACAAGACAATTTGATATATTTTCAACTATAAAAATGTGCTTGGAAAGGAAACCATAGTATTAACTATTAAGGGATATAACTCACTCCTTGTTGATGATTTTCTCCAATGGGTTCGAATTCAAATTCTTCAATGCCACCTGTTCTCCTTGCCATTTTAACCCCCGAAAGGCCAGCTCCAGCAGCTACAGATGGTTGTTCCAAGATCAAAAAGATCAATTAAGTGTCAAGAACATGTACCCATTCACAAAAATGTACAAAAACTGTAATTACTTGTCCTTTCCAATGACAATGTAGATTGCATGAGTTAGAATTTTCAACCAAATTTCCAGTTTTATGTTTTCCACTTATAACTCCTTAACATAATGTGCTTTAGATCAGCTGACTGCCTGTTGCCTAGCTAATATTGATATTTTATTAGAACAACAACAATTTACGCATTTGTCTCAAATGTCCCAAAGGTCTGCCAAAGCCAACTAAATCTTTCCTACTCACAAACCTCATTTGGCATTATGTTTGTCCAAGCAGATTCCTCTTGGTATCAATATCATTTTATCTTCTTTCTTCTACACATTTACCTCTTGATAAGCTTATATTTAATATTTTTCTTTTGCTCCAAAAAAATAAGTTCCCTTGTAGTTACCATGAATCTCAAAACCAATAATCTCATAGGAACACACCTCCTCTAAGCCTGAAATACACGTTTCTCCATCATCTAGTATGATTTATTAAGCATAGCTTCCATGGAGATAACTTTAGTCTAATTAAATCTTCTGAGATGACTTTAAAACAATTTTCTGTGGGTGGCCTTTGGATAGAAAGTTTGACAGGATGCTGAATATGGTATATAATGGTTTCATACAAGAGGATTCAACCAGGTTATCTTGGCTTAAACAAGTTTTGTATATGAAAAAAAAATTAGCAGCAAAAGTAGAGAAAGAAACAAAGGATTGTGACATTCGACAATGTGGAATATGCAGCTAACCTGAAACTCTCATATACTCACAGAGACAATTTAGTACGTACATAGGTAGAATTACCAAGTACTCTGCAACTGCATGAGGTGGTGGTCAAGCCACATGTCCAGAAACAGTCCATAATGCTCGTATATGAAAAAAAATTAGCAGCAAAAGTAGAGAAAGAAACAAAGGTTTGTGACATTTGACGATGTGGAATATGCAGCTAACCTGAAACTCTCATATACTCACAGAGACAATTTAGTAGGTAAATAGGTACAATTACCAAGTACTCTGCAACTACATGAAGTGGCAGTTAAGCCACATGTCCAGAAACAGTCCATAATACTCAGAAACACTTCGAATTTCCCTTGTTTCCAAATTCTGGTGACCTCTGAGATTCCAAACAGGCCTGTACAAGCTTATTTAGTCCTTCTAAACACCCAAGAGGCAGTGGCAACCGGAAATTGCAGTGAATTCAAACAAATCCAAACTGACTGTCAAAGAAAAACCAAAAATTTGAAACAAAAACTTTCAGAAACTGACTGTTAAAGAAAAACCAACAAATTGAAACAAAAACTTTCAGAGACTAACTGTGAAATAAAAACCAAAAAATTGAAACAAAAACTAAGTTTCACAAACTGACTGTCAAAGAAAAAACAAAAAATTGAAACAAAAACTAAGTTCCAGAACTGACTGTCAAAAAAAATAAAACTTGCAACAAAAACTCTTAGTTTCAGGAACTGACTGTCAAACAAAAACAAAAAAGATGAAACATAGACTGAGTTTCAGAAACTGGCAGTCAAAGTAAAACAAAGAGAGATGAACTGAAGGACCTGGATACTCGGCGTGAATGGAGCTAACAAAGAAAAGAGGTAGTGGTGATGGGTTCGACTGGTGTCAAACATGTCTTACTCGTTCAACTGCAGTCAAACTCGTACCTGTCAAAGAGGCATGCAGAATGGGTTCACCATCTGATGATGACGAACATACTGCAGAAGATGAGAGAGGCAAAACTTGCAAAGTCTTGAGGAATTTGAAAAATATCAGAAGGATTTATTTTTGGCTACAAGAACACTTGGCTCCATATTCAACTCTTCTTATAACCCATTATGGTTCACTCCAAAGGAAGTAATTTAACTGAGTCATTACTTGACTTGTTGGAGAAATGATTGTTCAGGCTTATGTTAGTTCAACTTACGAGTCTTAATGAGTTGTAGTGGGAATTTTTGAAGTGTGAGAACATTATGAAAGCTTGTATGGTGTAGGATAATTCTGTTTATTGCAAAAAGAGTCCTTTAAGGCCTATTTGTAAGCAAGAAACCATTGTAACAAGTACAACTCACAAGATAGTGATTTGAGAAGGAATAGCACCTCACTCATCTAGAGTTTTTCCCCATTTCTCTGGGGTATATATTAGTGTCATCTTTCATTATTGTTGCTGTTTTGTGTTCGTCGCCCATAGATACACACTTCATTTCACTGCTACTTACTCTTGTCGACTCTAGAATATATTTTTTGGACTGCTATTTTCCATATTTTGACACATGGAACAGCAGCTTTTGAATCAATTCACATTAAGCTCTGTTTTGATGAATTACGATTAATCCTAGTTTGCTAGGTTCAATGAATATGATCATTGGAGCTATTAAGCTTTACCAGGATTCACTAGGAAAAAGACAACAGATTCCCAAACACAACAAAGCAACCTCCTGATTTCCTGGGTCCTAAAATCATACGAAAGAGAGAACAGCACTCTATACTTCTAGAAGAGAGATAATATTTACAAGAGTAATCCTAAGATAAAACTTCAACATAATGAAAACAATAGTTCCTTGAAGTCTTAAAACTGAGGGACAAGGGAACAGGTCTTGGGGACATAGGGACAAAGGGCCTAGATTTGGTGGCAGCAGGGCGTGTGCGTGTGTGTGTGCACGTGTGTGTGTGTGTGTACACACACACATGTATATGTATATGTATATGTATATGCACATGTATGTTACATAGACATTTAGTTAGAAAAAAATGTGCAAGGCTAAAATTCAAATATGAAACATTGGAATACTAGTGTCTAAACAAGTTGTGTTGAACAATGAAAATGGCAATGCCAAATATTTATATCAATTATATATATTCAAGATGTCAAACTACGATGGGCCGATGGCCTAATGCTTCTAATCATCCCCCAAGTTTGTACCAAACTCCTCACCACTCAAACCCTAGCTATCAAATAACCAAACCCTAGTTGATTTTTGTATTTTTTCTTAATTCTTTAGCTGCAAACCGATAGTGTTTTTAGGATTTTTTTTTTATTTAGTTAGAAAGTGTAAATGCTAATTTATTTTCCATTTATATCTTATTCCATCATACCATAAAGTGATAAATTATTCCAAATTTTCAAGCACAATGTCAACCCCAGTTAGAAGGAATCCTTGTTGGAAACATGCCATTGCAAAGTAAAAATGTTTGGAAGAGATATTAATTGTTTGAAGTATCATGCTTGGAAGAGATATTAATTGTTTGAAGTATCATGCTTGGAAGAGATATTAATTGTTTGAAGTATCACCTTGCACACATACTGTGCAATGATGTTAAACCATGCCAAGCAGCACCTCTTGAAGTTATACATGAAGTGCAAACTCAACTAGAAACTTTTGAGTAGCAAAAGGAATTAAATATAGCCAAAGAGGAGGAATGGCAACCATTGGTGGAGAGTTTTTTAGTTCCTCCGTTTCCTGGATCTATGCGTAGTGGCAATGGCAATGGTAACTTATGTATTGGGCCTAAAATTTGTGGATCTCATTCAATTTTGATTCGTATTTTGTTCCATGCACTACTCCAAGTTCCCAACCATCACTTGAGAGCATGGATTAGAACAAAGACAAGCAAGAGACTGCAAGAAGTGCAATAGGAGACTTCTGATTCTATTGCACCATTCCATTTGATACATCCAAGTAATTATTATTAATATTGTTTTAGAAGACATAGTTTGATTTCTGTGTCTATTGAATTTTTTGCATTTAGGGGTATGTAATTGAAGGTCTTAAAGTTAAATTTTCAATTTTAAATACTTGTTTTGTTCATTTTATTTGTTTAAAGTCTCCTTATTGGCAAAATATGATAGATATCATTACTATTTGTGCAGTGAGGTTCAATACCCTAATGACAAGAAGATATAGTCTCCATTTTGAGTCAAAAGGTCGCTGATGTGAAAACTAGAATTGATGAGCAGCAATACATATGGAAAAAGAAGGATTGCACCATCATGACTTATGGTTGGACCGATAGAAGAAATAGAACATTGTTGAATTTTCTTGTTTCTTCTCAAATAATTTTACTTCATGAAATCCATTTAGTGAATGAGATTTTTAATTTCTAATTTACTGAATTGTTTATTTTGTTTCCTTCTTAGGTGGCACAGTATCCTTGAAGTTAACTAATGCTTCAGGAAACACAAAAAATATTGAATTCCTTTGTGAGACTATGGAGGAAGTCTTGGCCAAGGTTAGTGAGGAGAATGTCATACAAGTAGTTATAGATAATGCAAAAAATTATGTTGTTGCAGGTAGACTTCTCATGGATAGGCACCCCTCTCCTTATTCTAGACTCCTTGTGATGTTCATTGCTTTAACCTCATATTGGAAAAATCTTCGCAAACTTCCACGGATCAAAAGATATATAGAGTATGCTAAAAAACATTTGTAAATATATATAATCATACTTGGATCTTCAACCTAATGAGGAAACTCATAAATAGGAAAGAATTGGCTTGTCCTGAAATAACCCAATTTGGAACCAATTTTACCACGTTGCAATCCTTGCTTCATTTAAAGGCCGCTTTAGGCATATGTTTGTTAGTGAGGAGTAGTATACATCATCATATGTAAAGACCAATGTAGGGGTTGATGTGGTTGATTGGATCTTTGATGAGCATAGTTTTTAACAATCAGCCAAGGAGATTGTAGAGGTAAATTTCCATTATATTTTTATTTGTATTTCCATTTCATTTTCTTATTTTTGTTCACACTTATGTTAATGTTTCACAATGATTGCAATTCGTAAAGCCTTTCATTGTTCTCCTACAAGTTGCTAATGTAGAGAAGCTTGAAATGGGCTACATATATAAGGGCGTGCATAGGGTGAAGGTGTTACATCCCTCTGTTCTAACTTTGGAATTATGCGTACTATGCTTTTGTGATTAGTTAATCAATTATATTATACTTTTCTCCTCGTGTGGATGAAAACTCTTAATGATTGGAAATTAAATGAGGAAGGTATTTTGATTTTGATATTTCATGTATTCAATTAATATGGTTAAGACTTGACTAACTAGCTTTTCATTTAACTAAGTGGATGCAAGATGCGTGACACCCTCAGGAGGGAGGGAGAGTATCAAGGAGACGATTGCAGACTTAGGAAATGAACAATTACCATTGAACCCTGAGTCAGGAAAAATAGGTTGTGTTCCTTGTTGGTCACCACCTTGGTTAAGGATTGATCATCTCACACTTGTCTATCAATTGTTGGTCAGTGTATGCCTTGTTGTCTAGGGTATTGCTTGTGTGGGTATTATATCATAGTTAAGTAATCGTTATTTATTATTTATTAATAATTTCATTAACTGATCTACACGCACGCACGCACGCAAGCGCACACGCGCGCGCGCACACACACATTTACCGTATATTTAAGCCTTTATTCATTGAAGTGCTTAATTATTTAATAATACATATTTACATCTATATACGTACTTGTACATAGATGAGATGCACATGTATAAATATGTATATACCTTAATTATACTAATGATGCTTATATTTACTTTGGGTGAGCATAATTATTGATTGGTAACACTTTCTTACATATCACCCTACTTTAATTATTAATCGACTAGTAAGTCAGGGGTTATATTTTTCAAATGAAGCTTTTGAATGAAGGCATGTTCAATGCCATGGAGGACATTAGTGCCACCACCATACTAGGTGAACTGGCACGTTGACGGTTTTCTTTGCTTCGAGCTTCCACTTCTTGTAGTGGTAATCGCATGATGGATTCTCTTCAAATAGCATTTCGCTTGGCTAGTTGAGGGGTTATGTTTTCTTTCAGACGGAAGTAATAGAGGAAGGGAAGCTTCTGCATCCTGCAATTCGCAGTCTATAACACATTGCTTCTGGTTGAAGGAAGGAAAGAGGTTTAACAATAACCTCTGGCAGTATTGCAACATGGGTTTGGCCTCCTTGGACACATCATCGAGTTGTCTTGAGAATCACTGCACGGATTGAAATCTGCCTGTGATTTGAGTTGGAATTAACGCACAGAAGCATCACATTTCAGGCATGTGCCACTGCATGTCTTTTATCCATTCCGTGTTTATTCTAGTTAATGTGAATCTAATAATTGGATGCAAATGTATGAAGCTAGAAGTTATTTTTCTCAGACTTGTTACGTATTCGACAAGATGAAATAGTATTACTTGCATGAGCTACATTCTTAAATTTGATCTGCCTGCACCTTTACCATGGTGTTGCAGAGCTGACCAACAAAGCCTTGGTATTCATTATAATGAATAGAGATTCTTGAATTATCTACTGCATGATAGCTAATCAGTATGAAGATACGAATACAAAATGATTAAAGTTTAAAAGAAGTAAATCATCTTTTAAGTATGGATTCGCCGAATATGTGTTATGTTTCTTGATCCATGGGTCGGCACTTTGTTTACTTGTATAAGGTAGCAAGTCAATGGGACAATGTTATTATTTCTTAGTTTTTCTGAATTCTTCTACAACTTGCCAATCTAATTTAAGAATCTAAGTCTGAGTGAACAATCTGATTTGTGACAGTGGTTTTTGTTGTCCTAGAGATTTAGGAGATGTTATACTCTATAATCAACAGGAAGCAGGATGATAAATCAAGTCACTATGAAGATCGTTAATAACCGTTTGTCCGATTGTCTTGTGAATGTTAAACCAATAGGTTCTTCCCTTTGGTCAGGTGAACCATAATACTTAAATGACTTAAGAGAGTCAGTTGCACTCCAATCTGTTTAAGTTGAGTAAGGGTGGTAAATGCTAGCGGCACATTATCGCGCTTGTTAAAAAACCTTGGCCAAGGTGGCGTTGCAGTTGGCATGCATCGGTCAATTCACATGAACCAAATACACCACTAGTCAGATGGTCATGCTAGTTAGGGGGTACCTATAGTGTGTGGCCGATTAGTCAGTGTAGGTTCTAAACACCAGGCTCAGATGGTTAAATTATTATTGTTCTCTCCTTTGTCTACTTCCTTTGTGAAAGGTTGGGCCCTTCTAGAAGGAAGAAGCACAAGAGACTTATGTCTATGGTTGGGTGAAAAGGCCCTTGATGATGCTCTCCCTCTCCCATGTTTGTTGAGACTTGTATTTGAATCAGCATGAAGCTTGCAGCAATGTAACCTCTAACCCTTCTCTTTTTTAGTTAAATTAGATTAACTAATTTTATGTTGTTTGTTAGTTTTCTCTTTCAGATGAAAGTTAGTACATTTTGGGGTTAATATTATTTAATTAATTTAATAAATTTAATTTTTTTGCAAGTAGCCAAAATAGGCTGAATTTTGTGTCGATCTTCATTTCTTTGGCCTCCTAGATCCAATGATGAGGCATGTTTTGTGACAGCAGGTCATCTGTGAAACTTCCCCTACAAAACCCTCATGGTTAACACCCAAGAAAAAAAAAATTCCAACTCAAATTCAAACTCATCTCTGCAAAAAAAATCCACAAATTTGCAACCCCGAATTTAGAAATAACAACCTCAAAAATCTGTCTCCTACCTTGCAATGTTTAAAAACTTTCCAACATTGTCATGACTTTAAAATTTGCAACAAATATACTCAAACAAGGGTTATAACAAAACAAGGATCTCTGAAACCCCACAACCACAACCATAGCTTTGATACCACTTGTTAGGAAATTCATACACATCAATCAAAACATTTCCTACATAACCCAATTGGAGAAAAACATGCATGCAAGAGTACAAAATAACCATATGCAAAGATCAAAGACATAACACACGATAAGACAAGATATACCTTGGGAAAACCCTCGTGATGGAAAAACCCAACCTCCAAAAGAAGCCACACTCAATGTATTATTCCACAATAGAAACATTAAAATACACTTATAGATTCTCCCTAAATATTTTGAAACATCAAACTCCTCCAACGCATCCTCCATGTGTCCAAGCATGCATCCACACATCCCATGTCATGTTTCACATTTAAACTCCTCAAAAAAAGCTCAATACAATGATAGCCAAGCCAAAACCTCTAACAGCCAAGCCAAGACCATTAAAAATGTGTTTACTTTTATAGAATGAAGCTCACACAAATACAATCAAGTGCTACAGTAAACAAATGTGCCTCAAAACCATGAGTTCATAAAAACATTAACTCCACAGTTACTTTTTGGTACTACGTTTTCCAAATATTAAATATTTTTCTCATGTACAACCCACACATAAAATATATAACCAATGTTACAACTTTACAGGTGGACCAACCTAAATATTTAATGTGGCTAAACACAACTAATGATGCACCACATATTAATATTTATTTATAATGTCCCTTTCTGGAGAATAGTCTAGAGTGACTAGTTAGCCTATTTTATTCTCGTAAGCTGAAGTCAAGTAAAAAGGAAAAATTTAATTTAATTATTTAATATTGTTCGACAAAGTACATTTTGGGGTTAATATTATTTAATTAATTTAATATTTTTTTATAAAATGACATAAGTGAAATATCTAAAGGAGATTAATAAAATCACATTATGTCCTAGATTCAAATTGTTAATGTTATTGTAGCTATGGTTGGATTCTTTCAGGCCGACATAGATAACAATGTAACATAAAGGTTGAGATAATATAATTATATTATAATTAGTGTGATAATATAATTATATTATTATAATATTGTGATAATATAATTATTGATATTATAATAAATATATTGATGATACAATTATTGTGATTGATAATATAATTATATTATTATGTGATAATTATATTATTATTGTGAGATAATATAATTATATTATTATGTGATAATATAATTATATTATAATTATATTGTATTATTATATTATATATAATAATTTGGAAGAGTGGCGTCCCTTGGTGAAGGGGCATCACAAAAGGTATAAAGGAAGATTAATCTCCCTCTCTTGAAAAGATAATATACAAACCACACATAATCTGCCTTATGGAGAATAAGCAATGCTCACGAAAGACAATTGTGGATTGTCTACCACTGGGAGGGCAAATTAGTGCCCGTGGTTAAAAGAGCATTTAAAATTTAACATGGTATCAGAGCGAGGTTCTCCTCCCAGGATTGTGAGGTTTCAGAAATATTGCAACCCCAGGAATCATCAAGCAAGACGTCATTACTGTGTTCGCTATTGGAACATACATATATATTGTGGGTGATGGGCTTCAACACAAAGCACAAGGGTTGAGAGTTGTGCGATATACTCTTTCTAATTTCAAATCAACCAGAAGCGATACTTGAGACGTGCATAGTAGATTGTTGAGGCAACATCACTAGCAGCCGCCTGGTCATCGATACATATATAGTTGAAAGGATTGCAACTTGGATTCACACCATCGTATGACATATCCAGTGGCAACCCTCTGCATTACAAGTTGTATTCTCTTGTTCGCGGATATCAAGTACTCCCTCTTGTCGAGAACGTCTCAAATGTCGTTGATGTGGCTCAGCAAAACGAGAGGCAAGACAGGGCAGTGTAGAAAGCCTATCTTGGCAACAGGGGAATATCTCGACAAAATTAACATGGGAGCTCTGGCTAAAGAAGAAGAAGACGAAGCAAAATCTCCATTCCTCGCAGTTGTTCTAGCAACAGTATTCGTAATACTTAAATTCACTAGCGATGTTGATTAAGGAAATTCAAGCATGGCTTCATCTGTCGAGAGGAGATAGTAATCGAGCCAGGCGTAGCCATTGGTGGATGGTTCGACAGAGCTTTTATGTGCCTACGACTTGTGTAATGAATCCTTGTGCCAAACCAGAAGTAAAGGTGTGTTGGTTCGGCAAAGTTTTTATGTGCCTACGACCTGTGCAATGAATCCTTGTACCATGCGTATTTCCACCTGGAGTTGGAGTTTGAGGGAAGTGGCGGACTGAGTGCTTTGAGTGAAATTCCGCCATCTTGGAAAATTCTCAATGCTTAGTGGGATTTGGGAACTTAGAAAATTCTCAATGCTTAGCGGGATTTGGGAATGATTCCAAACTTGATATGGCAGAAGAACAATCCATCTCCTATGCTTATTTCTACCTATGGTTGGGATTTCGATTGATTGTGGACTACATGTGCAAATACTTTGTCTCCTGGTGAAGGGCGGCATTCAAAGCATGTGGCGCATTTCATTCCTTGTGTATACGTAGTTCTGACGAATCAAACTTGCCTCCCATTCATTTCTCTCATAACTTCAGATAAATTTCAATGATAAATGGTAATGAGAGTATGCCTCAGTTGAGCAACCATTCCTCCACCTAGGAGATTTTGCGATAAGGACCAAACCTGAAGTATGGTGCCACATTAGAGTGTCGGCATTAATTCCCACTGCAATTCAAATCTTCTATACAGAGCGGTACGATTTCTGGGAAGCAGGCAATGGTTAAGGATCCAGTGGCAACAGGATTAAGGGTCACATGCTAGTGTCTTCTGGTACTGGACACATGCATTCTAAGACTGTTGGATCTGATGGAACTGATTACGAGGCTTCAGTTTCTAGTGAGGAACTTGTTTTCCGCATCCTTTGCTCAAACAAGAAGATTGGGAGTGTCATTGGAAAGGGGGGAAATGTTATCAAAGGTCTGAAATAGGAGCAAAAAATAAAAATAACCCATCTAGTTCCAGGATCAGATGAGCGGATTATCATTGTATCAGCTGATGATGATGTGAAGATAGAGTAGTTGGCATTGCACGAGAGAGGAGGCCAAGTTTGGAAGCTCGTGAAGAATTCTATTTGGGATTTTTGGCTACACATAGTGACCTACTTGGTGCGCAATCGTTAGTCAGATTTATTGCTAATGAACAGAGAGGCGTAAGTGTGGATTGGCAGGCCGGAGTCAGAGATGCAATCTGAAGGTGGCATTTAATATTGTCGTGAGACTCTTCCTCTGTTGTGCGTAAGTTTTCACGAGTGAATTGACAATCAAAGAAATGATCAAATATTATGTTGTTGAGTAGTACTTAATTTTAGAGTTGTGAAGCTTTAGGAGCAACTGCAAACAATGGCGTATTAACTCCTATTGCCGGGAAACAACATTTGCCTAGAAATGTTAATACTTGGCTGGGATGGAGTATCTTTCCTATATGATTTTTTAAATTTTGAAGACTGTTGCGGCTAATTAAGAAACTCTACAGGAGACAAGGAGTCGTATGTGACAAAGTTATCAAAGAAATAGACAGATGGTGAGCTTGTATCTGGATGTGACTGCAATCTATGGGTTCTTTCTTTGCATTGGCCAAAGCATGTCTAGTATATTACCTGGTTCAAGTGTGCAAATACTCTGCAGTGACTCTTCCTTCATATTGGATTAGAGATTCAGAGGTAGCTTGAGTGACAGATGGAGCATGCCAAGTCCTTTGCAGAGGATCAACAAGTTTGTGAAGCAGTGTGGCTTCAAACGCTCCTTGTTTGGTCAAACATTGGAGCCACTGTAATTTATTGTATCAAAGTTGTGAGAATGCTCCCCTTGTTGAGAAGGAGTCTCTCCTGAGAGGGAGTCTCAGAATTCAAATGTTCTTATTAGGTGATAAAATGCATTCTTCTCTGTGAGAGGGAAGGTTGAGGTGCAAGCCCTTGTAGCATTCTTCTCTGTGAGAGGGAAGTTAGAGGTATCAACCCTTGTAATGCATTTCTTTTTGACAGAGATTTAAGGTGAAAACCCTTATTTCTACCCTCTAGGATGAGCCATGGTGGATCTGCCCACTGATATGGTTCATGGTGGATGTCATGTGTGTGACGCCATGACAACACCACGTGAGAGAGTCTGTGGTGATTTTCTTGTACTTGTGTGTATACCCTCTGGATGAGCCATGGTGAATATCATTGTGAGGTGACAATCTCACAATGATGAACACTTGTGCATCTTACTATCATTGTGAGGTGACAATCTCACAATAATGGTTGATATCTCGTGAGGTGATATCTATGGATAAGCCATAATGGTGGATATCATGTGAGGTGATATCTGCCATAATGGTGGATATTGCGTGAGAAGATATCTATATATAAGCCATAATGGTGGATATCACGTGAGGTGATATCTATGGATAAGCCATGATGGTTGATATCACAGAAAGGTGATATTTTTCCTTTCCACATATGCATGTAGCCATTGTGGTCAATCATCACAATAATGATTAATGTCACGGTGAGGTGATATCTATTCTTTCACCATTCATGGGAGTAGTCATGGTGGTTGTGTTCATTTGTATTTCCACTCATGGGTGTAGCCATGATGGATCCACCCTAGGGAGTAGCCATGGTGGATGTCACTATGTGACTCGGATATCAAGAAGGATTCCTCCCTAGCTAAGAGGGAGTGTTAATGTTATTGTAGCTATGGTCGGATTCCTTCAAGCCGACATAGATAACATTAAGGTTGAGATAATATAATTATATTATAATTAGTGTGATGATATAATTATATTATTATAATATTGTGATAATATAAATATTGATATTATAATAATTATATTGATGATACAATTATTGTGATTGATAATATAATTATTAAATTATTATTGTAAGATAATAAAATTATATTATTATGTGATAATTATATTATTATTGTGAGATAATATAATTCTATTATTATGTGATAATATAATTATATTATAATTATATTGTATTATTATATTATACATAATAATTTGGAAGAGTGGCATCCCTTGGTGAAGGGGCATCACAAAAGGTATTAAGGAAGATTAATCTTCCTCTCTTGGAAAGATAATATACAGATCACACATAATCTGCCTTATGGAGAATAAGCAATGCTCGGTGGAGACAATTGTGGATTGTCTATGGCTGGGAGGGCAAATTAGTGCATGTGGTTAAACGAGCATTTAAAATTTAACACAAATGAAATATTAAAAAAGCAAGAATTTGAAAAGTTCTTTTGGAGGCTTCCAAGAGTTAATATATAAGTACATTTTGAGGCTCATTTTCATATGCTTGGATTATTTTTCTTCCTTATGGAATTTGGAGAGCTTCTTTCGAGCTGGAAACACGAGGACAAATGTCACGTCCCCTCAATCGTTATATATAGCAAACATTATTATTAATTAATATAATATTTATCAACAAATAATTATTTGAAAATTTATTAAATATTATCATTAATAATATTCTCAATATTTATTAATTAATGTTCATATATATATATATATATATATATATATATATATATATGTATGTATGGATATGAGCACATGTATATATCCGCATACAAAATAGAGGCAGCGATAAGTAATTAAAGAATCGCTAAATAAGAATTTACCAGTAGTGAATTTGCTAGCAACGAACTTACTAATAAAGAATTTAATAATAAAGTATCACTAATGAATACCGATTGGATCATTGGCAAATGCATACGATTAACTAATTGTTTACAAGTTAAAGGAGGGTGCGCTTGCTAAAAGACAGGAGATGTTAAAACAGTGCAAGACACGCAATGGATTTCAAAGAATTGATTGATTAATCAGAATGAGCAAGACGCTCATAAATAATACAAAGCTATTTACAAGAATAGCAAGTTTCTAATAAGAAACTACTGAGAAGATCGAAGACGATCTGTCTAAAATAGAATATACACTGATGAGCATTAATACTAAAATTAACATTATTCTATTACCTTCCCTTAATGCTCAATCTATTAACTACACCTATAGACCCCCTGAATTTTACAAATTTATCAGGACCAAGGGGCTTGGGGAAGATGTCTGCTGGCTGCTCCGAGGTAGGAACATACAGCAACTGGATGGATCCGTCTTCAACCAGCTGTCGAATATAGTGACAATGCGTTTCCACATGCTTGGTTCTTTCATGGAAGACTGGATTCTTGGCGAGTTTGAGCACTCCCTGATTATCACAGAACAAGGGAGTAGGACCTGCCTGGGAGACATGCATATCCGCAAGCATTCGTCGAAGCCAAACCGCCTCACAAGATGCCTTAACTGCTCCCCGATACTCTACTTCTGTCGAGGAGAGAGCCACTGCCTGCTGCTTCTTACTAGTCCATGTGACAGCACCAGATCCCAAACTAAACACATACCCTGCTGTAGACTTACGGTCATCAACCGAACCTGCCTAGTCAGAATCTGTGTAACCACTGAGTATAGGATCAGAACTCCGAGTGTACAGAAGTCCATAATCAGGAGTGCCACTCACATAACGCAGCACACGCTTCGCTGCTAACCAATGATCAGCCTTGGGAGCTGTCATGAAGCGTGAAATGTAGCTCACTGCAAAACTGATGTCAGGTCTAGTGGCAGTAAGATAGATGAGGCTGCCCACTAGTTGCCTGAACAGAGATTCATCCACAACTAGTGAGGATGACTGAGCTGAAAGTTTGAACCCGGGTTCCATAGGAGTAGAGGCAGGTTTGCAATCCTGCATTCTGAACCTGTCCACAAGACTTCTGGCATACTTGGACTGAGAGAGAAAGATACTGTGCTCAGTCTGCCAGACTTCAACTCCTAAGCAATAATGTAGAAGTCCTAAATCTGTCATATCAAAGGTACGGCACAAATCCTGTTTGATCCCAGTGATCAAATGTGCTGAACTGCCAGTAATGATTAAGTCATCCACATAGACAACTACAAATAGAATATCATTACTAGAATGCTTGATATACAAGTTTGCATCAGATGGACTCCGCTGAAAACCATGATCTGTCAAGTACTTATCAATTTTCATGTACCAAGCCCGAGGAGCTTGTTTCAGACCATAGAGTGCTTTGACTAATCTACAGACCTTCTGATCTTGACCAGCAACCTTGAATCCTGGGGGTTGCGTCATGTAGACTTCTTCCTGTAAGTCACCATTCAAAAAAGCACTCTTGACGTCCATCTGATGGACTTTCCAACTGAACTGGGCTGCCAAGGCAAGAACGAGCCGTATGGTACTCATTTTGGCTGTAGGAGCAAAAGTCTCCTCGTAATCAATGCCTTGTTTCTGTGAGAACCCACGAGCAACAAGACGAGCCTTATACTTGTCTAAGGTTCCATCAGCTTTGTATTTTACTTTGTACACCCATTTGCAGCTAATGGGCTCCTTCCCTGAAGGAAGATCAGAAAGGGCCCAAGTGTGATTCTTCTGAAGACTCTGGAACTCAGCTTCCATAGCCTGTTCCCACTCAGGTATACCTTTAGCCTCTGAGTATGTCTGAGGCTCAAAAACACTGTGTATGTTAGCCATGAGAGCAAAATTGACTGTATGCTGTTGTTTGCTCTTATTACAGGAGGTTCTACCCTCAATGAGCTCAGTATCCCTGAGATCACCAATGGTCTTGGCCCACCATTTAGGCCGGAGAGTAGAAGTGCGAACATCTGGAGGAGCTGGAAGAGGCTCAGGATCAGGAACAAGAGCAGCAGGAGGAGGATTATTCTCCGGAGGGAACTCAGGTAGTGCATCATCGAAAATAGATTCTGCATCATCCCTCCCATCAGGCGAACCTAATGGAATAAGAACACTGTGAGGCTGATCCTCAGAACTCTGCTCAGAAGAAGGTGACTGAAAGAATCCTCTTTCTTCATCAAATACAACATCACGACTGAAGATAAGACGTTCAGTGTCTATATCTATCAGTTTGTAGGCCTTATGGTGATCACTGTATCCTGTCATCATGAGTTTCTGACTTTTGGAATCCAACTTGGAGCGCTTAGCATCTGGAATCCAAACATAGGCAACAGAGCCAAAAACCTTCAGGTGGCTGATCTGAGGCTTCCGACCAGACCAAACCTCTTCTGGAGTCTTCCCCTTAACAGCCTGAGTAGGAGAGCGGTTAAGAAGGTAGACAGCAGTAAAGACTGCTTCAGCCCAATACTTATTCGGAACACTCCTGTGTTGTAACATAGAGCGAGCCATCTCAACAACCGTACGATTGCGACACTCGACAACACTGTTTTGCTGAGGAGTGTAGGGTGTAGTCAACTGGCGTTTGATGCCATGGGTATCACAAAAGTTGGAGAATGCAGAAGAACAAAATTCCCCCCCGTTATCTGTCCTAAGAGTAATGATACTATGTCCAGACTCTTTTTCAACAAAGGACTTAAACTTCTAAAAGATACTAAATACATCTGATTTATGCTTAAGAAAGTACACCCACATCTTTCTACTAAAATCATCTACAATAAGCAAAAAATATTTGCAACCAATAACAGAAGATGTATTCATAGGACCACAAATATCAGCATGAAGTAATTGAAGTACCTTAGATGCGCGCCAAGACTTTCCATGTGGGAATGAAGTTCGATGCTGTTTGCCAGCTTGACAAGCGCCACATACTCCAAGATGTTGAGTCTGAATATCAGGTAACCCTGAAACAAGTCCCTCCCGAGACAGCTGAGAGAGATACTGAATGTTGAGATGTCCATATCTCTGATGCCACAAAGTGCTAAGAGGAGAAACACGAGCTGCCAGAGCCACTTCAGGAGAATCACCAGTGTCAAGAAGCCTATATAGGCCATGATCCTCTAGACCAACAGCAACAGTAAGACGAGTCTCCCGATCAATGATGGAGCACTTGTGAGCACTGAACACCACATCTAGTTGAGGAGAATTCCTCATAATCTGGCTGACAGAGAGCAGATTAAGTTCCATTCCAGGAACATAATACACATTCAGAAAAAGGAGTCCTGCCACCAGATTGTATCTGAACAGTGCCTTTGCCAACAACTGTATACTCCTCACCTCCGCCAAATACAATGGAATCACTGAAAGGTGAGAAGTCTGTAAACCAATCACACCGATGAGAAAAGTGACGTGATGCACCAGAGTCGATGTACCAAGCAGAAGACCTGGCATGATCTGAGGACCTCTTAGCCATAAAGGCATAAAAGGCAGACTCCTTCTGCTCGGAATGTTCCGCAACATGTGCCTTCTGGTGTGACCCTCCCTGCTTCTTTTGTTCAGAAGCGAGCCTCTAACGGCAATCTTTCTTCATATGGCCGTACTTGTGACAGTAATTGCACTGCACATTCTTCTTCTTAGCTCCATCCTGTGTCTGAGAAGAGCCTTTCTACTGAGAAGACTGAGAGGACTGAAATTTGCCTTTATCCTTCCGAAAGGATTGAGCTGTGAAGGCATTTTTCGAGGAGGCTGATGTAGTACCACTACCAAATTGCTGTTTCCAGCGATCCTGCTGTAGAAGTTTGGTGCATAATTCTGAAAACTTCAGATCAACATTAGTGGAAGTAATATTGAGGGTTTCAATGAAGTGTTCATACGATTTCGGAAGACCTTTTAGAGTGATTACAACCATGTCTTCTTCCTCCATAGTCCAACCAATAGCTTCGAGTTGATCTCGAATGTCCTTAATCCTCGTGAGGTGCTCCTGTAAGGACATACGTTCGTCCATCATAATGGAGAACAACTGATTCTTCAGAAAGAATGCTCGGCTCTTGTCGGATGTCTCATGCAATTCCTTCAGATGCTTCCAGATGTCAGAAGCTGTTTTGCGGAAGGAATCTGCGGTAACTGATCATCAGTTACTGAGAGTTTGAGAAGCATGACTGCCTCCCGATTGCGTTCATCAAACTTATCTTGATCTGCACCAAGTGTACCAGGACTGAGCTCTTTGCCCAAAACAAGCTGGTCAAGACGCCTATATTCAAAAATGGTCAACATACGCTGTTTCCAGATGTTGTAGTTGTGACCATTAAAGCGTTGACTGCCTTCTAACATCAGATTGGCGAGAGAAGCCATTTGCACGTTTCCCAAGAAAAATTCCTGGCTGACCCAGAAAAATCCAAAGACAACCCAAAAATGCGTGCAAAAAACCCAGAAGGATTCTCCTGTCAAAATCTGGATCCGCAGGCTCGAAAATCGAGGCACAAAAATCGAGGCACCCAGAAAAAACAGACAACTACCCAGATTGGGTTTCGAAAAACCCACCAAGAATCTGCAAGAAAAAATTATTTTCGATAAAAAAATGGAGGTAAACACTTCAATCGAAAAATGCAGAGGTCGTGGGCGCCATTGTTTTCTCAGAAAATGACATCGGCGTTTGCAGAGAGTGACAAGTTGCAGGTGGCGCCGCTGGAGGTGACGACGTCGAAGCCTGCAAACGTGCACAGAGCCGTGACCAGGTTGCAGGTGCCGAGAACCGGTCGCAGGTGCCGAAGCGACGTCGGGAACAGGTTGCGACGCCGGAGGTCGCGAACAGGCGAAGTGGAGGTTGCGAACAGACGAAGACAAAGCGAGGTTGCAGGCACGCGAACAAGCTGGCACGCACAGGGCCGCGGACACCGCCGAAGACAGACCCTGCAGGTCGCGCGAACGCAGGTCGCGGTAAAACGCGACAATACAACCCCGCAGGCACGCGAACACAAATCGCGAAAAAACGCGACGACCCTGCAAACACAGGTTGCCAAAAACGACGATCCTGCAGGTCGAAAAACGACGATTCCACCCCAGAAGCCAAAAAAAAACTTTGATAAATTTTTCCAGAAAATAATTTCGAAAATTTCCACTAATTGGAAATTAGGATTAAAAAATTTTCGAAAAAATTCCTCCTATAGCTCTGATACCATAAAACAGTGCGAGACACGCAATGGATTTCAAAGAATTGATTTATTAATCAGAATGAGCAAGACGCTCATAAATAATACAAAGCTATTTACAAGAATAGCAAGTTTCTAATAAGAAACTGCTGAGAAGATCGAAGACGGTCTGTCTAAAATAGAATATACACTGATAAGCATTAATACTAAAATTAACATTATTCTATTAGATGTGACCCCTCCCAAACAACCATTCCATCCAAAGATGGGGATATATTAAGACCGGCCCTCATTCGTCAAGGAAAGAAGAAACCAAGTAAGAAAGACGAAAAATATGCAATCTGCTCTCAAACGGCACAGCGAACCATTGGAAGAAGACCAATTCAGAACTGTTATAAAGTTTACAGACAGCAACATCCTTGTTCTTGGTGGTATGCATGGGATGTGTTTAATATATGAAGCCCGGTGATGTCTTTATACAGAATTTTAATAATATTATTAGCACAGACTGAAATATGAATTATAGTAATAAATAATATCATGACAGTGGCAGACCAGATTTGACATGCGTCAGATCTGTCTGCCATTACCAGCCACTAAACATATTAATAACTAATAATGTTTTAAGTAGTGGAAGTATTAGTAATTTATATAATAGGTTATCAGCAAATACATAAATAAGTGGTAATATGACCCGTTCATGGGTTTCCAAGGGTTAATCCTGTTTGTAAGAACTTTGGAAACAAAGAGGAGATTTGGTCAAAACCCGAACGAGGATGGGTTAAGATCAACTTTGACAGGGCTTCTAGGGGTAACCCGGGTACTTCTGGAGCGGGATGTGTCGCTTGCGATGATGAAGGGAAGATTCTTTTTACAGGAGCAAAAAGGCTGCAAGATGGAATTAATAATGAGGCAGAGGTGCAACCAGCTTTGTTAGCAACTGATTTGGTAGTAAACATGAAGGTTTTGAAAGTCCATTTAGAGGGAGATTCTCAAGTTGTGGTTAACGCAATCATGAAAGGAGTAACTCCGAGTTGGAGATTAAATAAGTTTATCACATTAATTTGCTCAAAATTAAAATCTTTTCAAGATTTTTGCATCTCTCATGCAAGGAGAAGTGGAAATGTCAACGCTGACAGATTGTCTAATGTGGCATGTGATCTAGCTAAGGGAGAGGTGAGGTGGTGGGATGGAAAAGGCAGTACCATTCAATGGAGTTAAGATAATCTGCTAAGTACAGTACCTTGTCATACTTGAAATGTGCGAAAAGTATTTCTTTTCTCTCTGTTCGTGTGCCTAGGCTAGCTTGAGTATTACGGGCAATTAATGCCGAATTCCTCTGCATTGGCAGCAGGAGTTGGGAGAGATTCGTTTATTGTTAGAATGGGAATTTTCGCCCATTCATTGTGGCAGTCGAGCGATTTTGGTGGTGGTAATAGTCTTTGTGCAGAGTTAGGCGGTTTTGTAGGGAGTGCAATATGGAAGCCAATTTCACACTAAAAACAACTAAACTCATGCCTGCTTTTTGGGGTCCAGTTCCTGCAAAACATGTACATTCCGAAGGACCCCCTGTTCTTGAGGGTTGTTCAACTGGTCCTTGGTGAGGAGGTGGTTGTTATCGGACATAGATACAGAACAAGGGTGGATATCTATGCCTTAATTATGGCATGGGGTCTCGAATTTGGCTATCCCTATGTGGAGGTGAGAAAAGTGATGACAGCGATAGTGCCAAGAGATTATTTGCTCAATATGGAATCTCTGATGGAGTGGGCGGTCCCGAGATGGGGCTTTAATGTTTCGGAAGGCACCCCGGAGGAGCACGCTGAGCTTAAAGGCAGGCACTTGTGAGTTCCTTTTTTGAGACACCGAGAAGAAGCAAAAGCAAGATTTCGGGATGATGCGAGGAGAGGTTGGGAGGGTTTGATAATGGACATACAAATCATGGAATTGGAGGTGATTATCAGGCAGGCGAAGGAGGAAGTTGGGGTGGTGGAGGAGGAACAAAGGAGGCGACCGATAAACAGGCACCTATCTGCGGAAACGGCCAAGCAGAATTTGTCACGGGCTAACAGACCGACTGGTGAAGTCAACAGGGCTAGGGGTGCTGCGAGCTCATCGGATGCAGAAGCGGTGAAGGAAGATAGATAAAGATGTTGCAGGCCAGGGTACCTCTTGGTGCCATTTCTTTTTTCTGTTAAATTCTTGTTTTGAAAATCCGAACTTTCAGTTAGAACAGTTTGAATAGTTTAAGCCAATTTTTGTCTGGCACTATGTATATGGCATTCTCGTACTTGTAGATGTGGGGCAGGGTTTGTGCAGACTATTGGTTTATGGATGTTTTTTTTTATGGGTGGTTTGGAGTTTTTTGTGGGGACTTTTTGGGTGGTTTGAGGGATATAATCCGAATGACAATGTACTGTTTAATTTTATTCAATAAAACAAAAAATATTACCAATCATAAAAAAATAAAAAATGGTAATATTATTTAAATCATTTATTTATTTGTTTATATGTTCAAATCAAAATAAGGATTATATACATATATATATAATGTTTTAACAGACAAATAACAACATTAGATTGTAAACCAAAAGAGTTCATAAGATAATAAAGAGGAAGAAGAATATGTTTATATTTAAATAATTCTTGTTATCAATGTCAGTGTTTAAGAAGTTGGGAATTGAGATGTTTCCAAAGATAATTTTTGTTATCACTATTAGTGTTTAAGAAGTTGGGAATTGAGATGTTTCAAAAGAGGGGTAGTCTAAATCCAAGCAATAGGTTAAGTCCCAAGATAGGGTGGGAATCAGTAACCTGTAAATCTTGAGGGAACCTATTGTATCCAAGCGCTTTAGTAACAAATACCATCCTCTTCGTCTTTAAAGCTGAAGCAGTAATAAAGGTTGACATTTGCATTTAGAATTATGAATGATAAAATTAAATACCTAGTATAGTGAATAAACAATTTAATAATTGATAAATCAATTGAACTATGGAATATCGCTGATTTGATTCATGTCAAGATGGAATTGTTACCTAATTAATCTAGTTTAAGTCATAAGTATATTGAAATAGATTAATGGTGGTTAAAACTGGCCTAAACCTAGTAGGGAACATTACAACAAAAACCCTAAGGTAACTAGATTCAGTAGTGAGACTATGTTATGTCCCCACCATGACAACCATAATCGCACCACCTCTAATTAAGGAAAATTGTCTTGTTTCAAAGCTTTACAATTTACTGTAACTCAAATCATGCCCAAACATTAATCTGACCCTACGTTAATGCAAAGAATGATATATACACAGCGATCAAGGCATATATCATTGTTATTGAGGAGCGGTCCTAATATCAACCAAGGCAGCAACCTTATTATTCGTCCTGCGATCTCAATCTTAGAGGAGCAGCGATCTCTATCGTGACTAAGACAAACAACTTCATTCGTTTACAGCTGCAGGTCATTAGTAAAAAGACACAAGTGTAGGAAAGTGGTTTTGTTAAGTTACTAACATTCAACGGATTAATCAAAGGCAAACACAGTATACAAAAGGTCTCCACCCTTGAAAGGAAGATGATCATTGGGAAAGACATAACCTTCCATCCCAAAGAGGGGAGATATAAAAGGATCATTCCAGCATTCAAGGGAGGGCATAGTCTAAGAATTAATCACAGCAATCAGCAAATAAGGAACAAATAATCAAAAACAGAAATGTATAACCAGCAGACACATATTCAAGATCAGACTACCACTAATCTGATTCAGACCTGTTATAATCAGCATCTAAAAATCTGCATAATAGCTCTTGTGGTATATGTTTAGCTTATGCATTAATTATCAATATTTATTTCTTATATACATGTATGTATGATTGGATATAAAATGCACATGTCAAAAATCTGTTTGTAAACCCCCATCATGTATGGAAGGAAGGAGGTGTAAGGAAGGGGGAAATCCTGAGGATTGCCATCTAAGAAGGATACCCCGAGTGGATGTCCATGTTGCCTGCCACCGGGGCCAAAAGGGCCATAGACTTGCTCTTGGACTTAGATAGTTCAATCAAGGAACCCCCATTACAATCTTCTCTCCAACTCTATAATGATGGCTATTAATCTTAGGAGATGAAGCATGGATAAGGAAAGCAGGTACAAGCACCCCACTAGGTAGGATACCCCAAGTGGATGTCCATGTTTGCGCTCTTGGGCTAAGTGTGTGATGGCTTCGGGCGGACCAATCATGCTTCTTCTCCCACACCCTAATGTGTTTGAAATGATGTTATAGATATTATATGAATATCACGTGTTATGGACTGACCCTAATAATGGATATATATTATATATGTGTATATGTTTCTTATGTTATGGTTGAAAGATTTGATTCCAGGATCACATTATTTTAAGAGATATTTTACTTGGTAAAGATGTAACCCTAACCCTTATTCCTTGCAATGGTGATTTTAGGGCAAACTCTACAGCAATTAGAAAAAGGAAAATTACAAATGGTATCAAAGCATGATCATGCCAGCTTGCAGGGTAATGATAAATCAAGAGATGCATTCTAGTCAACAAAATAATACTTGTATTTGCATGTATACTCCGTGTCTGCATATATTCATGTGTATGCTTTGTGTTTTTATGTGAATGCTCCATGTTTGGCATATCTACCCCATGAATATCTATGATTACTATAAACGTATTCCTATCATCATGAGATTTCTATTTTTGGTTGATCTGGAATATAAAAATAATAAGAGTGAACCCAAGAAATATAAATTTATTTAAGGAGCATTGCATGCTCCTAATAGTCTTCTCAATATATGGAAGTTCGCCTTGCTTTGCCTTGAAGAGATGCCCATAGGAATAACCAAAACAAATTCTTACAATTGATGAGAGAAAACTTGTCTTAAGATTACAAATCCTCAAGGGTTAGTTAGGGATCCTCGCATTGAGAAGATTTAGTTAAAACGATCATTGCTTGAAGATAGGCAATTTCAGGCAGGGCGGACTGTTGTGTCCCCGCCATGACAACCATACTCACACCATCTCTAATAAGGGAATATTGTCTTGTTTCAAGACTTCACAATTTTCTATAACTCAAATCATGTCCAAACATCAATCTGACCCTACATTAATGCAAAGAATGATATATACAAAACAATCAAGGCATAAATCATTGTTATTGAGGAGTGGTCCTATTGTCAACTAAGGCACAACCTTATTATTAGTGCTGCAATCTCAACCTTAGTGGAGCAGTAATCTCTATTGTGACTAAGACAAACAACTTCATTAGTTTACAGCCACAGGTCATTAGTAAAGAGACACAAGTGTAGGGAAGAGATTTTGTTAAGTTAATAACATTCAACGGATTAATCAAAAGCAAACACAATATACTAAAGGTCGCCACCCTTGGAAGGAAGATGATCATTGGGAAAGACATAACCTTCCACCCCAAAGAGGAGCGATATAAAAGGATCATTCCAGCGTTCAAGGGAGGGCATGGACTAAGAAATAATCACAGCAATCAGCGAATAAGGAACAAATAATAAAAATCAGAAACGTATAAACAACAGACACATTCCAGATCAGACTTTCACTAATCTGATTCAGACCTGTTATAATCAGCATCTAATAATCTGAATAATAGCTCTTGTGGTATATATTTATCTTATGCATTATCAATATTTATTTCTTATATACATATATGTATGATTGGATATAAAATGCATATGTCAAAAATCTGTTTGTAAACCCCCATAATGTATAGAAGGAAGGAGGTGTAAGGAAGGGGTAAATCGTGAGGATTGCCATCTAGGTAGGATACCCTGAGTGGATGTCCATGTTGCTTGCCATCAGGGCCAAAAGAGCCAAAGTTCCACTCTTGGGTTTAGTGTAGGATGGCTTCAAATTGACCTATCATGCTTCTTCTCCCACACCCTAATGTGTTTGAAATGATGTTATAGATATCATATGAATATCATGTGTTATGGACTAACCCTACTAATAAATATATATTATAGGTGTATATGTTTCTTATGTTATGATTGCAGGATTTGATTCCAGGATCACATATTTTAAGAGATATTTTACTTCGTAAAGATGTAACCCGAACCCTAATTTGTTGTTGTTCAAGAAAGAACTGATAATTCTTCATTACATTAGCAAAAAGAAGGATTACAATATAAAGGGATTACAAATTACTGTAGATATTAATGAAACCAACTACCTCTAACAACCTGGTACTGTAGACATCTAATATGCCAACTAACTAATTACATATTGACCATTAACAGTAAAGAAATATTATTCTAACACCCTCCCTTAATGGTCAATCTATCAAAAACACCAAGTTGCGCCATGAATTTTACAAACTTATCCGGGCTGAGAGACTTGGTGAGAATATCCGCAGTTTGACCCGCTATCGGAACATGCTGCAACTGAACTGATCCGTCTTCTACCAGCTTGCGGATGTAGTGACAATGAAGCTCGACATGCTTGGTACGTTAATGGAAGACGTTTGAGCACCCCTTGATTATCAATATACAAGGGAGAAGGACCTACTTACGGCATCTGCATGTCAGAAAGCATCCTTCGGAGCCAAACTGCCTCACATGCAGCCTTGACTGTTCCCCGGTATTCGGCTTTGATCGAGGAAAGAGCCACGACACCTGTACCCAAACTGAATAAGTACCCAGAAGTGGATTTTCTGTCATCCATTGAACCTGCCCAGTTTGACTCAGTATATCCAATCAGTTGTAGATCATTGCACCTACTATACAAAATGCCATAGTCTGAAGTGCCTTTCACATAGCGCAGCACTCGCTTCGTTGCAATCCAATGATCAGCTTTTGGGGCTGTCATAAAGCGAGAGATGTAGCTGACAGCAAAACTGATGTCAGGTCTAGTGGCAGTGAGGTAGATGAGGCTGCCTACTAATTGCCTGAATTTGGTTTCATCTACTGCAGGTAAATCAGACTTGGCTGATAACTTCAGCCCTTTCTCCATAGGTGTGGAAGCGGGTTTACAATCCTACATGCGAAACTTGTCAAGCAAACAGTGAGCATACTTGGACAGTGAAAAAAAGATATTGTCATCAGTCTGCCACACTTCAACACCTAAGCAATAATGGAGAAGCCCCAAATCTGTCATGTCAAAAGCTTGGCACAAGTCCTGTTTGATGGCTGTAATCAAATGTGTTGAATTGCCAGTAATGATCAAGTCATCCACGTAGACAACAAGAAAAAGGATATCATCACCGGAGATTTTGACATACAAATTAGTGTCAGAGGGACTACGCTGAAAACCATGTGCAACCAAATACTAATCAATCTTGAAGTAGCAAGCCCGAGGGGCTTGCTTTAGACCATAGAGGGTTTTTACCAATCTGCAAACCTGATGTTCCTTACCAGGAACCTTGAAGCCAAGAGGTTGAGTCATATAAACTTTTTCTTGCAACTCACCATTGAGGAATGCACTCTTAACATCCATCTGGTGAAGTTTCCATCCAAACTAAGCTGCAATGGTGCGAAGAAGACGAATTGTACTCATCTTGGCAGTAGGAGCAAAAGTCTCCTCGTAGTCAATGCCCTCCTACTGTGTAAATCCCCGAGCAACCAATCTGGCCTTGTACTTATCCAAAGTACCATCTCCATGATACTTGACTTTGTAAACCCATTTACAGCTGATAGGTTTCTTCCCAAGAGGCAGATCAGAAATAACCCAAGTGTGATTCTTCAGAAGACTATGGTATTCTGTCTCCATAGCCTTTTCCCACTCAGGAATGCCTTTAGCCCCGGAATATGTCTAGGGCTCATGGATGTTGTGGATGTTGGCCATAAGTGCAAAGTTGACTATATTCTGTTGTTTTCTCTTGTGGCGAACTCATCTATCCTCAAGAAGCTCATCATCACGAAGATCTCCTATTGTCTTGGCCCACCATTTGTAATATCCCCTGCTGTTCTAAGACTGAAAATGCGTAGGGAATATCGTCTAACAAGTTTTCTTGATCTGCTGTTCAAGTTTCAGACTGAGAATTCTGCGTGTTATGCGTTTTTGACAGCTGTTATGCCTTTGCGTGTTATGCTGTTCTGCTGTCTCAGAGTCTACAGACTTATTCAAAAGATATAAACCATACATATGCACCAAATAATGACTATTAATAACTTCCGATTGACAGCAAGATCATTAATGCAAGATGTTATGGCATTCATTTGGATACATAGGCATACACATTGACATTTCATCGAACAATTAACACAAATCCTTAAACAACATTCAACTGAGATTTTCAACCTTATTTCCCCTTTATTTCAAAAGATAGTAATCCAATAGGTTCATATAATTAATGACCAAGACTCTTGACATTTAGTACTCAGAATTTCTGAGAACAGAGGGCAGCCATGAACATTCAACTGTCTGGAAGGACATTAAATGATGGACAAATGAACCTGATTTGGAGTCGCCCAGCTGGATAAATGAAGAAGCAAGCAAAATCTCTCCACTTTGAGCCTTCCTCTTGCCAAATCAGATATTTCTCCAAAATTACCCCTGTTGCTAATGCAGATGAAATAGAAAAAAAATTCCAGCAGTCCTCAGTGCCAAATATGTGATGAAAATGATTGTCTCAGGGAAACAAATCCAAAGCACCAATGCCCACAAAAATCTGCCTCTTGAATCAAGAGATATGAATGAAAATCTGAGGTTCAGTAGTTCTGATTGAACCCCATAGCAGACCTGATATATGTCTGAAAACTCCTTCCAATCTACTCGAAATCACCTCCAAAATGCTTTTACATAAATCGCCTAATGTCTCCCATGCAAGTGCTGACTTCCAATGAAGGTTATGTAGCTCCAGCAAGGTAATAATAGCAAATCGTAGGTGTCAGGCCAGCCTGGACAGACTTGCTTCAGAACTGAAATAATAATAGTTGCCAGCAATATTGTCCTCTCTTAACCACTAAATATCATCTCTACCTCCCTCCAAACAAAGCGCTATCATCCAATGGAAGGGTCAATGCACAAACAAGGATGACCAAGCAAAATTGTGGTATTAGGGTTGAAATTCGAATTTGCTTCAGACCTGAATTTTTACCAGCAACTTCATTAATTCACAATCAATTGTTTCAAGGATGAATCGCCCTATGTCTTCAAAAATAATCGATGCAATTAGGAATCCCAAACTGAAATGCTGAAGACACTATGAACCATCCACCATGAAAATGCAACAAAACTCGATAAGCTCAATATGGAAGACTGAATTGTCTCCCACTTTCGGCTGCAACCCCTCGGAAGGTCTTTCACTCCCTCAATTATGCTATCAATAGGAGTTTCCGTTCCCAAAGACAATTATCTGCAGAAACCCCTAGGTTCTACAAGACCCAATCAATTCAATTCTCAACTCATGGCTGCCTTGAAACTCAACTTGATCTCCTTTAATACTTTTTCACCCCAACATCCAGAAGCTTCTAGAAGTGACTTTATGATATAATATTTAATTAGTCACTTCTATCATTTTTTAATTTATTTGATAACTTTATAAATAATTAACTTACTATTATTAATTAAAATAATTAATTAAGTTATCCATGAAAAATAATAATAATTTGGACAACTTAACTAATTAAATTAATTAATTAATTCCTCTCCAAAAATGTTGAGTCCCCTTCTCCTTAGTCCTCAGATATTCACGGGATTGGCCTATCACCTGACCCTTGTAGGCCAAGAGGAGTGATTAGGGGGTCGATTTGCAGTGATTCATGGTTTCACATTTCATGTATACTTGATTCTATGGCGAAATAAGGAGATTACACGTATTGCAAGATGTGTGCACTTTAATTATAATAGAATAATATTTTAAAAGTGCAATTAAATTAATGTGTAATAAAATAATAATAATGTGTAATAAAATAATAATAATAAAGGATATGAAAAGAATACTTGTGAATATCTCTTCTTGTGTCGACTTGTGGAGCCGAAGGGTTTTCTGCAGACAATCATTTGGGAAAGAGAACTCCCAATGGTTAGCATAACTGAGGAGGTGAGAGATCTTCCGAGGGGTTGTTGTTAGAGGGGGAGACAAATCAGTCTTCCTAAGTGTGCTTATTGAGCTTGTTGTAGTTTTCATGGAGGTTGGGATTCATAGCATTTTCAGATTATCACATTGAGGGTCCTAATTGCCACGATTTTCAGTGAAGGAGAGAGGCGAACTGATTGAAGATCCTTTGTAGGTCGAATTGTGGAGTGTGCTGATCAGAATTGCAGGACTAAAGGGAAATTTTGGGTTTCCTCTATCCCCACGATTTTGCCCTTTCCTCATCATTAAGGCACCAAACCATATAAAGAAAGACAGCGATTTTTTTGAAAAGCAGAGGTGATTCCTTTTGATGTGTTTTGACGGTGCATTGTAGAAGATCCAGCTCAATATCAGTCTGAGACAGAAATCGCAGCAGATAGCCTCTTACCCACGATTTTGTTCATGACTCATCTATTTGGCATCGAATCATATCATTGAAGCAGCAGGGGTGATTTGTATTGAAGGTCGAACTGACTCATTGGAGGCTCCCTAACCTCCAATATTGCTTGCTTCTTCAAGGTGATTTATTCCAGGTTCCTTTGGCATCATTAAACTCATTGTACTCTCAGTTTGAATGAATGATTTAGTTACAGTCATGCGTCTTCAGAAGTCTGAAAATGGTCCATGTTAACAGTCCATGTATTTGATCATACTGTTGCCTATGTAATGTCCTTTTGATGATCAAATGAAATAAATAAGGAAGGAGTTTGGGTTGCATCATTACCTTTACATTCATGATTATCTGAGGATGTATGACAAATGTTTGTCATAAGGTCAGTGTGTTGTTGGTTATGATTTTGTGGACTTAGATTCATATATATCATCAACAGATAGCTGCTTATGCATCTCTAGGTAACTATCGGTCAAAGAGAGTCATTTAGAAGTTGATTATTCATGAAATATTCATGTATGATGGTCTCCATTACAAACTGAAAACTCTCTCAACATAACACACAAACTTCAGAACAGCATAACACACAGTTTGGGCAAAACATATTCCTTGTTTTCAGTCATTATAGGACAGGATATTTCATGATACTTGACTTTGTAAACCCATTTACAACTGATAGGTTTCTTCCCATGAGGCAGACCAGAAAGAACCCAAGTGTGATTCTTCAGAAGACTATGGTATTCTGTCTCCATAGCCTTTTCCCAAACAGGAATGCCTTTAGCCTCGGAATATGTTTGGGGCTCATGGATGTTGTGGATGTTGGCCATAAGTGCAAAGTTGACTGTATTCTGCTATTTTCTCTTGCGGCGAACTGATCTATCCTCAAGAAGCTCATCATCACAAAGATCTCCTATTGTCTTGGCCCACCATTTAGGCCTAAGGGTAGAAGTACCAACATCTGGCATTGGAGGAACAACATCCCTTGGAGTTTCCGAAACAAAGTCATCTAGATGCGAGTCTTGTGAAAAAATCAGGTGGTGTTGGATCGGTAGATTCCTCATCTTCAGAGTCAGAATGCTTTGAAGCCCTCCCATCATGGGAACCAAGAGGAAGACGAACACCAACATCAAAAGTCTCCACAGACTGAGTCACAGGACTAAGAGTAGTAGAAGGCATAAATGGACAAGTAGTCTCATCAACCACAATATCACGGCTGAAAATGAGACGATCTGTCTCCACATCAATCAACCTGTAGGCTTTGTGATTGTCATTGTAACCAGTAAACATAAGTGTTTGGCTCTTTCAATCTAGCTTAGCACACTTGGCATCTAGAATCCATACATGAGCGGTAGAACCAAAGGCTTTCAAATGGCCCACTTTAGGCTTGCATCCTGACCAGGCTTCTTCAGGAGTCATCTTCTTAACAACATGTGTAGGTGACCGATTCAGGAGGTAGACTGTTGTGTAAACTGCTTCAGCCCAGTATTTCTTAGGAACATTGCGATGCTCTATCATAGAACGAGCCATTTCAGTAATGGTTGAGTTGGCACTTAATGCCATGTGTAGCGCAAAATGTAGAGAAGTCATTGGAACAAAACTCCCCCCCATTATCTGACCTTAGAGTGGCAATCTGAGAACCGGATTCTTTCTCAACTAAGGCCTTAAACTGCTGAAAGGTACTAAACACATCTGATTTATTTTTCAGAAAATACACCCACATTTTCCGACTGAAATCATCAACAAATAACAAGAACCTGCAACCAGTAACAGATGGAGTGTTCATTGGCCCAAATATATCACCGTTAACCAATTGAAGGACCTTGGAGGCTCACTGGGAATCACCATTGGAGAATGGTGTCCGATACTGCTTCCCCGCTTGACAAGCTCCACAAACTCCATGATTTTGAGGTTGGATCTCAGGTAGACCAGCAACCAAACCCTCCTGAGACAGTTGAGAGAGATAGTGCACGTTTAAGTGCCCATAACGTTGATGCCAAAGTGTTCTAATGGATGTACTCCTAGCAACCAGAACATGCTCCTGAGAATCACTAGAATCAACAAGTCTATACAAACCATGATCCTCAAGTCCCATAGCGATAGTAATACGAGTCTCCCTATCAACAATGTTCCAGGTGGACGAACTGAAGACAACATCTAATTGAGGAGAATGCCTCATGATCTGACTGACGAAGAGGAGATTGTGTTCCATGCCTGGAACATAACAGACATCAAGAAAAAGTAAATTTGTACTTCATGAGTGAATCTGGACAGTGCCCTTACCAGCAACTGTGTACTCTTCTCCTCCTCCGAAGAAAACTGAATCCGAGAATGGTTCAAATTTTGTGAACCAATCCCAACGATGAGTAAAATGCCACAAAGCCCTGAATCAATATACCAGGCAAAAGAGTGTATTCGATTTGTTGTTCTCTTGGCCATAAAAGCATAGAATACAGATTCTTTCTGCTTTGAGTGCTCTGCGACATTTGCCTTTTGTTGAGACCCTCCCTACTTCTTTTGTTCAAAAGCCAATCGAATTTGACACTCGGCCTTCGTGTGACCAAACTTATGACAATAATTGCACTGAATGTTCTTCTTCTTCTTCTTGTCCTTAGAAGAACCAGAGCCTTTTGGCTGAGAAGATTGAGCCTTCCCTTTGTTCTTAGCAAAAGATTTGGCAGAGAATGCTTGCTCAATGGAGGTGGAACTGGTACTACTCCCAAACTACTGGCGCCACCAATTTTGCTATAAAAGCTTGTTACAAAGATCGGGAAACTTCAAATCGACGTCAATGGAAGTGATATTGAGTATTTCGATGAAATGCTCATAAGATTTGGGCAAGCTCTTCAGAGTGATGACAACCATGTCCTCTTCCTCCATTGTGCGACCAATCGCCTCAAGTTGATCACGAATGTCCTTGATCTTTGTCATGTGATCCTGTAGAGGTGTCCTCTCGTACATCATAATCAAAAACAGCATGTTCTTCAGAAAGAATGCTCTGCTCTTATCAGAGGTTTCATGGAGACTCTTCAAATGATCCCATATCTCCTTCGCAGTTTTGTCGAATGGTACCTGAGGTAGCTACTCATCGGTGACGGAGAGTTTAATGAGCATGATTGCTTCCCAGTTGCACTCATCCCATTTGTGTTGATCTTTTCCAACAACGATTGGATGTTGAGACATGCCCAAAACAACTGCATCAAGACATCAGTACTCAAAAATTGTCAACATGCGCTACTTCCAGGTGTTGTAGTTGCGGCCGTTGAATTTCTGGCTTCTTTCGAGCATAATGTTTGTCAGAGATGCCATCACGTACCCCGAGGTTGAACTAGTGAAGGCACGAATTCCAATGCATGAAAACCAGCAGATGAAAGCAGAGGGTTTTTAAAAATTCTGCAAGTCGAATTCAAAGGCAAAAACTAAAACCCTAGCATGGTTTTCGAGGCAAAAAGAAATTGGAAGACTCAAAAAAGCAGACGGAGACCCAGATGAGTTTTCAAAAAACCCACTAATAATCTGCAATCGAAAAAAAAAATTCGACTTGAAACGAAGGGTCAAAACCCTAGACGATTTGTAGAAACCCTAGGTCGTCAAAAAACGTGCAGATTTCTTAGAAAAATTACCCAGGTCGCAGAAAAAAAAATTTACTGAGGGTTTGGAATAAACCCTAGGTACAAAAATTTGGATTTTGCACGCAACCCAACCTTTTCCGCCGAAAAACGTGAACTCAGATTGCACGAAAAACAGAAGCCGTCAAAAATATCAGAAACTGGTCGAAAATAAATCACAGGCGATGCAAAGGGCAAAGATTACCAAGCAATGGAATATCGCATCGCAATTAGCAATGAAAATCGCACGAAGCCAAACCCACATCGCAGAAATAGTCAGCGACAGGTAGAAAGGGTCGGAAAAATGCCAAGAAATTGCGAAACCCTAGCCGCCACGGGCAGATAAAACGATCACCGTGTGAGATTCACGCGGGCAGAAAGACAAACATAGACCCGAAAAAAATCGCGCGAAAATCAAACGCCACACGGAGATATTTTGACCAGAAATGTGCCACGAACCCGCCACGAAAATCAAAACCCTTTTCACACAGACAATAAAAATAGATGGGTAGAGAAAAAAATAGCGACTTTTTTCTTTTACCCTTGTGCAGGAACGAACCAGGTAGCGAAAAGAAATCGCGCGACACAGAAAACGCAGCCAAAGAAAAAAAAAAAGACAGACATGGGTAGGGCAAAAATGCCCTCGAACAGACCCGCGATTTTGGATATAAAACACGAATGCAGGCAACGCAGGTTGAACAGAAAACACGAAAAAAAAATCGCGTTAAACCCTAAGCTTTGATACCATGTTCAAGAAAGAACTGGTAATTCTTCATTACATTAGCAAAAAGAAGGATTACAATATAAAGGGATTACAAAGTACTGTAGATATTAATGAAACCAACTACCTCTAACCAAAGAAACGGGACTCGAACTCGGCTTGGACTCGGCAAGGCTGAATCGTCTCGGGACTCGAGACTCGGAGTCAAAACTCGGCTAAGACTCGACTGGACTCGGCAAAGTGAAAAACTCAAGAAATTTAGAGATTTTTAAAGATTTAAAACTTGTTTCATGCACCCTTTATTAAATACACCTTAAAGACACAATAACATCATCAAATAGAAGCTAATTTGATTACATACACAAGTATACATCAATCACATAAGCATAAACGCAAATTGTAGCTGAAGGAAATAACAAACATAGATATATAAATATTGTCAAATGTATACAATATTACAAAACTCATGGAATAAAAAATCCATATCTTATGATCAAATGTTCCATACGAATACCAAAAGTAAAAACAACTACAAGCCTATGGCTCAGAGGAGCCTACATCCTGTTGTGACCATTTCACACATCGCCCCATCAGGATGGGGACCCCCTCTTTTTTTCTTTTTTTTGGCTTTGCTTTCTCTTAGCTAGGTTTTTCTTTGCTTGCTAGATGTTTTGAGTGAGTTAGCGGTTGCCTGGGTTGGGTAGGTTAGGGTTTCCTTCGCAGAGCTCACCTAGGGTTTCTTCCAAAGCCAAATTTGACCTACCTTGGGGATGTCATGTGTTGTCTGCCTTGAACCCTTGATGTAATCTTAGAAGGATCTTACCTTTTAGGAGATGGAAAATGTATAGATTGTGAAAGGAGGTTAAAAGTTTTGAGTCAGGATAGGTCAGGGTTGTTGGTTTTTTGGTCAGAGTCTTGTCTTCTGTCGAGTCGAAGTCGATTGAATGGAGCCTGTAAGCAAATATAGACCTGAGTGACAAAGAGAAGATTCAAGGAGGTGAATTTAAGGCATGATAGATGGAAAAGGTAAGGAATTTGAACTTAATTAATGAATTTCGCTCTTGACCCTTCCAAAGGGTCCAAAGCGAAATTCCTCAAATCACCTATTTTCTCCTTGTAGAAAGTCAAAACATGATTCCTATGGCATGGTTGAAGGTGGAGTGATGTATTTTTGCCTTGCAAGATGAATTGAAGTGAAGGAAATGAAGGATCAAGTCTAAAACTTGAATTTCGCTCCTGACCCTTCCAAAGGGCCCAGAGCGAAATTCTCAAGATCACTTAATTTGCTCATGATGGAGACTAAGGTAGAAATTCCTAGGCCTTGGTGGAAAGAAATCTAGTATATGCTTGCCTTGGAAAGCAATTTGGGGTAAAAAAAAAATGATACAATTTGGACATAACCACAAAAATCGCTCCTAACCTTCCAAAGGGTCCAGGGCGAAGTCCTTTGAAATCCACATTTTTCACCTTGTTTGAAGGCAAAAGGCAAAGCTCATAATGGCAAGAACATTAGAAGTTAAGCATCAAGATGGTGAAATAATGAAAAAATGGAGAAAAGTGGCAAACATTAAAGAAACATCGATATCTCCTAGGCTTGCCTATGCTTCTTCAAGAGATTCACAAATAAAGTCACATTCAAGACACATTTTCCCTCTCATAAATTGCTAATTAAACCTCATTTGGATAAATAATGCAAATCCGCCTTGGTTAAACATTTGTCAAATGTGTTAAATTGATCTTTGGGCCTTAAAATTCAAAAAATTCACTCTTTGCCGCCCAATTATATTTTTTTTTTAGCCTTATTGCTAGGTTGGCCACCTTGAAGATGATTTTTTAGAATTTTATTTGTTTATTTAAGAGGTCGGCCTCTTGGGAAAATGATGAAATCGCGATAAAAAGGTAAGTAGATTTGACAAGCATTAATCATTCATTCATATTTTTCTTCCTAAGCGAATTAGAGGAGCAGAAGTGGAAGAGCAGATTGCAGCAGGTAGGCGAATTTCCGATCCATGAAGGCTGGTTAAGGACTGAATCTGCAAAGGCGAACCTGAAGTGCAGACCTGAAACCTTTGAAACCCTTTGAATACCACTTGGAAGGAAGGCGAATCCAACAGCAATTTCCATTTTTTATCCATCTTTTCAAGTTGATAATTAGAAGTCAAAGGTAAGGTGTGCAATCTGATTTTTTGACAAGGTATTGAAGATCTGATTCGAGTTTCTATATCAATCTTGTTAAGGTTAGGTCTTCAATAATCTAGTTTGATTTCTCGGTGATGTCAAGTTTGAAAATTCATAATTTTAAAGGTTTTATCATTTCATTTTCAAATTTTAATTGTTTCTTTAAGAAACCTCAAGTCGGCTATCTAAAGTTCTATACCTAGACCTAACTTAAGCTTTTTTGTAGGTAGCAAATGGCGACCACACGAGCAAGTGGATCCGCTACCCGGCAGGCTCTCATCAAAGAAGATCAAAAGAATGATGATTTGAAGACAAGGATCGTGTCCAAATGGAGCAATATTGGAGACACCAACTTAGGGAACTTCAATGTAAAGAAGTTTCGAGAAGCACCCTGCATCAGCAAGCCATCACCCACAGCCAAGAAGATAATTGAGAGTGGCATCATCAAGGCCACAAGCTTCCCTCCCGCAATCAAATGTCATGAGCTAATGATCGAATGTGCCAGGCACTATGATTCACATTCAAGGACAATCGTAGCCGAAGATGGAACTGTCCTAGCCTATCTTTCAGAAGAAGCTATAAGTGAAGCTTTTCATCTTCCGGAGCCGAGAGATATGATCTACGAGAGCTTAGAAGGAGCTAAGTCTGTCTACGAGGATGACCCTGATACCTGTCTGAACTTCATCAATAAGAATTGGTTACTCAAGAGTAGGCCTCGCTTGAATAAGATACCTAATACGCCGCACTAGGACGTTGCAAGGAGGGATTCACCAACGACTATCTCCAGAAGCACAAGAGTTCGTGAAGAAACATGGTGCATGGTTCATTCAATTTTCTAAATTCACCTACATCAGGGTCCATGGATGTCCTTAACCTCCTTATATGATGCCAAGGTATCCTACAGACAGAATAATATTACTTGAAGTAACTAGACAGTTGGCAGCTTGTGCTAAGGCATCAAGACATAAGCATGGGAATGGTATCCCCATACCTATTTCATTGGGAAATTCAATTGAAGTGTGTCCTAATTCTCAAGCAGCCGAAGATGCAGAAAAGGAACTATCTCTGTATTCATTCACATCCTTTGCCTCGAGAGAGAATTTTGATCCTCATGGTCATATGGAAGAGACAGTTGAGAAGAAGTATAGACATGTGTTTCAAGTAGAGGACTTCTGGATGAATGTTCAGGATGATGTGGAGGTGAAAAGAAAGATGCATTCTAGATTACCCTTGGATCTTATCAAGAAATGTAAAGTTTATAGAGTAGCCGATCAAGCACAAGACAGTGGTAGATATCTCCAATCATCCTATGAGAAGGAAGACAAAGAAGTGAAGATAGATTGGAATGAGCAAGAAGTTGCAGACCTGAGAACATTGATGGACCCAGTTTTGAATTGCACTCGCAGATGGGTGGACATCTAGCATCAAAAATTGAAGGAGCAGAATATAGCCATGACATTCAGCCTAGAAGCAAGAACGGAAGAAGGAGAAGCAAGTGTGAGTGAGAATACTTCTCATTCCAAGGGGTCAAAGAGAAAGGAAGGACCTAAGAAGAGAGAACCATCCAAGAAGAAACAAAAGCTGAATCATGATCGTCCATCGAGTACTTCTTCTAGACATGAAAAGGAGATAAGACAAGGAGAGGATCAAAGAGAGATAGTGTATGAAGTTGATAAGTCTATGGAATCCACAGTGCAGAATGATAAACAAGGCAAAGGACGAACACCTTAGCACTCTTCAAGTCGGTCTCTTCCTCTCCAAGTTGGCGCTAGTGAGTGAAAAGAAGAAAAGAATGATGATGAAGCAACATCTCCTTTCAAAGTTGAGGGGCCTTTGCCCGAGGAAATACAGGTAAGGGAAAGAAAGTCTTCCATTCCGGATTGGCTGAAAGAAAGACTGACGAGGGCAGTTGTAGTTGAAGAGGAAGAACAAGTATTTGATTTGGAAAGTCTCATAGGAAACTCTAAGGAAGAAATCGAAAAGAAGAAGGCTACAAAGATGTCAAAGGTAGTTAGAGATGATGCAGGATCCAGGAAGATAGAGGTAGCTACACCAGCAGTGTTCAAGTATGAGGATGAGATTGTGGCAGAAGAATATGATTTAGAGACATTTGATCTTGGTCCACTTACCTCCGAGCAAGCAATGGAAGAAGCAATCGATTCAGTGAAAGTAGTTAATGATAAACTAAAGGAAGAAACGGAAAAGAATAAAAGGTTGGAAAAAGAGGTTAACGCTTGGAAGAATTATTTTAGCCACCTTAATCAGTTGTTAAGACGACAGGATCCAGCAGTCTCACCCTTGCAAGCACTCCCTCCTGAGTCAATAAATGAGGCAAAAAAGATGAAGAACTTAGCCCAACTCATGAGTACATGGATTGATGAATCCTATAGGGTGGTCATGGAATTTGTAGCAAGAATGATGAAGACAGTCCATAGAGCTATCCAAGTCCTTGAGATCATTCATAATCTAGTAGTGACTGTGGATGCCTTCACTCACACTAGAGATATTGTCATCCCTGTATTACATGTGGTAAGAAGGACATCAAGATAGGTTTTAGCACAAGAGAAGATAATTGATGGAGGAACCCATAATCTTCTACAATGGTCAACTTTACTCCAAATGAAGGAAGTTCTATTCGAGGACATCAATAGTAGATGCAGCCGAGTGGAGGATACTATCAATCCTATTCTGGATAAGGTGTTTGATGTATTATGTACAATCCTTGACAGAAAGATAGAGATCGAAACAGATGTGGATGTCCAAGAATTGGAAGACAAGATCAAGGTTATTTTTTGCAAAGGGGAGAACATGATCATAGAAAAGCAACGAGATCAGATGTATGCTACTATGTTCCTGATCGAGAGAACAAAAGAACTAGAGCATGGATGGGAGATTGTAATATCCCAATTATTTTTTTTTGTTGTTAGGCCAATAATAATCATCCACAAACAGATAGCCCGTTAAGGTTAGAAAGCATAAACTGAAAACTTGCTGGAAAATGCAACCCTTCCACTTTCTGATCACCAAGTGCCCAATGTGGGAAGGTGAGAGCATACGGTGAATAGGGGATCGTTGGATCTCAATTCTGCTGAAAAATGAAATGGATTACAATACTGGGCGGCAAGCCAACCCCTTCCGCTTATCCAGCGGGAATGCAAGAAACTAGGCGGTGAACTAGCCAAGAGAAACATACAAAGGCACAAATCACTCAACCACGATATTTCAACGGGAGGACTGAAATTACAAAACAATCTCAACTCAACCGCTTACGCAGCGGGAGGACCATTACAATCAAACATCACTCGACCACTTATGCAGTGGGAGGACTGAATTACAATTTACTTGAAAATAGGCGGCAAGCCAACCTCTTCCACTTTTCAACAGGGTGAGAGTTACAAGCCAGAATTGGTTAGTAGTACTACTACTTAACCTTACAATAATCAAGATAATGTGAGAAGAGAGTAATGTTGAACATCCAAATAAGAAACATGAAATTCTGCTAACATCAAAAATCTGCAAACTGGAATTACAAAACCAGCAGCCTATGGATTCACTAAAACGCTCATTACTCACCCAGTTCACCCAAAATCTGTTCTAAACAGTTGCTATACCAGCTACAATGAAAACAAACCCAAAGAAAGCCATCGAAACACCCATATTTATTTTGCACACTTCCCAATGCATTCACTAAACCCCACGCCTAACCTGGGAAGTTTGATTTACAATATAAAAATCCACACTCAAAATAAGATGCTAAAAACTTACAAGATGCATCGCCAGTGGTAGGAAGGATGGATGAGCCAGTACCCAGAATGATGGAATCGCCTGGCCAATAGGTATGAGTAAAACACACTTTGAGCAGTCCCGCGACCAGCAACCAGAAAACACTCCAATCTCAAACAAAACACTCCACAATCTGCAACTCACTCACCAATAGCACTGGGAATACATGGACACAACTAGGTACTATCTTGCAAGTACGAAACTGAGACTTAGCTAGGAAGCCACACTTCGAAGCTCAGATTTTCAATCACCAATTCAGCAACATAACGATGCAAATTCATTTGATGCCACAAAATGGAGCCCAAGGCTCTTATTTATAACTTCTAACTCCCCAAAACCAAATGCAAATGCTCACAAATTCGCCCAAATACAATTTTTCCATTTGCATTTCCTTTACCCAAAGATGGCGCCATACTTAGACAAGGAATCACGCCAAGTAAGTCAAGGACCATGACTTAGCAAACAAATGTGGTGAAATAAAATAATATCTCCCTTATTAATTTGGCGTCCCTTTCTAGACATAAAATCCGCCTAGCACTTAGGAGATATTATGCGCCATTTTCATTTCCAATAAATCAGTAGTAAAAATAATCAGATTAATTAAATATTAAACCTTAGGATAAGGAAATAATATTTAATTATATCACTTATGACTCCAATACTGATTATTGTCAAAACCAGGATGAAGTTGAGCAAGTAGGACCACTGAACTGCTGCAAGATCAAGACCCTGTCCACTGCCAGAAATAGAAATATGCTATTCTGCCACTTACTAAAAATAGTAAATCATGAACTACTACTCCAAAAAATAGGATCTTTGCACCCAATGACAAGGCATGGAGAGCTCAGTAGGGCAGTCTCGCCAAAATAGCCAACCCCTGACTTACTAAAAATAGTAAGTTCTCGCCTCATCAAAGATTGAAACCCTATGTCTGCATTCCACATAGCCTACGGGTCTCAGGAATAGGCCACTGGACTACTAAAAGTACATCAATGAGAAAGGGACATTACAGAGATGACCCTTCTTGCAGCTTTTGATCAAGTCCTTCACTTGGAAGAGCGGATGAAGAACCTGCATGAGATTCCCATTGCTGAGATCGAGGGGATTATGTCTAGATTCATTGAATATGCCAGAAAAGAACATAGAAAAGGGAACAAAATTCTAGATGATAAGTTGTTATGAAATGATGTGGCAATTCAATTCCTATTGGGCTATGTTTCCTCGTTATTTGTGCCAATTTCTATTGGCTATGTTATGATAATGCTTATCTAATTAGGGTGACTTTTGTGGCAAACCCTAATTAGGGTTTAGGTGTCAAAATCTTAGCCTTTGATCTTCTTTAGATCTAGGTCGTTCATTGTATTTGAGAGTGCTATATAAGCCCTCACTCAATTCATTTTAAAGAGTTAGAGAAAAGAGAGAAGAATAATAAGATTGTTAGCAGTAGAGATAAAAGTTGTGAAGAGAGAAAGTTGAACAATTGTTGTTATATTTTGCTATGAGATCAATAAAATATTAAAGTTATGGTGTTTTATTGCAATCTTTGTGGCTTTTTACATGATTGTTTATCTTCTTGAATCACTCTTAGTGGAGATAGTTCTCAAATTTTAGAGTTAGATTGAGTGACAAATGTTGTGTTTGATCTTTTGGTAAAACTCATAGTCCAAACCACTAGCCACTTACTGATTGTAAGCGTGCCCTGTGTGGTCAACTGGAGATATTGAAATTGTTTAGAGTTCAATCATTATTTGAATATCGATATGTATCTAATTGATAGTATCTATGTTCATTAGTGATTCGAAAATCCTTGAATTCCCTTAGAAGATTGCACCGATTCCAGTAAAGTTGTTGCTTTATGGCAATACTAAGATTGGTAGAGTTTCACCAAGATCACTCTCCATTTAATCATTCTTAGGTCTAGTTTAATATAGCCCTCTCGAACCCCCTATCTTTTGCCCTTTTTGAAACATCAATTAATATTAGGAAAATCCAGTTTCCTCAGTGAAAAGTAATTGCAAGAACAAGCTTTATTAGAAAGTACGGAAGGCCCCTTGATAAAACAGCAAACACAATGACCACTAGTGCTTATCCACACGTAGAGAACCTACATTCAAGAACCTTGGAGCTACTCCGATTGATCCTTCTGCGAGATCTTCAACATTCGGGGAAGCTTTATTCAAGAGAGGATAAGGTACCTTTAGGTATTTTATTTTGTGTTTGGTCGTGTACAAAAGACACATCAACACATCCCCCGGCCCCGGCCCCCTGCGAAGCCGTTTAAGGTAGGTCCTGGATGATTTGGCAACCATAGCCTCTCCCCTCACCAATATCAGGAATATTTGTGTCACTGTCTGCCTCTGACTTTGTTGTCTCTGCTCGTGCTCTCTGCTCCTCCTCTGCCATGGCTACAGCCTCAGCCTCTGCATCTGCCTGGTCAACCCAATCAATGTCATCAAAGACAAGTTTTGTTTCAGTGGCCCACTCAGCTTCAAGATCAACCTCATCCAAAATGATAGGGGTGATGTCAGCCAATGCATTCCTTCTCATTCTGAGGTGGAGGTTGTAGTGAGCAAAGACAAGATCGTTCATCTTCTCCGCAGATAATCTATTGCGCCTCTTGGAGTGTATGTGCTCAAACATACTCCAATTGCGCTCACAACCAGATGCGCTACATGGTTGGCTCAAAATGCGAATGGCCAACTTCTGAATATTTGGTGTTTTGGGGCCAAAAAAGCTCCACCAATTATCTGAATTTGAAATGAGAAAAATAAAAAAAAATCAGTCTCTCTCGAATCTCATTTAACAATATATAATAAAATTAAAATTATGCCTTAGAATGTATTTTTACCTAGCATCATAGTTGTCCTACTTTCTTTGCAAATAGTACGAGAGAAGTTCTCCCCTTGAGCATTTGAAAGCAATATGGTATTTCAATCTATATATGCCTCCATGAAATATTGTTTTGCAAAATTTACACTTCGTCTGCTCTTTTTTTTGCCCAAGAAAATCTTCATGAAATTTCCAAGCGGGGTCCTTTCTAAGTGGGGGTCTAGAACCAGACATTGTATGATAGTTTTGTGAAAATTGAGGCAAATAGGAAAGTCAAGGTTGCTGCAATAAGACATTATTACAAATACAAAAAAAAAATTAATATTTGAGAATTTGTGCATTCATTGTACATTTTTTTCAAAAAAACTAAGGTAGGGTTTGTAAATTCTTTTAAAAAGAAATGTAGGGTTTGATCAAAATTTCAAACCATACTTTTTTTTTAAAAGTAATTTACAAACCCTACAAACAACCCTACATACATTAGATTTTGGAAGAAAATGTAAAACTTTCAAATTAAATGAATAGAAAATGAAATTTTTGCTAAAAGAAACAAAAAAATCTCAAAAAATCTATCTTACCTCTTACAACAAGCTTGAAATGAGCTGCAAACTCTTCCTTTCCAACTCTTGATGCACCAAATCAAAGTATAATGCAGCCCCAATGTGATGAATGGATGAAATCTTGAGCTTCCTCCTTGCTGGTTTTTCTTCAATGAACACTTGTTTCTCTTCACAACTCACTTTACTCCTCCTATTTTGCCAAATGAATGAAATGAAGTTCACTTTTAGGGGCATAGAAAAATATAACCAAAAAAAAATCATATAAAAACCTTTTAAAACATGTTTTTTTTTGTCACTTTATTTGCCTTACACCAGCCGAGTCTGGGCGTCAGGACTCGGCCAAACTCGGCGATTTTGGGGTTGGACGATTTTAAGCGAGTTTCAGGTCTAAACTCGGTCGAGTCCGAGTTTGAGCCTGTCAAACTCAGCGTCCATCAATCAGCTCGGGAATCGCCCAAACTCAGCGATTTTGGGCGATTCTCGTTTCTCTGCCTCTAACAACCTAGTACTGTCTAATATGCCAACTAACTAATTACATATTGACCATTAACAATAAAGATATATTTTTCTAACAGTTGCAATGGTGATTTTAGGGCAAACTCTACAGCAATTAAGAAGGGGACACTACAGACTAATCTACACTAGCTGGTTGTTGGAGATCATACTAGTTTCACGCTGGAGTTAACAATTGAGGATTGAAATTTGTGAAACCTTTTATAAAGATAAATTTATGGTTTGCTCAAGGTGATTCATTATCGATTTTATTTGCTACGTGATTGGGTTTGGTTGCCTAGAAATCTGAGCAATATTTCAAGAAATATTTATGGACGATTTCAGACTTGCCATTTTGCAATCGGAACAAGAGCTGAGGGAAAATAAGGATGTGTGGTTTTTCCTATATATTGACGTGAGCCTTTGCTGGAGCTAAACATTTTCACTTCCTGAGCCAAACTGCTGCTTAGAAGATTGGCATGAGAACTTTATTCCTCTAGGGATGAGCATATTGGCACTGGATAAAATGTTTACTCCTGAATTTTATTTTAATTTGAGATTGTTTGCAAGTATTGGTAGCAATGTGACTGTTTGCTGATTGTTATTTTCAGATGTTTAAACATAAGATGCATTAATTGTAACACATTCGCATTGAATAAAAGAACACCAACATGCTCAAATATCATTATCAGTATTAACCTCTATATTATTAACACATAAATCTGGAAATTATTGCATTCAAAGTTCAGACCTGAAATTTATAATTTTGTGAAGGTTACAAGCCTGAACAGCAGGTCGACCTGCAGCAATGACTGTCCAAATGCTTCTCAAAGTCTGAAATCATCACTCAATCACTCCAATGCCTACAAACCCCAATGGTTTGTCCTCTACGCCAATCATCTATGCCAAGAAGGAATATCAAACACCAAAAAGAAGATTTGGAAGCAATCACACACTCCCACATGCCAGGAAAAAGTGGCGCTCTTCCCTAAGGCGATTTCTTGCTATAACTAATTCCTTCACCAAACAGAGTGTGTGATAGCTTGAAATGAGGCACCCAGCTGATAGGAAGGCAAAGAAAGAGTACCCAGAATGATAACTATTTCACCCACTGAGTTATGAGTCAAACATTATTTCCTGTTATTCTAAAGATATTGACCAGCATACTAAAAAAGCATTAGATCTCTGCCAAACTTGAGCAGCACGCTCAAAAAGAATTAAACACCAAAATATGATGCTGAATAGAAAAGGAATGTCACCAAAAATGTTGCAAACCCTCCTGCGATGTTGGTATAATTTCCCTCCATAAATCTGCAAGATCTTCAATAAATCCAAAATCCTTCACCAAACTTGAAGCTTGGCCCAAAAATGTTGATTTTGTTGTGGCAGCATTGAAGCAGCAACATGCAAACTTGAAATTTGGCCCAAAAATGCTGATTTCACTGGAGCAACACTATAGCAACAGCGTGCAAACTTGGAACTTGGCCCAAAAATGTTGTTTTGATGTCATGGTGCAATTTTCTTCCAAATATAAATCAAAGAATTGCAATCAATGAGATCAAATGTAATCCTAGGGTAAAATCATCTCAATGGATATGAGAGCTTTTGTCCTCAATCCAATTATAGAGAACCAATAGGGTTTTCGTATTCCAAGATGTCCAAACAACCAAGGGTTTTCGTCCTCGGATGCAAACTTTGACACAAAGCTCAAATTCTGATATTGAATGATAAATTGATAACAGCACATGAGATGCCAAATGAATCCAATCACACTCCTTTTGTAGCAATCCAATTGGGCCCATGGATCCAATTTCCTTATGTATTAATAAATACCTTTTTATTTTATTTTAATTATTTAAAAATATTTTCTATTTTATTAGTATTGAAAACACTTTTTATTTTAATACTAATACTAATTAAGTTGCCCCTTACATAAGAAATTACTAGGCCCCACTTGAAATTATTTCCCTTGCTTTGCCCTTTAGCCTATGGAAAATAGAGATAGGATAGAAGTCTTCTCTATGGCTCTATTTCTGAAAAGGAGACATGACACAGCTATGCCCTTATCTGCTTGATTGTTTGGCTATTAATTTATCTCTATTTTGAAGTCTAATTATGATGATAAATTTGAATGCACACTCACATTGCCTTCTATGTCAAATACTCCTTGATAGGTATTCAATCAATCATCTACATTTTTGAACTTTCTGACTTCTAAAAATAACTACTTAGAAACTACAGACATGTCTGTACAGAGTTTCTCCATTTCCTGATATTTAGAAGTAATACTTCCAGAACAAATACCTGTTTTGGAAAGCTTTCATGTTTACTCAAATCAGATGACATTGGTTTCAAACTTACAACAGTATTAAGAGATTCAAAATAATATTGAGTCAAAACTAGACCAGCATAGATAATTTTACCTCCAAATGAAGCAGCGACAGCAACAGAACCAGCAACTGAACCTGCTGCAGTTGCAGCTGCAGCAAACCCACTAGCACCAATGATAGGTACAATTGTACCCAATGTGGGTGCCAAAGCAGTCAACCCTGCAGCAATAGCTGGTGCTGCCAGACCTGCCATTTATGCACATATCCATTGTCAATGCTTTACACTGCAGCCTGGTCCTGTGGAAATCTATATCAACAAGCTTCATGAATAATATTGTATTAATGCAGAATGAAAGGAAAAAAGCTCCTTATGAACTTGTAAATTTAGACCTCCAGTAATAGCCAACAAAGCCCCTCCAGTCAAAGCTGCAGCCCCAATTATGCCACCACGCTTCCACTTTGACCATTGACCACCTTTTGCCTTCTCCTCCTGTTCTTGGGCTTCTTTCTCCTTCAGTGCAGCCATTGCTGAGCATGCAACCATAAGTTCCATTGCTGCCTGCAAAGTGTCAGAGCCCAATAATTAATTGAAACATTCAATTAAAAGACTTCAATGATTTCTATTAAGGATACATTTGAATGTGATAACATGTCCTTAAAAAAATAGTAACAATGTATGAAAGCCAACATTAAATTAGAATCAACTCACAATCTTCCATGAACACTATTAAATCTGCAGTATTTGATACTTCAACTGGTAAGATTAATAATCATTACTTTATTGTCCCCCACAAATGCCCACATAATTCTTAAAGTCTGTCACTTTCCATTTTTGAAATTCTATTTACTTATTCCCACATAATTATTCTTCCCCCATACCCAACAACTCTACTCACCCCTGCATCCTACTCGCCCCACAAATGGAAAACCCCGAGTATTTTCGCTGCCACTCCCTTGTTAAACTGAATTTACCATGATACTATTAAAGTTTTTCATGGCACACCAACAAGTGTTGCCTCTTACAAACTACAAACCTAGAGTTATTAATCTTCACACATATCAAGGATCAGAAAATCCATTGCCCTGTTGTACACAAAAATCAAGCAATGAATGGAGATTAGAGATATCAACCATCTCCAATCTAATACCCACTTCATTCTTTCTGTGGATCATCATTGCATGAACCGGTGAATTCTCCACATGTCAAGAAACAGTCTGCAATGCCCAGAAACACTTCAAATTTCCCTTTTATAAGTTTGTTTAATCTATTTTAAATGCCCAAGAGGCAAGGGGAAGAGTAATTGAAGTGAATTCCAAGAGAATTTATAGCTTCCAAGTGAACAAGTAGGCTATAATCAGTAAACAAGAATTAAGAAAGTGTATCAGAGAGCTAATGAAAGTGATCTTAGCTTTTAGGGACTGAACACTGTTGTTTCAGGCTGGTTGTGTGCCCAAGAGGCCTAAGATTGCATTTTCCATTGTGCAAAGTGGATAAGTGGGCCATTTGCCTCCCTTATGCTGGAGTTTTCTCCCAGAATTTCAGTTCTTCAAGGTATAAATCCTTGTGCCTTCAATTGTTTTGTTGTTTGCTCTCATTTTCCTTTTAAGTTTACTTTAATTGTTGCTAGGGTAAAGTTCATATTTCTTTCATTTAGATATGTATGTTGATGACCATTGTATGGTATAGCAATAATAGTTTACAAATCAGATTGATATCAAAGTAAGTTCTTTCCTTTGGTGAATGTTGTTGAGAGTGATTTGTAAGTTGATGCCCACAAGTGTGAAAAATTTATTACCTTTGCCAAAAGACATTGAATCTTGTAGGTGGAAAATAGAGCTTTAGAAGCATGACAAAATCCAGAAACCCTTGATAAAGACATTGCAAGCATATCTTAGATAATGGAGACTATGAAGGCTATCATAGGGTTCTAATGGAGAAATTGTGAAATGTCCCCTAAATGGATTTATGACAATCCCTGATTTTTCTTTCCGATTTTCAATAATACGGGAATATAACCACCATTATTTAAGTCTAGAAATATAATTTACTGATTTTCAATAATACTGGAATATAACAACCATTATTTAACTCTAAAAAATAATTTACTGATTTCCAAAATAAACCCTAACTGCTGCAAATTCAGAACATACCCTAGGTGGGTAGGAAAATGATTTAAAATCCTTCAAAATACACGACTTATTTCCTGAAAAATCAGATTAGCTGTTACAATGCCAACATGCAATTTCCAAAAAAAACTTACTGCACTCACTATAGGTTCCGTACAGGCATACAATTGGGGTTTTTCTGTTGTACGTACTGCACTGAATGTTCATGTTGTTGTACAGTTGCTGGGAAAATTAATATTAAATTTCCTGCTGCTGTTTAAACCCTGGAAAATGCAGTTTTCAGAGTTTTCCCTTGTCTAAACTATGGCAATTATCAGCTGTACTGCACAGCAACCTGGAAAATTGTACAACAGGCTGGAAATGCTCAGATCTGACTGTTCAATGCCCTTCTTGTTAGCTGGTATGATTTGGCAGTGCTAGAATATCATAACAAAAAAATGGAATTTTGTTTGCAACTCAGACTACGTCATTACTGGAAAATGCTTGAAAACCTGGAATTTTGTTTGTAATTCACACTAGGTCATTACTGGAAAATGCTTGAAACCCTGGAAATTCGGAACAAGCCAGATTGGAAACAAGGGATTTCATCCCTTATCCAATATGATGTGTTGGTTCCCAAACGGGTTTACACTGCAAGAGGCAGAAACCAAGTTGATTCTTTAAATATCTATGGAGATGCCAACTCCAACTATTAAAATCCTCAAGAACTTGGACCAACTGACAAGGATTCTGCAAATCCTTCTACACTTTGGGCTCTGCAAAACCCGGGAGGGTGATCCCTTAGTGAATTTTATGATCTCTGCACCATACTCAAAGATTCACTAAAACAAAGCAGATGATCTCATATACAGGCTCAACAACAGGGAGAATGCTCAAGGATGGCAAATCCTTTTGTGATCCTCAACCTGATTGGAGCATGAGATGGGTAGAACATACAATAACAGACATGAATTGAAAGGTATTCTGATATTCAGCAAATTATAGCAAGTTGTCAGTGAATTTGAACACAAAACTAACATTAAAGATAGTTACAAGCTGTGATCAGTGCCTTACTACATTGGGTACCTGCATTTACAAGATATAAAACGAAAATATGACAGAATTTTATCCAATAGCATAGGATCTAAGATAATATTGCCTTACAATATCTCATCTGCAATCCCAACCCAAACTACTTATCGAAATCCCTACATAAGCCCTACCGCTCTGCGATTCCACTCAAGCATTTAATCGACCCCTTAGATCGAAGCATGAATAGAAAATACATACACTACAACAGTGCAACGAATGAAAAAACCCTTGATTCTATTCATTCAAAATATGATAGAATTATACACTGGAGAAATGGATTTGAATTATATTTTATTGACTTGATCAACTATCTTCTGTCAAAAAACAATTTACATATAACTCCTTCAAGAACTTGCACAAAGCTTGACACTAAATGTTTTTCATTGCTCTGTAAATGACTTTACAGCTTGCTTATTCCACCTAAAACCTACTACATGGGACCTATGACTCTGACCAAGCAAAACTCAATACAAAAATCAAATTCGGAACCTTGTCTCATGGCCTTGAAATCCCTTTTATAGAAACAAGGGAGCAAACAAGCTATGGGCTAGAGGAGACACATGTCATCAAAATGATCAAGCAGACCTGATTCTATTACAAAATATTCATAGTTTCTCAAAATATCCCAACTGCTTGCAAATATTCTTTATGCTCTTTACCATGCTTATTGTTGTGTCGATGAAAATCTGATACGAGCTCATGGTAGACTAGGTTCATTCCTCGAGGAAACAACCGCTGCAAGATGCCAAAATGCTTTAAACGCACCAGAAAACCCTAACTTTGCACTGTGAGAGCTCGTTCCAATCTTCTTTGGTTCTTGTTATCACAAAAGCTTGCACCCTTGCTAAGCTAACAACTCAGCAACCTTGTGAAACATGGAAACAACCCCGAAGTGTGGGACATTGCGCGAGGGCGGTGAATCTCTGGAGAAGGCCGGCTTCCTTCTCAATCCAAGCGCAAGTGTTGAACTAACTCAACACTTCAAAATTAACTCTTAAGCCTATCCTAACAATTTGAAGTGGAAAAGGGAAGAGAGAATGCTTGAAATGAAAGGAGGTGATGCACCAAGATAAAAGATTGTTTCTCTCCCTACCGAAATGGCACAAGGAACCAACTAAAAACCCAAGAGATGCACAACTTCAATTGCATAAGTGACCCAAACGCATGTATGGAGGTTAGAGTTTGCTAAGTGTCAAGAGGGGAGAAGGATTCCCACAAGTCACACTCAGAAAACAAGTTAACACAGCATATATGGAGAGAAAAGCCACAAGACATACACCTATAATGAAGGTAAGAAAGCATACACAACATTCGTAGGTTAGAAGGAGGCAAGAATGGTGATTTTCAATTAATCACAAGGCCAAAAGCCAATCTTATAGTTGCAGAAATGCAAAAATAATTACAAGTCTTTAAGAGAAGAGAAGAGCATAAGAAAGCTCAAGCCAACAAGGAGAGAACCCTTTACAATGAGGCTTAACAGCCTTATATAGAGAAATGGGTTACAATGGTGATCATGACCCCTGCATGTCAGTCTGGGAGTGCAGGGAAGTGCATGCACTTGGCTTGTATATGCAAGCAACCTAGCCATACCACCAAAGGCAATCCTGAGAAGGTGGATTTTTGACTAATTTTCCAAAGTCAGTCATGACATAAGTCATCAAGCATGGCCACGTACCTTCCTTGATGGAAATCCTGCCAAAAACACTTAATGCACCCCTGTGGCTCCACAAAAGAAAGTGTACAAGTCACCAAGTTGTCTGAGCATTAAAAGCCTTGAGTGTCGATCGCACCATCTAGAAGTGTCGCCAGTCAAAAGGAAGCCCGAAGACTTCGGAAGCTCGGACTCCCGAAGTGAGGAAGACAAGGGAAGAACTTCGGAACCTCAGGGTTCTAGAGTTCCGGGATGGAGAGGAGAAGAGAAGGGAAAGACCTTCAGAACCTCAGAGTTCTCGAGGAACTAGAGAGAGAAAGCAAAAGAGGAAGGAACCTTGGAACCTCGGGGTTCCGATGTTCTGGGAAGAAGAAGGAAGAAGGGGGAGGAGGGAACCTCGGAACATCGGGGTTCTGGGGGTTCGGGAAAGGCAAGGGAAGGGAACCTCGGGGTTCTAGGGTTCCCGGGAACTACGCAAAGGAACTCCGGAACCTCGGGGTTTCGGAGTTCCGAAAAGGTAAAGGGCTAAAGAGAGAAGGGGGGGGTTCCGGAGTTCCGGGCAAAGGAGAAGCTGGAGAAGAGGCGAAGGAAAGGAAGGCTAGAAACTTCAGAACCTGGGGGTTCCGGAGTTCCAAAGAGGGAAGGAGAAAAGGGACAAGGAACTTCGAAACCTCGGGGTTCCGGAGTTCCAGGGAAAAAGAGAGAAAGGCTAAGGAGAGGAGGGGCTAAGCTAGGGAAAGAACTTCGGAACCTCAGGGTTCCAAAGTTCCGGAGAAAAATTAAGGGAAGGAAGGGAACTTCGGAACCTCGTGGTTCCAGAGTTCCAGAGAAGGAAGAAAAGCGGCTAAGGCAAAGAACTTCGGAACCTCGAGGTTCCGAAGTTCCGGAAAAGGAAGAAGGAAAGAGACAAGGGCAAAGAGAAAAGAACTTCGGAACCTCGGGGTTCCGGAGTTCCGGGGAAGAAGAAAAGGCCAAGGGAGGAACTTCTTCCGGTTAAGGCAACACTTAACACTTCATGATTCTTCTCTCCTTGATCAACTAGGGCCGCGCTGGTCCACGGAACATATCTCTGATCGGTTCTCACTGATGGACCAAGGGTGTCATAAAATGACAACAATTCTTGAAATTTATCTACTCATGCTCGAAATGCCTCTGGAACTATCGTCCTTGCTTGTCTAATCAACCTCGACTCAGTAGAAACCTTCAAAAAAGGTCCCTGAGGAATGAGTCGGCATCCAAGTGTCCCGACTTGTCGCTATTTGTTCCATGTCGACAAGCCTGCATTCTGTCTGTTCTAATTTTCTCACACGGGTGACAAACCATACCTTCAGTTACCCCTTTAAAAATTTGGTTTGAAACTTCGTCGTAGATCTTGCCTAGCCTGGCGAATCAAACAATCACCAATGGTCAATCTGACATTGACCTTCCATCGTAGCGTGTGGACCCATCAAATCATGTGACGTAGCAACGCCAACTCATCTTCTAGCCTAACACTGTCAGCAGCCCCATTGTCGGTCTTCTCAGTCTGCCTAGGACACGTGGCATCATCTCGTGATGTCGCAGTCCATAACCTTCTTGCATCTTCCTTCACGAGGCAGCGAGGACCGTTGAATCTATTCGCTCTTTACATTGTTGCCACAATGCCTGCCAATCTTTAGCCAATTAAACATCAAGTACCTTTTTTCATAGATTAAAACATCGCCGTCCATTGAAGCACATGCAGATAAGAAAGCCCTTAGTAACTCGGATTTTACCCGCTGGGAACTAGTAACATCAAATGTTTGAAAGGTCAAACCGTCGGCTCACTCTGCCCGCCTTGGACACGTGGCATCATCTCGTGATGCCGCGGTCCTTATCTTCCTTGCACTTTCAACCCCGGGGCTACGCGGACCGTAGGATCTGCTCGTGGTTTACCATAAAGGCCGAAATATTTAAAAATGCAGACTTAGGAAAATTAAATGCAAAGAAATTAAATATTAGAGGGGGCCTGCTAATGATAATGAAAAGACATAACCCTAGGGAATAAAAGGGGGACCCAGCCACGGGGCCAAAATAAAATATTTCGTGCTAGACTTAGGAAAATATAAGGGGTCGACAAAAGAATTAATTGCTAGGAAAATAACATGGCCCCCTCGACGATAAGCAAACTCTTGGCTTAAGTGGCAAAAAAGGTAATGCGGAAATAGAACAGTCTTAGGGTTTAAATAAAAGACTTAAACAAAACGCATAGACCCTAAACCCTGAACCCCAAAACCCTGAGGGCAAGAACAGAAAGCAAGATTAATTCAAAATGATCAGAACTTTTACTGGGACATGAAGATTTTTGCATAGTCATTTTTTAGGACTATCATGATAGATTCCAGGATGATTCTCAACCTAAAGAATTCGAACACACCAAGGGTGTTCATCCTTGAATACCTAGATTGAACAACTGCACAAATCTAAATGTAGTATGACAAGAATAGTTTGAATGAATATCAAGTGAAGGTAGGTGCCTCCTTGATATACCTTTTCGAATTAGAACCTTGGTCCTAAATTTCCCTCCATGTATTTAAAAATATTTGTTTTTATTTTAAGTATTTAAAAAAGACTATTATTTTGTACTGGAGTTTAAAAACACATTTTATTTTAATTATAATAATGTTATTAAGTTGCCCTTAAAATTAGAAATTGTCAACCAAACTTATATAATATTATCAATTATTTTAATCCAAAAAAGGGAGCATGACAAATCGTGCTCACTGAAGAACACCAAAAGCAAGAAGAAAGCCCGCTCCATAAATAAAGAGGAGCAATCCCATAGTGAATCAAGTCTACCAAGGACACCTTAGTTTTGGGCTGAAGCAAAGATTGAGATTCCACCATTCGAAAGAGTTGTGTATGTACAGAAGCTTGATCGTTGGTTGGCACAGATGAGGTATAATATGCATTCTTTTAGTTAGGAACAAAAGATTTTCTTTCCTAGATTGAGAATGGCAAACCATGCTTTGACATGGTTTGAAATTCTCTTTTATTCTATGGGTTTTAGAAAGAAAGCTCCCATTAGTTCTTGGAATGAATTTAAGAAACTGATTCAAAAACAATTTTAGCCAATCTCATAGAGAGGGAAAATGTATCAAGTGGCAATTTTTGACACAGATGGGACTAAGTATGCAAGAGTGCAAAATTGGATTTAAAAGGTTTGTCTAAATGGACAAAGATGTACAAATTGATGAGTGTTGATGAAATACATCAAAGACCTTCATAACCATCAAGATTCCCATTTTGCTCTCTAACTTGGTAGGTGTTGAAGTTTGAACAATCCGTGCAAAAGCTCACTACCTTGAAGTAGATAGTCCTCCATTATATTCAAATTCAAAAGGAGCAGTCAAAATAGTTAACCATTAATATTCAAGTCAAGAATATTAACGTTGATGTATTTTTTATGCTTGCTCCAAAGCTAACCTCATTTCTCAAGAATTGGTTGAAAATATTGATTTAAAAAACTATCAACAAACCAAGCCTTATCTTTTGGATCAGATCAAAGCAGGAGCTGATTTACCCATTAGTATGCAAAACTATCAACTAAAAGTTTGTTGCTAAAGTGATTGTAGATGTTGTTCTTTTGGATGTATGACAAGAAACCTATATATTACCAAACAGCGAACAAATATCACTTTGCCAAGGCTGGAGAGAGGTTTGTGTTGAATGCTTACAAGGGCAAGAAGAAACAATAGAAGGTCTTGAATCATAATGCAAGGAGGATGTTAAGTAGCAGCACCAAGATCATTCCTCTTAAGTAGAGGAAAATAAGTGTTCATATAGTTCCTCTAGCTAGTTCAAAGAATTTAACCTTCCAAATACCTTAAACTGTTAAAGACAAAGGTCTTCAAGTTCTTGGTTGGAATGTTGCAAGGTTCACTGGCAACCATACCATCTGTTGAGGGGTTCTTACCTCATTTTCTAACTCTTACCAAAAATCCTCTATTTTAGGGAGGTGTGATCTATAAAAGAAGAATTCATGGTGAAGCAAAACACAATTCAAAAGACACATTTGTGCAAGGTGTAGGCATCAAAAACGAAAAATAAAGAAAATTTTGTTGTTGTGTGAGGGTGTGAAACCGTCATTTTTTCTAGGTGGCATTATGTAATCACCATGTTGATTGAGAAACTACCAAGGGTGTTTTCATCCTAAAAAATGGTTTTGCAATGTGTTCAAAAATGTTATGTAACACCCAAAAACACTTCAATTTCCCTCATTCTAACTTTCCATGACTTATGAGATTATATACAAACCTATATACGCTTATTATTCTATTGTACATGCCCAAGAGGCAAGGCAAGAGGAATTGATGTAAATTCTGTAAAGATTCAAAGCTTCCAAGTGAACAAATATAATTTAATAAGTGATCTTGGGGAAGATAGCTTGACAAATAGTTCAATGAAGAAATTGGTGAAAATACTACCAAGCATGTGGTTGGATAGTTTGGGCACCCAAGCAAATTTTAAAGAATATGCCCACATTATGTAAAACCCTGATATCTATAGGGAACCTCCACCCACATCACATAGAACCATGCTATCTATAGGACACTATCACCCACATCACATAGAGAATCCATACCTAGTTAAACAATAATGTTACACCTGCATGACAAAGAAGGTGCCCTAGCCATATCTATTAAAGAAGATACAACAACACATGTTCCCAAATAAGATGCCCCGCCCCATAGCTTCCATTAACCTAACCCATTCAATCAAGATATTGAGATTGGTGAGTTCATCTCCTACTTTGAGGATAAGGAGCCACGTTGTAGTAAAGGAAAAAGTTAAGAGATGAAGGGAGAGCAAAATTCTCATGTATGTATCATTTTAATGATAACCTTTACATGTATAAAATGATAGGCTATGGATAAACTGACATATGTGAGAATTTTTTCTCCCTTCATCTCTTCAATTTCGTTCACATGTATATGTATATGTATATGTATATGTATACGTATACATATATGTATATGTGTGCATACATGCATACATACATACATGTGTGTGTGTAGATATAGATATGTATATGTACGTATATATGTGTGTGTGTGTATATGTATATGTATATGTATATGTATATGTATATGTATATGTATATGTATATGTATATGTATATGTATATGTATATGTATATGTATATGTATATGTATATGTATATTATTGCAATTTACTTGCTTTAAGTGCCAAGAGATGAGAATGTTGCTCTAAATCTTGGTGAGGAAGACAAATAGTCAACCTCCATCATTGATTTTGAAGCTACACTTTCTTCAACGTGTAATGTCCCCTTTCAGAATTTACCAGAATTTAGCCCCAAGACAACAATTCTAACTTAAAGTGAGAATTGTAATACATTTATAAATATACTTTTATTAATTCTGAAGACATTTTCATTACAATATTTAACTTAAGATTCTAAGATTAGTTTGGAAGATAGAACTTATCTGGATAGATTTCTCTAATTTGACGATGCTATATTCTTGTCTTTTCCTTATTAACGTGTTATTGCTAACATTTTCCCCTCTATGCTAACGTTGTTTGTCATTGGCACTTTATGGCCATATTCGATTCTTAACACTATCATCCTCAATGGCTAGCCGTTGACTTCCTAGTTGCGGTTTCTGCAGCCAATATTGTGCCTTCGACATTGGCTCTTGAAGAATGACCCAACATAGACACCAGATATAAAACCGATGAATGTCAATGAGGTAGATGCTCAAGGCGCAGACCCAAAAATGGATAAGAATAGAATAAGTTCCCCAAAATCAATGTGGTCATGTAATCTTGATGGGATCTTTATCTCATTTTTGTGCATGCGTTCTTTTGCCTTGTGATATAATGAGTGTTCTCCACCTTCGATTAGCTGCCAAATGCTCTTTGAGCCCGTCCAGTGAAAATGACTTTTAGAATTCTCTTCTTTCCTTCTATCATCAGCTGTAATGAGACGTCAAAGTTCACTGCCGTTTTCATATTATGTCTAATCAATATATTTGGCTGTGTGATGGCATTGTTGAGCGGTGCCCTAAAAACCCCTCAAATGAATGCCTTCTTGTATCTTAAATTGGGATGATAACCCACATTGCATAGACATGACTCATGTCTTACTCATCAACACCTCCCTTCATTATATGAATTGCATCCCTTCATGTTGCCTAACTTGCCTTCATTCATAATCGATGTTTGACTATGGTTATAAGTTATAACTAATTATAATTGTGCCTTCTCTTAACCACCGCCGGTATCTTTTCTTAATTGCCTATTCTCCTTCGATGATCTTACCTTCTACGTTGGTATCGTAATACCTCTTCATTCGCACGATTGTCAACTTTCCACCAATCAAATGGCCATATTATTTATTGAATTTTCCACTTTCACTGGCCATAGTGTTGTGACCTTTTTCACACATCACCCCATTGCAAATGGGGACCCTCTCTTTTCCTGCTTTCTAGGATTTTGTTAGTATCCTGTGACTTTTTTGCTGCAATTTCACCAAGCCTTGTCCAGTTCAGAGCATTTCAAGCCCTGACAATTGAAAGTTAGTTTTTGCAAGTTATGTGATTCCGAAGTATGAACACCACCAGAGTGCTTAGAGAGGCCAAGGAAAGAAGATCGCAATTGATTTAGATGAATTTGGACAACTTTCTATTTTTAGAAAGTTTGTGTTTTTGACATTTTTAGCCCGATCCCCGGTATGGCTATTTTTAGAAAGTTTTCCCTATTTTTTAGGGATGTCTGCTTTTTGCTTTTTTGGGATGCAAACCTAGGGTTTACACTTGTGCCACTGACCTGCTTCGACCGGAACTCGAAAATTCCAAGTTTTGACCTAAAAAAGCTAAATCCCTAGATTTTAGGCTTTTTGCTTTTTCGGGATGCAAACCTAGGGTTTACACTTGTACTACTGACCAGCTTTGACCGGAACTCGAAAATTCCAAGTTTTGATCTAAAAGGCTGAATCCCTAGATTTTAGGCTTTTTGCTTTTTCAGATGATCCACCTAAGCACGGATTTCAAATTTCAAGTTAATCCGGTTAAATTAGACTAAACAGTGAAATTTTGAAATTTCTTTGAAAATTCTTCTAAGTCTAGCTAACAAGGGTTTTGAAGTGTTTCTGCAAGTTCAAACCCCACCACAAAGGTTGAAGAGGCCATGAAGGAGCCTTGCATGAAGTCCGCCATGCCTTAGGAGGCTGTGTGGGTGCTCTCATCGAAGTCCGCCATGCCTTAGGGAGGCCATGTGGGTGCCTTGCCTAAAGTCCGCCATGAGTTTGGAGGTCACATGGGTGCCCACTCTAAAGTCCGAATGTTGACGTGTATTTTGTACACTATCAAACACAGAATAAAATACCCAAGGGTACCTTATCCTCTCTTGAGTAAAGTCTCTGAATGCTGAAGATGTCGCGAAAAGGTTCAATCGGGATGACTTCAAGGTTCTTTGCTGTAGGATCTCTACGTGTGGATAAGCTCTTTGTGGTATGATGTGATTTGCTGGAATCACAAGGGGACTTACACTTGATGACTGAACTTCTAATTTGCTTTGAATATTGCTGGAACACAAGATTTTACTGCCTTAGATTTTTTTTTAAAGGAAAAAAGACGAGGACGAGGAAAGGATCTAATCCTAACACTAAGAATGTAAGAGCAATGAATGATCTTTGATGAAATTCTAACTAAGTCTTGTTTTGACAGCCCAGGACCATCTCCACAAGGTTAGTGCGATCTTCAAAGGAAAGCTTTATGATGTTCAAATCATCACTGTCGGCATAGACACCATCAGGCTGATGCATATCAATGAAGAAGCGACAATTGAAGTTAAACTTAAGCTGAGTGATTCCAGTTGACTACACAAGGCAAATCTGCAATCAACAAACTGTTAGTAGTATGGATATACGAATTCCACCATCAATCAAGCACATTTCTTCCACTCATCTAATAACATGAAATCAAATATGAGAAGTATAGAGACCATGCAAATTGTCGAATCGACCCATAAATTTCACCGTTTCTTCAATGAAGTTACAAGTCTTTTACAACAACATCTTGGCAACAATCTTTGCCTTCTC